>NC_091823.1:14177500-14810000 GCF_038994185.2 Dermacentor albipictus | reverse complement strand
GACAATGAGAAAAGCGTGAAGATGAAACTTTTAACACAATATGCGCCAAGTTATGCCGTATAACTATGTACAGAGAAGTCATAATGAGTGATTACCAAAAAATAAATAAGAGAAAGAGACCGAAATGAAAGCCAGAAGCAGTCGTTCAAACTGCGCATGTGTAAAAGCGGAACTGCAAATGCGGCTTTACTCGACGCAAAATGTGCACCGTTTCCGGAGATAGTGCAGTCTAAAAAGAAAGTCTAGTCAAGAAAAGCAAGAGTTAAGTAAAGGGCTCTATATGTACGGGTAATATGAATTGAAGCAGTGTAAGATGGCGTAGGGGAAGTCAAAGTGACTCAAACACGGTCGACATCGGAGAAAGAAAGACAAGGTCTTCTGGGGGAGCTTCTATTCCCTCTCGAATAACAAACATGAAAGGACATGAAACCAAAAACCACATGGTACACTAATGCGCCCCGGAAGACCTTGTCTTTCTCTGACATCAACCAATGTTGACTCGCTTTGCTTTATTCTTTTGTGCACCGTCACACCCTCCGGCTTACTCTCCTATCCCTACATGTTCGTCCTTGGAGACTGCACTGACCAGGTTAGACCCTCAGGAGCGGCGACGGCTTATCCAGCGGGCACGCGGTGTGGCGTGAGCCAATGGGCCTCTGAACTAAGGGTTCCACCCTACGAGGAAGTCACCCCATATCATTAAGAATAAATGTTTGCTCTCTCTCTCTCTCTCTCTCTCTATTTCTCTCTTTTTGTCTGTCGGTTGTCTGCAATTTAGAAATTACACTTTAAAACAATTGCTATTCACATTCCCTTTTATCCTTAGTTTCCTTCTGCAGAACTTTAATTTACATTTCTACCAATGTCCACTGAAAGTTAACAGGAGCTTTTCTAAGCGAGCGAGTCACGACAACTCAGTGACAGGCTGCTAACGCCTTGCGTGTGGTTCAAATGTATGACAAAGAGACGTTGCAGAGCAAGATAAACAGCCGCACCGTACCTTCAGGTGATTTCGGTTCGTAGCTGAGCACCCTCATCTTTGATCTCACATTCTCCAACGTGGCGTCGACGAAGACGTACGTGCAGAACACCTGGTCTTCAGGTTGCTCGAGGTCCAGATATTTCTTAAAGATGTCCGGCCTTGGAGCTGCCATCGCTAACTTCTTATACCGTTTTTTTGCGACTACCTAATAATACCAATATTTATTCGGCAATTATGCCTACACTGCGTACTCACGGTCCCTCCCTCGAGTGGCCTGGTACAGTGCGCCGCGATGGAAACAGGTCTGTCGTGCTGCGAGGCCTTCTGCTAAAAGCGCGAAGTTGAAAGTTAGGGGGGCGTTTTATAGGGATCAAAAATTTACGGTACGCAGAGGTGGAGGTCAACGGACCTACACGTCGAGCGCACATCTGCAGCTGCGCAAAACATGCACAACAACTGCGAAAAGTATGCGTCGGGCACTGCCGCGAGACAATGTCTGATGGACATTGCAATAGCCTGAGGGGCTCTGTGCCCAACTATCTCATAGCTGCTCAAACCCATTTATCCTATAGAACCTACTTAATTACTTTGTATATAGTCTCGTCATACTATCAGCGTAACATAAAACGCGAACAGGCAGGTTGTTAATCCGCACTTTCAAATTGTTTTTATTATTACACCCTGTTATCTGCACATGCTCTGTATTTCATTCCACTCATTCTGTAACGCCTTCAGGCCTTGAAGGTACAATAAGTAAATAAATGAATGAATAAATAAATAAATAAATAAATAAATAAATAAATAAATAAATAAATAAATAAATAAATAAATAAATAAATAAATAAATAAATAAATAAAACGTAATCTAGAACACCATTTAGTAGTGTTATTATCGACCTGTCAAGTGTCAGACATTCAGGCGTACGTTCCTATGACAAGATGATTTGCCTCGTCCCAGTAAACGCTATGACGGTAAGCCTGGACATCAACCTGTCAAGTGTGAAAAGCGTTCCAGCGGACGTCCCCACACCGACATAATTGCCCTCTTCTCCGAAACAGCGTCACCCTTTTTATTCCCCGAGCTGACAGAAAGGATTGGACGAAGGGGAGACAAACCGGAGGGCAGGAGTTCGCCCACGACCACAAGACCGCAAGGGGTATGATGATGTGTGGTGTTTTATGGCGCAAGGGCCAGGTTTGGCCAAAGAGCGCCATGATAAGTGGTAATGTTGACGATGTATTATGGAAGATGTGACTTGGCTGTAAACTGGCCTAAAAGTTGTCGCTGTAAAGTGCGTAAAATCTATGTACTATAAAATTATGGCGCTAACTAATGACGAATACTATGAACATTAAAATCCATCGTAGAAAAATGATGCTAAATAAAAATTATATAGGATGGTAAAATTACTTGGAGCACTGCTGCCTCGTCAGAGCCCTTGAAACACAAGGGCCTAGAGGCATGTGCTATACTAAAGAGCTATCGCAGCGGCATCCTCTGAAGAGAGGACCCGCTACGAACATGTGGGGCTAAAAACATGCAAGACAACATCTTTCAGAAAACTTAGGACTGCGTTGGTGTCAAATAAAGGTTCTGGCCCGAGTAGCATTACGGGATGTAGGGGGATGTGCTGCCGGTATGCTAGGGAAAAATGTTTCCTTCTTTCAGATTCGGCTGCCCGACACTCCAGGAGGACGTGGAGGACGGTCAGCCTCTCCCCGCATCTACCACAGGTTGGAGGATCATTTCCAGTGAGTAGAAAGTTATGCGTGCCAAACGTGTGTCCTATTCTGAGGCGACAGAATAGGACATCTGTTCGCCGTGATTTTGTTACGGAGGGCCAAGAGCCTAACTGTGGCTTTATTACGTGCAGTTTATTATTTACTTCTGCGTCCCACATACGTTGCCAGTGGTTTCGCAGTTTTCTTCTTAAGAAAGGCTTCAGGTCTGTGACAGGGATCGAAGCAGTAGGACTAACTGCATGCAATGAAATGGATGTGGCCATCTGGTCCGCTAGTACGTTTCCCTCAATGCCCCTATGTCCAGGCACCCAGCATATAATCACATGTTGGTTAGATATATATGCTTTACAAAGTACGGAGTAGAGTTATTTAATTACCGGATTTTTGTGGCTACAGAAAGACATCAAGGCCATTCACAACAGTAAGGGAGTCCGTATATATAACTGATTTCTGGATTTTTGATTTATTTATATGCTTTGCGACCGACAGCAGTGCGTAAGCCTCAGCCGTAAAGATACTATTTTCCGGATGCAGTACATCGGTTTCCGAGAAGGATGGACCGACGGCTGCATAGGACACCCCGTCGTGTGACTTCGATGCGTCTGTGTAGAACTCCGTGCAGGAGTATTTGTGCTGGAGTTCCCGGAAATGCATTTGGATTTCAATCTCTGGAGCATGTTTTGTAACTTGCATGAAGGATATATCGCATTGTATCAGCTGCCACCACCAAGGAGGTAGCAGCTTGGCTGGATGCATTGGGCGAAGCTCGAGGATTGGGACACGCATTTCGTCACTAAGCTCCCTCACACGCAGCGAGAAAGGCTGTCTTACGGAGGGACGATTATGAAAGAGTGTAGCATATGTCGTATCGTTAATGGTATTAAAACACGGATGATGAGGATTAGAGTGGATATTCAAAAAATGTTTGGCTGATGTATGTTCTCTGCAGATGAAGTGACCACTCATTTGATTCTGCATATAAGCTTTGAATAGGACTTGTTCTGAAAGCTCCAGTGGCCATTCGGATTCCTAGATGGTGGACCGGATCTAGCATCTTTAGCGCGCTCGGGGCTGCAGAATGATAGATCACGGCACCGTAGTCCAACCGTGATCGGATGAGGCTCTTGTAAAGATTCATTAAACATTTCCTGTCACTGCCCCATGTTGTGTGGGATAACACTTTAAGTAAGTTCATTGTTTTTAAGCATTTGACCTTGAGGTACTTTATGTGTTGAATAAAAGTTAATTTCGAATCAAGTATAATGCCTAAAAACTTGTGTTCTTTGTTCACAGGAATTCGCTAACCATACATTTCGATAGTGGGTTCTGCAGTGAGCCCTCTCTTTCTTGTGAAAAGCACACAAGAATTTTTTTGTTGGGGTTAACATTAAATCCATTTTCTTCTGCCCATTTGGACACTTTGTTCAAGCCCTGTTGAACTTGCCTCTCGGATACAGTAAGGTTGCAGGATTTGAAACCTATCTGTATGTCGTCTACGTAAACAGAATAAAAATGGCTGGCGGTAATGAAGCACGAAGAGTGTTCATTTTCACGATGAAGAGCGTGCAGCTAAGTACACCTCCTTGAGGTACACCAGTTTCCTGTATAAAAGGTCGCAACAATACATTGCCGACTTTCACGCGGAATGTACGGTTGGACAAATAGCTTTCTATTAGGACGAGCATATTGCCACGGATGCCAATTCCCGACAAGTCTCTCAAGATTCCATAGCGCCACGTAGTGTCGTACGCCTTCTTCATATCGAGGAATACGGATAGGAAATATTGTTTATGTCGAAAGGCGTCGCGAATGTTTCCCTCAATGCGCACAAGGTGATCGGTTGTGGACCGCCCTTCTCTGAAGCCACACTGAAAGGGATCGAGGATATTGTTGAGTTCAAGGAAATGCACAAGTCTGCGGTTAACCATTTTTTCAAAAAGCTTACAAAGACAATTTGTAAGAGCTATCGGATGGTAGCTTGCCGCCAAGCAAGGGTCTTTACCCTGCTTAAGAAAAGGGACCACAATCGCTTCTTTTCATGTGAATGGGAGGTATCCCGTAGCCCAAATAGCGTTGAAAAGCGTGAGTAGTGTAAGTTTGGTGTCAGTGTGTAAGTTTCTGATCATTTCGTGCATGACTCTATCAGGTCCAGGTGCAGAGCTTTTGCATGTGGTCAATGCAGCTCTCAACTCAGCAATACTGAACGGCCGGTTATAAGGTTCATTCTGTCTGGATTTTCGTATTATTGGCTTACATTCTTCTATTCGTTTGTATTTCAAAAAGGATTGCGAATAATGGTTTGAACTCGACACGCTTTCAAAGTGTTCTCCAAGTGAGTCTGCCTGATCTTTCAGTGTTTCACCTTGTGTGTTCACCAAAGGAAGTGAATATGTTTGTCGCCTTTGTACCTATTAACCCTGTTCCAGACTTTGGCCTCATCTGTATAAGAGTTGATACCAGATAAAAACTTCTGCCAACTCTCTCTTCTAGCCTGCCGGCGGGTTCGCCTGCCTTGGGATTTTCCTTTCTTAAAATTGATAAGATTCTCCGCAGTGGGGCAGGCGCGTAGCAACCCCCACGCTTTGTTTTGTTTCTTACAAGCGATCCTACAATCGTCGTTCCACCACGGGACACGCCGTTTGCACGTCAGTCCATTTACTTGTGATATACATTTCGTTGCGGCATCTATTATGACGGCTGTAAAATATTCCACGGCAGCATCAATTCCTAACGAGGACATGTCATCCCATGATATACTAGTTAAGTTTCGGAATTTCTCCCAGTCTGCTGTCTCAATCTTCCACCTAGGAGCCTGTGGTGGATATTCGTCTTCTTTAAGTGTTCTTAATAGTATGGGGAAATGGTCGCTTCCGTGAGGATTGTTCGTAACTTCCCATTCGAGTTCAGGCAGTATGGACGGGGAAACTATGCTCAGATCAATTGAAGAAAAGGTATTGTTTGCAAGACAGTAATATGTGGGTTTCTTCTTATTAAGAAGGCACGCACCAGAAGAAAAAAGAAACTGTTCAACAAGACGAGCTCGCGCATCTATACGAGAGTCGCCCCACAAGCTGTTGTGTGCATTGAAATCGCCAAGAACAAGATAAGGTTCTGGCAATTTATCTATCAAGGACTGAAATTCATGTTTGTTTAGTTGGTAATGCGGGGGTGTGTAAATCGAACAAATAGTAATGAGTTTGTTTAGCAGGACAACTCGAACCGCTACTGCTTCGAGGGCCGTTCGTAGCTCTAAACATTGACACGCTATGCTTTTTTTGAATTACAATGGCAACACCGCCCGATGATGCCATAGCATCATCGCGATCTTTGCGGAAAGCAATGTGCTGTCGAAGAAAATTTGTGTGTTTTGGTTTTAAGCGTGTTTCCTGTAGACACAGCACTTTTGGATTGTGTTTTTGAATGAGCTCTTGCACGTCATCAAGGTTCCTAAGAAGACCTCTGACGTTCCATTGAGTAATTTGTGTATCCATATTGAAAGAAAATATGTGTTGTGTGTATGGAAACGGAGGTGATGCCTTAGGTTACAGAGCTCTTTCGAGGCCCTGTAACGGGAGTTCTGCCCTTTCTGGAGCGTTCGAGGGAGCCTCGCCGCTCCTTAAGCGCTTGGCGCGCCGTGGGGATAGGTGTAGTGTCCATTGCATCTTGTGAGGCGCCGGACACGTGCTCTTGTGAGCGAGAAGTTACCGAGGAAGGTCCCGCCTTGGAGGGCAAGACCCCTGCGCCTACCAGCCCGGAGGTCAATGGGGCTCCCTGAGGGATTTGGCTGCGCCGGCTGTTGCCAGCGCTGGAAGGGGCCAGGGAGGTTGGGGCAGCCTCGGCTGCGCCCACCTTCGGTGTTGATGGTCCCTTCTGCTCGGTTGGTGGGGCAGCGCTCGCTGCGACCACCGTGGGGGCAGATGGCGTAACTGCCGACTCACGGCTTGTGGGTCGGACAGCCGCCGGAGGCCGTTGTGACGCTGCCCCCTGACGCGCCACTTCGACAAAGCTGGCCTTAGGAAGGTATGCAACCCGCCTGCGTGCCTCTTTGAATGATATGTTTTCTTTTACTTTGATTGCGACTATTTCTTTTTCTTTCTTCCAAGACGGGCATGACCGCGAGTATGCGGCATGCTCGCCATCACAGTTCACGCAGTGTGGAGCGTTTTCGCACGTTTCAGAGGCATGGTCACGGGAACTACATTTTGCACATGTCTGCCGGCCTCGGCAGTTCTGGGAACTGTGGCCTAAACGCTGGCATTTGAAACAGCGGAGAGGATTTGGAACATACGGCCTGACCCGTAGCATTACATAGCCGGCCTCGAGTGTCTCAGGCAGAATGCTTGAGGAGAAAGTCAATACAAGATGCTTGGTTTTTATCTCCTTGCCGTCGCGCCTTAGCATGATTCTTTTAACATTGATCACGTTTTGCTCACTCCAGCCTTCCAACAGTTCGGCTTCTGTGAACTCCATCAAATCGTCGTCAGAAACAACACCACGGCTGGTGTTCATAGTTTGGTGTGGGGTTACTGTTACTGGGATTTTCCCAAATGACAGAACTTTAGGAAGATTTTCAAGCTGTTTCGGATTGCGGAGTTCCAGAAGGAGATCGTCGCTAGCCATTTTTGTTGCTTTATAGCCTGTACCAAGAGTACCAAGAGTACCGGAGAGATACGAGGAAAGGAGAAATCATTCTCATGGTCTTTTCAGGATTGTTTGAATGAATTACGTGGAATCGGGGGAAGTTTGGCTGTTTGTTCCCAAGAAATTGGAAAATATCTTCGGTGCGCCCTCGTTTCTGAGGGCGATCAGGTAGTCTTGGAAAAGAAGTGGTCATTAGAAGTATGGTTTTTTTCGGCAGGGATGGCCGCCGCCCACCATGGAGCCCAATCAGGGGACGACACAGGACGGAAATATTCAGTTCTGCGCACGCCAGTGGTACAACCCCGCTATAACCATATACATATACCCAAGACTGGATATAGTGCACAAGGTTAACCCTCGCCGCCTACAAAGCCGGAAGTAATACGAAGATAAAGAGAGGACAGGAAAGATTAAAAGTGAGAGAAAGACGAAGATTTGAGGGAGAAAGAGAAAGGAAAAGGCAACTACCGATTTCCCCCGGGTGGGTCAGTCCGGGGGTGCCGTCTATGTGAAGCAGAGGCCGAAGAGGTGTGTTGCCTCCGCCGGGGGGCCTTAAAGGTCCAAACACCCGGTATCGGCTCAACCCCCAGGATCCCCCTTTCCCCAGACACGGCTAAGCCGCGCACGGTTACACGCGGGAGGGTCCAACCCTCGTGTGCTCGGGTACGTGGTGTCGCAACACACCAAACGCCTGCTGACGCA
The DNA here is from genome assembly GCF_038994185.2 of Dermacentor albipictus. Lineage (NCBI taxonomy): Eukaryota > Metazoa > Arthropoda > Arachnida > Ixodida > Ixodidae > Dermacentor > Dermacentor albipictus. The sequence goes on along the minus strand of NC_091823.1, from coordinate 14,801,932 downwards.
GACGCCCCTGCGGGGACCGCAAGGGGTAAACAAGGCCGTCTTGGCCCCCGTATGATCGGCCTGTCAAGTGTGAGAAGCATTCCAGCGGGCGTCCCCATGTCGCCATAATAGCCCTCTTCTCCGAAACAGCGTCACTCCTTTTATTCCCGAGGGGATAAAAAGGAATGGACGAAGCGGAGGCAAACCGGAGAGCAGGAGTTCACCCACGACCACAAGACAGCAAGGGGTAAACAAGGCTGTCTTGGCCCCCTATGATCGGCCTGTCAAGTGTGAGAAGCGTTCCAGCGGGCGTCCCCATGCCGACATAATCGCCCTCTTCACCGAAACAGAGTCACTCCTTTTATTCCCGAGTGGATAAAAAGGAATGGACGAAGCGGAGGCAAACCGGAGAGCAGGAGTTCGCCCACGACCACAAGACAGCAAGGGGTAAACAAGGCTGTCTTGGCCCCCTATGATCGCCCTGTCAAGTGTGAGAAGCGTTCCAGCGGGCGTCCCCATGTCGCCATAATAGCCCTCTTCTCCGAAACAGCGTCACTCCTTTTATTCCCGAGGGGATAAAAAGGAATGGACGAAGCGGAGGCAAACCGGAGAGCAGGAGTTCACCCACGACCACAAGACAGCAAGGGGTAAACAAGGCTGTCTTGGCCCCCTATGATCGGCCTGTCAAGTGTGAGAAGCGTTCCAGCGGGCGTCCCCATGCCGACATAATCGCCCTCTTCACCGAAACAGAGTCACTCCTTTTATTCCCGAGTGGATAAAAAGGAATGGACGAAGCGGAGGCAAACCGGAGAGCAGGAGTTCGCCCACGACCACAAGACAGCAAGGGGTAAACAAGGCTGTCTTGGCCCCCTATGATCGGCCTGTCAAGTGTGAGGAGCGTTCCAGCGGGCGTCCCCATGTCAACATAATTGCCCTCTTCTCCGAAGCAGCGTCACCCCTTTTATTCCCGAGGGGATAAAAAGGAATGGACGAAGCGGAGGCAAACCGGAGAGCAGGAGTTCACCCACGACCACAAGACAGCAAGGGGTAAACAAGGCTGTCTTGGCCCCCTATGATCGGCCTGTCAAGTGTGAGAAGCGTTCCAGCGGGCGTCCCCATGCCGACATAATCGCCCTCTTCACCGAAACAGAGTCACTCCTTTTATTCCCGAGTGGATAAAAAGGAATGGACGAAGCGGAGGCAAACCGGAGAGCAGGAGTTCGCCCACGACCACAAGACAGCAAGGGGTAAACAAGGCTGTCTTGGCCCCCTATGATCGCCCTGTCAAGTGTGAGGAGCGTTCCAGTGGGCGTCCCCATGTCAACATAATTGCCCTCTTCTCCGAAGCAGCGTCACCCCTTTTATTCCCCGAGCTGACACGAAGGCAAGAAAATCCGAAGTTCAGGAGCTCGATGGCAAAACCCGACGAAAGCACTAGTACTTCCACAGGCTCCCCAGAAAGGCGTTGACGACCACAAGACCGCGAGAGGTTATTTAAGGGCGTCCTGGCCCCCGTGTTAAGAGGAAAATTAGAGGAACATTTAGCACGGGCCCAACTCCTATGCGGCCTATTCAAATACATTTAAAACGCAAAAACGCTTTTCTGAGATAACCCTGGACCAATTTTAATGAGATTTGCTGCATTTGAGAAAGATAAATTCATATGACTTTTGGATGCGGAATTTCTATTTAGGGCCTTAACTTTGTTAAAATAATTTCAAAAATTCGCAAGTTTAAAGAAAATAGAAGCACGAAGTTTACAAAAATAATAGATCTGCGTCCAGAACAGATATCGCGGTTCTGTAAACGGCACCCATTAGTTCATTGAAAAAGGAGAAATTCGATGCGTAAAAAAAAAATTGCGGTACGCGCTTACGGAGCGACCACATTTTGCCTTTTACGAGCGGCTGCATGCGGTGCAGAGGCGGAGGTCAACAGACATACACGTCGTGCGCACACCTGCGTCTGCGCAAAACGCGCAGCCGTAGCGAAATGTGTGCGTCGGGAACTGCCAGTGTTATGCGCGAGACAATGTCTGATGGAAGCTGAAATAGCCTGTGGGGCTTTGTGCCCGACTATCTCACAGCTGCTCAAACCCATTTACTCCATAGAATCAACTTAATTACTTTGTATATAGTCTCGTCATACTGCAAGAATAACTTAAAATGCGAACAGGGAAAACGTAATCTAGAATACCGCTTACGTGAGATTACTAGTGAATACGAGGCGCTGTATCCCTTTATACATAAACGCTAAACTTTCTGCTCTTTCATAACCACTCGCGAAAAAACAAATCCCTTATAGGTGCTAGTGAACACAAAGTACGCACGGCTTGGGTCTTTGGGCGCGCAGACAGACTTGGGTGCACTGTGTCTAAAACTCCCTAGAGAAGCACGTTTCGGTATGTTCCGATCAGTTCGCGTTTTGAATTTCTGTTGATAGTGTTTTCGTCAGGTAGAAACAGCGAGGCGACCATACAGGGAGTCATATACGAGGGCATCAAAATGTTTTGAGAGTGGCTGCGCTATCAAGGAAATAAATTATTTATGCGTCACCATCTAAATGGTCTGCTTGCAGAGTAACATCCAGCTTTCTTGCCATTTTGCGAATAGTAGTCTTCGTTCCAGAACGAGTAGAGCAGTTCTTGCGATTCGTGCTTGATTTCAGCTACCGTGTGAAGACGGCTAGGTTGTTATATTTTGAAATATAGCGAAATAGGCGAGAGCAAACACCTGCGAATGGCCACTCTTTCAGTCGACGGTCATCGCTATATGAACGAAACTTAGAAGTACGGCTACAATCCTGAGACAAAGCTGTCAATGACGCACTCCGTAGCTCGGCAAAGTGCGTGCTCCAATGGCATAGCCAGCGAGTAGCACGCCGGGCACGTGTACCCCTTGAACAGGGTCACGTTAACGAACCCCGAGGGGTCAAAATTAACCACGAGTACCGCAGTACGGGGCCCCCATGACCCATGCGCTGCCCAGTGTCGGCACAATAAACCTGAAATTTAATTTTCAATTCATTGTTTGAGTGCTACGTACGCCTATTAAGATATAGAAGTACAGGCCAGCACCAATGTCTGCTCGCCGGTAGCAGGTGCTCCGAGACTCAGTCAACTACGTAAAAGCGAGCCTCTATCGCAGCGCATCCGGTGCACGGTTCGCCGAGAAACTGCTATACCGGAAAGCCGAGAGCATGCGTGGCGCAAAAACAATCGTTCCGTGGAATGCACGAGTTGCGTAAAAGCTTGCGTTGGCCAACGTGCGGGACCTTGACGATTGTTTTCAGCCAGTTTCGTCACCGATATTGCTTCCATCGGAAGCGGTGGAGAGGTAGAGCACATTCTGCAAGTACATCTGCATTTCTTGTTGGTACTGCGTTCACCGCACGCCGACAACTGAAATCGGCCGAGGCGTATATGCTTATACATGCATATAGTCACAGCGAATAACGCTATACCTGCTAAGCCTATTTATAGGATCCATTGTTTTCAGTTTATACTGTAAAGAACTGAGAGGATGATGTCATGTTTACGAAAACTTGCTTTTCACGATAAATTAAAAATAAATATGAAGTTTCAGTGACAGCATGAAACAGAATGCATCTTTCCTCCGAGCAAGACATAAGAGCTGGGCACGTGTCTCTCCCCGCACCGCACTGAATTTGCCACCGCATAACGCTTGCAGTGGAGCCTCGGCGTGCAAGCTGTGCCATGACCCTTATGCACTTAGGAAATTAGACTGTGGATGCGGCTATAACAAGGTGTGCGTGGTAGCGAAGTGGTTTTGTTACAGCGCTTGGGTTCGGGGAAACCCAGGGGTGCCGATGGCGTAATGCTTGGTTTGCGCGAGGAGCCAGATCGACTAACGAGGAGACAGAGGCACAGGATGAAGTTAGGTCTGGTACTAGATCTAGCTTGTCTTATTACTCTGATTAATCTTGAAGCAACCATTTTACAAGAAACATCGTTAAGACCAGACCGAAATTTCAATTTAATATAATGTAGATCATTTCGCCTAGACCGTCCTACTAGAGGGGGTAGTTTAATAACATTTGTTTCAACTAAAATTTGTCATAAGGCTAAAATTTCATTGCAAATTGCAGCTCCCAAGTGCCAAATTCCAGCTATAGAAATAAACCTACCTGCGTGCGAGGGAGAGAGAGTGAACTTTAATGAGCACCAGCAGTTTAGTCGGCTGGGCCTAGGCCTCCCACGATGGGACGTCGAGGTCGTGCCTTTTCGCCGCTTCGTAGGCCTGCTGGGTCGCCCAGAGTTGGTCGTCGAGATGGGAACTGTGCAGTGCGGCGTGCCATCTCGACGAGAGGTGGCACGCCACCCTGACACGTCCACCCGCACCTCACCAACCTCAACGAGCTTACACACTCTGTAGCATGAGGACTAGTCAACCGTGCCGGAGATGGTGCAGGTGCACCTGCAGGACGCGACCGTCTTACAAGGTACAACTACCTTGTGAAGTCATTTTACCTCGCAAGAAGAACCTTCCCCACTCCTCACCGCAAGTTAAACAGAGCACAGGCAACCACCATTCGCTTGTTACAGACCAATACAGACCCCTCCCTCACACGCTATCACACCATATACCCCGACATCTACCCGAGCCAAACGTGCAAGGTCTGTAAAACTCAATCAGCAACACTGAATCAGCAACACTGACATGCTATGGGAGTGCAAACATCAATACCCAGACCTTAATCCCGTTACCTGCATGCGACCCCATTAACATTATAGATGAATACTTTCCTTCTTGCGCACAAGACGGGAGCACTCTTGATAGCGCATTATCGGGGCGTGCAGGCGACATAATACTTGGAGTTGCCACTTCGCCCCATGTATCGTGGGGCTTCAGGACTGATTACCGCGATGCCAAGTTATGGAATTGGCGGTTGGATAAAAGAACTTCTTTTTGTATATATTGCGGATTGGTTACTTTTGTGCGCGGCCGATAACCAGTCTACTATGGACCTTACATTCTGTATCTGAAATCTCTCTGTGTATCCTCTTGGCCACATATTGATAGTGCTACTAGTGGTGATAACTTCCAGATATTTTTCAAAATCACACGATCCATGACGTCGAAAAGTGAACAAGAAAAATCTTTGAATAAGTGCAATACGTTTAAAAAGTAAAGTTGTTGTCGTGTCTGTGTGAATACTGCAGAGCGCAAGAACCAAAGGGTTTGTGTTCTGTTTTGGAAAATACTCGCAAAAATTTGGATTGATATGTAATTGTAATAAAGGTAATTCATAGGGTCCTTGATGTAATCGAGAATGCGCTCGAGATCACAGCAAAAGTCACATGGCAAAACTACTAGTTATTGAAAACCCCAAAAATTGGAGAAATTATGAATTTTATGGGGTGTACTTAAGCGAGAGCAACAGCGCATTCGACCGCAAACATTTTGATTTCTTTTCAAAACTCAATAATAAACGTGAATTATTCAGTTTCCTTCGTAGTAGAAAAGCGATTCCGCGACCATGCTGACTCTTGGATTTTAACTTCCGAAGAAGTAACGGATCGAGTCATTAGAAAAAATCGCAAAGGGATTAGAACGTAGATTTTTTTTTTGTGACGAAGCGTTCCATCAACGATTTCATAGAGATTTCCATGGAAGAATTGGCTATGGCTGGAACGATTACTTGATTCAGGGCATGGTTTCGGTAGCGTGACCTCTGCCACGTTGATGATATTATTTAGTGATTCTGCTGGTGATATGATAAATGCCGTGAATCGCTGTACATTTTTTGTGGATTCCACATGTTTGAAAAATGACTATAGTAATTCTCATTCTTAAATATCAGGGAGAAGGACACAAAATAGATTATTTTCGCCCAGTAGCGTACTAACACCACAGTCGGTTAAATGAACTGAAAGAAGATTGCATGAACGTCTTGTGAAGTATGTTGAGGACGAAAATTCGCTTATTAGTCCATGCCATATTGAATTCAGACCAGGACATACAATTTGGCTCTTGTTACTTTAGACATTTCAACAATTTACCGTAATGTATAACGTAACTGTTAATAAATGGACTAGAAATCTGGAATTCTCAAATTATCGTGCAGCATTGAAAGGGGAATTTCTTAACTGGAGGAAATTTTAGTCTTCTTTAGGAGAGCCCTTGTCGAGTACTTACAAGCAGTCACATGGTGTTTCTCGAGGAGCCGTTATGTGAGCTATATTACTTCTGTCACGCACATTGTCAGGACCCCTTGCCATACCCTTGCCACCACATCGCCGCAGTCACCGCGCAAAAATCCCCCGCACGTCATTTAGCACAACTGTCAGCGCATAGCGTGGCTCGCTTACATAGGGGCACACACCTGCGGCCAGGTCGTTGTCTCCTCTATGTGTTTGTGCCGTCCTGAAGTACACTTTAGAATTCCAGGACTTCAGAAAAAGTCCGACCTACCCCCACCTTTACTAAAATAGTTGGCCTGCCTCACTCCTGTTTTACGAGAAATACAGTAGCCACGTACACATTTGTGCTGACGGATCGACTATACATGAACCAGTTCTGACGGTGATGTGTTTATACCGATTGGAGGAAAAACACTGCGATTCAACACATCGCATGTGAAGACGTCCACGGCTGCAGAACTCATGGCTCTGCGCAGTGCGCTTCAGTTTATTGACACAAATAGCCCTAGCATATGGGCCCTGTTTTGCGACTCGAGACCGGCTTTACACAGTCTGCTGTCAATTCTCAGACGTGGAGCTCACGAACAGCTAACGTACGGAATTGTCAAACTTCATGACATCAAACAGAAGGCCGTGAAATTATTTTCCACTACCTATATACCCGGCCATTGCGGGATCAGTGGAAATGATCAAGCAGACAAAGCTGCTCGAGAGGCACATCAAGAAGAACACAGCGTTCCCATTCCTCTTTTCAAGGTAGACGCTGCAAGGCAGCTTCATCCCCTGTCACGTAAGCTCTGTTTAACCGAGTGGAACACCCGAAATGTAAGGCACACTAGGTTGTACGAACTAAAACCCTTCTTTCCAACCCCGACCGGCACCCGGGCTTCTCCGACCTCAGACATCGCTTTTATTCCGGCTGTGTTATAGTAGTGGCTTCCACGAACGCGTACACTAGTTTGACTGGAATGGCTGATAGTGCTGCGTGCGACATCTGCGGTGGTGAAGAGAAAATCGAACATTTAATGGGCCACTGTCATCGATTTCAGCCGGGAAGACAAACATTTTCTATCGAACTGCGACAACTGGATGATCGGCCGTCGTCCGTGCAGGTCCTACTTGAAGACCGTACACAGCGCTCGTCCGCCCACGAAGCCATGAAGGCACTTTTGTCTTTCTTGAGGGTGACTGGCCTTTGTGAACACCTTTGACTGTGCGCGCGCGAGATCGCCGCGTCTTTCCTACCCCCTTCCCTCCTCCCTCTATCATTCTAGTCCTTCTTTCCTGTCCTCCCGAGTAGGGTAGCCGACCAGACGTATATCTGCTTAACATCCATGCCTTTTTCATTTCTTTCCTCCTACTACTGTATTACTGGATATTTTAATCAGTTCCATTGCATGATATTATAATGCGTATACGTATGTACACACATGATACATAGCGTTCTTCGCATAAAATGTACACATTCATGCACTATATAACCGCTTGCACACACGTGTGTGCCATTGAAAAATGGCTTGAAAATATTTGGCTCTTCGTAAATATTAAGAAATGTTAAATTTTAGTTTTTCCTGCGAACAATCCGATGAACATATCACATTGCTATCACCTCGAAGATACGCCAAAAGTAGGCTCAGTCAAGTATCTGGGTGTAACTTACGACATCTTGCTTACCTGGTTAGGACACATTGATTATATAGCTAAAGAAAGGAGTAACAACTAGTGGTTGTGATGTAAGCTATGTAACGGTCAATCAGAAATGCGGATATACCTGCTTTTTGATGATTTGCAAAATGTATATGCGCCCTACTTTGGAATCTAGATGATTGTTGTATTCTGGCGCAGCAGGTTATAAATTTCGGCCTCTGGTCTTACTTGAACACGAGTCTCTTCGGCTCTGCTGTAGTTGTCAAAATGTGTTGCTAATAACGTGCTGCACCAGAAAGTACGGTTACTATCTCTCTTGTGCAGATTTCGTTTGCTACCAGCTCAGACATACGTAAAGATGTAAAAAACACCAATCATAAGGTTAGAAACCATATTTATATCCCAGCCGGCGTTATTTTTTGGAGTTCATTGGCCAACATTTCTTACACCACAGGTAGACTTTGAACAGAATCTGGTTCAACCTTTGAATGTACACATCAGTGAGTACCAATTATTAGGGGGGTATAGGATAGCTAGGTTTAATTTTCGACTATATCTATACACGTAGTGCTAAGTATATTTTCTACAGCATTTTAAATGGCTTGTTACAGGATAATATAACGGGCCTAGAGATGGATGCTATAATGGCTACAGATGTACGAAAATGCGACGCAACGTCGGGTATTCGTATTTTCTCATCGCTCTTGATGGGTCTTTCTCCCTTAGAATTCTTGATTTCATTCCAGTATTTTCGGCTTAATCTTGGCAGTAATATTAGCCCTGAGCAAACTAAGCTCATGGCCTTCATCATGATTCATTATAAAGGATTCGTTATCCTTATGTTTATCACTCACTGCCAACCGTGAATCTCAGATCTTGCATACATTCCATTCTCTTGTGTCTGCCCAATTAAAATTAATAAGACTTGTCCGTCCACCTGGACATAAGGGATTACTTAGGAGGGAAATGACAGATAGCCTGGCCCCGAGAGCGGGTCTTAATTGACCCAACTCTCTCGGTACTTCCAGCATCAACGTCCATTACTGCAGCTAGATTCAGGCCATATGCTGTCAGGTCTGACTTTTTAGACCAATCTCTTATTAATTTTGCAGGGTATCGGCACCTACTATTCCATTGGCGCAGAAATTCCTTTCGAATTCGTGAAAGTGACGTAACTTTCCCTCGATACGGTGCCGTATACCTTGATTAAAATATTGTCAACACAATGCTCGTCTTGCTCCCGCCCCGCTGTGCCCTTTCGGTAGTGAAGATGAGACAAGTGACCGATTTTCGCATCCAAGGAAAACATTTTGGAAAGAGAATTTCGAAAAATTCGTTGTTTGAAATTCTTTGTCTCGGAACCTCCTCTCTTATGCAATGTCACAAGGATGCTTGCTCAGCCGTTGAAGAGTTCGCAGTTAGGAAAAAAGAAATACGTTTTACAGCGAATATGTTCAGGGATACTTTCCCGACTATCATGTCCGCGTGCAGGAAAAAAATCCCCAAGATAGTGCAACGCCGGGCCGATTCGCGGCGGAGGTGACGCAGGTGTTTACTCCCCATACATGGGTCGATTCCGAATATAGTGAAATGTCGGGCTGATCCGCGCTGGAGGTGTAGTTCGCCATTAAAGGGCCCACATACACAGCTTCGTTGGTCATCCTTCTTTTCAGAGAAAAGCAAAGCACCGAGTTTATTGGTTAAATTTATAATAATTCGCTGTCTTTTGTTCTTTCGATTCTTTCCCATTGACCTCAGTTACTTTTTTCTGGATTAATAATCGTCTTACAATTCCATACGCATTTTGTCAATCCCTCATAGCGGGTATGAGCCAGTAACAAAGCGAAAACAAACACAATATTATTGACAGTGTTCTACACATAAGTGTTGAAGGCTTCAGGGCAAAAACATGAAGATGATACTTAAAATATACCTTTATTGAATGTTTACGAGAGGTCGCGATAAAGCGTCTGCGATATCACAGTAAGCGCTTTAGAAAGGCCGCAAATGTTTTCACAGGGCAACACCAGAGGTGTCGGTCACTCGAGGCACATGATCTTGACGAGTGTCACGCAGACAGTGTAAATATACGCGTTGCTTATGGGCTTTCGGTCTTTGAAGTAGCCTTTCGGCGTCCACTACTAAGCGCAATATGCGCACCCCGACCTCCTTGGAGCAATCGTGAGGGATGAACTGGGTGCGAGGCGGTACCAACATGCCCAATTCCATCTGCAGTTTTATTTTTTCGCTTGGCCATGGAGTTGTCATACATGGCGTAATCAGCATCGATATTTCGCCTGAGCTTCTCGATGGAGCCTCTGATGGCACTTTGCGCGGAGACGCGCTTATCGCAAAAAAATAGCCCCAGTGGCTGGTTTTAGTGGTGCTATCGTCTCCAGCCAATCGTATAGCCTCTGTCCAGGCACAGCCTGGACGTTACCAATGACAACTGTAAGTCGTTGCCATGGTTGAAGTCTAAGAACTAAACTGAAGAATGAAACTGAAGAATGACACCACTGCTATTTCCAGAATGTGCGTAAATTAATATATAGAGCAGTTCGGCCGTCATACTAATAAGAACCTTATGTACTGTTTTTTTTTAAATTTTTGTCCATACAAAAGAGAGAGATAGAGAGCCAGGTAGACGGAAGGAACGACAGAGTGGTTGACCAGACGCATGCCCAGTTTGCTACCCTGCACTGGGGGAAAGGGTAATGGTTTAAAAAGAGCGAAAGAATGGAAAAGAAAGAGGGAGCAGAGAAGGTGGAGAAAGTTAGGGCAGGCAGTATTGTCAGTGCTCTAAATCAAAGCGGAGCAAACTGCACATGCACATGACATGCGCATGATGATTAACACCGTCTGATGATGATGATTATTTCCGTCTTCAAACCCAGCATAAAAACCACCCATTGGCTCTAGACATAATGAAAAGAGATAGCAGTTATGTTCATATAGAAATTCAAAAAAATCTTCACATATTGCCAGGAAATGAATTTTGGAACTCAGACATCGAATATCCTCCATGGCTGCTTACAGTTCCAAAAATCGAATTGTCAGTAGAAGGGATATTCAGCAAAAGAGACATGTTCATTCAAGCTACTCAACAACTAGCACTATACCAGATATATATGCGGTATTCAGGATACACACACGTCTATACAGACGGCTCCAGTACAGCAACCTCTTCAACTTCATCGTTCATTATACGGCACCTCAACAAACAAGAATCATTTAAGTTATCTCGTGCGACTTCGTCCACAACGGCTGAACTGTTCGCAATCCTATGTGCGGTAAAATTTATATTGTCAGTAACAGAAGCACAAAAATGGGTAATTTTCAGCGATTCACAGGCGGCTCTAACATCACTCTGCAGCACAAAGGGGAAAACATTCAGCGACAGTATAATATATGAAACACTTAAAAACCTCACAAAGGCAAGCGAAGCGAAACATGCAATAGCATTCCAGTGGATACCAGGGCATTGCAACATTCCTGGTAACACAGCAGCCGATGAAGCAGCACGACAAGCGCACTTGAAAGATGATACGGCTCCGCTCCCAATATCAAAGAATGAATTACGCTGCATCATAAGGACAACGTCTTTCAACATGTCTAGAAACACTTGGTTTGACCAGAATTCTAAGAGCTCTGACTTATATCACATTGATCCATTTATTGAATTCAAATTTTCATTGTCATTAGATAGAACTATGGAAACGCTTATTCATCGATTAAGGCTAGGCACTGCCTACACAAAGCATTTCTTACACAGAATGGGCCGAGCGGAAACCCCCGAATGTGACTGTGGATTTGTAGATGAAGATATATATCACCTCCTTCTAGATTGCCCACATCACGACACACCAAGATGCCGACTTAAATCAGCGCTAAGTAAATTAGACCGCAGACCTTTCAGTTTAAGGAAACTTTTGGGCCCTTGGCCAACAACGGCCTTGCAGAAGAGCGCTTTAAAAGCACTAAAGACTTTTTTTGAAGACAGCGGTATCGTTGGACGTTATTAGTGCTTTCATTGTTCTGTTCATTTCAATGTCACTTTATATATTCATCTGTTTGGGAATTATGTTATGTTGACTGCTCTGTTGTGACTGTATGTGCTAATATATTTACACGATGTGTATACCACCCGCTGACTAGACAATGTGTTATTAGGCGACAGTATCGTTTGTACTTTTGAGACTTTCGACTACATAAGTGTGGAGACATTTGCCATGTATATTGTATGTACCCGCTGACCCGCTGACTAGAAAATGTGTTATTAGGCGACAGTATCGTTTGTACTTTTGAGACTTTCGACAACATAGGTGTGGAGACATTTGCCATAGTCTTCCTGTGGAAACGTTGCTTTATAAGTCCTGGTGCTTGTGGGAAAAGATTATGTGATATGTAACCGTGAACCCTGAATGATGTGTGACGGAACCACCCAAGAGATAAGGAGTGGCCGGCGCCTTAAATTGCGCGCCAACATCTCCTTTATATTGACACGTGTACTTATCTTTATCGGGCGACCACGTTCGGCCGCCTAACAAATGTTATCGTGCAGCGCAGGACGCGCCTGCATGTAAAAGAAGTTTCTGGAATGTTATCGATGGTTCCCTCCACTGTCTTTCACCGCAACTTGTGTAATCTGATTGCATGTATGCGCGACGCGAATAGTGCAGAACTTTGTGGAAGGCACGCGGGTCCCATCGGTTAATCTGGAACATTCCACGACTGATCTATAAAAGCCGACGCGCTTGACCCGCCGATCAGATTTTCGATGATCGCCGAGCGTGTTCGCCGATATCGTTGTGCTATAAGTGTAGCCTGTTTTGTGGGCACAGGTTCGCCCAATAAAAGTTACGTTTTCTTGTTCACAGTATTGCTACTGTGTTATTCAACGTCACCACCACGTGACAATATCATATCAATAAAAAAAAAACACCCCCTCTACTGAACATTTAAGAGATGGAAGATAGCCGTAAATATCTTTTTAATATAGCTAGTGGCAGATTGCAGAGTTCAAGTCTCTGAGCTGAATTGCTTAAAAGAGGGAGAAATCGATTGCACGAGAAATCAAAATTTATAATCACCTAATTGAGTAAAATCCCTAATTACATATTTTCGAAACATGGGCACTTCATGAATTGTAGTCGGTGAGCCGGCGGCAGCCTCGCTTTGCCGAGGGGGAAAATGCAAAATACAATCGTAAACTTAGATGTACAGCGCTCAGCGATTGAAACGCGATACTCAGACAGCGTGGCGGCCGGCGCTTTTCGCGCCACCGGTGATCGCTGGGCGATCGCTGAGGAAGCCGAATGCAGTTGCGATGCATCAGAAAGATTCTCGCTTCCGTGGGACACAAGAATGCGTAACCTCAATGTCAGCAGCGCCCGCCAAATTACCGGTAACCATGTTGTCCGAGTATCGCGTTACAATAGCTGAGTACGTGAACGTCTAAGAACTCATGGTGGCCAAAGTTAGTTCGCTGCCTTACGGCGTCTCTGATAGCCCACTGTGAAGGTTTGGGGCGGTGAAAGCCACAGTACGGTTCAATTTTTAATTGCAATCATGCCACCCTGCTGCTGCTTCAAAATGGACATTTCATTCTTTCTAATGACGCCGCCAAACTCTTCCACATTATTGCGAACGAAACAGGCAAGTAATGCTTGCAAAAGTAGTATAAAGTGGAATCGACTACAATATTATATCCCTGTGTGAAACATGAGCGGAAACCTGCAAGCGGTTTAGCTGCACAAATTATGCAAACCTGGCGCTCCTACGTTTATCGGTCGAGTCATGTTAATTTGAGACCTGCGCTCTACCACAAAGCGTTAATGCCTTGGTGCTAGAGTCTGTGTGCGTGGCAGAGCCTTACCAGTCTCCCGGCGGGTACGACGTCGGGCTCAGTTTGACCAGCACGCTGAAGTCCTCGGTAACTCAGTCCGGTGTGTAGAGCGACGTCGACATATGGTCAGCAGCGTCGATTCCTTCTAGGGCACCCACCTGATACTCTCTCTGGGGAGAGACACCTCGATTTGTTGCAGGAACGGCATAGGAACGGCTAAGGAATGGCATAGGCTCACGATAGCGTTCCGAGTAAGATTTAATAGAAATCCGAGCAACATCGTATAACAACAAAATAGGCTCTTACCAGCGAAGGACGCTCTCAGTGTTCGTTCCGGCCATTTTTACACCGGAGTAAGTGCATGCCTTGTAGCGAGCGTTCGATACGCACCTCCCCGATGCGGCGTCAGCCCCGACACTGCTGTCGTGTCAACCTGAGTACAGATAGATACTGCGAGTGCCAAAAGCTTATCTCGTTGAATAATTGGCACCTAGGAGTAGCGCCCGTCGCCTGAACCATTCAAACTTAATTCTGAAATTGTTCACCACCCACGATAGTGAACTAAGAGCAATTTGTTATGTTAAGAGAGTTTGTTATTCTGCTAGTTGGTATATGTCCAATAAAAGAAAACAACAAGGAAGTAATCGGACAGCGGATGAAGACAAACCTCTCACACAGAGATTGCACCTTATTCTGGCACCGCAGAGGGCCCAAAAGAGAGAATGGTCATGGAAAATAATTTTAGGCAGGGGTGCAAACTTCTCAGGTTCGAACTCGCGGATATGGTTGGCGGAAAAGAATAGAAGCACCTTAAATATAGGTGTCTCCTATCAAAATACTTCGCGTCAAATTGCCCTTGCTCCCCTCCTTCAACGGAATTTTCGAGGGAAACATAAGTGTCGGGCTCGTGTTAAAAAAAAAAGGAAATGCCGCCACGATAGATAACGATTACTGTGTGGAACAACATAACCCCCAAAAGGTGCAAACTTTTTCAAGAGTGCAGGCCTGAGCTAAAGCTTGCTCTTATATCACGCCGGTTCCATATACGGAACCCATGAACCAGAACACCCACGCATACGCAAGCCAGCGGCCACAGTGGTGCACAAAACAAAAAAGAAAAGCATTCAAGCAAAAACAAAAAAAAATGGCTGTGGCTTAGCTAAGGTTAAGCCCAGGATGCGAAGCATACTAGCCTTTATTTTAGTTGTTGAACCACTGTATAGCCTGGTGAACTGCTGTTGCTTGGCTATATTTGGTTCGGCTAGACGAAGAAACAACTCATGCGTTACTCTGCTTCGCCTTCAAGAGTGGAACGCGACAGCGTTCACGTCGACCCGCCAAGGGGTGTCAGACAATGGGCTACGGCGCAGCGACTACGCGCCCCGCATTGGACGCGGTGAGCGTCGAGCAACGCAGCGTTCGGCGCGGCAACGAAATGTGCGCCTGAGCAAGCGACGCACGCCTGAGCCTTAGAAACAGCTCGTTTCTAAGGCAACACCGCATTCACTAGAGGCGCTTTTGTACCGCTTTGAAGCATCGTACTCGTGGCTCAGGGAGTCGACTTCCGGCCACTGTAGTGTACGGACGTGGCTGTCATGAGCTCCGTCGCAGCGGCATCAGCGGCCCAGCAGGGCCGCGGTTCTAGGTTTTTTGTCAACGATGATCCTGATTATCAGGTGCTACTGCCTCAACTGCCAACAGGGCGACTTGTTACGAATACTTTATTTTTGCATGCTGATATGCGTGCAAGGCCATACCGGGCGGAAAACTTCCGTGACATGCTGTCGAGCATGGATTTGCTGTCTGACGTTGTCGCCCTAGGGGCGTATCGAATGAGTCATGTGTGGGCCGTGACTTTCAAAAGTAGTGACGGAGTGAAAGAACTGCTGCGGGCAAAGGACTTGAAGGTGAAGGATAGACCATGCATCGTCGTCGACCCTGGAAATCAAGCAATGCACCTCAAGCTACACTGGATGTTACACAACGTGCCGGACGAGGACATTCGTGAAGCCCTGGCGCCTTACGGACGAGTCACGGATGTGGCAAGAGAGCGGTGGCGGGTGCATGGCCTCCAGGATAAAGGTTCTTCAACGCGCCTGGTCACCCTGATGCCGAGGCAGGGCTTGGGGGCGGACGACGTGCCTCATCTGTTACGGATAGCCGGTGAGGAAGCTCTCGTGGTGATTCCTGGAAGAGCACCGCTCTGCCTTCGTTGCCGCAACACAGGACACATCCGGCGCGACTGTCACGTACCGCGCTGTGCCCGTTGTCGTCGTCACGGCCATGACGAGTCGCAGTGCGTGAGGACATACGCAAACGTGACGGGGCCGGCGGCTGCAGATGAAAGCGCTGAACTTCTTATGGACGAAGCGGATGCCGAGGAAGCCTCTGCCGGGAGCGCCAACGAGGTGAAGGTCACAGCGACACAACCACCGAAACCGCAGGGGCAAACGACTGCCGGAGCGGTAGGTGTGCCAGAAACGCCTACGCGGCCTGTGAGCAAGGTCTCGGCCGTCGACGTTCATAAGCAAGACATCGCGGCCAAAGGAATGCCTGCCGTCTCGACTATGGCACCATCTGACAACGAAGCGATGGACGTTACCAATGCTGTTGTGGCGGTCGGGAAGCGAACACACGAAGAATCAACAAGCGACGGCGGGCAAACTGGAAAACCGAACAGCGAGGAACCGCCGCCAAAGTCGGTGGTAACGCGCCGGGCGTCATTACGGCCGACGCCGAATATCCCGCCGGACAAAAGACCGGCGGCGCCGACGCCAAAGTAGCCGTCGGGACTTGTGTCTGCAAAGGCACTCAGACGCGAGCTTGCAAGAGCCCAACGCTACCGAAGGGTCGGGGAGGTCAGCCGCTGCTCAAGCAAGGTATTTTGTGGACTGCACTTTAATGTGTCGCGAAACAGCTGCTCTGTCCGTCAGCACTTGTAGATGTAACTTAAGTATACCTGGAAGTGCTACGTGTGATTATATACGGTTTTCTTTTATGCGTACCTTTTCCGCTTATTAACAATGGATTTGAAGAGGGGAATACGAGTTGCTACTATTAATGTACGCGGCCTCGCTTCAAGACGGAGGCAGTACCAGGTCAGCCGACTATGCGTTGAAAATGAACTCGATATTATAGCTGTACAAGAGACGAAAGTTGAAAGCGAGGAGCAAACCAACAAAATGGTAACACCTTTCAGAACATATTATAACATATGCACATGTCACGCTATCGGCACGTCTGGTGGATGCGCTGTCTTGGTTCGAAGGGGTATTGGTATAAATGAAGATATAGTTACTGTGAGCGAAAGTGGGCGTTTTATTGTTCTTGATTTTTCTTTTAATGGATCACAATGGAGGATTATATGTGTGTATGCGCCAAATGATATCAATGAAAGATGTCGTTTTTTCTCGAATCTAGAAGAGTACCTTCGTTGTGACAAGTACATCATCTTGCTTGGTGACTTTAATTGTGTGTGTCATGCAGAAGATCGTGCTAAACGTAAATACCCGCAGGACAAGAGTGCAGTGATATTGAACACCTTAGTAAATGACTACAACCTAGAAGACGTTGGTCGCCTTTTGGCCAGTACTTTGCAGCCGCAATTTACACACTATCAACGAGATAGCCAAGCACGACTTGACAGAGCTTACATCTCGTTAGATCGTGTGCCTCTATGCGATAACTATGTCGTGAAGCCGGTGTCGTTTAACGATCACAGTATAGTGTGGTTTGCACTCGGTGCCAAGGCAAAAAAGCCGCGTTTTGATTGGGCACTTTGGAAATTCAACGAAAAACACCTAAGTGATGACAAATTTATAAACGATGTAAAGCACGAAATTCAAAGCATGTTGAGTAATGAGAGTGTACCTTGGGCAGAAGTATGGGAAGACTTTAAGGTTCGCGTGAAAATGGTCGCGATTGAAGTAGGAACTGTTAGAAGACACAATGAAAAAATGAAAGAAAAGGAGCTCCAGAAGGAACTAAATTTTCTGATTTTTATGGACAGTGCGGAACCTGGAAAATTTAGTGATGAAATCAGAGCAGTTAAAAACGCGATGGAAGCTATTGACACGGAAAAATATAGAGCAGCAGTTATTCGGGCACGGATGGAAAGACTGTGGGTTGATGGGACGCCGAACAAACGCGCCATTGCCGATGAAAAGAGGTACGCAAGGAAAAATGAAATAAGACAGATTAATTATCGGGATGAGGTTACTTCCGACTCGAATATGATTGAACAGGCCTTTACTGAACACTACCGCAAGTTGTTCGGCGTCCCAATCCACGTGGGTGCTGAATTTGAAGCAAGTTTCGTGAATTTTATGCCGCGCGTTGATGACGTAAAGGCCAGTCTCGAGGAACCGATAAGCGTCCGAGAAATAGAACACGCGATCGAAGAACTTCCTGTAGGCAAATCACCGGGTCCCGATGGCTTAGGAGCCGCCTTTTATAAGGCATTTGCCCCTGGGCTTGCTCAAGTGTTGGAGCATGTATACTCTGAAGCACATAAATATAAGCGATTGCCACCTTCTTTCAGAAGTGCACACATGGTCTTAATACCGAAAACAGATGATCACAAGGCGCTTTTATCGGTTGGGGCATACAGGCCAATTAGCCTTACAAATACCGATTATAAAATACTCATGAAGGTATTGGCAAAGAGGCTTCAAACAGTCATTACAAATCTTGTCGGTCCGCATCAAACTTGCGGCATAAAAGGCCGCACTATTACTACAAACAGCCAGGTAG
Organism: Dermacentor albipictus; assembly: GCF_038994185.2. NCBI lineage: Eukaryota > Metazoa > Arthropoda > Arachnida > Ixodida > Ixodidae > Dermacentor > Dermacentor albipictus. Next base: position 14,783,546 of record NC_091823.1, on the reverse strand, counting down.
CGCGAAGCGTTCTAGAGTGTTGCGACGTCTTCGCTAGACGCGCCGCTTTGTTGCAACTCGACCTGGCGAAAGCCTTCGACCGTGTGTCCCACGATGCTCTTCTTCTTGTTTTGGAATATGTTAACGTAGGGAAAGTAATCTTAGATGGCGTCAAAATGGCCTACGACCAATGCACGACACAGATTATAATTAATAAGTCCCTCAGCGAGAAGCTGTCAGTCAGATCTTCCCTTAGACAAGGGTGTCCACTAAGTCCATTGCTTTTTGCATTGTACCTCGAGCCTTTCTGTTTAGCCGTGATACGCAATGACAACGTCCGAGGATTTCGGCTACAGCTTTCTGAAGTCAAGGTACTGGCATACGCTGATGACATCGCAGTCTTCTGCGAGGATCGTGATAGCGTACTTGAAGTTGTACGTCTTGCAAAGAAGTACTGTGAACAATCTGGATCCCAAATCAATTGGCAAAAAAGCATCGGCATATGGCACGGTCATTGGGACATTATACCAGCTCACTTTGCAAACATCCGGTGGTCAACAACGCCAACTAAGTACTTGGGTGTGCCACTCGAGCACTACATTGATACCGCACAGTACTGGTCCGATGAAGCTGATAGAATGAGTGAAAAATCAAAGGGTTGGCTTGGCCGAGATTTGTCAATGTTTGGACGTGCTTCTGTGTGCAATCTCTTTTTAGTAGCGAAAGTGTGGTATATTATGCAAGTGTTATCAATGTGTCGTTCAAGTGTGCAAAAAATGCATCGTGTTTTTGCCGTATTCATATGGGCTTCTAGTTGGGAGAGGATAAGCAGAACAAATCTGTTTCGTTCAGCTCGAAGTGGTGGGCTAGGTCTGTCGCATTTGTTTATTAGACAAATTGTGTCGCGTTTTCTTTTTTTTCGGGATCAGAGAAATGATTTTCTACGCACAGTAATTCAAGTTCGTTTGGGAAAAGCACTGCCGCAATATGTTGTAACGACCAGTGATGTGAAGGGAGGAAGTATTAGGGGATATCTGCGCGAAGTGGTTGAGTCACTTCGTATGTTGCGTGTGCGGTTTTCCATGGAATATCTGTGCTCTGTGACAAGAAAAACACTGTATAAAGACTTAGTTGATACAATGTTGCCAATACCATTGTACAGGTCTGTAAACTGGGGAGGCCAAGGAGATGATGTACTGAAACGGGTGAAAAAAATGCCAGTTAGACCCTCTCAAAAAACGTTTTTCTTTAAGCTGCACACAAACACGCTACCCGTAAAAACATGGTTAGATGAAAAAGGAATAGATGTGCCATGGACAGTAAACTGCTTACTTTGTAAAAAGCCAGAGACCATTGAACACGTTTTCATCGATTGCTGGGATGCAATATTTCATTGGGATGTCTTACAACGTACACTTAAAAAAGAACTACCGATTACACCTCTTGGTATTCGATATTTGCCAACCGATAACGAAGGAGGAGTTCCGTACGATATGTTTATGCTCCTTGGCCTCCACAGTCTGTGGAAAACGAGAATGGCAGTGCGACACTCCGATGTCGATGCCCGTCCGGCGAGAATAAACTTCATCAAAAGTGTCGCGTATATTCGGGAAACATATCGTGCCCAAAGTGAGCCTCCCGAGTGGGTGGCTATTCTTGATGAACTGATCAAGCTGAAGCGATTTTAATATATAATGTTAGCCAAAGTGTGGTTGACATGTTTTAGCGTTTGAATGTGTTCTTGGTTTGTGCTGCAAACAGGCAATAAAGAAAAAAAATACTCGTGGCTCAGTGGTAGCGTCTCTGTCTCACACTCCGGAGACCCTGGTTCGATTCCCACCCAGCCCATCTTGCAAGAGTTGAGCCAAAGCCACCTAGAAACAAGCGCAGCTGCTTATATACCGCCGCGACGCCGCGAGCGACGGCGCGAGTTGGAGCCCCGTTTCTCCTCTGTCGTGACGTCACGGTGTCACGTGGTATGGCATGGGGTCAAAGGTCATTGAAGGCGACACCGCCGCGCCTGAGGAGCTGGGTTGAGCTCTAGTAATATGCTTCGCATAAAAAAACATTAAGCGGAAGCTTCGCGGGAGCAGTTGTGTTGGGAGACATGAGACGAGATGTCTGGGAGGCATTTCATCCGGGATGCCGACGAGCTGTCTGTCAGATGTCTAGCAAAACTGTCCATACATTGCCAGTCGAGCAAGTAGCTGGTGTAGCTGCTTGCTCGACTAGCTGCTCCTTCACTCCTCGCATCAGGTGACGCAACTTCTTGTCTGCGGTCATTCCAGGATCTCCTCGTCTGAAGAAGCGCGTCATGTCTTCAACGAACGTGGTGACGCTTTCGTTGGGAAGGTGGAAGCGTGCCTGGATCGCTCATGCTGCCCGTTCGCGGTGATTAGCGCTGGCCTAGGTGTGTAGCACCTGACGGCGGAGCTCACGCCACGACGCCAGTTGCTCCTCACAGTTTCGGAACCACGTACGATGCAAAAATAGGCGTCATGCAGGCAAAAATAGACGTTTCTAAGTTTAGTGGCGTCGTCCCATTCGTTGAACTCGGCCACGCGCTCAAAGTCGGCCATCCAATTTTTGACGTCTTCGAACACGTCGCCATAGAACGACCTTGACACCAGTGGATTCTGAAGTGTGTAGCGGGTCGTCATCGCGCTATCCATAACAGTTAAGGTAGTTGGAATAGCTGTGTTGTCTTCTGAAGGCAGCCTCCTCATCCTGCGGCTGGCCCGATGGACGGGAGTTTCTATTGGCATTGGGCTGGTGGTTCCGCTTCCAGGAGGGGTCTGCGGCATGAGTGAGAAATGCCGAGCACCTCCACCAGTTTGTCATGTGTCTCCAAAAAGGACTGGCGATAATTAATGGGCACAGCTGGCTTCTCATGCAAATCCCTAGCCATCGTGAAAGACCTCAACAACAAAGGCTTCACAGTAAAGTTTCAGTGGATTCCCTCCCACATTGGTATCTCAGGAAACGAAAAAGCTGATGCGCTTGCATACGCAGCGCTATATCATCCTCCCAAAATCAAGGCTCCAAAGAGTAACCAAGTGCAAAAATCTGAAATTCGAAATCACTTTGCGTCGCTTTGGGTTCCACCGCATATGCCCTGCGTAACCAAGAGATTGCACCGACAGGAAGCCTCACTTCTACATCGTATAAGGACAGGATCTGCTAACACACCGGCCTGGTTATTTAAAACGGGGCGAATAAATTCTCCGAACTGTACGACATGCAACGAGACAGGAGACATTGAGCACTTTTTGTGGTCCTGCCAGCAATTCCAAGATGCAAGAGACACTCTCCTGAAGAATTTGCAAAACAAGGACCTTCCGCATGCGCGCCTGCAACACCTTATATTTCCCGAGGGATCAGTGATGGCCCGCAAAGAAACTTCACGTCTCCTGATCGAATTCTTAAGAGAGACTGGGTTGATGGACATATGGTGAAACCCATCAGCGGTATCGTGCGAGACGCTCGGGCGGAGCAATTGCCGGCCTTGTTCGCCAGGCTAAACCCGCCTGTTGCTACAATTCACCACCACCACCACCACCATCTGAAAAACAACGGTGACGGTACCAGGCTATCGAGCGGGCGGGGGTAGCACGCGCAGTTATTCCTTCTTGGCCTTCCTCTCTCTTCTTTTGCACGGTCCCCACTACTTCAGGTGGCAATATATCAAAAGCCTGAAAGAAGGCGGGCGAGGGGCGGGGTGGGGGGGGTGCATGGAATTCTCATATATGTGAAATTCTTACGTAGCAGAGACACCGAGCAGGCTTTTGACGTTGCGTACAATGCACTAGGGATCACGGGATGACTTCTGCTACGTACTTAGGCATAAATACAATCCTTTAAACTTGGAAAACCCTGCACTTGCAATTGCTGAAACTACTATTCATTTACTATTCCCTTTTACAAGCAGTGGCGAAACTGCCTCAACCAGCTGCAATAAAGTAATATCAGCAAAATATCAATTACCTTAACAAGCAGCAATATAGAGCAAAATTAATGCTACAGCATTTACAACCTCTCCACAGAGTAGAGTTCCCATACTCTTGTGCGAGTACTCCCTACGGTAGAGTACACCAACATGAGCACACGAACTCTAAAGAAAGCGTTTCATATGTCACATGCAGTTAATCTGCTAATCGAGTCGCATTTGCAGCTTTATGACACCCTTTGTTTCTTAAAGAGCGCTTGCAGCTTAAGATATTCTGGTGAAAATAAACAGTTTCAGGCTGAAATTTGCGCAGCATCGAAGGGGTCTCAAAAACCATCATCAACGTCTCTATGCCTTATGAAAAAAACACACATGGCTTAATGAATTGCACCAACTAGAGAGAGCGCGAGGAAGGGACACAGATACCGTTTAACCCAAGAAAGGTACGACGAAGTCGAAATTTTGACATTTTTGTCCTGAAAGTTCGTGCATCAATTTCCTGGCGCAATAACACAGGTCTGCTTTTCACTGGATAAACGATGCGTATAATTCCTTTATTCATCTGAATACTACATCGTTTATTTGTCCGCACTTCTTTCTGTACATCTGGGACCAACAGCCAAGGAAAGCGGGCACATACCATGATCATGAAAAGGGGAAAGTAATAATAATAATATATGGGGTTTTACGTGCCAAAACCACTTTCTGATTATGAGGCACGCCGTAGTGGGGGACTCCGGAAATTTTGACCACCTGGGGTTCTTTAACGTGCACCTAAATCTAAGTACACGGGTGTTTTCGCATTTCGCCCCCATCGAAATGCGGCCGCCGTGGCCGGGATTCGATCCCGCGACCTCGTGCTCAGCAGCCTAACACCATAGCCACTGAGCAACCGCGGCGGGTGAAAAGGGGGAAAGTGAAAGGTATACACTGCCATCACCACATCTCAACAGGGCTTATTACGAATTTCCTGCATAGCGCAGTAATTCCACCTTGCTCAAAACCCGTGCCGCCCCGACATTTCGTGGCGGCACGTTTTCGTTCGCGGCAAAACAACATTGAGCTCCGAGTAGCGCAATGTCCCTCTAAGTTATCTGTAGGCTAGAGAATGGACTAGGGAACAGATGAGAAAATGGCAATGTAAATTCCGCTTTTTCAGAAAGTTGGCAGTGCGCACCGGTCCATGCTGGTTTTGTTCTCCCTGCTCTTTTGCCATCGCCACAATGTTGGTAAGAAATCCATCCTTATGTTTAGACGCAACTAGTTCAAACTGTACAAATCCACATAGGTGAGAGGAGAAACGCGTTTTTGAACACGAGTCTTTGAACAACAGACACATTTGGCACGGGTATGGTGTTCCAAACGTTACTGTCAACGTTTAATGAATGCAATCACGCTGACATGAACACAATTGATCGCAAGATGAACGTGCCTCCCGGGCTGACAAGCGCCTGTCTGATCTACACAGCATTGTGTATCAGTAACCCTACGTGCGAGCCACCTCCGATATGAAAAGGAGATTGTAAAATTTTAGCCCAGCGGTCCCAACAAACGAATAGTCATCCCTAGTGGCATTCGCTAAAGGATGTAGAGTCAGCGTTATTCGGCCAAACAGAGGGTTTCTACGAGTCGTTGCATGGCCCGGTAAGGCTCCACGTTGGCGCCCGGCCTACGGTCTTCGAAAAATCCTCGCCCAGCAACTTTTGTAAGCCGCGGAATGCGAACGCACACCGTCTTGGCGGAGACGGCCGCCGAAAACTCGCGAGAGGGCGTCGCCATCAGATTGCCCCTCAGTCGTTCTTTGTTCGCGTCCTTCCTGGGGTCGTAGGCTTTTAGGTGGAGCTCGTGTTTCAGTTCTAGCTTGGCAATAGCCTTGTTTATCCAGCTGCAAAAAAAGAAAAAAAAGGTGTAGGCACGTTATGAACGAACAGTTCTGCCTCTTTTCCATCTTTATTATCTCTCTTCTTTTCACACGAATCACTAAATTAATAAATCAATCAATGAACTAGTTAATACATCAATGTATTAATCAAATAACAGAGTGATAAAATGAATGATCATAGGGTATTCCATAGCATTAGGCATTACTGCTGCATTCAAATATTATATAACAACAATTGGGCGGTTAACTTGAAATATTAAAAATATATTCTAAACAACCATGCTAAAAGGCATTCGACCCTTGGCAATGAAGTGCCAAGCGTAAGCCAATTGTAATGAAACGAAGAACTGTCATTCAGCCGACAGTGTCGCGAATCTACAAGCGTTCTTCGGCAAGTTTGGAGGTTGGTTTAATGTTAGTGTCTTCGGGGGGAGGATAAGGGAGGAGGGGCGGCTACTTTCGAGGGCGATGATAATTTTTCCTGCCATAAATGTTTCAAAGAAATTTCCGCATAACTAAAATGCCACAAATATTATAGAAGAAAGTTAGAAGCAACCGGAATTCTTTCGCGCATAATTACCCTGTCGTATATTTCTAGAAAAGTTAGTCATTTATATTCAGTAACTTCTTTCGCTTTCTGTCGTACAAGAGCGGTTCAATTCACTAATTTGCCTATCTAGGCTAGAGGTCCTTTCATTGTAAGAATTTTGTTAGCGTGAGGTATTTGTCAGGTAGCTACAATGAATATAGAACGTATGCGAGCATAGCATGCGGAATCAAGTGACCGAATAGGAAGAAATATCGAAAAGGTGCAAGCCAAACCTAACTTAATTTAACCAAGCCTGATACTTTCTTGGAACTAATTGAACCAGGAACCAAGAAGTACTAATATACGAAAAATCCGCAGATCGGCTGGCTCTCTAGGCCCCTTAGAATGCATTGTATTCCTAACGACATCGCAGGAGGCTAATGCGAGATCTGCAAGCTCTTGTGTTTCTCTTTCATCTTTGCTCCCTCATCAAGACAACGCCGGCAGTAAGACTGACGTTTCTGCTATTCATGCAGTGCAATTTATTAATCGATCCTAACCTTCGTTTCTAGCTTGCCTTTCAGCACTCTTTCCCAGAAGCATGACCTTCCGCAATGAAGCGTAAAGTGAATGTAAAGGTCTCGCGTTTGCTGACATATTCAAGTGTGACTTCAAGAAATCCGAAACCGGAAAAATACTGACGAACTTCCACGAGGCTGCCGTTCCTCCATTGGAGATTATCCGGCTGGTCAATCCGCTAGACTATTTTATGTTGTCGTTCTCTCTGTATATTTCCCGCTATGCTATAATTCCGTGTTCACGTAATAATGGATCAAGTTTGCCGATGAATCCGCATTCCTGAATGAGTCTACTTCCGATATATTACAGCAGCGATCTAAGTGAAGCACGAACAATTTTGCCGACTCAGCTCTTATTCCATAGTTCAATTAGTTCTCGTTCTGAGCACCGCCTGCAGAACCTCGATTCATTCGAACGCCTTATGTAGATGGCTTACTCGAGGCCTCCTTCGCTTCGTGACGACTTGGTGCTGAAGTTGATGTGACCCGCACAACCAGGCATCTTGAGGCTCTTGAAGGGCCGCGGCTCGAAGCTGACCACGACGCCGAAATCCTCAGCCACTCGCTGTAGAATGTAGCGGGATATCCAAAGGTGGTCGCCCGTCTCGACTCCAGGCAAGGGCCCGATCTGGTACTCCCACTGAGGAAGCAAGATCACAGGCCAACAGCCAAATCAGCTATTATTAATTGGGAAGTAACAATTAAGTGAACATTAGGAAAGTTCAGATACTAATTTCCGCTAAAGTTACGTGTCAGACAACAAAACTAAACCAGATAATTGCGATAGCAGCTCGCTTGCTTTCTTTAAAGCAAGTTTTTAACTATGGCGACAGTATTCAAGTTACAACCTGCCTAACACAAGGCACGAGAGCTTGAAATCGAGCTAGTAGGTTTGTGAATGACATGAAGAACAACGTGGACGACAAGGCAGGAAAGGCGGAACACGTTTGCTGCGTTCCATCTTTCTCTCTTGTCCTGTTACCGTCTGTTGTTCTTCATTCAATTCGGCAGTGTTACGTTGCATTGTTAAAACTGCCATAGATAGCGTTCCGCTGCTCATCACATTTGTGATGCGACTCACACTTCACGTAACGACAAGGTTTCGGACATCATTTGTGGCGGAATATATGTGGTGACAGAAGTTTCTCGGAGCTGTGAGGCATTCTGAGCGGCGTCTACTTGTTTTGCTCGTGCGCTGCTGACCAGGAGAGAACCCATCAAACGAGACTTCGCAGTCACCTGTCGTCTCGGCTACTGCATTCGCTGACAAGCAGCGGCACATAGAGTTGTGGCAGCAGACACCGGATTCTGGATCCCGTTTACCGGCGGCCGTATTTCATCGTGTGGAAGCTGCCAGCGCACAATACGTGCTATGCATGGAGTGAAAGGACGACATTTAATATTACGCCTCTAGAATTGTGAGTAGGGCCATACACGGCTACAGGCTTGTCGAAACACGGATAATGGGTGCACTATGAAGCCACAGAGATAAAAATTTGTTAAAACTCGTGTCCTGTACCTGTGATATGACGGCTTCAACATTGGAGCCATAAAGCTTGACGCCGGCGTAAGAACACGCTTTGATGTGTGCGTCGGCGACTTGGCGGCCGGCAGTGTTTTCCGAACCCACGGCGTAGAAGTAGCTTTCTGCAATGAAAATGCGTTTTAAAGAATGTTTACAGACAGTCCGCGTTCTATTCAGTTGTGGTAAAGCCTAACGTGAATAGGAAACCATGGCATATGTGCTCTCGCAACCCGGGCAGTGAAATACCTAAGTAGAGTGCAGTGTGAGTGTGAGTGCAATAGAGGACAGTATGGTGGCACACTTTCTTCAGCCTTAAAATATGTTTTAACATGCTTAATATGCTTGCACCGTCTCTGCACCTAACTGCCTATCCACGAGCAGCTAGGACTGGCCTGAAGCAGTTTACTCCCAGGAACGCACACCCCCAAACTCGATTATCATGAATAGACAAAAAATATAAAAAGAATAGAGGCAGCCTCGCAACTGATTACCAGAACATTTTTTCATATCAAATCATGCTATCGTCAGTTGATCATAGAACAATTTATTGTTTGCAAAGCCAACGACGCACTAGTTGCCAACATTTTCAATGTCAACCAAATCACTCATTCAGTTCTCCCTCACTCCTCACCCACTCCATCACTCACTCACTCTATAAGGGGCACAGTGACCCCCTGCAACAAAGTGAGGGAAACAGTGCTTTAGCGCAGGCTCTTGACTGTGTCATACAAGCAATATGACCTGTTCTGAAGCACTCTTTCTTCGCTTCCTTCTGCACCGAGACTCGGTATTTTGGTAAATTTCGGTCTGGGTGGGAATCGAACCTGGACCTCCGGGGTGCTCGACAAGCACGCTATCCCGATGCCACGGCAGCTCTAAGGTTCTGGCTGACTAAAGCTGAGCGTAGTGCGTGTGTAATTGAACACGTCACGTCGCAACCATCCGGCTAACTAGAGGTGGAACCTAGTGCGTGCGTCACTGGGCATGAGACGGTTCAACCAATGGGGAGGAGGTGGCGCCACGTCATGAGTATAAATGAGCGCGTTCATGACGTTACAAGGTCTACTAACGGTATAATGCTTTCGTATTGGCATATGTAAGCAGTCTAAAGTGTATCTACCAGTTTTGTTTTTCCACATCCTCCTCATAGACATTAGCGCTTTGTCTGATAAAGTTTCTATAGAAAGAAAAAAAAAGAAAATTCGGAGAACGGTACCAGCGTGCACAAAGGCATTTGTGCACAGTGGTTCGTGAGAACGAACGAGTGTGAGCCGCGATAGTCATCGAGATTACACTAATGGCGCCTTCCACCCTGATAAATTTATTACTAGAAATTTATTACGGAAATTCCTTTACAAATGAACACTCTGAGGACTCTGAACATTATGAACGCACTCCCCCGTTCAGAGAGCAGGAATGTCACTACACACAATTTCTGAATCGACAAAAACAAAATATTCCATTTGACCTGCATATGTCGTTACATTAGGCAAATATTTATTTTTTTCTATTTGTCCTTGCCTGTTCTTTTCAGGAACATTATTTTTGATGTAGAAAAACAAGAACGTGTTTGCCGTCATGAAATCTCAAATCAATTTCTCGGGCATCAAACGTTTAGTGTTGCTGCTCAGGAACGACTCAGTAATGTTTCTATTTTTGTCTGCCTTTGTGTTCCTTTCAATGTGCTGTACAACAAACACTCATTTACAATTACTTCTTTTTTTTTTTCTCACAGCAAGGCGAGTATGCTGTTCCGTTACCGTGGAAAGGCAAGAGTCGTGAGGGAGTAATTACTTATGTCACTTATTGTATGCGTGTGACGCGAAAAAAAAATAATATTAAGCCCACTGTGAATATATTCCTCGCACGAATGGCGCGGACTGCATGCACTGTCCTTGGGATCTCGTAAACTAATCCGCATAGAAACGCGAGCAGCTGCGCGATGTCGAGGCTGAAAACGCACCGTATCACTAGAATGCGGTCATGTCCATCATATAGAACTTCAGTTAGCAAAAATACAAGCGACCGGCATGATTAATCCTCACGGGCCGAATTGCACTGTCCTTTGCACTGTCCATAGTCATTTGTCCGACCACAGATATAGCTGCAGAATTGGGGCGAGGTGGGACAGATGTTGAGCAGCATAGCTGTAGTGACTCCGGTAAACAAAGTATTAGCATGGCTTAAACTACGTCCTCGTCGCAATCATTCCTGGCGCTTTGAGAGGCATGACAGGCATGACACATTCGATAAGCGGTGCTCGGGCTGGCCTCCACTTGCTGGCAGCGCTTGCAAAACTAAATTCACCTGCAGGAAGCAATGTTAATTTCACTGCTTCTTTGTGTGCGACAGTGGCTTATTCCCACTGTGGGGGATTGGCCAAGAATCGGGTGGTTAGAAAAGACCATACGAGTCTTAAAAGAAGCACTATAGATAAATTTTGAAAATCTAAAAAGAATGAAGCCAGGTAAAATCAAAGATTCTAGCAAGGAAATCGTCCTGATTCAATTATATACCTCACAACAAATGCATCAGCATCTCTATGCTAATGTCCCAGAGAAGAGGCTACCAAAGACAGAATATCGATAATCGCTATAGCAACGTTTCGTTTTGTTTCGTCTTCCTTCACTGACGGCGAAAGCCCACTGCGGGGGACTGGCCAGGATTAGGATGGTATAAGGAAATAACTTATCACTAAAATTGTCAGAAATCCTCCTTCTTCTGAAGCAGCGCCTCCTTCTCTCCTCATTTTCAAGAATTGATTTCCTCTTGTTGTTACCTAGAACAACAATTCCTGAGCAATTATCTCTGTTCCGGGGGCGTATTTCTAGCAGTTTTCATTGGCCGCATAAAAGCTACGTGCGGCGACGTGCCATCGTGCATGCAGCCACACGTATACGTGATTACTGTCAATGCATCAGTATGGTATTTCAGTGCGCAATTATTTGGTTGCTTCCGCCTGCTTATTTCGCTAAGCTACCTGAAATTTGCGAAGAATGCGCCAAGAAAAAGGTCATCGTTCCATGCAGCCGCGTTATTTTCTCCATTCTTCATCTGCTGGCGCTGCGCGTATACTTTCAGTGTAGCTCCAAGTAGCTCACAGGAACGTGTTCATTGTCAGTGGAGTTATTGGGCTCTCATTTCAGAGACTACGTTGTCTGTCTGCCCCCGAATAAATATTGTGCCCTTGCAGTTATCTTGGGATTCGAATCGATTCATTGGAAAATCATCTCCTAAACAGAAGAGAAAGCAAGAGCGACGAACAGGAGCATAACCGCCGCTCTCGCGTAGCCTTAGTTCTCAACATATGGCTCGCAAATGCAGGTAATAAACAAAGGTAAATTGTAATAAGTAATGCAAGATGCCACTGATACCGCCAGTGCGATGCCTATGTACAAAGCATTGCCGATAGATACTTAGTTTATTGTCTGCCCCGTAAATTCAATTTCGATTTATTTCAGTTTGGCTTCTGCGGTTCATACACGAGAAATGCAGGAGACAGGCGCAAAAAGCTTGTCGGCCGACAACATGACGACTGTCTTGCACCGCGACTGGCAGCTACTAAACGTAGTAATGCATTTATCAAAAATCATCACTTACAAACTACAACAACACTACATCTTGCCTCTGCAATATGCACAATTTCACGTACAATTAGCATAGCGTATCATCAGCTTCCCAGACTTTGTAATCGTAAAATCACCGGTAACCCATGAGTACTCCCTTTTACGGAAGGGTAATTATTAAAGGGTAGTTATTTGAGGTGCTCTACGACTTTGTAATTGATATGCTTGCGTTTCAAGCAATAATTAAAAAGTTCTCTATTTAAAGGTAATTAATTAAGCAATACTTCGTGATGCAAAATATACTGGCCGTAAGTACATAAGACTACGGCTACTAGCAGTCGGTACGATTTCCTAGAGCTCTTGGGTATGCTAAAAAATCTTGGTCCAAGTTAGCTGGGACACCCTGTATCTCTCTCTCTCTCTCAATATATATATATATATATATATATATATATATATATATATATATATATATATATATATACTGCTACGCGACTGGGAATTCGAGGCACATCATTGCGTGTGTTCGTGGGCTTCTCTCACGCTCGGAAAAACCCTTCTATCGAACACGTGTTGAGCAACAGAAAGCTGTATCAGGCGTCTCTCATGTTGCTCTACAATTTTCTCATTGAGGCTTTTCATCTAATTATAATAATTGAGAAGTTGATTAATCGAGACTAATTATCTAATCAGGGGTAATGCAAAAAATAAGCTAAGTTTCTCGAAGCGACGGCAAACTACATTACCTTGGCTCTCTCCAGCTACGTAGCATTTGCATATATTAATGTTAGGCTCAAGTTAAGTTAAACTTCCAGTATACTTCTTTGCGATCCAAATTATTATACGCGGTTTTCTATATCACCGCCGATATAGGAAATCGAAGCGTGGGACGTCATCAAAGGTCATGTTAACTTGAGCGCACAGCCCGTACACTGATTATGGTAAGGCGTGAGATCAACTAGAAAACAGCCGATAGTATAAAAGTCTTATTGCTTCAGTTTTACATGCCGTCTATAGATTTTATATAGAAAAAAGTCGTTAAACTTTGCCCAACCCGTGTATGCTGTACACTCTAAAAACTAGAGGAGGTATCGCAGGAGTGAAGCGGCCGATTTACTCTCCAAAGCTTTGCTTTACTCTCGCAAAATGTCGAGTGGAATGAAATGTATTGTTCGCTCCGTCACCAAGGAGAGAGTGAAATGTACTTTTCACTCTGTCTTTCTGAGAGAGAGTAGAATACCCGTTCTACTCTTGCGGCAATAGAGAACAAAACGTAGCGTAAGCTTCTGCTTCAACTGGAGGAGGCTGGCCCCGAACATGACGATGTATCACTCACGCACGCTGAGCAAAGAACACACCGTTTCGCTTCTAAGAGAACAGGCAGCCACAGTTCAAAGAAACGCAAAGCGAGCGCTCTACTTTTTCACTCGGAGTTGGCTTCACCGAGCGCGCGCTCAACATTGCGGAACAGCACAGCACAGGACAAGGGTGATCCGTCCAGCGAGCAGCGAGGGCCATCCAAGGGAGCTCGTGCGTCAGCCACCTCGCTTCGCCGCGAAAACACGACAGTCGTTCGCCATTCTTTGGATATAACAACAAATCCTCCACGGTAAGTGAATTCTAACTTAGGTTCGCATTCTGCGTATACATATGACATGATATCGCCAGGAAGTCGACGCGGCGCTTATCCGATGCGATTGACAGCGGACTAGGCAAGCGCGCTGTCTCTCTCGATGTCAATCGGAAAAGCCAGTCGTCGCGATAACTGCGTGTGATTTTATCACTTGCTACTATCCGTAAGAGCTTTGAAAATCGCAAACTCTGCCAGAACCATGGTATGTGTAATAAGAAGTGAGGCGAGAGGACGCTTAAAGTGGTTTGTTCACCCGTTCATGATTCCGAGCAGCGCGCTTAGCGTGTGTTTTGTGTGTTTGAATTGATTCAGTTTGGCCGTCTCTTGTGTACGGAACGCTGTTGAAATAAGGAGTCACATCACAGAAGGCGTCATTTTTCTGGCGGCATGCTTTCGTTATAAATAAGCCGCGCGCTTGACGGTGTCTCGCCCATGGGTAATCTGCAACCACTGAAGTTACGTGCAGCGCCAATGCCAGTTAGAAACTTTGCCGCAGGCATTCAGTTGCATGATGCAAGAGGTCAGTTGGGCGCGTTATCTTGAACTTACTGAAAATGCATGATGAATTCATGTTTTATGCTGAATAAAGTATAAACCCCATATAAGCGATCCTGCGCGCTACGGCTACACGCCATGCGATGAAGATGGCTGTCGCGTTCGCTCGTCGCCTACAAGTCGTACTCCGTGCAAGAGACGATCTTGAGCGACGTCTCCGCGGTGTTGTCGGTATGAGGGCTACAAATACGCGTCAAAACTAGCGTTACGTGTGCTTTAGTAACTTAAGTTGATATATATTATTGTAGAAAGTAACATAAAATATTTCTGAAGGTATTGCGCCAGCTTCTTATCCTTGCGCGTATAAAAATTCAATCGTTTGCTCGTTCTGCGCGACAGTCGGTAGTATTTGAGCGATGTACTGTACATCCAGTTCAGGCTTCGCGCTATTGGCTAGTCGCTCATAGCACTTCCGGGCGACGAATTCTAGGTTTCCAGAACCTAGCGATCTGTTCACGCAAGCGACGGCCCGTTTTGTCGCTCGTGGCCGTCGCGCACTAAATCGCTCTCATGGGGTTTAGCCCTAAGACTGAACTATTTTTGCTCACGTATTGAAATTGTGTGACTATATGTCTGACTTGACATCGCCTGTTGTGGTTTTCGAGCATGGTGCGAATCTGAAAGGGCGCTTATGTCTGCTAACTCGGTGGATTGTCGAGTAGCAAGGTATGCATCGGCATCAAATATAACGGCTGCTGTGTAGAATTACAATTGCAGGGGCGCTTTGCATGCATTTATTGTATTGGACATGCCTGTGCATTTGCTAATATGAGTTGGCGTTTCAGAGTTGTGTCAAATGAACAGCTAAATCACCCTACCTCCGGGGGTTTACAAGCATAATGTGTGCATCTTGCTATGCATAGCAGACCGAGATGTGTTTATCGCTTTATCTTTAGTGGAGAAATAAAGTATCAAAATAAAACGTTGCTTTAATTCCGTGTTACCAGTCGTCTGTCGTACACAAAGTAAAGAGTTGGTCTAATAAACTAATAACCGCGTTCTAACTGCAACTTTTACATGGCTTCAATAATGCGAAATACTTGATTTGAAACTGCAGCATAGTCGAGTCTGTCAAAAATGAACTCCATTACGCACCTCATGTATGAAAATACGTTCATGCCTTTTATAGTAAGCTTAGATGCAGGCCGCAGTCAACTTTCTTGTTAGTACTGAAATGTGGGTAAGCTTGCCATGACAAGCCTTGTTGCCCTTTCTTATAGGCACATCCAGTGATATCCATTGAACTGGAGGACCGTGTTTTCATCCCTACTGAGCATCACGTTTGCAGATATGATCTTCAAATTACGGCTTGAGCAGTGGCACTACCAGAGATGGTGCGGGGGGCACACTGGGCACCGTGCTTTGGATGTGTCACGAGTGGTGTTTGCGACCCACCAGACTAATGACAGACTTATGACATCTGACGCTGACCAATATTCTATTTATTAGTAGGAGTATTTTAACATTGGTGCTCTATGAGGATGAACTGTTGGTTATTTGTATTTTTTTAATCTAAAATTGAAGTTAGTTTAGCAGTTGACTGTTGCACTCATTTAGATGTTTCGCGTGCATTTCAGTAGGAAGACTAAAAGCTAAGACTTTCTTTTAGTGCCATGACCTTACTTCTTGACTGTCGATGTTATTTTGCACCATGTCCTCATGTTGTCTTTTGCACACGATATTTTCCAGGCACCCGTTTTATATGACGCAAGAAGGCAGCTGCAAGGACACAAGGATTTCAAAAGAGCCAGCACAGCGCGACTCCAGATAGTGCAGAGGAGCGCAGGCCGAAGTATCAAAATACATTGCCATGCAATTTCGACGAGAAAACTAGAATGTGGGTATATTGGGTGTACCATTTGACTCAACAAAACTTTCAAAATACAGTATGTCACATCAAGATGAAAATTCTCATGCGCTCTAGGCAGTCATCTTAACGTGGTATATTTATGTAATGTGTCTGATACGAAAGTCAAAATCAAGTATCCTCGCTGGAGACAAACACATAGGAGCAAGCGTAATTGAAAACTTAGAAATGTGTTTAAAAAAATCTGATTAGTTTTGTGAGAAGGGGTTGCTTTTTGCCTTGCATCTCAACAGATATATTCATGTGATAAAAAATAGTGGTACAATGATTTTGCATATTTGCTTAGTGACATTACACATATTTGCAATGAGCATGTGCCTGTGCTCACTATAAAAAGCAACAGCTCATGCTTGGTTAGGTGCTTACACACATTTAGAGCTTTAATAGCTTACATTTAACAGCATGTGAACGCAACGGTGCAAATACAAGCCACTGTCATTTTGTATTTGAAATGTTGACATGAAGCAGACAGATTTTCATGCCTTCCCTTTTATCTATTTTTACACTAATTTTAGAACTTTCGGTTCCAGAAAGGGGAAGCATTGGGGGAAGAGAATCTCATGTTTAAGAAGCTATTATTGTTTATGTGCATGCTCATGAAACCAGCTCATTAGAACTGCTCGTGCCTCCCGAAGTGAAAGCAAGGAGCAATTAAGGCCTTGAACTGTACACCGTTGATGCACACCTTACGTCTTGGAAGCCGGAGAGTGACTTGGTATTGAATATTATTTTAAAAATTGTCGGGCCCTTGGGCCCTCTCTGCAGCGCGCACGGCGCTGCTTTTGCTGCTTTGCTGCTTTTTGCTGCTTTGCTTCTTTGCTGCTTGCTTCTTTGCCTTGTTATTTTCTGTTATTGGCCGCGAGGCTGCGGTAATTTTGAGTGTTACATTCTATCGTAAATTAAAGCGGTTTTGGTTCCTTGCGCCTTTGGTCCTTTGTCGTGCTGGTCGCGGCTCGCGGACCCCCTGAGCGAAGGCGAGGGGCCTTCAATATAAAATTGTGGTTTTTCCTTCTGTGAACTAGTGATACGATAGCTTCTGGCAGGTATTTGATATTTTGATTAAGGTGACAATCCACTTGCCAACCAAGTATGCTGATGGAGGTAGAGACGCGTTCAATGAAAAGAACTGAGAGCATCTGAGTAGAACACTTGTTCATCAATTGGTGGATGTGAACACATAGTGTTAAGCAAAAGCCCCTTAGTTTCATGGCTTCTGCAGACATAATTTTTAAAGGCAAAATAAAAATAAAGCATTTTGCACATAGTAAATTTCTGAACTTAAGATAACCCGCCGTGGTTGCTCAGTGGCTATGGTGTTGGGCTGCTGAGCACGAGGTCGCGGGATCGAATCCCGGCCACGGCGGCCACATTTCGATGGGGGCGAAATGCGAAAACACCCGTGTACTTAGATTTAGGGGCACGTTAAAGAACCCCAGGTGGTCGAAATTTCCGGAGTCCCCCACTACGGCGTGCCTCATAATCAGAAAGTGGTTTTGGCACGTTAAACCCCATAACTTAACTTGAACTTAAGATAGAGTGCACAATGAGGTGATGTATTAATCTTCCCTGACATATATGTACTTGTTTTGAGACTAATATTCTGGGAAGTGCGATAATTTTTGTTACTGTAGCGCATCTTAACCTCTTCAGTACGAAAGAAGCTTTGGTTTCAGGTAGTTTTTTAATTGTCCAAGTATATGTATAGACGCATGCAAAATCCACGTGCATGTAAGGGATATGTGAAACAGGATAGTGCCTTTCTCAATTCATGATTTGTTTCTTTGTTTGTCTTTTTCGTGAACTGCCTTGCCTGTACATACGCTTACGTTGCCTTTGATGCATGACATTCATCACATCTGATTTTTGGTTCCCATCTGAAGCCATGCTATACTTTAGCTAGATTGCATTTTCAACGAGTCACAATAATTGATCTTGTAATTATGCAAGCGGCTCCTCAGAAGTATAGCATTCTTACCATAACGCAAATGAAAAGCTACCATACACGACAAGAAATTTGATGCGCAAGATTTCAGTGTCAATGCTCCTTGCAGTTTTATACTCATTTGCTACACACTAGATAATATTGTAAATTAAATTTTATTTATTTGTGAGTAAGTGTAATGGATGAATCCCAACAGCACCAGGAAATTACTTAACGTAAGGAGGCCAACCGAATAGGAAACATGATACACCTCTGTACTGCTTTGAAACCTTGCTGCAGTACCACGACAAGACACACGTAGAAACAACGGGGCGCAGCCCATACATGAATAACTTTATAAGAAATATAAGCAAAGCTAGCTAGACCTGCGGCCTCACGTGAGAATGTACAACACATTTCTAAATCCAGTGTACTCTCAGTCAGGAACATCCATACGCTGTACAGGACATTTTCAAATGAGCTGCTGTCTTACAATATGGCACACAAAAAAAGTTTCTTGCACAATTTATCTACATTACAAGCCCAATGCTTAGCAGCCCATCTGGTAATCTCTGCCATATAAGTGCATGCATTTTGTGCCAGAAATGCGTTCGCTGGCCAGTAATGTAGTGCATATTTCTCTTCGATCATACTGTTAATACTTTGTGAGTTTGCACACGTTTGTTCTATGTTTAACTTTCTATTAAACACTTTATTTTTGAGAAGCTGGAGCCAATTGAAAATAAAGGATATTTCTGCACTGTAATAATGATGAAACTTTAGAGAATATACTTATGTTTTATTACAATATGTGTTTTAAACTTCATGGGCATCTTTGTAATATGATTGTATGTGTTTGTCAGTATGTTTCTCAAACTATTATTCAGTTTGTCTTGTGACTGATAAAGATTTTGACCTTTTAAGAGCAATATCTTTCATTTGAGTAACTCGACGACTACATATTACATCCCATTCACCAAGCATAAGTGCAGGAGCTGCTCATCAAGGAATCAAATATTCTCCACATGTAAGTATTGCGAATCCCTTCTAACGTAACCACGGATCTACATCGTGCTTTCACACTATCGGGAAGTGTACTAGCACTCTGGTCTGAAGGAGTACAAGCACTGTCTGGGAGAGTAGAAACACTCGGTATGGAGTGTTTGGAGGTTTGGAGTATTACTCCTGTGGGGAAAGTATTAGCACTCTGTGGAAGAGCACTAGCACTCCCTGTGGGGAGAGTATTAGCACTCTGCGGAAGAGTAGTAGCACTCCATTGCGGTGGCGTAACAAAACTCTCAGGAGGAGTTGACCTACTCTTTCTCGAAGAGGATCAATCTAACCTTTAAAAAAGAGTGAAATATGGGACAAGCAGTTACTCCCTCAAAAAGAGTGCTCGGAACTCTTTGTTTTTAGAGTGTGACCAAGCGCAGGTATCGATGGATAATACAAAGCTACGTTAGATATAAGCCACTGAAGTTATATACTGCTTAGATTGTTTAGAGCCTATTCGAAGACTTTAGTACACACATAATGTAGACCTCCACATTTCTCGACCACATGATATCATCTACGTAGTTGTACTCGGCAATCCCAAGAAAGTCTTCACAGTTGTCATAGCATGATTTTGTGGCAGTAGAATAAAGACAATAAAACGTCTATCCAATCGTGATAATAGGTGTTATAAACGCCAACTTTAGCTATACAAGCAGATTCCAAACAAGCATCAAGCTAACAGCACAGAGACTTGTAATATTTGTAGGTGACAACGCAGACTCTGTGAGTGTGTGATGAACCGATGTCGCGCTTGTAGTGTGCTCGTTGGGTGTCGTCCGATTCTCAGATACTTTTCACGTTGTCCTCATATCTTGGCTGCATCACTAACATTGGGTGGGCTATCGCTGACTGATACCTTGCACTATAATCTCATCAATGTTTCTCATTCACTTAAAATATGTGCCAAATTCTCTGAGCCCATCCAGTCGTGCGCAGATGGTTGCGCATATGAGTACGTCATTGCTGCACTGATTGCTTTGACCGATCATCGGAATAGAAAAGTTGCACTAACATGTATGCGGGTATCCCATTTGGCGGTACGCTGGAAGGTATGCTACAAATACATTGTATTACTCATCATCGTTGGCGATAATACAAGTGCCTGATGGGCCGTGTAACGGCTTTTGCAAACAGCGCATTCATCCAAGTGTGCGTTCCAGTTCCATACGATAGCCCACAGCGTTTGTAATACAACGTGCCAGCGCATTTACTTCATTCATGAAAAAAAGAAACTGAAAAAAATGGGGAAGAAAAGCAACCCGTTCTGCACGCATGGTACGCAGAGAGAGAGAGAGAATATGAAAAAGGAAAAGGTGCTCGGACTTCTCGGTGCGCGCACACCCTCGTCGCCCTGAGCACCTGCGCATGCGCAATGGCAGCAACGGCAGTGCGCTATCTGTCCTCATGAATTTGAATTCTCAACGAGTGCGCCAGGCACATAAACGCTTGTTGCAGTGGTGTGCGGTGTCTGCCTGTACCTTGGTGTCTGTGTATGCGTATCTTCTTTGTGGGATCCTACGTCAGCTACACTGAACGGTAAGTTTTAGCAAAGATGTTTTCCGTGAATAGCTCATGATTAGGTGAGCGCTTTTCGTAGCGCGGACCGGCTGCGTGTAGCGTAGGCGACTAGGGCATAGTGTCAGTTTGTCGTTTACATGACTTGAAAACGCGCTCTTGATCTCACTTTTAGTATACGGAATGTTTTACGTCAAGAGATCGCTCACGCTTGTTGATTTTAGCGTCATAGTTGATGTGCGTAAAAAATTACACCATGTTTCACCTTGATAGTGAGCAGCCACTAAGCGGATTGTGCGTGTTGAGCAGCCAATGTGGTAGATCTCATTTTGTGGCACTCGATCAGGCTGCCATGAACGCTGCACCGCATGTGTAGTGAAATTCTCGTGACACACTTTACGTATACACCTCCAAATTGTTTTAGCGTGAGGAATTTTGAAACACAGATCTTTACTTGAATAAATGCTAGCGTACTCGGCTGAAAGGCCGCGTTTGCGGGGCATGCATCAGCACTGTGTGCGCTGCCATTTTCGTATAAGGTAAATGTAGCAGTATTTTCAAGGCTCCTGGCAACCAATCTAAATGTATATCCAACCGCAAAAGCTTTCGGAGCAGGAAACCTACGATAAGTTCCGTCACTCGCAGCTTTGCAGCTTAGCCGAAAAATTTAGAGAACAATGCATTCGTCGCTTGGGGAAGCACCTTTACACGTTTCAAATTGAAGGCATTGGGTGTGACGTTCGCTAGATTTTTTTTTTGGTCTCTTTTATGAACAGTTTAGCAGCAGAAGTTATTTTCCGGGCTATGCGAAAAGCATTAAGTGCCTTTCGATGCTTCGGCGTTATGCAGTTTGCGTGCTGTTAATCGCTGGGCAGCTACTGGCGCAGATTCGCATTCTGTCAATCGTGCACGGTATGAAGCCCTTGTCTTGCGTAATAAGTGTTCCGGTTTTCATTACTGTGGCATTTAGTGCTATCGTCTTGGACAGACTGTATACTACATGAGCTGTACAGAAGACAAATGAGCCAGATTATCCATTTGGGGGTCTTTCCTTAGTAGATAACGCGCAGATTATTCAAATAATTTAGGGGACATTGCACTCGTTCTACCCTAATCAACACACCTAAGAAATTGTAACATGTTTTAGCTGATAAGTAACCTTATCAATACACCCCATTCATGTGCATTGTACTGAAGGTGTGGTAAATGCATTCATCTCGGAGTATGAGAAAAGAGCTATTGCAGACTGTTCTAAACTGAAATAAATGGCAAATCTTAACGTGATTGTTCAAAACAGCAGTCACTATTTTGAGCATGTTCGATTGGAACGGGCACATTGCATTGACAACCGTAAAATGTGCACAGTCCAGCCGGGTATCCTTGTTTCAACAATTATTAAAGGAATCGTTTGGGATTCTCGCATTTGTTTCTTATTTCGATAAGTGCAGTATGTGTCATATGAACCTGTCTTGAAACGAAACGTATCGTTGCTGGCACCAGCGACAATTACGCTTGTCTAACTGCTCCTCGTACTGTAACATGATGAAACATCATAATGGTACTGATTCGTATTGGCACGTAGTCTTCAGCCAGAGGTAAACCCAGTTAACTAGAGACATAGGTGATGAGAGCAAGTTATATGTAAAGCTACTAATAAGCCCGTAAAAATAACTCAATAAATAGTTTTCCTTCGCATTGTTGCATCTGCTTTATGTGTGTGTCTTCCTGCGTCCTTGTGTTCCGTGATGTGCTCGTGTTGCCATGAAATATGAACTTGCCTCAGCCCTTGTCAGCTTAATTAAACAAGGGATTCAATTCAGTTGACTCTAATACTGCATGTCAAGTGACTGACGTGTTATTAGTTTTATCTAAATATTTTGTACTGGCAGTACTTGGCAAGCATTAAACCACAATATTTTCTTATTGCACTTAAGCTGCGGCTGTCATGGACTGCCAGGGAATTTTCATGAAAACAGCCAGGGGGGACTTGGAAAAAGATTGAGGAATTTGAAAATGTCAACGTAGGTATGCTGCCTTGTTATATGCCATACAAGGTTTCCCTAGAATCTCTCTATTAAACGCATTTTGAAAACGTTTCACCTCACAAGAGATTGAGACATATTGGTCCTATTTATTGAAAAAAGAAAGTAAAGCGTACTGACATGGCATTTCTTACTCAACTTTTTTTGCGTTAACTGAACGTTCTGAACCTCGAAACCCTAGAAAAAGTTCTCATGTTTCAGAGCACCTTAAATAATCCACTGTGATAGCATTCATTCGAACTATAGTTTCAGCATTGTTTCCCAGGAGGTGCATATCTGTCGTGCCATGACACAGAAAGTGCTCGCGTGGTGTTTCTGGTGCTCATGGGATATGCCTAACTTGCAACCATGTCAACATGCCCAAGAGGCCTCTTTATCTGTGAGAAACTAAGAAGTGACCATATCAATACAATCAATCCACCTGCCTCCTGTTGAAGTTATGGCCAATTATGCATTCATTTAAGAGTATGAGAAAGACATTTAAATGCGTATTAAGGAAATTAAATTACAGTCTTTAGCATGACTCCGTCCATACTCCAGTCACTCTTCTGAGCATATCACTCTGCGTGGACGTATATAATTGCCAGCCAAAAAATGCAAAGGCAGTTCAACTGGGTAACCTTGTTTCAGCAATTGATACAGAGATGATTTGGGATAATTACAATAATGTGTCATATAGAAACCTGTCATAAAAGCAACATTCTGTTCCTGCAGCACCAGCAGCAGTTGTGAATGTTTAATGCTTAAACAATGAAACGTCCCTTTCCTTCTACGGCCTCCTAACCTTACGTGCGGCCTCCTTAAAGCGAACGACCGAGGAAGAAGCAAGCGTTTTATGAAAGCTCCCTTCTCCCGTCCTCACGTAAGGAACGGCTGCCGCATGCCCGGGTTCGAGACGATCTCTTAAAATCTTTACGCGAACAGCATTATTCAATAAAAATATGTTGTATCGTCGCGTAATTTTTAAATAGAAGCGTTAGCTTAACGCCTGCTTCACCTCCGCCGCGGGTCGGCCCGGCATTGCCCTATCTTCAGGATCGGCCGATGTATGGGGAGTGCTTAACGGCTGCTTCACCTCCGCCGCGGGTCGGGCCGGTATGGCACTAACTTCGGGATCGGCCCACGTATGGGGCCGACACGACACGAAAATTTCTTTGGACCGCAGAGGTATACTGCTTCGTTGTAAAAAGTACCACACTATAGCGCAAAACTTGATGGGCTCCAGCAACGCTGGCACGCCGGCATGGTGAAGCACCAAGCAACGCCTAGGAACGCCATTCATGCCGAACGTGCGACTGAAACGAACATGCCTGGCAAGATGTATCGTGCTCGCACTTCTCCGCAGGCGGGCGAGAGCGCGCGAGCTCAAGCAAACGTCACGTGGCTAAGCAGTGAGGTGAAGCGCTCGTTCAGGGTGAGGAACGACGTAAGGACGCGTCAAGGTAGCTTCGCAGCTACCTTAAGCTTCACTGAGGGCCCCTCAGTAAGGAAGCTTTCAGGGTGACTAAAATGGGCTCATGCACCGCAATGAAGGCTTCCTTATAAGGAAGATTTCATTGTTTGGCCCTAATTGTTCATCATGCCATAAAATGAAACATTGCATAATGGTACTGATTTGTATTCACAAGCAGCCATCAGTCATAGTTAAACCGAATTGAGTATTGACTTAAGTAGTTTGAGTACATATATTAAGCTGCTTAATGAACATACAAATAATACAGAATTGTTATTTTCGTCTCACATCGTCGCATCCACTTATTTGCATCATACACTTGCAAAAAACAGAACATATGACACGGAGGTCAAGGCTGGCCTGGATACCTTGCTTGCCAAGGGGAAGTAATCTGTAAGTATATAATATGTAGTCTCTTTCGATCATAGCGTAAGACCTGCATTTTAAGAAAATTAATATAACTCGCAATAAAAAGAGGTAATTCGATATCGGTGTACTTGTTTTCTTTTTTCGCAATGCATGATTCAGCACTTCAATTCTTTCTGTTTATGCAACATATGAAAGTAAAGCTGATTCAGGAGCATTACTAATCTACTAATGTTAATGCATAAGTGCAGATGAGAAACAAGAGGTGCACATGCCTTAATACATTCAAATTTTTATGCTACCACATGTAAACAAAAATGTAAACTAAGCTGTAGATAGCAGACAGCTAGCAGAGTTGATTCAAGCGGACACACTGCATGCAGCTGTGATATTTCTTAATTGTGCATGTGCACAAATGCTCAACCAGTCTTTCATAACAATTCACGGCTACATGCATTTGAGATTTTTCGACTGCTTCCGTCCGCATGCATGATTTTCTATGTACAGTTCCCCAGGTATGGTCCCATGTGCATGCTGGATGCCATAAATTTTTACAGACATTTCCAATAGACTGCTTATTAACAATCCAAGCAGCGAGTGTTTATATATGGCCGAAAGATAGTTGGGAAAATGTCGTTTATATAGCTAGTATATGGGGTGTCGATCCCGGCTATTTTAGCCAAGCTGGTCAATGAAAATAAGAGATAAAAAATACGGTGCAAGATATACTATTATAAAAAGACTTACAGGTCAGATCTCTGACGGCTGAACACCATAGGTCTGACATTCGGATCTTACTGCTCTGCTTTTTTTTTCACATTATTCTTTGTTGAACAGCTTCACTAAATTTATTTTAGCTGGGACATACTGTACCGACAATAGTGGACAAATAGTGTGAAACTAAAGTCTATATATTAGCTATAGATTGGAATTCTTTATAGACAGTCTACGGATTAACGACCTTACACTTTTTTAGACTAGTCTAAAAGTGTCTGAGTTTATAGAGACTTCATACACTGTCTATAGATTTAGGAAAATTCACGTTTGTAGAGAAATTTCTGCGATATGTCTATAGAGAAAAGCGTATCGAATTATACAGTTATATTATCGTAGACTGAAGTCTATAGAATGTCTATAGACAAATGTGTGTAAGTAGTCTATAGATATTTGTTTATAGACATTCTATAGGCTTCAGCCTACAAAAGTAGAACTCTATATTGTTCTATTTTTGTTAACTTAACTCTATGGAATTTCTATAGACGAATGTATATGGATAGTCTACACACATTTGTTTATAGACATGTAACAGATTTCCGTCTACAAAAGTAGAACTGTATACAGCTCTATCCTTTATAGACTAAAGTCTATGGAATGTCTATAGACAAATGTCTATAGATAATCTGCACACATTTGTTTATAGACATACAGAGACTTCAGTCTACAAAAGTAGAACTTATATGCTCTGCTTTTGTAGACTGAACTCTATAAAATTTCTATAAGCAAATGTCTATGGACTTTCAAAAAATTTTCTTAGACTTCAATCTTCAAAAATAGAACGGTTTATCCCTATACACTTTTGTCTATAGACATTCTGCAGACATTTGTGTACAAACGTGAATTTCCTTACTCTACACGCAGTCTATGGAGTGCATATAGACTCAGAGATCTTATAGACTAGTCTACAAAAAGTGTAAGGCCATAAGTCTATAGACTGTCTATAGACTGGTCTATAGGAATAGTCTATCGGCATTCCATATAGTTCAGTTTTCAAAAGTAGAACTGTATAAGCCTATGCACATTTGTCTATAGACGTTCCGCAGACATTGTCTACAAACATGAATTTTCCTTAATTTATAGACAGTCTATAGACTCAGATTCTTTATAGACTAGTCTATAAAAAGTATAAGGCCACAAGTATATAGACAGTCTATATACTTCATAGACAAATGCCTATAGACTGTCTATAGACCTTCTATAAAGAATTTTTAAGGGATAGCTGCCATGTGAGCCAATCAGAACTGAAAAGATGGTGAATTGGATAATATGGCGGAATTTGGCAATGTCCAGAATGCACTCCTGCTCTCGCTTAACAGCGGAGTTTTTGGTGACGAAAACCGATGGAAGGTGAAAGTCTGGAAATAAGGCAAAGAAAGCGTCACTTAAAAAAAAGAACGACAGTGACTCACGGCAGCATTTCAAAGAGTGGCTCTGTTTGGGCCAGCCGATCGGTACGCCATTTTGTTCCAGAATCGCGTACTCTTGTTCGATGCCGAACCACGGCTCTTCTTCTTTCACAGCTTCCATCGCCTTCTTGCAAGGATGGCGTGTGTTCGTCTCTGAAACAACGCGAACCCTTTTCTGAGTCATTATATGAAAAAACGTGCTTTCAAATAACATTGTATCTGTTACTGATCAATGTCATTTAAAACGGTGTATAACAGCTCTCATTGCGCCTGAGTGACTTTACAAGACCACTTTGTTTGTCAGGAGGAGGAGGAATAAACTTTTATTGCAGAACCAGCACTTTATGATGGCCGGGCCTACGCCTCCCATGAAGGGACGTCGAGGGCTTGCCTCGCCGCCGCCTCGCGGGCGTGCTGGGTCGCCCAGGTTTGGTCGTCGAGGGTGGAGCTCCGCAGAGCCTCATGCAACCTCGACGAGAGAGTCGTGGTGTTAGTCTGTGCGTACTGTGCTGGGCACTCCCATAGCATATGCGAAAGCGTAGCCGGGTGAATTCCACAGCACCGGCAGTTGGGGGTAGTGTAGACGTCCGGAAATATAAGGTGGAGGCGGGCGGGTGAAGGGTACGTGTTTGTTTGTAGTAGACGCAGGGTGGTAGCCTGCGCCCGGCTGAACTTTGGGTGAGGCGGGGGGAAGATTCGGCGACTCAGGTAAAAGGCCTTAACAAGATCGTTATAAGTTGTCAGACTGTCCCTGGTGTCCAACTCATCTCCAGTGACTCCGGCGCGGTTGACTAGGCCTCGCGCAATGGAGTGGGTGACCTCGTTGAGATTGGGGAGGTGTGGGTGGACAGGGCCCGCATGGGCCGGGATCCATGTTAGGGAGATGATGCTGTCTTTAGAATGTGGTGCCTGGCAGAGGATGCGAAGAGCTTGGGGACAAATACGCCCTTTGCTGAAGTTAATAACGGCTGAGCGAGAGTCACACACTATGGTGTGACAGGTGGGATCTAAAGTGGCCAGGGCGATGGCCACTTCTTCAGCCGTCTCTGCAGTGGGGGTAGTGACGCTGCAGGCATGGTGTAGGGCTCCATCACGTGTGGCAACGGCCACAAATCGTGTGCCATGGGAGTATCGGGCTGCATCAACAAATGTGACGCCAGGTACGTTGGCAAGGGCTTTTATGATAGCTCCGGCCCGAGCTTGGCGCCGGGCCCTGTTATATTCAGGGTGCATATTCCTAGGGATAGGGTCTATGTAGATCCAGCTACGGATGTCGGTCGGGATCGGTTGTTTGGGGCCCTGTTGCTGATGGTAGGTGAAGCCAAGCGTGGACAGAATAAAGCGCCCCGTTTCAGTATGGGTGAGCCGTTCAAGCTGAGAGCGTTGTTGGGCTTCAATGAGTTCGGAAAGGTTGTTGTGAACTCCCAGTTGGTTGAAGAGTTCAGTGCTGGTGCAATGTGGGAGACCAAGTGCTTGCTTGTAGACCCCTCGTATGAGGGTGTCGAGCTTGTTCTGCTCAGCCCGGTACCAGTTGAGGTACGCAGCAACGTAGGTGATGTGGCATATGACAAAGGATTGGACGAGTCGGAGAAGGCTTTCTTCTTTGAGTCCTCCTCGACGGTTAGATATACGTTTAAGAAGTCGTAGGGTGTTTTGAGATTGGGCACAGATCTTGTTGAGAGCCAAGGCGTTGGAGCCGTTGGTAGAGATGGTGAGACCAAGAACCCGGATACTAGGGACGTTTGGGATAGGACTGCCATCTTGAAGGCGTAGGGTGATGGCGTCACAGGGTCGGTGATCAGATTGGTGTTTGGGAGGGCGACCCCGCTGAATGGGCTTGTATAGCAGAAGCTCCGATTTAGCCGGCGAACAGCGCAGTCCAGTCCCTTGGAGATAGGCTTCAACCGTGTCAATCGCCGTTTGGAGGGCCGATTCCACTTGACCATCACTGCCTCGGTACGACCAGATGGTGATGTCGTCGGCGTAGATGGTATGGTTGATATTGTCGACTTGCTGTAGCTGCTTGGCAAGGCCAATCATGACTAAGTTAAAGAGC
Source organism: Dermacentor albipictus (assembly GCF_038994185.2). Classification (NCBI taxonomy): domain Eukaryota; kingdom Metazoa; phylum Arthropoda; class Arachnida; order Ixodida; family Ixodidae; genus Dermacentor; species Dermacentor albipictus. The sequence continues at coordinate 14,754,894 of NC_091823.1, read as the reverse complement.
ATGGGAGAGATAACGGAACCTTGCGGGGTGCCTTTGCTGCCAAGGGGAAGCTGGTCTGATCGTAAATCCCCGGCCGAGAGGGTAGCCGTGCGATTGGAGAGAAAGTCACGGATGTAATTGTAGGCTCGCTCTCCCAGCTGGAGGTTGGAGACCTGATCAAGGATAGCTGCATGGGAAATGTTATCAAAGGCTTGAGTGAGGTCGAGTCCGAGAATGGCTTTCATGTTACGAGAACGATCGTTGAGCACTTGATGTTTGAGCTGCAACATAGCGTCTTGAGTAGAAAGGTGAGGGCGAAATCCAATGATGGTGTGGGGATAGAGAGAGTTGTCCTCGAGGTGACTGTTGATGCGTGCTAAGAAGGCGTGTTCCATCACCTTGCCTACGCATGAAGTGAGGGAGATGGGCCTTAAGTTATTGAGGCTAGATGGTTTGCCAGGCTTTGGGATTAAGATAACGTTGGCAGTCTTCCAGGCGGCTGGAAGGGCACCACTGCGCCAGCAATCGTTGATGTAGTCAGTCAGATGGGACACGGACTCGTCATCGAGATTGCGAAGGCTTTTGTTAGTGACCCCGTCTGGCCCTGGAGCAGAACGACCGTTAAGCTTGCGTAGAGCGGCGTGTATTTCAGATACGCTGAAATCGGCGTCTAGTGTTGGGTTGGGTCTACCGATGTAATTGCTGTGTGGACTGACTTGTCCCCTGGAGATATATCTGGTGCAGAGGTAGTCAAGCACCTGTTGTGGACCTTGCTTAAGGGTCTCCGTATAAAGGAGCTTCTGCAGCCGATCCTGTTGGGTGGTGCGGGTGGTGGTATTATCAAGCAGATGTTTGAGGAGTTGCCACGAGGAAGGGCGATGAAGTTGTCCATCCACCGTGTTACACAGCTCAGTCCATTGTTGCCAGCTGAGGATTTGACAATGCTCCTCGATGGCTGTGTTCAGTTTCGAGATCTTGCTTCTGAGGCGACGGTTTAGGCGCTGCCCCTTCCATCGAGCTAGGATGGAGGCTTTAGCCTCCAGAAGATGGGCGAGGCGGCTATCCATGCGTTCAACTGAGGCATCTGTAGTTACCACCCGAGTGGCCGTTTGAACATCAGTGCGTAGAGCTTGCATCCAGGTGTTAATGTCGGTAATGCCTTCTGCTGAGGTAGAACCTATGCGTATTTTTCGAAAAACATCCCAGTCGGTAATGGTGAATTCTTTAGTGGGGGCAGGGGCGGCAGCGAGTTGGGGTAAAGAGAGAGCAAGGATATAATGGTCGCTGCCCAGGTCTTGCTGGGTATTGGTCCAGTGTGCATTGGTGATATGTTTGATGAAGGTGAGGTCGGGGGTAGAGTCCCGGGTAGTGGAAGTACCGAGGCGTGTAGGAAAGGAGGGATCCGTGATGAGCGTAAGGCCTAAGTCGTGGTAATCTTGCCAGAGGTTGCGAGCTGCAGCTTCCGTGCGAACGTAGCCCCAGCCTGTATGGGCGAGGTTGAAATCACCGCCGATGAGTAGGGGGTGCGCTCCAGCTACGTGAAGAGCCTTCTTAAAGAGGGTGAGGAAGCGACACCTTGCTTTATCCTTGGGGCTATTGTATATGTTCAGAAGGAAGATGTATTCTTTCCGTTTACGATTGGGAATTAATTCGAGGAATAGATGTTCGATGTGAGGACTATTGAGATCATGTTCAATAACAGGAATACGACGCCGTACTAGGGTGGAGACCCGGCGAAGAGGGTGGGTGGTATGGAAGGTTTGATAACCGGGGAGCGTGGTCGGGGCGTTGTTGGTTTCTTGAAGTAGGATAGCATCCGGGCGGCGGGTATGTTGGCGTAGGTATTGATTGAGCACTGGTTGTTTTTGATGAAAGCCTCGGCAGTTCCACTGCCAAATGAGGGCGTCTTGATTAGTGTGAGCCATGGTGGGAGATGGTGGATGTCGCCATCGGCGTACCGGAAGGGTCGCAGACGGGGGCGGCATGGCTAGGAGGCGTGAGAATATGAGTTTCCAGGTTGGTCACGCGTTGGACAATACCAATGAAGGCTTGCTGGATGGAGTCCAGAGCATGTTGGAAAGTGCTAATAGTTGTTTGAAGTGAGATGAGCATGTCTTTAACTTCAGAGCGAACCTGTCCCGTGGCTCCATCTTGCAGGGCTCTCTTCTTGGGGGCGGGAGTCGAGGGGGCCTCCTGACTAGCGGCAGGGACGTTCTGTGCGATAGGTGTAGGGGCTTTGTGTGTCAGTGCATTTCCCTTTTTTGCCTAGCAGTACTTACAACATCTTGTTGCATTACACCTGTACCATCGTGTTTTATTTTGTCATACTATTCATGTTATGTATTATTCATGCATTGTCATGTTATTTGTCATGTTATTTTGTCACTGTGATCTTTCACTGAAAATGCTTCACACTATAATTGTGTAGGTACGTTTTATGTAGATAACGTGCTTATCCTACACTCTGTAACGCTGAGAGGCTATGACAGGGAAAAAGGTGAAAAAAAGTGAAATAAGGGAAGCTTGTCAGTCTTTAATATACAGTATATCTTGCACTGTATTTACATTATCTTTCTGTATATGGGAGTCCGGCGTCACGCGGGGTGCTGACTACACCTTCTAGCTTAGTCAAAGTCTACATATTTGTTTGCTTGATTGCTTATTTATTTCCCCAAAGATCCTTTGTTCAGACGTTACATGAGGTAGGGGTAAGGTAATGGAAAACAAATATAATACAAATCACAATGGGATGTTTTCGATAAGCCGCTTGAATTCTAGTGGGTCGATGGTAGTGGCAATTTCTATGGGCAGGCTATTCCAGTCTCGTGGTTTGGGCTGGAAAAATAACTGCTGAGAAGTCGCGGTGTGGGTTTGTGGGGGATATGCGGTGTGAGAGCGAAAGGTGCGCCCAATGCGGTGAGCTCTTTTTATGTACGGGTTATCAAAAAGTAAAGAAGGTAAAAATTTATGAATGGGGTTAAGGCGTGCTATTCTACGACATGAGGCTAGAGCGGATAAGTTTATTTTAAATTTCGGTGGGCTAATTTTGCGCGCCGGGCAGGCCGCCATTGCAATCTAAACTGGCAACGTTTAACTCTAAAACGTTATCTAGTGAGGCGAGTCTAGCAGTGCTATTGGAGGAATTAGAGGGCAGTAAATAGGATATAATAGTGCTCAGTGAAGTTAGGAGGACAAAAGAAGCATATACAGTGCTAAAAAGCGGGCACGTCCTGTTCTACCGGGGCTTAGCGGAGAGACGGGAACTAGGAATCAGAGTCCTGATTAATAAGGATATAGCTGGTAACATATGGAATTCTATGGACAAGAAGTACAAATTGAAGGTCGTACAGGTCTACACCCCTACATCCAGTCATGATGACCAGGAAATCGAAAGCTTCTATGAAGACGTGGAATAGGTGATGGGTAAAGTCAAAACAATGTACACTATACTGATGGGCGACTTCAATGCCAGGGTAGGAAAGAAGCAGGCTGGAACACTAGTCAGTGGGGGCATATGGCATAGGCTCTAGGAATAGCAGGGGAGAGTTGTAGAGTTTGCAGAACAGAATAATATGCGGATAATGAATACCTTCTTCCGCAAGCGGGATAGCCGAAAGTGGACGTGGAGGAGCCCGAATGGCGAGACTAGAAATGAAATAGACCTTATACTCTGCGCTAACCCTGGAATCATAGAAGATGTGGACGTGCTCGGCAAGGTGCGTTGCAGTGACCATATGATGGTAAGAACTCGAATTAGCCTAGACTTGAGGAGGGAATGGAAGAACCTGGTACAAAAGAAGCCGATCAACGAATTAGCGGTAAGAGAGAAAATAGAGGAATTCCGGATCAAGCTACAGAACAGGTATTCGACTTTAACTCACGAAGGGGACCTTAGTGTTGAAGATATGAACGACAATCTTATGGGCATCATTAAAAAGTGTGCAATAGAAGTTGGTGGTAACTCCGTTAGACAGGATGCCAGTACGCTATCGCAGGGGACGAAAGATCTGATCAAGAAAAGCCAATGTATGAAAGCGTCTAACCCTAGAGCTACAATAGAACTGGCAGAACTTTCCAAATTAATCAACAAGCGTTAGACAGCTGACATAAGGAAGTATAATATGGATAGACTTGAACATGCTCTCAGCAAAGGAGGAAGCTTAAAAGCAGTGAAGAAACTAGGAATAGGCAAGAATCAGATGTGAGCGTTAAGCGAAGAAGCCGAGAATATCATTACTAATATCGATGAGATAGTTCAAGTGGCTGAGGAGTTTTATTAGAGATTTATAAAGTACCAGTTGAACCCACGACGATAATGGAAGAGAAAATAGTCTAGAGGAATTTGAAATCCCACAAGTAACGCCGGAAGAAGTAAAGAAAGTTTTGGGAGCTATGCAAAGGGGGAAGGCAGCTGGGGAGGATCAGGTAACAGCAGATTTGTTGAAGGATGGTGGGCAGATCGTTCTAGAAAAATTGGCCCCCCTGTATACGCAATGCCTCATGACCGCGAGCGTACCGGAATCTTGGAAGAACGCTAACATAATCCTAATCCATCAGAAAGGGGACGCCAATTAAGACTTGAAAAATTATAGAGCGATCAGCTTACTGTCCGTTGCCTACAAAGTATTTATTAAGGTAGTCGCAAATAGAATCAGGGACACCTTGGACTTCTGACAATCAAAGGACCAGGCAGTATTCTGTAAGGGCTACTCAACAATAGACCATATTCACACTATCAATCAGGTGATAGAGAAATGTGCGAAATATAACCAACCCTTATATATATTTTTCGTTGATTACGAGAAAACGTTCGATTCAGTTGAAACCTCAGCAGTCATGGAGGTATTACTGAATCAGGGTGTATACGAGCCGTGTGTAAAAATACTGAAAGATATCTATAGCGGCTCCACAGCCACCGTAGTCCTCCATAAAGAAGGACAAAATCACAATGAAGAAAGGCGTCAGGCAGGGACATACGATCTCACCAATGCTATTCACAGCGTGTTTACAGGGGGTATTCGGAGACCTGGATTGGGAAGAACTGGGGATGAGAGTTAATGGAGAATACCTTAGTAACTTGCGATTCACTGATGATATTGCCTTGCTTAGTAACTCAGGGGACCAATTGCAATGCATGCTCGCTGACCTGGAGAGGCAAAGCGGAAAGGTAGGTCTAAAAATTAATCTGCAGAAAACTAAAGTAATGTTTAACAGTCTCGGAAGAGAACAGCTGTTTACGATAGGTAGCGAGGCACTGGAAGTGGTAAGGGAATATACTTAGGGCAGGTAGTGACCACGGATCCGGATAATAAGACTGAAATAATCAAAAGAATAAGAATGGGCTGGGGTGCGTTTGGCAGGCATTCTCAGATCATGAACAGCAGGTTGCCATTATCCCTCAAGAGAAAAGTGTATAACAGCTGTGTCTTACCACTACTCACGCACGGGGCAGAAACATGGATTCTTACGAAAAGGGTTGTACTTAAATTGAGGACCACGCAACGAGCTAAGGAATGAAGAATGATGGGTGTAACGTTAAGCGAAAAGAAAAGAGCAGATTGGGTGAGGGAACAAACGCGAGTAAATGACATCTTAGTTGAAATCAAGAAAAAGAAATGGGCATAGGCAGGACATGTAATGAAGAGGGAAGAGAACCGATGGTTATTAAAGGCTGCGGACTGGATTCCAAGGGAAGGGAAGCGTAGCAGGGGGCGGCAGAAAGTTAGGTGGGCGGAGGAGATTAAGAAGTTTGCAGGGACAACGTGGCCACAATTAGTACATGACCGGGGTAGTTGGAGAAGTATGGGAGATGCTCAGTAATGTGGAAAGTTGGGCTAGTTGGTGCTTGATCATGATACCTTGCTGGTGAAGCAGCGCACTGACACGGACACAGAGAAGACACACAAGATGACACTCTTGCAGTGAGTGTCGTCTTGTGTGTCTTCTCTGTGTCCGTGTCAGTGCGCTGCTTCACCAGCAAGGTATGGGAGAGGCCTTTGCACTGAAATGGGCGTAACCAGGCTGATGATGATGATGAATTTTGCAAAAATTCCTACTGCAGCCTTTTAAACTGTCATCTACATGGCGTTCCCGCCAATTTCAGTTATGAATAACTTTAAGATTACAGAGAGATCATAATATCGTACGTACAGCAAGGGCTCTCTTAATAAGGAGTAGTCGAATTACCGATAGGTTCGCACAACCAATAAAAATTTTATAGTCACTTTTGCCTCACAGTACCGCAAATTGTGTGTACGTTCCATAGACTGTTACAGCCTCAAGGTTGCTTTTAAGCATATTAATGGGTTTGCCCTATCTGAAAGTTATTTCTCTCCTATTTTCTTTCTTCGTACTGACATCGCACACGTCTATTAGCACTGCGCGTTTTTTGTTATTGTTATTGCTGTAAGTCTCTCTTTGCCTCAGCTATACTCTCACATTCTTAAGGTAAGTTAAATATTATTTTAGAAAACATTCATTGGAGATTTTTTATACAAACCGTCGCAGTTATATAGGATCTTCTTTCGTCCATATATTCACTATGCGGAGCCACAATAAAAAAATTACAGGTCATGGAGTATCAGCTCACACTCCAAACTGTGCACTGCTTGTAGAAACCAACGATAGTAAACGTGCAGACCTTTCGATAAGTCTACAGATTTTTGATACAGTAAGAAAATAACTCTTTGTAAAAGGTTCCTTGTTGGAAAGTGGCATATTTCATGCATGCTATAGAAAACTTTCATGTGGTGTTTTATCAATGGCTACTCGGAAATTGCTACATTTCTCTTTTTGTGTTTGTGTGTCGTCTTTTTTATGCTATGTAAATAACCAGGCACGTAGCCAGGACTCTTTTTAAGGTGAGACCAAAACCTTCAATGGTAAGAAAACTGTTTTCTTTGAATATATATATATTCAAAGAAAACTATGTGTGTATATATATATATATATATATATATATATATATATATATATATATATATATATATATATATATATAAACGAGAAGGAAAGGGGTCAACCGAAGGGTCTGTTTTTATTTGTCATATCATAAGAAGCCAACCAACACTGACACCAAGGACAACACAGGGGAAATTACGTGTGCTTTTTAAATGATAAGAAGAAACGATAAATTAATGGAAAAAAAAGAACCAACTTGCCGCAGGTTTGGGAAACGATCCCGCCTGTGAGTGGTGACGCTGGCTAACACTCCCAGGGTTCTCCTAGGACACATAAATACCCAAGAAAGTGGATGAGGAAACGGCGCCGCGGTAGCACAATTGGTAGAACATCGCACGCGAAATTCGAAGGTTGTGGGATCGTTTCCCACGTGCGGCAAGTTGCTTTGTACCCGCTTTCATTGCCATTAATTTATCGTTTCTTCATTTCATTTATTAATCACAAGTAATTTCCCGTATGTTGGCCTTGGTGTCAGTGTTTGTTGGCATCTTATGATATATATATATATATATATATATATATATATATATATATATATATATATATATATATATATATATATATATATATATATATATATATATATATATATATAATGTCGCATTTCGATGGGGGCGAAATGCGAAAACACCCGTGTACTTAGATTTAGGTGCACGTTACAGAACCCCAGGTGGTCCAAATTTCCGGAGTCCTCCACTACGGCGTGCCTCATAATCAGAAAGTGGTTTTGGCACATTAAACCCCATAATTTTATATATATATATATATATATATATATATATATATATATATATATATATATATATATATATATATATATATATGTGTGTGTGTGTGTGTGTGTGTGTGTGTGTGTGTGTGTGTGTGTGTGTGTGTGTGTGTGTGTGTGCAAAGGTGTATAGGTGTGCAAAGCTCGTTAATTCAGATTTCTTGGCATCTCACGAAATTAAATTTCCGAAGAATTATGCTAATGCCGAATAAATGAGTGAACAACAAAACAACACAGACATCATTAAAATCAAACCGGAGCACACCTCTATATGCTGAAATACCGCGTTATGGACGTCTACCTTTTTACGCCAATCTCGCGGCTGACGTGACACTTTTTTCTGAGTCCTGCTAAGCGGCACACAACACGCAAGCTGTTGGAAGTGCATTAAGAAAAATTTTATAAAATTAAAGGCGCTTCCGTGGCTTCTCTTGAAGTGCTATTAGGTCGGGGCTGTTGCCACGCGCACGGGCTTTCCTCATCGGAATCGGGGTCGTCCTGGGAGCACGTAGTAACATTTATGATTTGTTCCTCAGTTAGCCGGCCAGCTGTGCCGACACCATGGTCAATCGCGATTTAGTCGGCATGCATCATATCCGTTAGCAAAACAGCACCACAGCTCAAGCAGTCATCGTCGCTAGACTCCGCCGAAACCTCTTCGTCTACGGGCACATCCTCGGGCTCAGGCCTAACAAGTGCCGAAAACAGTTGGCGATAACACGTGAAGGTGCTCCTGGACATGCGAGCGATTATGTGTACCCCGTCGAGGAGGTCCGCTTCGCATTGCTGCGCAACTTCGGAGCACAAAAGCACCCGCTCTAGCAGCTCTCTTCGCTGTTAGATTTCGCAAACTGAGTGATACCCTGGTTAAAATTAAGTTATGTGGTTTTAGGTGCCAAAACCATTTTCTGATGATGAGGCACGTGGTAGTGGAGGACTTCGGAAATTTCGACCACCTAAGGTTCTTTAAGGTGCACCTAAATCTAAGTACACGGGTGTTTTCGCTTTTCGCCCCCGTCGAAATGCGGCCGCCGAGGCCGGGATTCGATCCCGCGACTTCGTGCTCAGTAGAGCAACACCATAGCCACTGAGCAACCATGCACGGCGGGTGAATGATATTCTGGCCTATGGCTTGAAGAGCAGGAGTAGTATTAGGCGGCAAAAAAGAAACAAACAACTTTGATGCTTATCAGCTCCATCATACAGTAATTATCACTGCAGTTGTCAAGGGCCATTATTATTTTTCTCCCCTTAGAAGAGAACTAGCGGTCCAGATGATGCAGCCGGCCTCGTAAAAGGTATGGGGTCATAAAAGCCTTCCTGTTTGCCCTGTATTCAACAGGAAGTGTTTTGACGTATCTGCAACAGCGTAGATTTACAGCCTTACCGATGACTACAAGGGGCCACAGCACCGTCCCAGTCATATATATATATATATATATATATATATATATATATATATATATATATATATATATATATATATATATATATATATATATATATATATATATATATATATATATATATATATATATACACACCTGATTGAATTTCAAACTTATGTTCGGGTGGTTTCATATGGTTCGTACGTCTTATCACGGAAAACTAAATAAAATATATTTGTGAACAAACGCTTTACTCCTGCTTCATCTTGTTTGTTTGATGTACTTCGATATCTTATGCTATAAATGGCATCTGATTATATGCCGACCCCCCCCTCCCCCTCATGAATATCTGGCTCTAAATAGCTGCCCCACTTGTGGTGGTGAACTTTGTAATTGCAGTCAGTACTTATTTCACCTTACGTCACCATTTGATCTGCGAGATAACTCCTTCCAACATTTCCAATAGCGAAAGAAATGTTTGCAGAGATCCCACGCCACGTGGAAATAATGTTATGCTAAGCACTGTCTAATGACGGCATGGCGTGTTGCTCTTGCGGTATTTTAGAATTACTTTGGTTCCAGTGTAACCCAAATTTCACGTTTTGTCCGAACTCATGCAGTCTAGCGCTGTTCCGGTGCTCGTCGACACCGAATCACAGCTTCGAAGCATCGTCGTTTTGTGCAGCTGTAGCACAGCTACACATACCAGTCCATCGCAGTGATGAGAGCGAGAAGCGCGACTGTGCACAAACTTTGTCGCAAGTGTGTGTCTCACTTTTATCGTATACAGTAGTGCTACACACAACGGGCAACGCTGAGTGTCTCTTTTCTGCCGCCGACCAGGGCCGATCCCGAAGGCGATGCTATATCGCAAGGCGTACCGAACAAACCGCCAGCTGCCACTAGAAAAGAATGGCGGCAACGGGCGTGCTTTCATATTCGTATTTCAACTGTGACGCGACGCGACGTACCTACTCGCTAAGCGCCTCAAAGGGCTAGCTTGCAGATGGAAAGACTGGTAAAGCTGGCGTAGTAGGTAGCGAAATGGGCTGCTGCGTGTGGGCACGCTGGTTCAGTGCCCACCGTCGCACATGTAGCTCCTTCTATTGTTCTTGTCGTGTTGTTTTTATTGCTGTGTGTTTAAGGATGTACTCGAAGGGCGCTGGAGGTACGCAGAAACCCAAGAAGTTGATCCATAGTAATATGGCTACTCGTTATGCTTTCCTGTTGAAATACGCGATTTGTTTACAAAGAAACTGAGTAGTTACCATGTGGTTGTTCGTCCGCGTTGAGAACTTCGCAAAGAACCAACTTGTTCCGACCCTTCAGAAATGGATCCTTAAAGAGAGCTACTGGGAGGAGGTAAAGTTCGGAGTCGACGCCCGCGTCTGGCCACTGGTCAGTACCCGCACCGCAAAACGTAGACCTTGGGCATTCTGGAGAAAACAAAGAAGAAAGAATGTTGACCATAAATAACTGACTAAGCTAGAGTAAAGTAAGCATGGTGTGAAAACTCTTTCTTTATGTCTAATTTTTAAAAAAACTAACAGGTTCATTTGTTTGTCAAAACAGCAGCCACAGCACAGTGAACATCAAAACTGAGCACAAATGCTCAGAAAGCAAATCTATGTGCTCGCTCCACGGTTAAGTGCCAGCTCTAGAGACATGACAACTATAGAACGTATAAGTTTGGGATTCTGCATAATGTCTCACGTTCACTATAGATAATTTATTTATTCAATATACAGGATCCTAAAACGAACCTCAAGAACCAGGCCGCATACGTTGAATTGAGCATTTCCGAAAAAGCGTATGGCTTAGGCTGGCGCATAAGTACGGCATCAAGTTCAATAAATTAATGTTCTCCAAACACCTTTGTGTTATTACGCTGGTTCGGATCTAGTAAAGAGTGATTTCGTTTTGGTTGCGTTGCCCACGCCACAAATGTAAATGGCTGTATTTGCATTAGGGCAGGCAGCCCGGCTGCAACAGGTTTGTCCAACACCTTGGTGAAAGCTTTGTGCTACGAAGACAACACATCGACGCAAGGAGTACAAACAGACAATGCGAGGGATTTGTCGCGGTTTCGATGATAATCTTTTCTTATGCGACTTCAGATTGATTTGGGGTTCGTTGGATCTGGCTATCTAATCACTTCGGTCTGGTGTATTTGAATATTTGAGACCTTCTAGTGCACGTAGGACAATGAAAAAGACATGAAAATGAAACTTTTAACAAAACACACACCTAGTTATACCGTATAGCTATGTGCGGAGCAGTCATAATGAGTGATTAGCAAAAAAATAATAATAAAGGAGAAGGAGAGAAAGAGAAGGAAATGAAAGCCAGAAGGCACTCGTTCAAACTGCGCACGTCTAAAAGCGGAACCGGAAATGTGGCTTTACTCTATAAAAAATGCGCGCCATTTGCGTAAATAGTGCAGTCTAAAACGAAAGAAAGTCAACAACGCAACAGTTAAGTAAAGGACTTTATATATAAAGGTAATGCGAATTGAAGCACTATAAGGTGGCGTAGGTGAAGTTAATGTGGCTCAACCGGCGGTCGACATTGGAGAAAATAAGCAAGGTCAACTGGGTAAGTATCTACCCGATACCCCCTAACCCCCCTACCCCCTAACCCCCTAACCCCCTGATACCCCCTAACCGGGGTCTTTAAGGTAATAAAGTGATGTGATGTGATGTGATCTGTTCCCTCTCGATTAACAAACATGGAAGAACGTGGAACAAGAAACCACTTGGTACACTAATGCGTCCCGGAAGACATTGTCTTTCTTTGACATTGTTGACTCGTCTAGCTTTATTCTTTTGTGCACCGTCACACCATCCGGCTTACTCTCCTATTCCTACACGTTCGTCCTGGGAGACTGCACTGAGCAGGTTAGACCCGCAGGAGCAGCGACGGCTGATCCAGCGGGCACGCGGTGTGGCGCGAGCCAATGGGCCCCTGAACTAAGGGTTCCACCCTACGAGGAAGTAACCCCATATCATTAAGAATAAATGTTTGCTCTCTCCCTCTCTCTCTCTTTCTCTCTTTTTGTCTGTCGGTTGTCTGCAATTTAGAAATTACACTTTAAAACAATTGCTATTCACATTCCCTTTTATCCTTAGTTTCCTTCTGCAGAACTTTAATTTACATTTCTACCAATGTCCACTGAAAGTTAACAGGAGCTTTTCTAAGCGAGCGAGTCGCGACAACTCAGTGACAGGCTGCTAACGCCTTGCGTGCGGTTCAAATGTATGACAAAGAGACGTTGCAGGGAAAGATAAACAGCCGCACCGTACCTTCAGGTGATTTCGGTTCGTATCTGAGCACCCTCATCTTTGATCTCACATTCTCCAACGTGGCGTCGACGAAGACGTACGTGCAGAACACCTGGTCTTCAGGTTGCTCGAGGTCCAGATATTTCTTAAATATGTCCGGTCTTGGAGCTGTCATTGCTAACTTCTTATCTCGCTTTTTGTAGCTACCTAATAATAATAATAATATTTATTCGCCAATTATGCCTACGCGGCGTACTCACGGTCCCTCTCTCGAGTGGCGTGATATAGTGAGCGGCGATGGAAACACGTCAGTCGTGCTGCGAGGCCTTCTACTAAAAGTGCGAAGCTGAAAGTTAGGGGGGCGTTTTATAGCTATAAAAAAATGTACGGTACGCGCTTACGAAGCAACTACATTTTGCCTTTTACGAGCGGCTGCATGCGGTGCAGAGACGGAGGTCAACGGACATACACGTCGTGCGCACACCTGCGTCTGCGCAAAACGTGCAGCAGTAGCGAAATGTGTGCGTCGGGAACTGCCAGGTTTATGCGGGAGACAATGTTTGATGGAAGCTGAAATTGCCTGTGGGGCTTTGTGCTCGACTAGCTCACAGCTGTTCAAACCCATTTACCCTACAGAATCTACTTATTTACTTTGTATATAGTCTCGTCATACTGTGAGCATAACTTAAAACGCTAACAGGCAAAACGTAATCTAAAACACCGCTTACGTGCGATTCCTAGTGAATACGAGGCGCTGTATCCCGTTATACATAAACGCTAAACTTTCTGCTCTTTCATAACCACTTGCGAAAAAACAAATCCCTTATAGGTGCTAGTGAACAGAAAGTACGCACGGCTTGGGTCTTTGGGCACGCAGACAGACTCGGGTGCACTATTTCTTAAACTCTCTAGAGAAGCACGTTTCGGTATGTGCCAGATCAGTTCGTGTTTGAATTTCTGTTGATAGTGATTTCACCAGGTAGAAACAGCGAGGCGACCAAACGAGGAGTCATATACGAGGGTATCAAAATGTTTTGAGAGTGGCTGTGTTATTAAGCAAATAAATTATTTATGCTTCACCATCTAAATGATCGACTTGCAGAGTAACACCCAGCTTTCATGCCACTTTTAGAATGGAAGCCTTCGTTCCAGAACGAGTACAACACTTTTCGCCATACGTGTTTGATTTCAGCTACCGTGTGAAGACGTCTAGGTTTTTATAGTTTGCAATATAGCGAAATAGGCGAGAGCAAACACCTGCGAATGGCCACCCTTTCAGTCGATGATCATCGCTAGGAACGAAACTTAGAAGTACGGTTATGATCCTGAGACAAAGCTGTCAATGAAGCATTGTAAAAACTCAACGTCTCTGCAACCGAAGGAAGATAAGTCCGCAGCTCAACAAAGTGCGTGCTCGAATGGCATAGCCAGCCAGTAGCACGCCGGGCACGTGTACCCCCCCCCCCCTTTACGCCTTCGAAAGTATCTGTGTTTGTATAAGGCAACAAGATGGCGAACTGGGAGAGTTCATGTTGAACAGATCTTGAAGCGCACGGGCACACAGACAAAATGTTATAGAAAAGCATACAGGACCTGGCCTGTAAATATGAGGCCTGTCCCACCCACCCCTCCCGCCCCATAACCATCTGGGTCCGAATTACGCCTCGTCTGATAAGGCGTTCTGACTCGTGTCTTGCCGAGCCTTTCCTTTTTGGCGCAAACACCCGATTGGGCGTGATCTGTTACCAGCACCCGGAGTGGCGTCGCCTACCACGGCTTTTACGCAGGCAGGCGTGAAATGAGGCAACGGGGCTTTCTGTTTGTTAGCTACTTCACCTGTTGTAGGAATACTTGCGTGCTAGCTAGAAAGTCCCGCTTGTCACGTACTGAAATTCGCGGTTTGTTTTCATGCGTGAATATTTACTAGAATAAGCGCCATCGTCATTGTAACGGCTGTTAGGCAGCTCATTTTGTATTTCTGTATTTATTTGGCTGACATTATATTTGTTAATAATTTAGGGAAAGGAAAAGATTCGGCCAATTTCTCACATTTGAGGGCATTCAATATATCACTGCGAGAATCTGTTGTATATCCTTTCTTCTGTATGCGTGTTTTTGTACCTTCTACCTTGTTTGTGTTCATGAGCTCAGGGCCATGGCTCGCTGCAGCCGGTATGCTTGAGCATGTCAGGCCTGCGACCAGGCTGGAATCCCCCGCTACAATTAAAACTTTCAGGTAGTTTTGCAACTAATTATACAGCTTTATCCAGCGATTGGTCGCAGTGTTTCCGTAAATTGGGTAACGGCAGAACGCTGACCTTCAGGCACATCATCCTACTCTTTGTTTTTTTCACCATCCCAAGCCAAACATCCCGCCGCTGCTCCCGCAGAGCCTAAGATTTCTCGCAGCTGCCCGTGGCCTCCGTGATCGCAACGGTGCAAGCGTCGTGGAGATCTAATTACCACTCAACATCTCAGAAGCTTGCGAACCCGCCGTAAGGATATATATCACACCACCCTGTGGTGGCTGAAACGTCCGTGCGCGCTAACTATACGTGGTTTCTCATGCTGAGAGAACAGTACTTACCCAAACCTATACAAAATTCAGGTTTGTTTAGATGAGAAGAAAGCCCAGACTGAGGATGCGCTTTTTGTTTTAATTTTAAGTGCTGTAAGCCAAAAAAAAAAGAAACATCATGAAGACATCACAAAAGGGACGATACGTTGATTAAAAAACTGTGGATGATTGAAATCTGTAGGCTTTATATAAAATTTGGTACAAGTTAAAAGAAAGTTATAGGACCAGCGGGTGAAGTCAACAAACCGCTGACAAATTTCGTATAGCCCAGGGTTGTGAGGGGTGTTAGATACGGACCCTTTTCCTGGCATCCTTTGAGTTCACCAGACCACATCGAATCGCCGTCGCACCCAATTAAGGTGCGCAGAAGCGTGTCTAACAGGTACCCGGACCTGTCAGACAAGTGGGTGAACCCCCACCCGAGGCGTCGTACGTGGAGCCATCGTATAAAGCGAGATATAAGAAGGAAGAAGAAGCATGTGCTTGCTGCGGTAAAGCTAGGGAAACGACGGAGCATATTTTATTAGAATGTGAAGACATCTATCCAGCGGTCGATTTAGGCACCACTGGCCTCCTTGAAGCCCTTGGGTTCAGCGGGAGCAGTGGTAAAGCAAACAGGTCCGCAATAGACATCAGTAAGAGGCGATTGGAGGATTGGTGGAAGAAAAGTAGGGAAACGACAAAGGACGGAGACGTACAAAAGCACAGTTCGCAATAGGGTATCAGAAAATTTGGACGTGGTAGTTCATAGTGTTTTTTTTTCTCATGGGTTAACCTAGGTAGGATATTAGGCAGCATAGTAGCAAGAGCTTGGTGGCGCAAGCCACCGCCCCGTTCCAAAGGGGACGCTCATAACATCCATCCATCCATCCATTGTCCCACTGCTTGACTCTTCCCGAAAGTGCAACGGGAGCCTGGCACGGTTCCAGGTAGTCTGGGTCCCGAGCGACGTTGTTTTGCAGCTCTGAAAGGTCGTTCGAAAACAACCCGTCTCCTCACGCTGAGCGCTTGCAAACCGTGAGGCAACGTCATGGCAAGTCATCCCACGGACAGTCAAGCCCATGGAGCGACCCCCTGAGCCGAATGTGACTGCACTCGCACGGGCGCCTACCATTGGCCGAAAATGACGCGACCCCGAGACACCGAAGGGATGATAAACCAGAGACAGGGAGCAGAGAGGAGGATTCCTTCATTCATTCATCTCTTTCGGGCTTCTTGCCACGGGCTGCAGCGTCCGACTTGCTGCCGGCCGTCAATGAGTTTATTACTGGTAATTTCTTTGTATTATTACTGTAAATAATGTAAATAACCCTTCCGTTTCATCTCAAAATCCTCGTCAACGTCGGCCAACTCCCGCACTCAACGGCAAGATCCATTAACTGGTGGACAGCGGTGGGATTGTCCTCCAGATCCAACAGGGGGTAGAAGAACTACCAATGTGCGTCCATTTAGCTCATGCGGCCTAAAGTGATCGTTCCCGCTGACGCGATAAGCGCCGACAGTGGATGGCCGCGGAGAAAAAGTATTGGAGAGAAGCAGCTAGTCGGCCTTTTGCTCCTATAGTAGGAATTAAGCTTAGGAAAAAGAACGCGCAGTTTCGCCCGAAAGCCGAAGAATCAACGGTGATAGCAAAGTATTAGAAAACTACATTAAGCAAGGTTCGTAGTATTATTGGCCGTATAAATTGCAGTAAACATTGACTTAACAATTAAAGTAACAAGCATGGTGTCAGGCAAGCAGAGGCAAACATGAACCGATTCCACTCGATGACCGCGAACGTTCGCTGTGGTAACGTTGACTCGATGAAAAGCGCAAGTGGAGGGGAGCGAACGCTTCGAGCTGCCTGTCGACATTACGCGACCTCCAACGCTAGGCACGAGGGAAGACGGCACACAGGAAGCTTCCATACATCGCAAATCGGCCAAACTTGGCGCCCACCGCAGTCTACATCCAAGGTAGGGTTCGCGGGCCGCGTATGCACAGCTAGAGAAGAAGTCGCGGACACTCTTTCTTTTTTTTGCTTTGCTAGGACAACCTAGCCTTGCTGATAAGCATTCTTGTAAATCAGCCGACAATCCTCCATGTGGGAAAGATAAACGAAATTTTCAATTTTTTTTATATTCGATCCGACATTGGCATAGCCAGGAGGGAGAGGTGTCAAAACCCCCCAACCGAAATTTTCTCGCAGCGTTAAAGAAAGGAAACGCGGACAAGACATATGACAGAGGAGCAGGGTGACAACAGCTACCAGAAGGGGCACAACGCGTGCCTACTCTTCAGAGAGGAGGAAGCAGAAACACAGAAATGGAAGACAAGAAGGAAGGAAGGAAAGAAAGAGCAAGATGGCCAATCTCAAAGAATAAAGGTGAACACACGCAGTACAGGTTTTACACAGTAGGGTTTACTACAAGTACAGCGTAAACCATGCGGCACTATCGTGAAGTAATGACGAAGTGCTACAAAACACAGATCTGCGCATATCGAGAGCGGCGAATCACACGGCTGAAATGAGCGACCGGGCTTCTTCGCAAACGGCCCTGCTGATTTCAGTAGCGGGTTCTCGCTTTTCGGGCCGTGTCGGCCGTTTGCTGCTTCTTGTGTTCGCGCATTACGAAGTGAAAAGTGGTTCATTTGATATCGCTATAGCCAGAACTCAACTATACTGAACTCGGCAGACCAAAATCAGCGTCGTGTCGGCCTAGTGCGACAGCGCCCGCCGGTAGTGGCTGCACAAACTCGTCGACTGCAGGTACAGACCGAACCTCCGCTGAACGACGTCGACACCGGCTCAAA
This sequence comes from Dermacentor albipictus, assembly GCF_038994185.2. Lineage (NCBI taxonomy): Eukaryota > Metazoa > Arthropoda > Arachnida > Ixodida > Ixodidae > Dermacentor > Dermacentor albipictus. Next base: position 14,737,146 of record NC_091823.1, on the reverse strand, counting down.
GTCGATGCAGACAGTTGCTAGAGCCAACAGTCGTGCATTTCAACTTTGGAAGCTGTATTAAACTCACTTGAAGCTCGAGTAGATATCTACACCGGCACAACTGCTGCGGCGATTGCACTGTCGGTGCGATGTTTTCGCTCAGCAACCATTCTCAGCAAGCCTCACCGAACGAAGGTCGGCAGACTGGTTTTGTCGGCGTTGGCGGCACGAAAACCAGTCACACCACGCGGACTCGCAGTCGTCGGTCGCATCGGCAGGGTTGTCGGCCTAATGTGACAATGCGATTCTAAGCTACACGGTCTGCCGAATGCCAACTGACCGGCCGATCATCGGCTTCTGTGTCTTGTCGGCATCTTGCCAGCATCGGTGTCGCGTCGGCCCAGTATTACGGGGCCTTTAAGAACTTTAATAGCGTTGTGCCATATTTAACAAGGCGCATATTAGGTTTGTGGCACTCTCAATCAATACAACATTAAGCAAACGATATTTTGTTCGATAATATTGAATAAATTGACAACCTTTTAAAACTCTAGCTGTCGTTTGGACTCCCCGCCTAATGTATGTCATATAAGAGACCAGTAGTGAAATCAAGATAGTGGACTCAAATGTTTGGGCAAGCCGGACAAAAAGTGAAATAAAAATATCAAATTGTGTTTTGCTACTCTTTTTCCCTTCCTTCGGCACGTACGCCGGCAAACCTCTATGCGTGTATAAGTAAAGAGCTCTTGTTCGCTTTAATACACAAAAACGCATAATACGTGGATATCTAATACGTGAGTAACGTGAATAAGTCGCACTTGCATAGCGTAATGTACAGTATGCAAAATATCTGCGCATGTATTACATCGTCCAAATGCGTGAGAAATCTTGGTCTCAGATTTGAGCCAACAGAGACATATGTTTGGATGAATCCGAAAAGTATTCATTGGACTGTCTGTTCTGTAGCTCCTACAGGATCAGTTGTCTGTCACTGGCGGTCGTTGTGACGCTTTGGAATGACACTCGATTGCAAGTCCATACCTCTTTTGACACGGGCGGCATTTGACAGATGTCGGAGCATGTACCTTACAGTAGATACAGCAAAGAGGTCGTTTGTTTCGCGTCAGGTAATTAGGGAATGACATTTCCTCGCACCCCATCAGCTGTTGCAAGCACCTCGGATATATGTCAATGCCGCGGTTACGCGTATACAGGCGCTCTGTAGTCCATTCACTCTAACCTTTTTTTATTTTTATTTTTTTTTACGTGGCGTTTGCCGGTCTCAGAAATTGTTGAATGTTATGCCCACTGATGAAGAAAACAAACAAGGTAAATGTGAAAGATAAGTGTTGCCTTTGATTGCGCTTTCCGCACGAATTGACAGCACCTGAGGCTATCTACTTTGAGTTTTATGCGTTGCATATTGCAATCACTCAGTTCAGCCCTTGGGCGCGGCCGGGCAGCCACCATTGAGGGTATGAGCCATTGTTCATTGCTGCGCGTCTCATATGTGGGTCTATTCTCTTTTAAGTTTGCAATGTTTGTTATTAAGTTCCTTCTATTTTTATGCGTTGCATATTGCAATCACTCAGTTCAGCCCTTGGGCGCGGCCGGGCAGCCACCATTGACCTTTAGCGCAACCACGTGACGTGACGTCACGACTGCCGGAGGAAAAGCTGGGCCCCAACTCGCGCATTATGCAACGCATTCTTGGCTTAACCAAGCTAATCCTGGCCACTTTTTTAGTACTTGAGTGTCTCATCTGAAGCAAATAGCTTCAGATGAGAATTGACTGGGGGAAGGGGTGGAGGCGCGCTGTAGAAATATTTCTATACCTGCAAAGAATTCGCTAGAACGCACGTGCGGAATGAGAAATGAAGTGCTCAATATTTTGGCGCTTGCTCTTTTTTTAGCGAATGGGCAATTAATGTTACAATAATTGTTATAATTAACGGTACAAAAAGCGAGAAATTGCGGTACATTACTCTGTGTAAGCCTGACCCTCCCATGCTTGTGTTCCTCATATGCGAATGGCCTCATTAAGCGCACCGCATGTAATGCAACATAAACGATACCTTTCGCAGTGCAATTTTTCGGCAGAAGGCTACTAGATCGATGTGCGTCGACGCCATCTGGGTTCCTCCACTACAGCATTTTTCACGCTCATTGTACGGCTTGTAGACATTTTGAGTGCAATCTTTTTGTATATCTATTGATATAATATAAGAGTGCTTTTCTTACGGGAGGTAATGATTTACCAATTTTTGACGCGTGCCACCAATGCAGACTCCCAGAGTAATTAATTTATTGGCGCTGTTTAGCATCATAAAACACAATTTAGAGCTATTGCAACCGCTTTTAGACGTTGTTATGAAGGTCTGCTGATTTATTTTCAACAGGTAGAGTTCTTCAACATGTGCCTAAATTCACGTACAAAAACATTTTTGCGTTCTGCCCCAGAGAGAGAAGCGGCTTCCGCCGGTTGCCTTAGTGGCCGTCGCAAGCACGTGGAGAGCACGAGGTTGCCACGACCACTGAGCCAACGAGGCGGACGTTCTTAGATTGCGAGTACAAGGCGGTAGCATGCGGCCCATGATTGCATGACTTAAAATCGTGCTCTCTGTCATGCGCATTGCTTATCATTATAGTGATCCCCAACTAATAAGAAGTTAAGAGGGGTCCGATGTAGTGCGTTGTCAACTACTAGTCCCGAAAATTATGCTGCATATATAAGCAAGGGTTAACTTGTTTGTCTTTATAGTCACCAAGGGCCGTATTAAGTAACATATATTTCCATTGTCCGTTCTTTATGTCCTTCTTAAATGGTTGGCAGGACGCCATGACTTTGTTATCGCCACCGACTGTCACCCGCTGCGGAGGATGATAGGAAATGAATGGACTCAAAGGAAAAGAATCATTATGGTCCAAAAACAACCATCGATATCAATGATCTTTTATGTGACTAAAGTAGGCAAATAATATAAGGAGGTCAAACAATCGTAAAGCGAAATTCAGAAGCATACAGAACTCTACACAGTACGAGGCCGGGCAGAAGGGCATCTAGAAGGTCACAAGTCCAAGGTAAACACAGGCACAACGTGTTTATTTCGAACTTTAAAATTGCGCATTACATCTTACACGCGAAAGTCTTGGCATGATAGACAACGAAGTTGTCGCAGTATCTCTTGAACCAAGAAGTTACAGAAATTGAAACACATTTACGGAGACCACTGAGCGACAAATAAATGGCCCAGTCTTTCGGCTGGAAGAAAAAAACTAACAGTAGATAAAAACACTGCCTAGTAATGTGGATATACTGCGCAATATAGTTTGTGTTCTTGCTCTTAAATGCAGGTGTCGCGGCTAGGTATATGACAAGATACTATCAGCTAACAGCGTGTGCTGGCGTTTGGCAAGATACAAGTTTACAGCCAAAGATTTCTTCCCACGGATTTCAGATGTCAACACGAGGAAACTAACTTTGCTGCGCGGTTAACTATGGATTCACCTACAATGCTAACTGGAGCATGCAACAGCGAGCATGTTGCAGGCACGCTAGGTGTCCCACTAACCAACATGTGGAACATGGGGAGCTAAAGGCTGACCAGCATCACAGTATAGCTAGAAAAGGCTATCAGGCAACATCATGACAACAGGGTACTATATAGAAGCCCGAACATCTAAGCAAGGAATCATGGCCAGTTAAGCGAAGCGCATTTGTCCTAAGGTATTATATTAATGATGCTTTGCTACACAGGCTGACTAAGGCATCTTCAGCTATAGAAGAAGAGTGTTTTATGTCCAGTTGTCTTTAGCTACGTTTAAACACCGAGATGGTAATTGCCGTTTTTTTTATTTGTTTGATTCACTGGGTATGAAAAGTACAAAAAGGAGGCAGTGAGTTAGCTTAAGTTAAGCCATTAGGCAAACACACACTTGGTCGTGGAGTGGAAAAGGATTAACTTGCGGACGAGCACAGCAACAATATCGATATGCAGAACAAAGATGCACGACTACAGCTTGCATGGAAACATTGTAGGGCTCGGAACATGGTTCATAAAAAGTAACATATGGAAGGCGAGAAGAATTTGTAACAAGCTTAGCTATGTAACAAGTTCAGCACAGGACAAAGATAACAGCGCGATAGAGAACTATGAGGAGCAAACGTTAACTATACTACGTCACCTATGCAACATGTTATTCTATTGTGTCCGACAACTCAAGTGCAATGATTAAAACTTCTTTGCAGTCACAGTAGAACGAAAATGTTATGCATCTCTGTCACTCAGTCGGACGTTAATTGTCTAGCTTAGCCGCCAGAATCATTGATATCACTAAGGGAGCACAGTTGATTTGGGACACCGGAAAAGAGTGCAGCATTCACATGCATGGACAAACGCGAACAAGCCACTGCTTTCACGCATCTGCACGTAATTTCAGCTTGCTGTTTATTAAAGGGCGCACCACTTGCTGTCTTCTGAATAGAAACAACAAATTCTCTGGCTTGTGTCATTATTCCCCGGTGTGTCAAATGTGTTCCGCAACTGCAAACATGTGCGCATGTAAAAAACAAAAATAAAGACAACAAAGTTAACGCAAAATCTCCAATGTTAGGTACAAGTACTTGATGTCATTGTGTGTGTGTGTTGATGTGGGAAGGCGCTCTGTTCAGAGTGGAAACCTTAAATAACGAAAGGAAGGGGAGACAAAAAATACATACACAAAACAGACACTATAACTGTCATTGGCATGGTGCAGGCTAAAACCTTGCACACGCCCACACACACACACTAATACAATTAAAGTCCTCAACTTTCTTGGTATTCGCCCAGAACATTCCCCTCCCTCGTCTCATCTGGCCCGACTGCGCATTCGTTCGCTTCCTTCGTCTATCCAGAGTTCAAAGTTCAAGCGAAGGAGCTCTGCTGGGGAGGCGAGAGCTGCGATGAAGGCGACATAGGGCGTCGGTTTTGGTCAAGACTGGAATGCCCGGTGGTCGCGGGGCTGCCGCAGGCGCGTGCACTGTTGTTGTCAGGAGACGAAGGCGACACACGGCGAGCAAACAAACAACGAAACAGCAACGGTGGCGGCGGCAGCAGCGGCGGAGATGTGGTCGGTGCTCAGTCGCGCTCGAAGTACTGCCACCTGTGGGAATGCGGGTGAACCTTCCGGTCGGCGACGTGCTTGGGCCAGTAGTCCGGTCGCTTGGGACAGCGGCCCGAGTCCACGTCGTACAATCCGTACTCGCACTCGGGCACGTGACAGTCTTGCGTCTCGACGCACCTGCACAGGTAAGGGCCAAGTTCGCTGAATGGCTGCAGGTTCGATTATGTGAAGCCGGCTGTTCGAGCAAGCAGTCAGGATGACACAGCCCAACCGTAAAACGTTGGCATGAACCTGCAATACGCCTCGATACCACGCGCTGACACTGAGGCGGCCGAGGCCGATTAAAATAATAGCGTCGCCGCGCGCGTGCACAAGCACGCGCCCACGCGCTCGCACATACATACATACATACATACATACATACATACATACATACATACATACATACATACATACATACATACATACATACATACATACATACATACATACATACATATATACATACATACATACATACACACACACACACATACATACATACATACATACATACATGTACACACGTGCTCACGCGCGCCAGCACACACACACAAACAAACAAGCATTAAGGCACTCGCTCATGCAACTTTCTCACCGTGAACGCACGCAGCCTTATAACAGTCAAAACCACACAACACACTTGTGGCACGGAACAGTAGTTCTGTGACTGCAGCAGCGACTTAACGGGGTAAGGGTAGGGACATGTCGATTGATATCGTATTTTAGCTCCAAGCGGGTGACTAAAATTACAGAAACAACGTACTTCTAATCATTCGTTCCATGCTAAGCGCTAATATAGGGCACGGTGTTTAGGTGTGGTGTCACACACAATTGCGTCGCATTGTTGTCCGCAGCCAGCGAAGCGATGTGATTGGCTGGGACACTAGCTAAGAATGAACCGCATAATGTTAAGCGCATGCAAAGAAGTTCGCTAATTCGGTCAACTGATCCGGCCCATGGAACCCATGTATAGCTTCCACAGCTGCGCATTTTGTCTGGCACTAAGCATACTCGCCACGTGCAGCAGGTGCATGAGAGCAAAAGCTGTTTCCCGACGCACGCAGCCAAGGCGGGCTTTACTTGGCAATATTGTTTAGAATGTGTGCATCCTTAGCGCACGATTTGCGGCCGCCCAACTGGAGCGCGGTATTTATGGCACGTGGCAAGCATGTACCCCCACTCCATGTGACGGTACGCACATGCACCACTAATATAAGTATATATATACATACATACATACATACATACATATATATATATATATATAGATTTAGAAACGAAGGTGCACACTTACGAAAATTTCATCTTTAATGTTTGTAACGTTTCGGCCGTGGCACGGCCTTCGTCAGAATAAACACACATACAAGCGCGCAGCCGCTTTTATGGGCATGCGCACGTGGGCGTAATCAGTAGTACATGCACGTGTACACTTGCAAATAATAATGATAATAATAAAAAAGTACAGCAGCAAATATAACTCAAGCACGATAAATGATATGCATTAAATATCATTCACGTGTAATGATGATTGTACATGAAGTACAGCATGATATCGATTGCGACATTGGCAAAACTGATTCGGCATGCTTTGTCAATTCTTTACAAGAACAGGGACATCAAGATATGGCAGAAAGGCACGACACTTTTCCTACGCTCTCGTTAATACCGGATGACACAGTGTTAAATTTGTGGATGAGAAAGGATTCTCGTACTTCTCGATCATGGTGCGATTTGAAACCTGATTGTATTATGGTTACACTGATATTGTCAAACGTATGACCTGGCAGTCGAACATGTTTAGATAATGGCAGGTGTGGCAAGCTGTTAACGTGTGATTTGTGGTTATTGAATCTGACACGAAAGGATGTTTCGGTCTGACCGATATACTGCATATGGCACACTGAACATTCAAGCAGATATATGACGTTAGCGCTGTCGCAAGTGAAGTCGCCGTTGATTTTAACACAAAAATTGGATGTTGTGCTTCTAGCAGTCTTTGATGTGGTCATGTGTGTACAAACTTTACAACGGGGCTTATTGCAGGGATGACAACCAGCAGGAGCAATCGCGTTAGTCTTAGAAGAGGTTACTAGGTCACGCAGGTTTCTAGAGCGACGATAAACAACCCTTGGCGATTCCGTGAAAATGTGTTTAAGACGGTCGCTTTGTGTTAGTAAGTTATAATGCTTCCTGAGAATGTGGGACACGTTAGGAATAGATGCAGAGTGTGTTAGGATAAGGTTAGTTCGTGAAATCGGCGCCGATCGCTTGTCCGTGCAGATGAGTTCCTTCCGGTCGAGACAGTCGGCCCGTTTAAGGGCATCGTCAATTATTTGTGAAGGGTATCTCTGTACGGTTAGTGCGTCACGAAGCTGGTTACAGTTGCGAGTGAATTCACTATTGTCTGAACAAATTCTTTTGAACCGGATAGCTTGGCTGTAGGGAATGCTCGTTTTGCAATGCTTGACATGGCTACTGTTAAAATGCAGATATCGCTGTCGGTCAGTGGGCTTTCTGTAAAGGTTTGTCGTTAACTTACCATTGCACAGAGATACCGATACGTCAAGAAAGTTTATGCTAAGTGATGAATAGGAATGGGAAAAGGAAATTGACGGTGCGGCGTTGTTAAAGTCGGTAATGAAGGAAAGTAATGCAGCTTCACCATGGTGCCAGATTAAGAAAATGTCATCGATGAAGCGTTTGTAATAGAATGGTTTAAGGTCACGAGTATCGAGGAAATTCTTTTCTAGTAAGCCCATGAAAATGTTAGCATAATTGGGACCTATTTTTGTGCCCATGGAGGTACCACTGGTTTGAACGTAATGTTCGCCGTCGAATTCAAAGTTGTTTAGTTCAAGGATTAGTGTTAAAATTATGCCAAGGGTAGAATCGTCGATGGGTTTGTCATCTACCGAATCATTATATGCGCGGAGTACAGATTGAATCCCATCTGTATGGGGAATGTTCGTGTACAGTGACGCCACGTCCAGTGTGACTAGAAGAGCATCGCTTGGAACACACAAGTCAGCGATATCCGACAGGAAGTGGTTAGTATCTTTGATATAAGAAGAAAATTTAGGAGGAATTGAACTGATAAGGTTATCTACATAGCGGGACAGATTCTCTGTGACAGTACCTATTCCTGAAACTATTGGTCGCCCTGGGTTGTTTTGCTTATGGATTTTAGGAAGGAGATAAAATCTACCAGCTACCGGGCTTAGTGGAACTAATGACTTCACTACAGATTTTTCTATCTTGTTTTCTTTCGCGAGATTGTCTAAAGTGTCCTTTACCATGGTTTTGAACTGTTCGGTCGGGTCGTAACTCAGATGCCTGTAGAATGACTGGTCATTAAGTTGTCTGTGAGCCTCTGTTATGTAACTGGCTTTGTCCATAATGACGACTGCGCCACCTTTATCAGCGGGTTTAATGATGATGTCATCACGGTTAGCCAACTTTTCAATTGCGTCCCTTTCTTTGGGACTAAGGTTCCGACGGAATGGTAATTGCATTTTGTATGCTTCAAGTACATCTCGCTGCACAGCTCTGATATATAGATCGAGGCATTTATCTCTTTGAGAAGGAGGAGTCCAGGAGTGCCTTTCTGCCATATCTTGATGTCCCTGTTCTTGTAAAGAATTGACAAAGCATGCCGAATCAGTTTTGCCAATGTCGCAATCGATATCATGCTGTACTTCATGTACAATCATCATTACACGTGAATGATATTTAATGCATATCATTTATCGTGCTTGAGTTATATTTGCTGCTGTACTTTTTTATTATTATCATTATTATTTGCAAGTGTACACGTGCATGTACTACTGATTACGCCCACGTGCGCATGCCCATAAAAGCGGCTGCGCGCTTGTATGTGTGTTTATTCTGACGAAGGCCGTGCCACGGCCGAAACGTTACAAACATTAAAGATGAAATTTTCGTAAGTGTGCACCTTCGTTTCTAAATCTACCTATGCACCGGACCTACAGAACTTCTCATTGAATTATATATATATATATATATATATATATGTATATATATATATATGTGTGTGTGTGTGTGTGTGTGTGTGTGTGTGTGTGTGTGTGTGTGTGTGTGTGTGTGTGTGTGTGTGTGTGTGTGTGTGAAACATAGAAAAGCCAATAAAGCTAAACAAAGTAGAAATCTAATGCGAACCCGATTTTTCAGCAAGAAAATTGGAAAGGGTTTAACGTGCGTTGCACAATGTTGATATATTGCATAATGGCGGCCGGTTTCCTAAACTCGGCTTCACTGCATAAACCTAGTGTGTGTGTGTGTGTGTGTGTGTGTGTGTGTGTGTGTGTGTGTGTGTGTGTGTGTGTGTGTGTGTGTGTGTGTGTGTGTGTGTGTGTGTGTGTGTGTGTGTGTGCGTGTGTGTGTGTGTGTGTGTGATACGACCCAGGCTTTCCAATGTAGCATGCAAACATAGAAAAGCCAATAAAGCTAAACAAAGTAGAAATCTAATGCGAACCCGATTTTTCAGCAAGAAAATTTGAAAGGGTTTAACGTGCGTTGCACAATGTTGATATATTGCATAATGGCGGCCGGTTTCCTAAACTCGGCTTCACTGCATAAATTTTTGAAGTTATTTTTGCCGCAGTACGGAAATGTCATGCGGTCAAGCATGCAAACGTCGCGAAGGCGGTTTTGGTATTTTATCCGATTGCACCGCGCACGCAATTTAGGGCGCAATTTGCTTGAAAAAGAAAAAAAGACTCGTGTTATAATAGGGTAAATACCGCAGTAAGTCCCTGCGAGCTATAGTTATTGCTTGAATATCTTCCAAGGGAAGGCCGAAAATTGGCGTTTTCGGCAGGAGATGACGTGTGTTCAACGCATTCACTGTCCCCTCCACTCCGTCGAGACAGACGCCTCCAGTAAAGCGGTCACTATTGGGATAACCACAGGGGTCTGGCATGTGTGTGCTAACTGCTCAGGTTTAAATTACCTGGGGAAGGTCAATTTTAGGATCGTAATAGCGAACGCTTGTGAACATATATTTCATATGCATGGACGCCGGCCAGGACTTTCGGCCGGGATCGAATTAAAGAAAAAATCAACAAACCGGAGTCGAATTAGCGAAGTTTACTGTATATATATTTGAATGCAACTTAGTCTACCAATGCCATCACACAGCAAAACAAAACACAAATTGTAATTGTAAACGATCTTAGTCAACTATACGTATGTGTAACCATTAAGTAACCTTTGAAACTGTACACTAACGTATACAGAGGGACGAACGATTTTTCCCCTTTTCATGCCTTGGCTTTTCACTTACAGAAAATATTCCGGATCTCTTGTGGACCCCTGCTTATACGTTACTTTCGCCGTTCGACAATGGATGGATAAGGAACGAGCTCAGTAGGGCAAACATTAGTACCTCTAAATTTAAATTCTTGTACACGTAAGAGCGCCCTCATTTTTTTCTGATCGCATGCGCAATCTTCAAGAGAAGCCTCGCATTGGATACTGCTTGATCTATGATATATAAAAGATGAAAATTTCTTAGCGACCTCGTGTCTCAATATCTACCTACTCACTCGTACAATTGGTACTGAGTCACTGCAACAAATCGGAGTACTTCAATGTTAAGCTGCCTGACTCGGCGTACTCGTACACCATTGATTCAGCCAAAGCAAGTACTCTCAGGGCAAAAGCGTCGGGCATGACACACCGGATACGGCGCGTTGCAGAGGAAGCGCCGTGCGAAGCTTAACGTGAAGTTTGTCGACTCTATACGACAGCTGTAAGCAGCTCGTGTCAACGACACCAAACTCGTTAGTAATGTAGAAGAGTTCCTTGCACCCTCCGCGAGCGCTGGCTCTGCCAGCAGCAGCGTCGAAACAGCTGCACTGTTCAAACCGCCAGCTCTGACCCAACGACACTGAACGCCTTTCAGGAGGAGCTTTAGAAGCGCGCGATTAGGCTTCGTGAGGCGTTGCCCCCCTCCGGCATCACAAATATACAGCTGTCTGTCGCCGCTGGCCGCGATAAGGATCTGCCTCTTCCATCATGCCAAAGCACACAAACAGAGGGCGCGCGCTACCCGAAGACTGTAAGCGTGGCTCCGAATCCGCTCCCAGGAGCCCACCACAGCGAGGCAAAGGCAGATCTGTCGCGTCTTTGCTGCACTTTTTATTTGTTACGCAAAACAACATTACAGTTCAATGTCAAGGCAGTGTACGAACCCACACCCATCTTGGATAGAGTCGGGTCAATGTCACACAGCTGCACTTCTTGTATGTATCAGCAATACCGGTTAAGGTAAACAATGTAAGTAACACTATAATCATGGTCATCCTCATAAACAACGAAAATAAAGAAGCTAAAACAACAACAAACATATTAAGGCGAGCACTATTCGACCAACAATTACGAGGAAGCTTTAGCTCGGGCCCAACTCCGACGCGGCCTATTCAAATACATGTAAAACGCAAGAACGTTTTTCTGAAATAACCCTTGGACCGATTCTAGTGAAATTTCTTTCATTCGAGAAAGAAAGTTAAATACTAGTGATTGTAGGAAGCGGAATTTCAATTTAGGGCTTGAATATTGTTAAAAATAAAAAGGTTTTCAAATGTTCGACCATTCGGAAAAAAATAGAAGCACGAAGTTTACAAATTCATAGCTCTGCACCAACAGCAGATATCGCGGTTCCGTAAACGGCTTCCATTAGATCATTCATCGCGGACAAATTCTACATGGACTTTCACATCTTACGTGAATTTCTTACGTCGGTTACATGGGTTTTGCAAAAGCTGTATTTTGATATTACTAAATTTCTTTTATCATCATGCGTGACATATGAATTTTGTCCGCTTTAGATGTACTATTAGATGCAATTCACAGAATTGTATTATCCTTTTTCGCTGTTGAGTACGGAGTTGTAAACTTGATAGTTTCGTTCTATGAAATTTTTCGATTTCTGCCAATTTTGAATAAAAAATTGACGACCTAAATCGAAAACTCGAAACCAACAGTCACTAGACATTCAGTTTTCTTTTAAATGCAAGAAACCTCGTCAAATTTGGTGCAGTGACTGCCGAGAAAAAACGAATTCTCCTTTTACATGTATTTAGATGGAGCACCCGAGCTAAAGCTTCCTCTTAAGGACTTCCCATACGAGGCAGGAAACTTCCTAGGGAATCTGCCGTCATACCCAATGGAATTCCTGACGAGTGATTCGTTAAACTACGGCATTCTCTGGCGCTTTAGGGATTCTTGCAGATGCTTACAGACAATAAACGATGCCGCAGCTACCGTGTTGCGTATTCCGGTTTGTCAGGAAGTCACCTGGAAATTCGGTTTGTCTGCTTTGCAACTAACACACCATAGCAAAGCAGCGACGAGATACCAGACTAAGTATGGCAGGTTCTGGTGCACGGCGCAGCAGACGGGCTGGGTGCGAAAAGACGCGTCGTTATAATTGTAGTTCTCGAAGCTTCGCAGTATGGGATGAGGCGGGGAGCTAGGGTCTTTTGTGCACATGTGAGAGCGTGTACGCGGTTGCCGTGTTTCTCCTGGCTTTCTGGCGCGGGTGTGCGTGTGCGTGTGCGTGTGCGTGTGCGTGTGCGTGCGTGTGCGTGTGCGTGTGTGTGCGTGTGCGTGTGCGTGTGTGTGCGTGTGCGTGTGTGTGTGTGTGTGTGTGTGTGTGTGTGTGTGTGTGTGTGTGTGTGTGTGTGTGTGTGTGTGCAGCAATCCGCCAACGCAGCACAGGCAGAAAGTGAACAACGTTTAAAGAGTTACACCTCTCTTTGTCAAATTCGAAATACTTGAGCAAGCATGTTGGAAATGCTGGAGGCCATCGAGGTCTGTGTGTCTTCACGACCTGACCACCGAATTACCCTTCACCGATGGGACTGCCCGCATTTAGTGGACACCGGCTTCTCGGAGGATGTGAGACTACTGGCAAAATAAATGGCGTAGTGCCCCAGGTTTACGGGGATTCATAGCGCAATAAGCAAACAAACGTGTCACATGCCTTCGGGCCAGGTCTCCGAGTGGTTCCCGCCCCCTCTTGATCTTCAGGCAGCGCTTTTGCTTCTCGAAACAGTCGCAGCTGCAGCGCCCGTCTTCGTACAATCGCCGTGAGAACGGTTCCGGACAGTTATGGCACCTGTGGGGAGAGAGAGAGAGAGAGAGAGAGAGAGAGAGAGAGTTCCAGATGACTCGCAGATCTATACTGGAGTGAAAGACAACTTGGAGGTGAGCAGATTGGCTTTCAAGCAACAGTGAACAGAAGCACTAAGTCAGCTTAGACTGGTAGACTGCTCTTTTGAAACTCTTATTTGCGTTTCTCCGGCGGGAAAAGGAAAAGAAACATGGCGTTGATTACTCACTAACGAAAAATAAAGGCCAAAGTTCCCCTCACAATTTCTCCTTTGAACCATAGCGCCTATTACGTCATTTTTCTGTCAGGAATTTCATTGAACTTTCGCGAGTTCTGGCCGTTTTTGGGCAGGAAAATCTGCAGAAGCTTTGTTCGCGTACATTATAAGCCAATTTAACCTTTCTTTCTTAACTAAAAGCTTATTAGCCCTGAGGAGATAATATCGAAATGCGTCACAACCTGCGGCACTTCGGCAGATATTTCGTCGTCGGCGCTTGTCTCAGCTTTACGCGTCTTTTTCAGATTTCCAAAAATCACGCTAACGGTAACGAGAACTATCCGGTATTCCAAAAGTGTAATCCACCAATCAGTGCGTTCTTAGTGCCCATTTCGTAAAAATGCAAATTCATAAATCATCAATTTAACGCATCCACCACCATCACCACCACCACCGCCACCACCACGAACATCGCCGTTTGCTGCATCCACGCGCAAGCTGCAGGGTCGGTTGTTCAGTGTAAGTAAATGTAAATTGAGCAAAATATTTCGTTATAAATAGAATTTTCGCCAATTTCTTGCTTGCTCCTCAAGTACTCCTCGACCCACTGGCCAAACATCGTTGGCCAATCCTCTGCCCTCCTCCCCCCTCCACCCCCCCCCCGTTGAACTCAAATATTTATTTCATCTTTCATTCTAATAGACTGTTTCATCATGTCAGGCATATCGCTGGGCTAACTTACCCAGTTCACATTAATGTTTCTCCCTCTCTCTCTTTCTCTGAGGCGTCAATGTGTGTTTCCCTTTTCCTTTTATTTATTTATTTATTTATTTATTTATTTATTTATTTATTTATTTGTCAGACAGATACCACGTACTGGGTTGTGTGATTACTAGCTCGAAGTTTGTAAAAGCTACCGCTGCCATCTTGTGACTGCGCATGTTTGAGACACGAACGCGAATAATGCTGCTCTGTCAGCACTACCGGAAAACACGGTGAACATCCGTTACGACAGGCGAGAAAACGAAAACGCTGTCTCATGCCCTACGCCAGCACGACTTGTAATTACGAGTGCGTATGGAACTTATATTTATCGAGCCGTGGAAAAAAACCCCAACTGAGTGGAGGCATTCGGACGCGCAGCTGTGTGTGAACGCGTACGGGCACGACGAACGGCGCCGTCACACGAATACGAAGCGGAGCACGCGAGCACGTCCGAGGAGCGCCATCTGTGCGCGCCTGTGGCTGTTCACCAAGCCGGAAACACGCTATAGGTCGTGGAATGACGGAGTGACGCAGCGATATTTTGGCTATGTCACTGCGATGTAGACTTGATGTGCGCGTCGCTAGTGCATGGGATGACTCAGCATGCGGTAGGCTTCACGGCCAAGTGAGCCCGGCTTTGCGAGAACTTCGAGAACACGCACGCACCGAACACCACTGCTCCATGATGCAACAGGACGTGTCTCTCCGTTGGTGAACGACTAGAGGCGTGCACAGCTCACGTTCAGTGGTGCTCTAGCCTATGCCATTTCATATTACTGGCAGTGACGTGTAGGAAATTTTTTGCCGGTGATTTGGGGGCGGGGGAAAGGGCACGCACTTGACCGGCAGCGCAGAGGGGTAGGAAGAGGGGAGGGGAGATAGGTAGGCCGCATACTAACAGGTACATTTCGGGGGGTGCGGTATATTGCGAACCGGCTACCGGTGAAACCGTGATTACGTGCACCTATAGAGTAGCAGGCCAGAGCTTGCTAGCTAAGGCCGAACTCTCTGCCTTTCCAATAAATTAATACATCTCAGGTGGTGGGAGGGTGGCACGCATTCGATCGGGAGGGGAGAGGGGCAGGAAGCTTGGAGGGGAGTTAGGTAGGTCGCATATTAATAGATAAATTTGGGAGTTGTGATGGGGGGGGGGGGGGGGCACGCACTTGATAGGTATCGGAGAGGTGGGACGCATACCAACAGATATATTTCGGGGGTGTGACAGGGGAACGAACATGACCGGAAGCTGAGAGGGGGAAGAAGAGGGAAGGGGAGCTAGGGGTTGCATACTAACAGATAAATTTCGAGAAGAAGGAGGGGAGGAAGGGGGGGTGGGGCACGTGCCCGGTGTGCCACCCCCTGGCTACGCCACTTGTTACTGGTGAATATACATATACTACAGGCTACCTAACCTTACATTCGCGGAAGGAATAAAGAAATACTACTGAGTTTGCGCAAATTCTGTGCATGCAACCTTTAAAAAGCTACTACTGGTCCACATTGCAGTGCCGACTTCAACAGCAAATGGTAAGCTCCGTGCCCCGCGAAAATTGTTTGCTTCTGTTTATCCGTAAAATTCCGGATCTGATAGAAAACAACTATGCACAACCAATAGGCTCCTTGAGTTGCAATAATCCTGCTGAATGTTACCCGTTCGCGGATCTCAAATTACAATGCGAAAGCTATGCTGTCCTCTACATACAGACCTCCACACGCCTTCACTGTCCCCTTAAGACCAACTGCAAACCATAGACGGCGTCTTTTTCCTTAGAGCAAAAATCTGCGGAGCCAGTGCGACACCTCTGTGCTCCGTGACAGTCGCGGGTTGCGCAGCAAGACGCCGACACCGGGAAAGAACTACCGTATGTTATTCCGCAGCCCAAGTGTCACGGATGTTACCACTTTCCTCCCAATTTGACGCCCCCCGCGCGTACAGGAAGGCAAGCAAGCGCCGGACCGCGGGCCCCCACCTCAACCGGCCCGATCCGTCCCAAGCGCGGCGCCCATACCAGCAGTCCTTCCGAAAAAAGCCGCGAGAAGATGCAGGGTCCCGATCATATTGACGCCATCTATCTTGTCGCAGCAGCCAGCCATCCGGCCTCAAACTCACCCCCGCACCGCTCGGCTCTTCCTTCGCGGTCGAGCCTCGCCCAGAATACCTAATCGGTGATGCCTCTTTTGCGGTTGCCCGGAGTTGCTGTTGTTGTGCGGCGGCGGCGGCGGCAGTGGCGGTGGTGGTGTGCCCAGCAAAAGCAGCAGTTCGGGGGGAGGGAGGGACGCTGGGGGGGGAGGAGACCCCCTAAGTGGCCGTTCTAAATTCGGTGGGCCACCCCTGTTTGGGAAAATAGAGTTGGGAACCGTTAGGACACGAGCAATCTGCGGTGCAACGACCCGCGTCCGCCGCGCCGCGCGCTGATCGAGAGCACCTCCCGCGCCACGGGATGCGGCCGCGCATGTGTCGGCATTGCATGCGCGGAACGCGCGCGTGCCTCGGCCGGCGAGACAATGCGAAGCTGTGACCACCGCCGCGCCTGGGTGCAACGGGCCTCAGCGGGGCAAGGCGAGCATAGACAGGAGCCAAAAAGAAGTCGGGGGGAAGGGGGCATGGACGTACGCTGGGGGGTTAACAAGCAGAGAGCACTCTTCCCAGGGGGCACATTAGTCGGTGTAATTGAGGCCTATTTATTAAGCACCCATTGGTGGGCGACGAGTAAACGACCGCGAAAACGGAAAGGTCGCACGCAGTGCCTCAGGTATACAGCGCTGACGCTACGCGGCGTAGGATTGCGCGGGCCGCAGCTAATGCCTTTCTTCCTTCCTCTTGCTTTCGCCAGTCGTTTCGAAATCGAGGGGCCGTGTTAGCAGGGACCTCCACCTGTCCGTTTCCGTTTCTCATTTCGGTCAAGCGGAGGAGTCGATTACAACGGCCACGGGAAGACGCGCTACGAGTAACAAATGGGTTGTTACGGACGCCACAGCTGTTACGAGTGAAGTAATATCGTTCGACAAAAGGCCTTTGTGGTTGGAGAATACGGCCCGTATTTTTCGATGTTGCTGTTGCCAATTTTGCTCGCTCTTGTAAGCAATAAATAACGCGTAACGGGCAAACAAAGCTCTTGACGAAAGGCTCACGGTGAAAAAAAAAATAAGGCACACCTATCTGTTTCTCTGATTTGTTATACTGTTGCCAATAGCGTTGGCAGCGCGGAGGAAGCGACTGAGGGAATGACTGCTTCCGCTGAAGGTCTGGCAGGTAAACTCAATTTGGCGCTCAAGAGACTGTTGCATCAACTTGTCTTCAAGCCGACCTAAGCACTTTTCATGACCGCGAGCGCTGGCCGTCTTTGCTTAACAACACGGCAGACATGAAGGCACAATCTTACTTGGGATAAATACAGTTGTTGCTTTCACTCTCACTTTTCTTTTTGTCCGCTCATTGTTGCCGACAAAAGCAGAGTAAATAATGAACTGATATTTTTGATAACGCAACGATCGCGTTAAAGAGACACCACACAATTTTCAACCCTGCGTTGCATATATCCCAGTAATTTCTGTAAATAAGTGCTGACGATGACTTGTCATTGTCATCATCTTATCGTTAGCACTTGTGGCATAGGTGAACTCGCAAACTCTCTGCAATTATATAGACCTGTGACTAATCCTTGTGATGTTTACACAAGAACTGTCAACAGTGAACGTTTGGCAGCGCAGTCATAAAGGTACGATGATAGCCATCTAAGACGGCGGTATCAAGGATTGCAAAAGTTATTTAGCGATAACTCTGACGTATCATACGGCCACAGTGTTCCGGCATCGTGTCTGGCACTACTGTGCTTGAGTAAACCTGCCTCTTGCAGTACTGTACACGCTCATTGCAACTGCGCACTTATTGGATGACGTATCGGGACTGGAATAATTATTTATTATAATTGAGTTAGGCTTGTGTTGAAGCTAGATTGAGTAGAAGTGAGAATAGACGGTACCGATTTATTTTCTATGTTTAACAACGCAAGGGCAATGGGTTGCATGTTGTCAAAAGTTCCACGAAAGTTCTCGGTAGAACCGGTAGAGTTCCAGTCACTGGTCAAGTCAAGTCGCTGACGGTCAATGGACGGTACGAAATACTTGCAGGTTCTTGGTTGACAATGAGACCGAGAAAACGTTCCAATGGCGGCTTCTAAAAAAAGGGAGAGCGAGACAAACAGGTGCACAGCATACTTCTCACAAAGTATCAGCATAGGTGTTCTTAAACGTCATGCACTGCTCCAGAACAGCTCTAAGCTCGGATAGCTTTCGTTCAATGTGGAGAGCAGTGCAGACGACGGTGCAACAGACACATTCAAACCCGCTTATAACGAAATGGTGCATGTGCTAAACATAGTTCGATATATCCAGTATTTCCATATATCCGAACTCAGGTATGCTGAACGTTCACGATGAGTTATGCGCGGGCAGAACGAAGCTACGGCATAGTGCCTAAACACTCCACAGTGACCTGCTCCTCTCAGCCGCATGTGTAAGTAGGCCAGCAATTCGACAGGACTTAGCTCTCTATTGCGTTATTCGGCGTATCACACCCTACCCGGTTCTGACCGAACATGTATCAAGCATCTTCGTTCGTATGGTCGAAAAATAAAAGTACAAATACGCTCGAATAGTACACGCTGAGAAAAGAACCTGCAGGCGGTTTTATGACACAGGTTGCGGACGCTTGGAGTTTGATATATCCAATGTACAGTTATATTTAGGAATTAGTATTGCCTTAATATCGCTAAATAAGTCTTGCGTGTTCAATATAAAGCATAATTCGCTGAAACCAGATTTGTTATAAGTGGGTTTGGCTGTGTACGAACAGACTAGATGCGTTTTTCTCTCCTGTTCTCGTTTCTCCCGCCGTTCACGCCGCACTCTGTTCGTCATTTTGTCATCCAGTTGGCCAGAAGAACTTTAGTCGAACCCTCGACAAGGCTTGCCCGATCTCTCCGTTGCGTCTCCTGCAATAGCTCTGCAACAATGTACTTGTGAACTCTGCGCGTAGCGCCCGCCCTTCACCAGACCCTTCCCTCGTGAAGCGGCAGTTGACGCGGCTGCTCACTTGAGTGGTCCCGAGGGTAGCTCCTCGTGCATGCCCGATCCGGCGGCCATGTCGGCGTCCTCCGACGAAGGCGCGTGCAGCGAAACCTTGTTGTGCTCGCCCGAGTGATGAGCGATTCGCGAGGGCCTCGCTGCTGTTCGCGGGATGTCGTTCACCGGCTGGCACTCGCACTCGGTGTGGTTTGGGAAGAGCAGCTTGGTCACCGAGTTGCGCAGCGCCACCTCGCCGCCGTTCTGGTTCTGCAGGTGGATCGTCTGCGCACAGCGAGCAGCGGGAGATGAGGGCGGGTTATCGAAGCGCGAAGAAATCAGTAGTCACTGATGTGGGTTGAAGTAAGGGCCGGGACATTTGGTTGATGCGGGTTTAGATGCAATAAGAAGGAGTGAAGGCATGCAGGTTAACAAAAAGAAAGAGTAGGCATTTTCTTGAGCTCTCCCTGCCCAAATATTTCCGGAGGCTTTTTTCTTCTTCGTGGCACGGAACCAGCCGAACATGGTCTCGTTTATGATAGCTCTATGACACCAACAAATCAAGGAACTGAGCTCGGACGTGGCCAGGCATTCCGAGTCTGGCCAGACAACCGGACAATGTAGCGAAAATGCAGTGTCGTTTGCTTTCTTTTTTAATTTGTTTATTATGATTATTCCTTTATTTATTTCTTGTTTTACATTTCACTGATTGTTAATCGTTAAGGATGTGAAAATTCATTTTCTTCTCTTGGTTTGGATGGGAATGGAACCATTTGTGCATTCGCAGGAAGAGGCTGTCATTCATGTTTTACTTTCTTCGCTAAATACATGAAAGAATAAAGCGGGAAGAACCAAACAATTTTTTTCTTGTCGTTTTATGGCAGCTAAAACATTTTTGAGAAGCTCTAGCACGTGTTCGGCATTGTAGTGCATACTGATATTGTGAGAAAAGTGTTCGTATTTGTTTGTTTGTTTGTTTGTTTGTTTGTTTGTTTGTTTGTTTGTTCACTTACTTATTTCAGTTCTACAGTAGTTCAGTACTGGTGACGCCATTGCATTAGCTTGACCATTGCCATTTCTTGTTCTATTTTTATCTCTAAGAACCGAGAGGAAATAGTTTTAATTCAGCGTGTTACTTCCGCCCTCGCCATGCCGATCTTACATCAAACCTAGCTATATCTATCAAAATGTGCACACAGTAGCATGTTAACCGACTTGATCAAGCCCTTAAAAACTCGACATGGTATGCCTTTCTTTTTTCTTTTCGGAAAAGCACGATAATGCTCGTCTCTACAAACCACTTTTGGTTTCTGTACCCCGGCAGCTGATACGTCATGACGTCATAGAACATTGTATCGCTCCGTTCCCGCTATCGCTGCGACTGTGGCAGGCGAGCTATGCCAGAAGCGCGCAAAGCTCTTTTGTTTTTTTTTTCTTCAGAAGTAACTTCATCATTCCTAGTCCTATTTCTACAAAACATCATCAAAGTTTGATCTATGTCATGACATCACCACAATGTCAATTCGCCAGGTTCGGCATTAAGAGACAAACATTAATTCATGATATTTAGGCTGCTATTTTTCCCGAAGGATAAATCTATGCTAAATTTGAAGTAACAAACTGGTATTGAACAAGAGAAAGCTAACAAGAGCGAAAAAGTTAAAGAGTCAGGTGACGTAAGCCCACTAAAACAGTGCACCTAAAAAACCACACAAAACACACTAGAACGTAAGGTCAGCTCACGTAAGTCCTTCTTATGCGCGGGAGAACAGGGTGGTACACTTTGTACGACTACAAAAATAACGTGTCACCACTGCTTCAACCTGCACAGGTGACAAGCACTCACGTAAAAGTGCAGGGTGACCTCCTGCACGGCCCGGGGCACGCACTGGTACTGCTCGCTGTCGCAGCATCCGGAATCGTCGCCGCACCGGTGCAGGATGGTGCACCGAGGCAGGTACTCCTTGCTCGGGTCCGAGTAGAACTCCTTGACGTGCACGACGCGCGTGCGGGGCACCCGGCACCGGGCCGTCGTCCGAATGCGCAGGAAGTGCTCGTTGGCACTCCGGACGTCCTCCAGCTCTGAGGAGGCGAGGCACAGTATATCAGGCACCATATACCATCCGGTCAGTCGAGACGCGGGAAGTAAAATGCTCCCCGAGAAGAAAGTGGGAATCTACAACCCTTGCAGCGGTAGCTGAAGCTGCTTGTCTTCTATTCACTTCCACTTTGGGGAACTCCCGTGCGCTATGATGATGGATACGTGTACACTCTGTCTATAGAGAACACATACTTTGGAGGAGAGAGATAATTCCTGAAAGTGCAGCTCTTAGAAGTGGAACAGGGCCGCAAGCACTCGATCGCACGGGTGGAGTAGTGAGTACGTTTATTCTCTATCTACCTCAAACAGCCAACATTGTGACCCCAGGAGCAATCGTCATTTTGTGTTTTAGATTTCCGGTACTAGCGGTTGCTTTCACGATGGTACAGATCGGCACAACTTTCTTTCTTTCTTTCTTTCTTTCTTTCTTTCTTTCTTTCTTTCTTTCTTTCTTTCTTTCTTTCTTTCTTTCTTTCTTGCTTTCTTTCCTTCTTTCTTTCGTTCTTTCTTTCTTTCTTTCTTTCTTTCTTGCTCCTTCGTTCGTTCGTCCATTCTTTACAGCATGGAGAAGACTTCAAAACGCATTTCGGCCCGAAGCGGGAGATTCTATACTTACTTTGAGAACGAACGTTACGCTGGCAGATCGATCCCTCATGGCCAAAAAAAGTTCGTTATGCCAAATGCTTCTTTTCTTCTTAACATTCTCTAAGGTTAGGCACAAAACAAAAGAAAGAAAGAAAAATGAAGACACCAAGGAGTATCACGAAACGAGTTTTGATTCAGCACGAAAAGTTGAATCGCGCGAAAAGTCGCAGTCCACTGCTCATTCGACAGTGCAAGCAGAAGAGCTCCTGGTCACGTCTCTGTTAGATACGAGAGGTTGTACGTATACAGTTCTTCGATCTTGCTGTACTGAAACAAATCCTTCAGTCGACCGAAACTTTCCTGTGGTGGACGATAACAAAGCGAATTTTACTGAACGCATGAGAGAGCGTTCTGTTTTAAGTTGAAGTTTAGGTATCCTCGTTCTCTGAACAACAAAGGAAAAAAAATATTTAGAAGACGAAACCTAGAACAGAACAGCGCCATCTGTACGGCGTGTGCAAGCTTATCGAATCCGGCGGCTTTTCGTAGAGTTACTGCAAACGTCTGCGCGCTACGGGAGTTGGCCGCTTGTTTAGACGGGCTCAGGGCCTGTGCAGCGCGGAGAGAGTTTATACCGAGGCAGAGTGTATACGATCTCTTGTGCTCTTGCTTTGCAAGCAGGCAGGCGGCACGCTTTGTGAAAACGCTTTCAGCACTGTATTTAGCTTTACGGTCATTCGTGCCATTTTCTCCGAAAAGCGGTGAGTCGCTCCGATACGATCTCGTTTCTACCGACGCGTAAGTACGTTCTTCTAAACTTGGATGCCGAAGTAGACAACTTGGAAAACGGTCTTCGAGATTCCCCTCACTGGGCTGCTACCAGTTTGCATCTTCTGTTTCGGGTACGCGCGATTTGGTTGAAAGCCGCCGTAAAACAGTTGGAAAGCGGCTGACGTCCGTCTTTATTTTTTTGTTTTCTATTCTCTGTGAGCCGCGCTGGCACTCCGTGAAATAAACGAATGGCCGTCCGGCTTTAGCTGATAACCTAGATCTCGCTCTCGTTAAACGAACTTTGGCCGAATTCAGGCCAGGGGTATCAGGTTGCTTTATCAGCTGCTGCGAAATCTTCGCATACGCGTGCGTCTTCCCGCGCATGCTACTGGGACTGTGATTGAGGGGCATGCGGCATTGTTTAATCTTGGCTGCCTAATAAGACATCAAGGAACCGATCTAGGGCTAGTACGCCTTTATCGCAACAGCGTGGAATATAGAGGTATAGGTTCGACGCAATAGATATGTTTTAAGTGACGTTGTTTGCAGCACTGAAGATGCATTACCGATACCATGAACGCAAGACGTATACTAATTTCTCGTTGATAGCACTCCGGACAGAAGCGGAGTTAGCGAGACTTTGATCGCACGTTTTAATCTGAGCTACCCTATGTACCTATCTCATCAAATTTACCATTGACAAAGCAGGGTACACTCTTGTCGTAAAAAAATTACGAGTGCAACTGGTTTATTGTCCGATTCTCAGCTTGCATAGCTGTTTTGCTTGCTATCTTTTGGCTCGTTTCAAACGTTTCTAATTGGTTACAAACGGCAAGTGAACAACCATGATTTCAACAGTTCCACGATTTCAACATTTTCACCTGGTATAACCGACAAGACGTTTAATCTTGCACCGATACGGCATGCGCAACGGCATGCGCAACTAGCCAAAAGATAGAAAAATAAGATGCGAAAAGTATGCAATGTACAAATGGTCTGGGAGCCAACGGAACAATAAAATGTGCTCTCCAGTGCTCTTTACGCAAGAATGCGGATGGCAGCCTGTTGCGCCGATGAAAACAATCACCGCCACGACCGTCTGCGAACGGCACACCATATCAATTCTTTCCCCTGCAAACGTCGTTACTGAAGAGCCACCACAATCGCTGTCTCGCTCTCGTGCGAACTTCACTGCCAACCCTTCCCCCTAGACCTTGTCAAGTCTGACAACTCGCCCGAGGAGCCCAAACAGTACCTGCGCTGCCTGTAGGCACGAGTACAGCTGCTCTGAAGTCAGCAGCTGGCAAACCTTTGTTCCAGTCATGTTTTCGGCGGCTAAGCGCCTGGTAAAGCCCAGGCTGATAATTCTTGCATCTTTCCTTGCCGCCATGCCACGCCCATGCCGGTCCTCCTGTTTTGATATTCATCGCTCAAGGGCCATCACTATCGTTCTTTCGCTTGTCGGGTAGACTCCGGTGTCGAGCCTGCTGCCTCGACCTTGTCAAGAGTGACAGCTCGTGGTGGTCTCTGCATCTAGGCGGGGGAGCTCATGCATGCCGGTAAGGACAGTTATGGTCGAGTTAGGATGTTGTTGAAGGGGTCCCAGGCCTGTGCAAGGGCACTTATGAAGCAGCTGCTCTCGCGTTAGCAGCTGGCAAATTATTGTTCTGCACATGCTGACAGCGCCTTAACAGCATACCGCGCCGCTTGTAACTGCGTCGATAGTACTTTCGTTATCGTTTTTCCCGGCCCGAAGGCCAGAGTTAAGCCGGTGACACTCTGGGGCTCCACAGGCGGGAGCAGACGCGCTGTGATGGATGGAAAAAACGAGCTCGGGCCTGCGTCTGGCGAGAGTGTCTCGTAACAGCGGTTGGCACAGACGTTTCAGTTTGCTAAGCCGGCGTCAGCTTGTTAAAATCGAGAATATAAGATATATATAAGATATCGATAAGTCATATGCTGGTAACAAATGCGAAGTTCTCACTGCTAAAAGGAAAAATAAAACTAACCTGCGGCGTGCGAGAAAAAAAAGCTCCATCTCACCAGCCCCGAGTCAATGACTATAGGCTAAGCAGCTTCTCTAACAATTCGCCTAGAAACCTAGCAACACCAGTATTACAACCGAGCGAATGTTTACGTAAGCACTGTTCCAGAGTGGTATTCACTTTAACGCCCCTGTGAACTGCTCAGTAATTGTTGTCCATTTGTGCCATTGAAAGCGGGTAAATTCATCCCAAGTGGCGGTTCGAGTTATAGAAGACATCGTGAAATTTGTAGTTCAAAATGCGAGAGGAGACAGGCGACCAACTTTTGCGTGTTCTTAGTGTATTAAGCCGCCTGTAACACGAATAAGCGGAAAATTTTGAACTTTTCTTGCGTGTAAGGGTAATAAAGAAGGCATATTTTCCTTCCGAGCATGGAGTGTTGGTTTTTAATTCGCTTTGTAAAGCAGTTTATTCTTTCAATGTTTCAATCAGAGGACACAAATACTGATGGCGGCAAATTTCTGAGGACTGAATTAAACAACCTGTAAAACGGCGCGCACTGCTGAGAGGTCGGCGCACAATGCTGCCACCAGAAGGAATAATTTATCTACCTGGTAAGAAGTCCATACAAAAGCAACAGCGCGATGTAGGCGACCTACCAAGATAAAAGATAAAAAGTGACACGCATCAAAGATATAGTGCGCCAATCCTTCTTGTATTAGTTTGGCGTTTCTTAGGAGCGCGGCTTTAAAACTATATAGCTGTCATGTCAGCCATCGTACATATATATGTATATATATTGTGCATACTTCACCTCGTCAGCTTTTTATGATGATGATGACTAAAGTGCATGACAAGTTAACTCGTCAAAAGCACAGGACCATCGGAGTCAGATACGTGATTTACCGCAAAAAAAAAAGTAACATTTGTAAACGCCAAGCGTGCAACGCGGCCTACCAGGCTCCTCGCGTAGAGTTGCAAGCAAGAGAACGGGCGACCACTGCGCCACAGAATTATCAGCCAAAACTATCTTCTCGAAAACATCACCGAACGCGCTTGGTTACTCATCATTCAGCCTTTCTTAGTGGAGCCGTTCTCTATACTTCTTATCCATGTCACGTACAGACGTAATTTGGCGCATGACTTGTAATACGATGCGCCCGGCTTAGAGCCGAGCAATGCGTTATCGCGCCAATCGAAACAGCCTGCGGAACCACAGCATCGCCGGCGATTAACGCTTGATGAAAGTGCATTCGGGCTCTTTATGAGGACGACGGATGTCTAAGTGCATCAAATTTAACTTATGCGCAAACGCGTTTCTCGGAAAAGCCGCGAACGTCACATCTCGGAGGCGCGCATAGCAAGTACGCGAAACCGATCCGACTATTTCCCTGTTGCGCGTTACCTTTTAAGCGCACGTTTATTTAATCACGTGACTCGCGCAATTTCTTTTAGCAACTTTGAGTCAAACTTACACGGCTAAAGTGAGCTCAAGGTGTCAGTCTTTCTTTTTTTTTTCAGCATCGTCGATTCAAGTAATTAAGGAATACTTCTGTATTGACACCTGTATGCGTCCTTCAGTTGAATGAATCGACACGTTACCATGGCGAATACTGTTTTCTGCAGCACGACCATCGTATAGTGGGAGATTAACGCTGTGACGCCGGACCATCCCAAATATACGTGGGAGATACGTTCCAGGTTGTTGCAGCTATAAGCCTTTCCACTTATCCAGGCGTCTGCCATATATGACGTAACTTCAGTCACAGCTGTTCGTAGGAAGGTGATCGCCCTTGCAAAATTCATTCGTGGTATTCATTTGTATCTAAAAAGAAAGTCTACAGATCCAACAATAATATGTGAACGTAATATGTATTTTGCATTTATGCTGAAATACCCGAGTTTGATTTGTACATTTGCTGCAACAGCAACAACAGAAACTGCATCACGCCTTTTGCGAGAGTGGAGGCCTCACGAAGAAGCACTTCTATGTGCAGTGACGTGCGGCTAGTCAACGATCGAGTCATTGTGGCACCTTGCGAGAGCACGGGCGTGACGCGGGGTTCCCGTATCCTGGCCTCACGGGCGTCCCTGGCGCTGTACAGGAGTCGCACGGTGTCGGCATAGCTGCTGCTGCTTCCACCGCTGCGGGCGTCACCGGACCGGGACGGCGTCGCGCTGCCGGCAGGAGCCGCTGCCACGGGGCCGCTGCGTGTCACTCCGAGCTGGAACCACATCAGACAAGGGGAGAGAGAAGGGTTCGGTTACTTGTGCTGATGGCTTCACGAGCGCTTCAGTATGAAATTAGGCCACTTCGCGCAAACCTATCTATCTATCTATCTATCTATCTATCTATCTATCTATCTATCTATCTATCTATCTATCTATCTATCTATCTATCTATCTATCTATCTATCTATCTATCTATCTATCTATCTATCTATCTATCTATCTATCTATCTATCTATCTATCTATCTATCTATCTATCTATTAAGCCCTCAAGAGTCACTTGAATGGATATTAGTAGTGTAGACATTATGTTAGGGGTTTTCGGTGGTGGGTGGGTCTCTGTCCAGGTCTTTGCAGCTCGCTGGGCTTGACCGAAAAGAGCACTCCGGCTCTCTAGATCTTCGCTAGCAAGCCAAGCCTCCCACTGCCTGTTACTCGTCATTTGCGCCGTAAGGGGCGAATTGGAACTTGGAGGCCGTAGTTTACACGTCCACGTGACGTGGGCAAGAGTTGGCTGCTCCTCGCACCAAGTCTCACTTGAGTGAGGCTCTTAAAGTTAACTAAAAAAGCCGCATCGCTGTTGTGATACTTTGCCACAGTACCTGCCTGTGCTCTCAGAAAGCATCCTTTACGTTCCGTTACAGCGGTCAAGCTTGGCCATAGCGCAATCTTGTAAACTGGAAACGCCTTCCTTGCATGACAGTCGAATCAGTTGAGATTTTTAGCATTCCTTTCGATCTTTTGCAGATGTACACATCTTTATTCACGACATGCACGACGCTCAGCCCGGCCCATACTCATTTTGTTCAGCATATACCGAGGGAAATCATTCAATATGTTTAAGGGACATGACTTAGGGTTAGGCAAATGCGTGAACATACCACCTTCTTTCTTTCTCTGAATTTTCCGGTGCCCATGCACGTTACAGCCTGGTCAAGGCTTCTGGAGAAGCAGTTAGATATAAGCCAAAACTTAAAGAAGGAAATTCACATATTCATTGGGCATCGCATATACAAACAACGCATAAAGCCCCACGCCATCTTCTAGCACCCCGATGGTCCTAATGAAGAACCCTTAGTCGAACTTTAACTCTAAGGTCAGGCCTAAGCACGCCAGCACGCTCTGCAGCGAAGGCAGCAACGCAGCATGATTTTCAAACTTTTTTTTTTCCTGTCGAGGCTGCACTCAGCGCACTAGAACACAGAAATCGTCGACACAAACAGAACATCTTCAGTAAGCGACGCAAGGGGTGCGCCCATTTGGGAAACTCTTAAATGCTCTAACGGGTACCCTCGGGGCGCTCCTGAAACGAAGCTATTAAGTCTTCACTACTTAATCAGCCAGCACTGCCTAACCGCACGCCGGCTGCAGCAACAGGACCAGCGTAGCCCCGAAACAAGCGAAAGAAGAGAGAGCCGGGGCGCGCCGCCGAAACCGTAAACAGTGGCTCGCATCACGACGCTCGGCGCTCGCGGCGCAGATTAAAATCTGGCGCGAACAGCGCACGTGCGTCGGCGCCATGCTGGGAGTTCCTCCCGCGGGCGCGTATAACGACCCTCGGAATCTGGCAAAGACGGCGCGGGACAAACGGGCGAACGACGGGGGATCACCCCGCCGCTGCAAACTTGGAAGCGCGCGGCGGCCATGCGGTGTTTACGGCCAACCACCGAAGCGAGCGAGTGCGCTAACAGTATACCAACGGCAGCAGCAGCGAAACCCCGGGAGCCGCTTTCTCTTCTCGCTGCAGCCTGCAAGATGTAAACAAATTGTCGGATCCTTATACCACGGCGCGGCAAACCTGGCCGCATCGAGGGATAGGAGAGGAAGATGAAAAAAGAACGCGAAGAGAGCAGACACGGCAGCACAACCTCTGGCCGCCTCTCGTGGACCACTGTGAAGAAGAGAACCAAGTAGAGAGGAAGGAGAAGCCATCTCGGCTTTGATTTACGACGATCAGTGGTCGCTCGTAGACATGAGAACGCTTTCAGTGGGTTCGCGTTATCTAGCTCACGCGGAATTGGAAACAGAAAGCGCACCAAGGGCTGGGGAGAGCAATTAAATTGCGTACGTTCTGTTGCAGAGTGTCTATCGTGGAAATAACTTGGAGGTTTACGCTCGTCGGCTCCATCGATTTACTGGGGATTCCCGCCCAATGAAAGCGTCAAGCGAAACAACGAAGAAACCAAAGCTGACATTTTGACAGCCGCGTATACATGGAACGCATCTTTCAAGAGAGCAAGGGACAACGAGCTTTTCAAGCACAGACTGCAATGATGACCTTCGTGTATCGAGCGTCTGGTCATGACATTAAAAAATACATCCCGAGATCACGTATGCCGCTTGGCGACATAATAACGAGAGCATAAAGACAAAGTAATGTTCGCGCGAAAACGAGTGATACTGAACCAAGAAATTACCCAGAAATGCTCAGACCGAGTGCTGTTCCTCGTTGTACCGGTGCCCAGAGACTTCCAGTGCATGGAGACTGCGAAACTTTATCTTTCTCGCCGAGTGAGTTTGGCGTCTATTAAACGTCAAAGTGCGCAGCACAGGTTGCGCCATGCAACTGAAAATTTCAACCTCCGATTACTGACCTTATTCTGCGGCGGCGAGGATCTGTTCACTGCGTCTGACGAGAGCGTACGCGTGAGCAGATGCGTACGTTATTGAAATGCATAGCTGCTAAATGGACTCGCCAATTTTACACAGCAGCTTGCTGATTTCGGAAACGTTAATTCTATACGCATAGTCTGGGTGTATATGGACAAAAGGAAAACGAGCTTTAGCAAGAAATTTCTCTCTTATTGCTTTCGTTTTTCTTGCTCATTTCAATGTTACTATTTCTGTGTTAAGCTTTCTAATACATTTATGAGAGCCATCCGTCGAATTTTAGCCAACAGACTTAGTGGCTAAGTGCCACAGCCTTTAGGGTCATCCCAATGATCAAGCTTTGTTTTCCTTGTGGCCTCGAGCCTCAATCTCTCCTTGTCCAAAGCGTCCAGCGGTTTCATCCGCCTTCGAAACAAACGGTTGCCTACTGTGACCACACAAAAAGCAAGAAAACTGTGTTGTGCATCCAACGGGTTCTCTTCCTGGACCAGTGACCGATCAACCCCAATAAGCCAGATGGAGGAAAACTCTTTTCGGCACAGCGACCACGATGAGAAAGTGCGGGTCATAGGGCGCGGGGGACACCGCGGGTTGACAAACGGCATGACGTGCACAAGAGAAGAGCCGACCGCAGGCAGACAGGAAAGCCTCCGAACAGAGACGTCAGGAAGAAGTGATGAGTTGTGCGCCGGCCTCCATATAGTGTCTATGCGCGTGAGTGTACGTGCGCGTGTGAGCGAGCTTATTTATCAGCTTCGATCGGTGGGAGAAAGACTCGGCGATATTATACCATGCTCGGCATCCACCACGCCGCTGTACGACACCGTCAGCGTTTGACGGGAAACGATGAAGGTTCATTTGCTTTGAGGTTTAGCGTGATGCTTGTGTGGGAGTTCTTGAAGAGAAATAAACAGAGCGGGAGAGAGAAGCACATCGAGTGAGTGCGTGCGTGAGCGCACCGTATTTACAGACGGTGCACAATACGACACGTTAGTTATTCCAGATGGTGCAGTTTTTTCCCACTTCTGTGTGGGGAAGCCGCATTGCCATGATCATTATATTATCAACGAACTGCAAAAAGACGGTATTCGTCAATCAAAACAGTCGAAGCAACTACGCAAATGACACGTTCTCTCGCAATTTCAGTTGCAGAGAGAGAGACAGAGAAAGAGATACAAAAGAGAGAATGCTGGGTGGTTAACCAG
Organism: Dermacentor albipictus; assembly: GCF_038994185.2. Classification (NCBI taxonomy): domain Eukaryota; kingdom Metazoa; phylum Arthropoda; class Arachnida; order Ixodida; family Ixodidae; genus Dermacentor; species Dermacentor albipictus. Next base: position 14,706,352 of record NC_091823.1, on the reverse strand, counting down.
ACGCACGTTCAGTTTGCTACCCTGCACTGATGAAAATGAATACAATGACGAAAAGAGAGAGAGAGCGCGCAGTTTCGCGCTCATTTGAAGGAGCGCACCGAGCGCACAAACGGTAACAAAGACCTGTTCACTTGAAGTACTGCAATAACGCTTTCGCAGCTTTCTGCGGCCATGGTTCAAGGATCTTCATTTCCGAAAATGGTTTAGCGTCCAGCCGATTTAATGCAGACAGCAGAGGTCCACATGTGACGTCGTACCGGGGACAAAGATACAAAACGTGTTCAATAGTTTTTGTTTTTCAACAAATTAGGAGTCAGACGCGAAGACAGAGATACGAAAGGGAAGAAAAGCCCGGGAGGTTAGCCAGTGTGTGCACCGGCTGGCTATCCTGTTCCGGGGAAAGTGGTAAAGGGAATAAAAAGTTGAAAATTGCCACTCCGAGCCAGAGGCAGCACAACAATGCCACCTCATAACGCCAAACCTTTTTTATGGCACTTCTACCTTTAGGGAGTGATCAAGTATATGTCGACGATACTTCGGGAGGTTAGGAGAAGACCTGCATTTGTGTTTCGTTGCTTTGGCCATGAAGTGGAGTTTCCTTGAAGCATCCGTTCTGGATAGGATAATGAAGAAGCCCCCAGCACACCGATCGACCAAAGATCCAGCTCCGTATGTACACGCTGTGGGTTCCGGGCATTCCACGAAGACTGAAACTCGCTACGCCAGGTAATAAGCCCCATGAAGCTTCAAGCCAACACCATCAAAAAAAATTCAGCAAATTTCCGTCTAAATGGTCTTCCAACTCTCCACGCCAATATTTCGTAGTGAAGCAAGCTTCGACTAACGTCCGTTCGCTGCCGCGCGAAATCCGGGCTCAGCGCTTAATATACGGTGCGCATGTTTAGTCAGGCAATAAAAGAAAAAGAAGAAACAGAGAGAGAGAGAGAGAGAGAGAGACGAAAAGAAACCACGTGCACGCTTGTTGGTAGCGTCGTTGGTGTATACGCCCGCTCCTAACTTCTCACGGCCCAGATATCGATCCAGCAGTGAATACCACGCACTCGGTGCATTGCTGCAAAACCATCAACATTTCACGCGACGCCTTTCCAAGAAAACTAACTGTCCTCGCCGCCCACGAGGAACGCGGGCCGTGCTCTCTCGCGGAGAAGGAAACGTCGCGACGGGCGCTGCCGCCTAAACGCATCCAACATCTGTACTACGGGGGTCGACTTAAAAGTAACCTCGGCGAAAAAGGAAATAAAACAAAGAAAACGCAGGAGCAGTTCAGGGGCAAGTTATTGCGCCAGCTCTCACTACCGGTACGTGCAAGGAAGAAGAAACCGCTCTTTCCAGTTGAGTCAATGGATTTGCATACTCGTTATGCTCGCGCTCGTGCGCGCTCACTCGCCATGCGAGTCGGCTTCATAAACCGCCGTCTTTAGTACGACGCCCGAGGCGTACACGGGGTCGGCGGGAGACGAGTGCCTAGCCCTGCGAGACGCTCGACCGGAGAGAGCAGCAGCAAACCGGCACGGGGATGCTGCAGCGACGACGCCTTCGCGAAGCCCGTAAAAGGTGCGCGCGACGCGGACCATTAAAACTGAGCAAGATCGGAAAAGGCTCGCGCGTGGCTCGGCATCTGCGTGACCTCTTGTGCTTCCATATACATGCCCCAGGAGGCGTCGCCGTCGTCACAGCTGGCGCCAAACAGCACGAACCGCCAGTGCCGACATAAGAAAACCGTGGCCCCCTTTCATGAGATAGGCCTCCTTGTCGCTCGAAGCAGGCACACGCGAAACCGCGTCACTCGGTAATGACTGGCGTATATCTTGATTCGTCGTCACGGGTAAGAGGACGCTCCTCATCCCTTCCTCCCGCCAAGCCCGTCTTCTACTTCTCCAGCTCGCACTGTTGTTGTTCTCCTCCGTTTCCTGCTCAAAGGGCGGAAAAAACAAAAGACGAGGAGGAGCCCGGAGACGGAGCCGTAAAATGCCAGCAAAGCGACCGGGCTCCGGCGCGGCATCACCAGCCAGAGGAGACCACCCGTCTGTCCGTGCCTACTGTGTAGTATATAGTATGTGCGTGCGTGCGCGTGCGTGGGCGTCCCACAGCCTCTCCCGTTAGGCCGCCCCCTCTATTTCCTCTACTTTTTCTTGTATTTAGCCGCTTTGCGAGATCGAGGAGGACGAAGGTCGATGAACCGCCTCCATTCCTTCGAGCCCCGTCCTTCTAGAGTTTCCGAAGCTGCTGCCGCCGCCGCTGCTCCTTCAACGTCCACGTAAAAGGTCCCGACAAGATGCCCCATGTAAAGGAAACTATCCCGTCCCCGACACTCCCGACACCACCACCGGCGCCACGCGTCTGTACAACAGACCCAAGAAATCCCAGACAGATTAGATGACGTCAGACGACCTCTTTCACGATCGATCTTCGCGTCTCTCGTAACAAGCAGCGAGGGGGTGCGGAGGACACCGCCAGGACGCCTGAGATCACGACGTTGACACAACTATCTGTCGATCAAACTCCTTCTTCGCTCGACCGCCTTTCAGCGACGCCTGTGTGCAGTATGGTGCTGGGGCTATCAACACGTCAGGCAGCGCGACAGAAACGGGACAACGGCCCTGCATGCGAGTCTCTCGCTGTCGCTTCTCTGAGAGCACGTCGTGAAGAATGCCAAGCAACGGGAGTAAATCTCTCTCCAGAGTGTGTATACCTTCTCCAATTCGCGACTGACACCGCGGAGTCGCGAGGAGCAGTTCGTTGCTGAAGGGTTCTCTCTCCTTCGCCCCGCATGAGTCGAAAAGCCTATCGCGCGACGGGGTGCGAGACCACCCGCGACGGTCGCGCCTTGCTGCAGATGTTTGTTTGTTTTAAATACTCGCTGACTCAGTCTATTTCCTTCTCCAGTACACTTCTCCTCCCCCGCTCTGTTTTCCAAGGACTCGAGATCTCGGCAGGCCCCGCCTACGCGTTTTTCTCCATATTCATCCTGCTCCCCTCCTGGGCGCAACGCGTTGAGGCCGGTTATCGCAGCCATTATGCACGCTTCAAGAAGCATAATTGTTTGCTTAGTGAGGTCACGCAGGTAACTCAAAGAGGTCGAGATTTTAGGCTGGTTTAGTGGTACATGCATACTGATAAGCGGAGCGAACGTACCTCGTTTGTACGAAGGTCGAAAGGCACTGGTCTATATAACTAGAACACGCTTGGCGCGTGCTCTGGACGGCGCTGGTGACGTTAGCAATAATACGTGCTACGAAACCGGCTGCCTGTGATCATGCACGGCTACGAGATGCCTTGCCTCCGCTTGCTCCTGCTTGTCGGCTCGTGCTTTCCGAGCTGCTTTGGTCGTCAGGAGTGTGTTCCAGACGAGTGTCTTGACCTCTGTGCACACGTAATATTGTTCGTTGCGTCCAACTTTGAACAAGCCTAATGCACTTGCGATGCCTATGCAAACTGGGCCAGTTATTCTTACGTAAAATGGCCTTTACTTTTGTTAGCTACGCAACAAGTACAGTGCATCTGACAATTGATGATAATCTGATCAGAGCGTTTAATTAGGCTCCTCTGTGAAAACCTAATCACCAGCCATCACTTAACTCCAAAAGTCAACACACCTCCTGCACGCAAGAACTTATGTCTCTCTCAATATTAGCCCTTTGCGTCGATCCATTTCAGTTATTTGTCCGGAACTTCGACATTAACAATGTCCGCATCCTGCTGCATAAAACCAACTCCTGGTGACATATTACCAGGGTCTGGGGACGTCGACCGACAGCTTGAAATGGTGGACTGGGCGGAGAAGGCCAAGCAGGCCCAGGCCCTTACTTGAGCCCGATCCCTCAGCCACGTCCCCCTTTTCCCTTCCCCCTTTCAATAAAGTTTACCACCGCCACCACCACAAGAGTCCTGTTATAAGGGTATTAAGAAGATTCTCCTATCGGGCTTCTATTCCAGTCACACATGCCCGCGCGCATGTGAACTCATTTAAACTCATTTGTTTTGACGTAATTCTGCCAGTACGTACGCTTCCTTCGTTCAGGATTTACCAATATTAGAAATCATTCGATATAGTTATCACTCGCAGAATCCCATCCATGTCTTTTTTTCTATTTTAGTTTCTTTTTTATATACGACAAGAATAATAGGCTGCACAGAAATCGCGAAGGCATAACAGCTTTTTTACAGCTCAATAAGCCGCCCACCTTACGTCACGCCATCGTCATCACGCATGTCACAGCGCACCAGCCATCAACTCCAAGTTTCTCGTCCTCAAACACGAACTGTCACTTTTTAATCTTCATTATTTCCTCGAGCTGCCAAGGACTGGAACGACCGACCCTTCAATGTCACTGCCATCACATGTCATTCACAATTTCTAGAAACTATTTACACTTGTATTTCAATGTACACACTGCCTTTTCTTGTGTCCACATGTTAATCAGCCCTTATGTAATACCCTGAATGGGGTCTTTAAGGTAACAAAATGAAATGAAATTAAATTAAATATGTGCGCATATAACACAGCACTATTACCATACTGTTCGCAACAAATAGAACGGCCATTTACATGACAGCTTTGTTAATGGAAAACATTTAAATGCGCATAACAAGGCAAGTGGCTACAGACGATGCTTTTGACATCGTGTATACTTCTGAAGCAATGACCCCACGCGAAATGTCAAGGCGAAAGTGACTGATATATAGGCGACGCAACTCATTTCAGTCAGACACAGTTCACATGAACCTTCGTTATTGATGGCGTAACCTGCTTTCCTTGTTTCGGTTTTTTTCTTTTTCTTTTGTTTTTCTTTTCAGAGACAGCAGGGCGCGATGCCAGCTCGAGGCTCCATTTGTATTCAAGTTTGGGCTGTCACGTTTCCGGTGCTTTCCTCGAGCCTCAGATGATCGAGGGCTTGAAAACCGACGCGACTTGCTCAACCCCGTGGCTTTGGCTGAAGTTTTGGCTTCTTCTGCCACTTTTTCCCCCCATATCCTCTTTGCAATCGATATGCTGTATTTGTCGGTTTACGCTGTACTGGCGCAACGCGACGAAGCATTTGGTTTCAGCTCTATGAAGTGAAATTTTCCCACTTTTCTTCGGCAGTCATAATGCATAATTATTGAACGATGATTAGCAAACCAGTCTTTTTACAATACCTCTGAAAATTTTTGAAACATTTATTTAAATGTTTATTGTATTCAGAATATAGAGGGCATGGAATCAATTAGGCGTGTTGAGGGGTTTGTAGGCATTTTTTTTCCTAAGAATCTTACAAATAAGAAACGAGGGCTGGGCTCTCGACATTACGCGCACACAAGAAACCTACCTCCCACCAGCGCCCCTGGAACGAGGCGGCTGAGTAACTCAACTCAGCTTCTGACATGCATGTGCTGGTCGTTGTTCGTTGCCCATTCCATGGCCATCTCTGGAAAACCGATTCCTAGAAGTACCAGGCAGTTTGCCAAGTAACGTTTAAATTATATAACCACGTTCTATTCCTCCTGCTCTTCTAACGACACAATAAATGCGATTTAAATATGGGCATTTCGCTTGCCACGCCATCTGCTAAAGGTCAGGCAAAATTTGCGTACCTATAAGAGTTCAGAATTGAATCTTGTGAGACTTATGTACACATAGGACAAACGGCCTTTGTGCAACTTATAGGTGCCAGGACACAGTCACAGTTTCAGGCAGCACTGAACATGCTTCGTGCTTTAGGGTTGCGCTGCTCGAGACACAGGCAAAAGATAGGCCTGCCTTGGGCATCTTAATATATTGCCCGCAGATTAAGCGTACCAAAGCTGCACTCAAAGAACACTGTTTTAACTGCATAAGCAAAGTCCCTCGTTCTGGAGCACTTGACGACTAATTACCAGAATCATTTCCAAGTGTACACAGATGGTTCCGTCAAAACAGACGCAGACCGCTGCATTTTGAATATCCTCTTTAAGAGCTACAGGGTCTGATTGGCTGCAAGGTCTGATTGGATCAACAGTTGTCGAGGGTGTAGCAATAGCTGCTGCCTTACGAAAGCAAAACACTCCGCCTGCACGAGATGCAGTACTCCTCGCGCACTCGAAGGAGGGCATTGTGCCAACTCTGTCACAGTTTGCCATTAAGCAAGTTCCTGCGCAAGGCACTGCCATTCATGAAATACCTCGGCAAGAAAGGCTTCCATCTAAAGTTTCAGTGGATCCCCGCACTCATTCGCGTTGCAGAAAATGACGTAAGCTCACGCTCTCTCACATCCCCCTAAAGGCAAAGTAACAGAAAGCAATCAAGTCACGAAATGGGGCATCCGTGCTCCCTTTATATCACTTTAAATTCCGCCCCATAGGCCCTGCGTATCCAGGCGGTTTCGTCGAGAGGAAGCCTCACTACTGCACTGAATAAGAACACGATCTGCATTTACCCCTGCGTTGGCTATTCAAGTCCGGACGCACAGCTTCTACGGTGTGTACTTCGCGCAATGATAAAAGAGACATCGGAAACTTTATCTGGTCGTGCCCATGCTACCATACTGAAAGGGACGCTCTACTTGAGAACAGAGTTAGGACACTGGTCCAGGCGGATTTCGGCACTCAAGGCATTAAGTGTTTTGCTCAAGTTATTGTAGTAGTAGTAGTAGTAGTAGTAGTAGTAGCAGTAGTAGCAGTAGTAGTAGTAGTAGTAGTAGTAGTAGTAGTAGTAGTAGTAGTAGTAGCAGCAGCAGTAGTAGTAGTAGTAGTAGTAGTAGTAGTAGTAGTAGTAGTAGTAGTAGTAGTACAAGTATGCTTTATTTTCACCAAAAAAACTATCGCGGATGAAAAGTGGGGGAAAAGGTTCTCGTGGCAGCTTGACTAGCTCCACATACCGGTAAAACAATACAGCTTTTCTAATTGCTTACTATTCAAGCACTACAACAGACCATATATAAACATAACAGATGAGAAATAACAGTGATGCATAAAAAAGAAAAAAAGCACATCTCAATGCACTTTCTAACCTTATATAATAGCATTTTTAGGAATTTTTATGATTTTTTTTTTGTTTCGTCTATCACCTTTTATTCCTTTTACCCCTTTCCCCAGCACAAGGTGGCCAGCCGGTATACTTACACTGTCTCACCTCTCTCTTTTATCCTTTTCTCTCTCTCTCTCTCTCTCTCTCTCTCTCTCTCTCAAACGGAGAAATCGCCGCCCTTGATCACTAAGCTAAACCCGTCTGTAGCTACAACACACCACCACCACCACCACTACGGTCGTTTCCTTATGTGCTTTGCGATGAGGTCTTCCATCACGACCGGAATGAAGCTGTGTTTCGCAAGACCGGTGTAACGTAACCTTTTTTTTTACTGTATAAGACATTTGCTACGTCCATTGCGTGGCCAGGTTTATAGCATCATTAGGTATGCTTTATTACACCGTTTTAAAGATTCACTTTCTACCAGCCTTTCCGACAAGAAACGAAAAGAAAGAAAAGGGGCGGGGGGCGGGAATGCATTTGCTGCGTTGTTTTCCAAACTGTTCCTCAAGTACAGATTGCTTATGGCTTTCGGCAGTCAGGACTTGGCGAAGATCTGACCTCATCTTCATATGCTTATCTCACAGGCAAATGTGCCCTCATTACCTCAATAAAGAAATTCAGTAAGCCACCGCCCTTCATTACTTTTTTCTTTCTTTGCTAGCTTAAATGTCCCAGAAATCCCCTGAGGCTGGTTCTCTCTCATGTACGAGGACGCATACGTGAATATGGATGTGGCATCACGAACTACTATGCTACAGCATGCGAGGTTTTACTCGTGGGTTCAGAGTGCGCGACCTCATTAAAGGCGCGTTTTTCTCCCAGTCCGCCCCGGCCCTGACTGCCTCTGCTGCCAGCTGCATACAGGGCTTCGCGTCGCGCATTCGGCCAGCAGATGGAAGGCTGGCAGCGCCACCACGTTTTATTTTTTTTAGTTTTTTCCCCCTCTCTTTCCCCGTCATGTTGCACAACTTGCGGCACGAACCCACGCTTCCGACTCTGCGCCTGCGACGTTCGGCACTTGAAGGCGCGAACGAGGGGCGCAGAAACAGCCACGCATTCGCGGGCAAACTACACTCGCGACGCCTTCGCTAGGCCTGATCCGAACCATGCAAATCGAGGTTGACGCGGGTCGTGCACGTTACGAGGCGAAGGAAGGCCGGCAGTGGAGAAAAAGGAGTACTGATGTTATCGACCCTTCGGCAACCGCGTGCAGGCCTGCTCGTGACACCGTGGGGCGCGTGTGGACATCGCAGAGGAGGAAACGGGGCCCGTGCCCCCTTGTGTGTAGGTACTGCCAGCTCAGCTCGCCCTGATATGAACGCGACATTGCCTACCCGGAGGTTTACGACGTAGGCATCGGCACTGTCGGCCGCTATACCACAGCAACAATACACAATGGCACTACGCCATGAAGGCTCATCCAGAACAAAACAATGAATGGAATTGGGAGCACTTCAGCATTTCTCCGGTCGCAACATACTTAAAGATTTGAACAAGCAAGCGAATGGGTGACGTAGAACAAAGGAACAAGAAAATTAAAAAAATAAATTATGGGGTTTTACGTGCCAAAACCACTTTCAGATTATGAAGCACGCCGTAGTGGGGACTCCGGAAATTAACGTGCACCTAAATCTAAGTACACGGGTGTTTTCGCATTTCGCCCCCATCAAAATGCGGCCGCCGTGGCCGGGATTCGATCCCGCGACCTCGTGCCTAGCAGCGTAAGGCCATAGCCACTGAGCCAACACGGTGGGTGAGCCTACACGCAATCAAGCGATATGGCGTGCTAAATGTGAAAAAAAAAACTCTGCTAGCATAACTGAGTATGCGAAACGTATTATCATCCAATGACTCTCGCCTCTGATGACGCACTTATGTACACAGGGCGAAGTTGATTTCGCACTGAGAGAAGCGTTGTCGCTTGAGCGCTCATCTAGCGAAAATTCGCTATCCTCAGGTTGTACTTTGTAGCAACTGTTTCCTTCAATGTCACACCGTCTCGCAGCGTGGCTCATCCCAACGATAAATGCGGTGCAGGGGCCAGTGCGAACCAGTGACGAAGGCTGACAACAACGGAAAGACATAAAATGTTACAAACTACAGCTCCGGTGGTCTAAACCTTTTCGTTTTGTTTTTTCTTTCGTTAATAATGTTCTGCCAGCGGAAGCTTTCCGTGTTGCTCTTTCATCAGTTCAGAGGCAATCAATAAGGTCCTTCGTGGGTCTTTTTGTATCTTCAAATTATATTTCACGCTCCTATATACGCCTACAACAAAGGCGACAGTTGTGCGCAGCGCGGTCAAATGGGACACGAGTACAGCGCCTATATAGTTCCCCCCATCCCCTGCCCTCCAAACACTATGGGATGGAGGAAAATAAACATAGTATACATGAGCAGGATAAACAGAAAACGTGCGTGTGTGTCTGCGGAGGGGGGGGGGGGAGGTGATGAAGGAAGGGGGTTGCGTCGATTCACCGCCAGCGCCGGCGACGTTCATTACGCGCGCTCGTCTGCCAACCGCCCTCTCTCCTCCCGGTTCCGAAATAGCGGAGGCACGGCGGAAAAAACAGCTGGGCTTCGCGGGGCGCGTCTTCCCTTTCGTCAAAGGCCGGACCCACCACGGCTGCCAACGGGGCACGCCGCGAAAACACAGCGCGCCGCCGAAGAAGTCGACATTGGCCCAGAGGCCCCCAAAAGCGCGGCGCCGATCTCACGTTCCCCCGCTCTTTCTCCCTAGCCGCATCGCGCCTTGATCTCGCACGAACGAAGCACACGTGCGTCACGACGGCCTTGGATGCGGCTGCGGAGACGGGAGCAGACGGCCCGGCAGTCACGTTTTGCACGTGACGCCTCGGAACGTGCGTTTTTCGACAGCGACACAAAGTGAGTGAAACAAACAGCGAGTCGTCATTGAACGGCTTCTCCCTCAGCTTCTGGTCACAGTTTATTGTGAGAAAATCAATAAATGAACAGCTCCTCAGTAAGTCAGTAAATTCAGCCAACTTAATCAGTCAGTCAGTCACTCGACATTTTATTTATTGTCAGATCGATCGTCACTCACTGAGCCAGCCAACCAGTGAGCCAGCCAACCAGTGAGCCAGTCAGCGAGTCAGTGTGAGACAGTCGGTGGGTCGGGCGGTTCGTCAGTGAGTCGAAAACAGAACAAAAAAAAAGTTAAAGACGCGCTTATAAAGAAGAGCAAGACAAAATAAAAAAGGCAACATCTGGAATTTAGATGAAGTGTACTGTCTTATTCAGGTACACCAGAACGCTTCCTGTTTCAGGTCTGAAGTAGCCGCTGATGGTCACCTGAATGGCACGTGCGCCACCACTCTGTAATGCACATGCGCTGCACAAATCAATGCGCAACAGTCAACACCACAGACCATGATTTAACACGCTCAACCATGTAGTGATGGCGAACTGCCGTCGCAAAGAGTCGAAGTGCCTGAAGACAGCACGATATCAGTGGCGTGTGCGTCGTTTTCATTGTTTCTCCTGCTCTGACAAACATGCAGCAACTGGCCGAGACATGTGTCCAGAATATTGTGGTGACATGACTAATACCGTTCCGTCTCACTGCTTCCCTAGAAAACCATCACTAGAAAACTGTGCGGAACTTCATTACTTTTCTTCGATCGCACAAGGAAAGGTATATCGAAACTGGTAACAAGCATAGCATAAACAAGTAGACATGCCTTAAGCTTGACCGGCAACCGTATCGCAATTAGCACACGTTCCACAAATGACTAATTAAAAAGCAATTAGTGATTTATTATTATTATGAAGAATTAATCCGTGGTTGTAGTACACTCGGAGCGTGGTTGTAGTACACCCTCGGAGCGAACATCTTGCCACCAAGAAAAAAATTCTATATCGAACTACTTCACAGTTTTATGTAAGTACTATCCAATGGCATTGCTGAAACAGCAAGCATGTACAAAAAAGAACCGCCATCTTCCAGATTCGCAATTTATATGCTGTCAAACATACCGCGAGCGATATCTTATCTTCTCTCTACATCGCTACATGTCGAAAGAAGTCGACCAATAGACCGGAATGAGAGAGAGAAATAGAGAATGAGGAAATGAACCGACCGTGTGATTCTCTGCAGAGCCATTTCCTCGATTGGGGTGCCGGCCTCTTCGGCGTACACAGGTTGTTTGATCGACTGAACTATGCTGTTCTTTGTATCTTATCTTTCGAGTTTTTGGCTTCTAACCTCCAGTTACGACACTGTCATATCAATCATCGGTCTTGCCCCGCCTGTGTGGGCGAGAAAAGTAAGCAACTTGTTCTACGAGGCACCCCAATGAGAAACAGAACCTTTTGTTGCGCAGGAAGGCAACTTCCGAAAAACGAACAAAATAAAACAACTCCTGATGGATGAAGTGAGAAATCAGTGGGAAAAAATGGACGTGCATGTTTGATTGTGTTCCAGGCACGAAATTGGAAGGCGCTGACCAGCATGTTTGTGCGGCGTGAGTGAAAAACAAATTGAAACGACCGTCAACTTCATTCGTATGAACAGAACACGAAATCAACATTATAAGATGGCGAGTAAACGCATTATTTAACGAGAAGCACACAACGAGTTCTATTAATCATATCGGCGGCGGCCTTGACGCCCAGAAGATTGCTTAACATGAAATCTGGCACAGTGCGCGATGTGTCAGTGGGTACATTGCCTTTCTGATTGTACAGCGCAACATGAACGCGCCCGCGCGCTTACGAAGCGTAGCTAGAGCAGGTCGGCTGTCTTTCCCGTAAATAAATTACATTTCTTTTTCTCTGCCAATGCTTGTAGTGATTTTCTTCCGCTCGACAAAACAGGAACCAAATCACAACAGCGTTGCGCGTGAATGCTGTAACCTATCGTTCTCGCTGCGCTGTCCTATATACTATGGCTTAAATTCTTTCTGGCGTTCCGTTATTACCATATTACGCAACGGCTCTAAAGAAGCCAAGAATTCAACAAGTGAAAGAAAATAAAGGACTTGGCGGTCAATACAAGTGATACACAGCCGGCATTAAGGTGCGCGCGCGTGCTTTGTGAGGTTGCAGGCATGCGGACCTGGAAGAGACGGCGTCCACGATTCTGGTAGAATACCAATTTATAATCTGCAAACAAAATTGAGTCTAGGCTTCTAGATACTCTCTTCAGGAAAATTTTGTTGTTACCGCTGACGTCGTAATGACCGCAGTGACAATCGTTGGATGGGTCAAGCGAGCGAGCTGGACACACCGCTGGAGTGCTTCCACTATGGGGATTGAGAGCACCTAGAGTCAATGACGCGCGTTCAGTCTTATGGGAGCCAGGCGGAAATGAATGGTCTGCAAAGACGACGAGCAAGGGGTGGTTTTCATTTGTGGAAGCTTTCTTGTAACACAAGAGAGAGACACGAAAGGGGCCCGAGGGAAGAAAACCGCATCACCGCGAGTCGCTGCGAAATAAACAAGAAGAAAAACGAATACGCACGCGCGCACACGCACACACTGAAAAACTACCGATGACGTTGTCTAATTTTCTTTCCGCGTGCATCGTTCTAGCCCGAATTTATGTCCTAGTTGAGTCCTCGAAAATTTAGGTGGTGTGGTTAGATTAGAAAGTTAAGGTTAGGATGAGATTAGAAGAAAATGGGATGTTAGGATTAGTATGAGATTCGAAGAAATTGGGATGAAATCAGCGGACTCCATTCTATGCCTGCAGATTCGCTGATAGAGGTTTTCGTCCTGCACTGGTCGTAAATTAAGCTTTAACATGAAGGCGATGATGAATAAGCTGAAATGGTCACATAACCTTTAATTTCATCTATCAATTTAGCGAGTAATTAAGCGTCAAGTAATGTGAGGAATATATTTTATCCCGCGCAGTAAGATATTGTAATAGGTACAATACAAAATACGCGGTGAATCTACCTTTTGGAGATGACTGGGGACGTTAGTGCAATTGGGAATCTACATTATAATATATTGCGTGGCGAAGGCATATATTAATATGCCTTCGCCACGAACTTGACTAGCTGGACGACCAACCGCTATCGGTAAAAAGAATTTTACACTATCGAAAGGACCTACCGTCACAGAAGAAGGCCATGCAAGCACTATTGTGCTTTTTGCGATCCACCGGCCTTAGTGAACGTGTTTAACTGGAACGCCGCTTGTGTGTTTGCGCCTCCGTGTGTGCGTGCTTTTTTTTTACGTTTTTCTCTCTGTCCTCTTTCTAACCCCTATCTCCCATCCCCAGTGTAGGGTAGCAAACCGGAGACTGATATCTGGTTAACCTCCCTGCCTTTCCTCTTTATCTCTCTCTCTATATATATTATAATGAACTGTCATTGGTGAGGATATGTTTTTTTTTAATATGTTATCAAGACTATTACGAAAAGCGGCACATATATCCAGTGAAAAATACCCAGTGACCCAAGTTGACGTCAAAGAGGTTTATTGAAGAGCGGCACATACCCATTGGCACATACCCAGTGGTACATACACAGTGGTACATACACAGGGGCACATGCACAATAGTACACGACGAAAGACCCCTATAGTGGCTTTCGCGTTGCGCTGCTAAGCCAGATGGCGCGGCATCAAATCCCGGACGCGGCGAGATCATTTCCATCGGGGTGGATTGCAAGAACGCCCGTGTACCGCGCATTTGGTGCATGATAAAGAACCTCAGTTGGTCAAAATTAATCTGGAGCCCCCAATACGTCGTGTCCCATAATCATGTCGTGGTTTTGGCACGCAAAACACAATAATTTACATAACAAGCAGTGGTACATGTCCAATGACCCATGTTGGCGTGAAAGGAAAGCGCTTCTGGACATCAAACGGTACCACGTGAGGTATCCTAAGAATGATAATTGCATTAAAACGAGGAAAAGTCCTTGGTGGTCTTAAAGCAAAGGTGGAACGCTAGGTGTTTCTTTCTTTTGTAGAGTAGAACCGGGACGGTATGTGCTCACATCGAGGGGAAATCGCAGCCTAAAGAGAACAGCCTTGATCCCTACCACGCCACATTAAAAAAAAAGGCTACGCACATTGCAGACGTCAACATAACGGTCCATTACAATGCATTTTTATACAGAACACATACGCAGACCGGATGTTATGAAACATGGCGACTGAACTGTCCGGAGGGGATGATAGTACACTGCAGGTTAAAGAAAGCAACAAACAAATTTGGCAGCCAGCCGCCAGCCAGATAGAGCCGGCGCTACGGCAGCGCGCCTGTTATTGCAGCGAGTTAACCTTTACGGGAATAGCTCAATCCACGAACACTGAAGGACAAGCGCTGCCTTTAATATGCGCTTATAATGCCGAGTTGGCGTGGTTATTGCTAACGCTCCCAGACCGGGCACGCCGAGCAGGCACGTTCGCGGCGCCTCCAAACGATCGCTTAACCTTCGCCTTCCACCGCAAACTATACATGCGCTCAAGGCGATGGTTGTTGACCTCTGTCGTTCGCTATATACAGGAGGCCTGACGCTAACCAGACGCTGTAGTGCGCGCCAGAGCCGCAACCCGCTGATAGATCGCATTACTCGAACTCACGTTCTCCTGCACGGGTCCGATGCGTTCGATAACCCCTTCGTGCGCCCGAGCGGCTGCTTCCTTCCTTGGCGAAGCCCAACAGGCCGCGCGAACCGACCGACCAAAGGCGTCGATTTCATTACCGCCGCCGGGCACGGAGCTTGCAGCTCCCCGTCGCATCCGAAGCAGCGTCAGCACCACAGAGGTTACGGATGTGAGAGGTCGTGCGTGTGGTAAAAGCGAACGCCGAGTATACCAGTGGTGGCTGGCGCGAAGCGGCTTAACCGGCGAGGCCTGGCTTCCCTGATGTATAGGAGATGGCAACCTAAACGGGCCCGGAGGCCAATATTTCAATCATAAGTAAAAGCGTCGTTCGCCGCTACCACTATGTGCTAGTAAAGATTTGCCGACGGTTGAAAAGCTTCGCGAAAATGACAGTAAGTTGCTGTACAACGGCCTGCCGAATAACAAGAGTAAAATTTTTATCGCAAGTTTCACTCGTTCGCCACTGTCCATTTACTGTCATTCGCGCGGATACCTTTTTATCCGGGGGCAAATGCTTCACACAAGCGGCCACATGTCTACTTTCACGATACGGAATAGCGGGGACCAGCAGTGTATCAGAGAATCATTGCACCAAAGAAACCACTTCGTTGAAAGCCACGTTAAGCATGCTCGTGGGAAATCATCAACAACGCCGAATATATTCTTATAGCTATTCTTTCTCGAAGAAAAATTGAGACTCAAAGAAGGGGTTACATTAGACTTCTTGAAGGTATCACCGAAAAGAGAGAAAATATTTCGTCGATACACTCGGGGAGAGATAGAAGTGATAAAGGAAATGCAGAGAGGTTAACCAGGCTGAGCCCGGTTTTTACCCTGCACTGGGCGAGAGGAAAATGGGACTGAGAAATGAGGAGGAGAGAATTTCACGCCATGCGCGAACACACACGCAAAGAAGCGTTCATCGCTCGCTCCGTCGCAAGCGGTCACAGATGGGCCGGTGCAACTCAAGAAACGCGGCTGCACTTTTGCTTCAGCCAGCGGCCGGGAACCACACGTGAACCCGCGAAGCGCCGGTCGACAGCGGCCCGTCGTCGTTATCTTAACGACATCTTTAATAAGGGGAACGAAAAGTTTGCGAACCTCTGGTGTTCCGGGAAAAAAAGAAAGAAAGCTTCAATTTTAGTCCCGATCAATACACGCACCCTGAGGCTGACCGGTTCTCCAAGGTGCTCGCGCACAACGCTTCAGATTGCACTCCCTGTAGCCGCGGGTCGCACACGTTTACTGCGAAAAGAACTCAGCTTTCCCGCTCTGGCTGGGGATCTATAAATGTTTATCTGCAACTATATACTCGCATGCATTCTGGCCGAAAGACACACGGTGAGCCAGTATATGAGAGAGAATAGCGCGTTTCCGTATATTGACAGTAAGTTTTTCTTATCCCCTGCTCTGAAATATATAAAATAAATTCCATGAATTGGGTAGTTCAAATTGAGCGCTATACAGGAAATAGTAATGAGTGAGGTAGGCTGGTTTACACATCTGGAGAAATCGCTGTTTGAACGCAAATTCAGAGTTTCCTTTGACCTATCGGTGCAGTGCGCGCAGTGTCGCAGAAGTAACCGTCTTGACAGATAATGTTGCCATCTTCTGATTTCCTTCTCTGCTGAACACATATACACGCTGCGCTGCTCATTTGCGTAAAAATTTGCTGAATCATTTTTTTTTTTTTTTTTTTTTTTTTTGCTGAGGAGGCTTGGTGGGCTAGTTTGCCAGCTCTCGTCTTTCTCTCTCTTGATGATCGTGCCTGCGTGTGCGCTCCCTCTACGACAGCAATTCGCTTTTATTTTTTTACCGCCACAAAGCGCCATAAGAGGTCCATATACACTTGCATTTGCGCCCGACTTATATTAAAGAAAGTACGGTATATTTCGCCTGAGCGGCTACGTCAGTCAGTGCGAAAATACCGGCATTAAGCAGCTCACAATACTTAATGCGCCCGACGTCAGTTACCAAAACCAGAACGGCCTATAGATGTACCAAATGAAGAGACTCCATCACCGGCGAAACAATCGGCCCGTCGCTCGACCAACGCTGCAGTTTCATTTCGAAAGATAATCACATAGTAATTATGTGGTTACGAGCCATCAATGCCTTGCAACTAAATGCATTTCGGTAAGCAGCGTCGAGGGAACGAGTACGAGGACAACGAAGCACAGCTAGCGCTGCTCGTCGCTGTAGATGTAGATGAAGCAGCTGTCCGTTCCGTCTTTGTCCTCGTCCTCGTTCCATTTGCGCAGCACGTAGCACAACGCATTTCCATTCCGGACTAAACAGCTTGCCCACTTGTCAGCCTTAACCGCTTTTATATCCAAACTTCATCGTGCTCAATTATGAACATGCTTTTTTTCCCTGTTATTGCCGTGCTCATGTGCATTTTTACAACCCACTTTCCTATTTGGGCCTGCGCAGAAGACTCACAGTATTGTTAAATAAAGTAAAAATAATAAGTCAGCCACACAAAAAGGCCATGTCGAAGTTACTGGCTATAGATCGTGTACAAGGGCAGATCTCTTCGTATTTTTCACATTGTGTTTCTTCACCTCAGCTATTAACGCATGAATTTGAAGAAGGGGAGTGAAGAATATGTGTGTATGCGTTGGCAGCACACTATAAAATTCAAGAGGGCTGACAGGTGTTCGACCTTTGCAATTCAAACCCAGGTATTCTGGGGAGCACATTGTCATGACTGACTAAACGTGACAGAAAAAATTGAAAATTATGCACCCAATGTAGGAAGATTTTTTTCTTTATCAACATCATTCCAACTTAGTACGGCCGCTCACTTTGCTCCTCCCAAAGACACGACGATGGCGCCATTCGTGCTGTACATATGCACATACACATCATGCATGTGCATGGATTAGTTAACGTCATCACTCGACCTTATTCGCCAATACCTCCCGACTATTGCCTATCATCTGCGTTCTGTTCGAGCGAGTCCTAGTAATTCACGCTCAATAATACTTCGCTAAAACGAGCAAGCTCCAACGCAACGCCTTTTGACCCGCTTTACTTTGTATACACAAACATTAATCAATTGGTTCGTTCCGTCGGTATATCAATTCTGAGGGCAGGCTTCGTCGCACACATCGATCAACCCAGTTAACACAGCCAATCTGAATATTCAAATGACAGCACGGTGTTTCTTGTTCGATGCCCTTCACTTCGGAAGTGCATCTTTGAGGACGTCAGTTGAATCGAGGAAGATGCGTTAAGAAAGCACGCCTGGACAGGGGTCTTACACATGCTCGAGCTATATTGAGAGTTTCAGAGATTGTGCCGCTGAGCACGAGGTTATGAATGAAATGTAAGGGCACTCCTGTACTTTGTTTATACAAAGTGCATGTAAGAAAGCATTGAGCCTTGGTGTACTAATTCTGAGGTGCACTAATTCGGAACACCATAGAAATTCGTAGTGTTGCCAATCAGTTCGGAACGCGACAAACGTTTATGTTCTTTTGATTGACCACGTCTCGTGTAACATTTGGGACTTGAAACTCCAACAACTTTATTATTTCATTTATTCATTTATTTTATCCTTGAGGATCCTTTACCAAACATTCGATAAAAATATGGGGAGGGAGGGGGGCCAGAAATAACAACAGGGCATGTCATAAAACGAATGCAATAATGAACAGAACAGCAGCCATTTTCTACGCAATAAAATACAAAGCGAGTACCGCAAACAACAAAATTTCCACCCGCCATGGTGGTATAGCGGCTTTGGTGTTGGGCTGCTAAGCCTGAGGGCGTTGGATTGAATCCCGGCCGTGGCGACCGCATTTCGGTATAGGGGAAATGCAAAGACACCAGTGTACCGTGCATTGGGTGAATGTTAAGAAACCCAAATAATCAAAATTGATCCGCAGTCCTCCACTACGGCGTGCCTCATAATCTAATCGTGGCTCTGGCAAGTATAAAACCCCAGAATTTTAATATTGCAACAAAAGTGCATTTCCCTATACATGTTCCGCAATGTAAATTGTGCATAGTAATATAGCAGTGGAAATATTGAGCGATATTCACAAACTCGTGCACCATTCTACTCTTTCATGTCATTCTCACCCATTTATTCTAAAACACGATGGACTGCATGGTGTTCGGGCAGCATGAACGAGCTGAAATTACTGCTCCTCCTAATGCGTGTACACAATGCGAACGTCTGGCGCGCACTGGGTTGTTTCCAGCGGCGCGCCATATCATCATTCTGCAATCTTCGGACTCGGTCCTTACGTCTTTCTTTCGTTTTGCCCGTCGCCCCCCCCCCCCCCCCTCTCCCCGCCATTTGTCTCTCTTCCGGTCGCTACACGACACAACCTCGGCGTGTGCGACCAGTCGGCCGCCTCAAAGTGCCAGCCAGCCTTTCTGCAGGATGCTTCGCCGCGCAGCAGCCCGCGGAGTTCTGTCGGCACTCGACGCACGAAAACGCCGGCGCGACCGCCGTGAAGGGGTGTGCTTTGTGCCCGTGTTGCGACGAGTGCCGGCGCTGACGTTAGCCACGCTCACTTGCGCTCAATCTGCGTCGGCCATTACGCGTGTGCGACGAAAGGGGGCCAGAACCGTGTATAAAGGAGGCCCGTCCCGGCTTGTTCATTAGCGACCATCGTAGCGGCACCCCGGCTGCACACACGCCGCTGCCTCTCGCCCATAACCGCACCGCAGGATGGCAGAAACTTTGTCGCCCAAAAGAGGGGAGCGCACAGCGCTGAAGAGCCGTGACTAGCGAGTCCCTCTTCATATTGGACGCCCACATCCGCCGGGCGCGGAACCGGCCGAAGCGCACGCGGTTTGCGCAGTACACATTTAATTAATTGCGAACGTGACACGTCGTTGTAGCTTCTGCTGGCAGTGAGCTATAGATCCGAGTGCCAAAAATTTTGTTTCGTGCGTTGTTCGGCTACAACGGCGCGTTAAGGCGGCCGACGTCGTTATCTCCCGTCAGCGGAGAAGCGCGCTTCTGGCCGTTGCATGCTGCTGCCTACACGCGGCAGCAGCGTTAGCGCGTAGCTTGACGAATGCCGCAACATTCGTCAAGCTGCACGCCGTACACAGCGGGGGGATGCTTCCTTGCAGTTCACTCTCACGCCCTCTGACCCGCGTGCACCACGTCCTTGATTAACTAAGGAAAAAGGGTGGGTGTAATCGCGGAAGCAGGGTAATATTAGATGACGCCTTGCCCACGTTACTTATGTGTCACTGTTAGTGCATGTACATTGAAATATATGCTGCCTATATTTAATGAACTCTAATAACTTTGAAGCATCCTACGCGCTTCCAGCACGACTCCAAGAGGTCTTATTATTTCTTTTTTTTTTCTTCGTCCTTCGGAACAAGCGCTCCTCCGCTGGCGACTCGTGCAAGCCAATATTAACCCTTAAAGAAAGCATGCAGACAATACAGATATAAATAATATTTCCATTTCCGGAATGGAAATAATATTTCCATTCGCGTCTGTGCCTTTCTTTATGATTTTCTGTAAATTGACGTAATAGTTCTGCAGAAACCTGCAAGGCCGAGAGAAGTAATTATTAAGGAAAAATCAGACATCCACCCATTCCTAGCAATTGCTACAAAGAAAACCCATAGGGGATCCTCGAAAGAAACCCGTGTGGGTTTCCTTTTAGCAAGTGCTACGAACGGCTGGATGTTCCCTTTATGAAGCTGCTGTAACTGTGATGCACTAAGCCGACTGGACTCTCGAAGAATATTTTCTGTATCGAAAGTTTTCGGACCCCGGCCACATTCGTCGATCGCGCAGAAAGATATTCGTGCGCTGTGGTTGTTTTTGAGGAACACCGGCCGCAGCGACAAATTGTAGTACCTGTTGTGCGTCTTACTGTGTGCGTGCAGTGCTCCCCCCCATTCTCGGCCTCTTTGCTTCTTTCTATTCACCCTCTTCTTGGCGTAGGGTAGCAAAACGGGCGCTAGTCTAATTGAACACCCTGCATTTCTTCTTCTTGTTTTCTCTCTAATCGGTAGGGCTTAACAAAGCCCAAGAGCAACTTGCAAGGCATGAAAAACAGGGATGGACGGGAGGTACAACACATACGCTGACTGATCAACAGACGTTCTAGCTTCCTTTGCAGTATGTCGTACCAACAAGACCGAATTTACACCTTTCCCAAGAGCTGCACAAGAACGTATAAGCCACATGCATGGATAGTGGACGAAGCCTTGTGCTACCCATAACTCCCCTGGTATAGCTCAACGGACGGACGGACTCACGTACGCATGTATGTATGTATGTATGTATGTATGTATGTATGTATGTATGTATGTATGTATGTATGTATGTATGTATGTATGTATGTATGTATGTATGTATGTATGTATGTATGTATGTATGTATGTATGTATGTATGTATGTATGTATGTATGTATGTATGCATGCATGCATGCATGCATGCATGTATGTATGTATGTATGTATGTATGTATGTATGTATGTATGTATGTATGTATGTATGTATGTATGTATGTATGTATGTATGTATGTATGTATGTTATGAGGATCCCCTTTGGAAGGGGGCTGTGGGTTGCGCTATCAAGCTCTTGTTATTTTATTGCTTAATGACCTACCCATGTTAACAAAGCAAATGAAAAAAATCTCACAATGAATTCCCATAACCAAACTTTCTGAACCCCTAGTGGGAACGTTGCTTTTTTTGACGCCTGCTTTGTTTGTAGTTTCCCTACTTTCCTTCAACCAATCTTCATTGTAATCACCACTGCCGACATGTTTACTTTCCCCCTGCTCTCGCTGAACCTAAGGGCTTCAAGGAGGCACTGATTCCTGAATCGTCCGCTTGGCAGATAT
Organism: Dermacentor albipictus; assembly: GCF_038994185.2. Lineage (NCBI taxonomy): Eukaryota > Metazoa > Arthropoda > Arachnida > Ixodida > Ixodidae > Dermacentor > Dermacentor albipictus. The sequence goes on along the minus strand of NC_091823.1, from coordinate 14,684,922 downwards.
CTTCACATTCTAATGTTGAATTCCAATGGCGGAGTCGGAGCAAGTTTTTCTGCTCGTTTCGGAGCAAGTTAGTTCCAATGGCAGAGTGAGGGTGGGAGTAAGGTGTTCCGTTGAGAGAGTCGGAGGGGATTCAGAGCTGGAGTCAGTCCGTGGAGCAGAAAAAGATGCTCCGCCAAAATCGGTGGAGTGGACCGGAACTCTTGCGTGACGTATTTCCTTTACCACGTTTGTCTGCTAGGAGGCGCCACTGGTCACGACTCGCGAGGACGCAAAAGCTGCTGCACGCTTGGCGAGATATCCATTTCGCACTTTAAAAAAAAAACAACAGGTGAATGGCGCTGAAGAGACAAGTGACCGGTGCAGCGGTGCTGGGAGCAAACAGCGGAATGAAATGACAACACGCAAGATATCCTGGGTAACTCGGTGATAGAACTTCCGCTTCCGCCTTGCTCCGGCGGCGCAGGTTGTGTTCCACTCGCGGATCTGGAGGCGTTGCTCTGCGCCCGAGTCGAGTGCTCGCTCGCGGAGTTCGTCGGCTGCTCCGACTCCGCCATTGGAATTCAACATAATACAACATGCTCCATCGTTTCCCTAGCTTTACCGCAGCAAGCACATCCTTCTTCTTCCTTCTTATATGTCGCTCTATAAGTGCGTGTGCGAAGGCATCCTGATCTCGCTTCGAAAAGTAATGAGCTTCCCTTTGAGTTATCATAAATTGTTTCTTTGCTGATTTCGTTTTTTTTTCTTTTAAGTGGTTACTTGTGGCAGTTTCTTTTTTTCCGCTGCCGCCACCCATGAGATTATTTCAGCCTCTATGACTTTCCGCTTGACCTTCTTTGTTGCTTTGTTGCTCATCATACTTGCTGGTAAGCTTCTTAGTTCTTTTCCTCCAGTGTGAATCAATGTTATCCCTGTACAAATACCTGAACACTCTCCCAGCCCATTTACTTTCTTCCATATTCATCAGTCTTTCTTCACAATGAATTTTACTGCGAGCCTTCCTCACTTCAAGACTAGTCCAGCCCGTATCACCCTGTACAGGTTCATTTGTAGCCTTCCCTTGAGTGCCCAACGCGAAGCGTCCCACTGACCTTTGGTTACCATCGAGTCCTGATTGTACCCCTGATTTCAAGCAAGCAACCACATTTCCAGATGTAAGTATTGGAACTATTGCACATTTCCGCATTTCAGCGCCAGAGTTGCCTCTAGTGACACTTGTATGAAACTCTCATGGCACACAACTCCCGGTTTCGCCACAGCTGTTTTGTCGGGAGTGTGGCGCCGGCTGCTTTCAACCACTTGAAACACTCGAAAACGACTAAGTCAACACATGTGCGCCGTGTCTGTACTATTCGCCTGGCACGCGCGCCCGGCTTGCGCAACAGTCAACATTCCGCGAAGATCGCGCGCCACGCAGTGTGTTTCAACGCCTGCAGTTCCTGTTGACACAAGGCGGCGAAAGAAAAGAGCCGGCACTCTGTCAAGCCGTGCCTCGCTGAGGCCGCTTTGTCTGCAAGAGTGCGAACAGGCTCCTTCAGACGCCTCGTCGCCTCTTTAAAGCACGCGTGAGCTGGAACTAAAGGCGAAGACACGGCGCGATTAACCTGCCTCCCGCTAAATGTATGCAGCACGAAGGTTCGATCGAACAGCAATGTATCAGAGTTGAAACGCGACTGAGTAGGCTAGACCCATTGAGTTAGTAACATATCCCACGTGAGCTTGTGCATCCCGGCAGCTTTGGTGATACATATCGGACGATGGTTTCATTCTTTTCCCTGTTGAATTTGGCCTACTTGTAGGATTTTAACAATGAGGAGAAGTGTTATTGTCAATTTCTTGTTTGGTGAAAAAAAAACGAAACTACACAACCGCAGGTGTATACAGTTTTTTTCGGCCGTGTACACACGGCCGAATAAACTTGCCTGTATATCCTGGATGGACGAAATATATCTCGAATCACTGCACAGAATTGCGGAGATAAACACGACTTCGGGGGGCGGCCATTCCTCGACTCACGAGGAAACGAAACGTGATGCGGCAAGCAAGCGCGCAGAATCGGCGCCGGGACCATTCAATTAGGGCGTTCCAGATGTGTCAAGAAGTTTTTCAAACGCGCCGTTATTCCTCTATTAGCTCGATGGCGTGCCCCAATCTGCACGCTGGGTTTTGTTTTCGATCCCTTGTCATTTGCCTGCGCCTGGTTCTTCTCTTTTTTTGGGCGACTCAGGGCAGCGTCCGCCACGTTATTTTTTTATAATCGCTACTTAGAAGGAGCGAGAAGGCAGTCCAAGTGCTACGGTTTTCAATTAACATCCGATTCGCGTCGACGCGCTGCGCAGGAAGCTATGCGATCGCTTCGCAGATAGGCGGCGTCGAGAAATTAATAAGCGATCGCCACCCAGAATTTGTTTGTTTCTATTGCATTTATTTGCCCTCTTAGCGCACATGCTGCCGACTACATAGCGTTGTAAATCGGGTCACCTTATCGCCATGGTGGTATTCAGAACGGGAATTACTCGAACAAATATAATCGATCTTATGGATGAGAGAGGAAAATAGAAACAGAGCAGCCTGCCTGGAATAATGGGAACGATTCTCCTTTGCCCGAAGCAACATATGTCTGATTCGCTGAACGGTGCAAACGGGGTAGGTGCGCGTGCTATCGAAAGCAGTTACGTAATTACCCCAATGCAGATATTTAAATGAAATCTACGATTAAAACTAATTGCATTGCATGGAAAATAAAGGGAGATTACTCATGCGAAAACGAGCATGGAGCAGGTCTGGGGCAGCTTTCTTCCAACGTGCACCTGGTCGAGTAGTGCAAGCAAGGGTAAAAAAAAAGGAGGTCAGGGTGGGCGGGGAAGAGCATAGAGACAAGATGGCGAACTCACGGATGCACGTGACTAAAGGGCCTAATTACAGCCTCTATATGAGATTTATTATAGCGCACATGAATGCATGGACAGACAACGCATTGTATGGACAACGCTGACAGCGGGCGCAGCATCACGAAGGCGCGCGCATGAAAAGGCGCGCCGCGCCGCCTTGATAGATGTAGGGCTTTTGATAAGAGGAGAAGGAGAGTGATGGCCTATTCCGGCATGCCTGCATCCTGCATTTCTATTTGAGAGGTACTGCGAGCACTGCGAAAGCAGGAGCTACGGAAACTTCAGCGCTAATGTAACAAGCGCCTGTATATATAATGCAAGAAAAGTTCACTGTCCTGCGATTGTATGAACTTCGCGGCAGTACAAAGACCCGAACGCATTAACAGGGCAAGCGCGCCTACTCAGGAGAGCGCGTGACGTCCCTGTCATGCGAATCAACTGCAGGCATAATTACAACGCAAGACATCTCTCGCTCGCTTGTATACATTTATACTTTGCCCCCATCAGCTCGCGCGCAGTGTTACAGCGCCCAGAACCGCATAGGTGACGTTGAACCACCGTCAGGGCTCTTGCGAATGACTTATTTGGCCTTGAAAGAGAAGTTAACAACCCAGAGAAGAGCGGCGAACGCCCAAATTTATTTCCGCGAAGCACGAGAGCCTGCACGTGTCCCTTCTTCGACACAGGGCATCCCCCGGTTCTCGGGACGAAAAGAAAACGAAAACGTCGGGGGCCTGCAGGGGGCCCGTCACGGCATTTTATTCTCTCGTCACATGACAGCCAAGTTCCCATCAAGCGGGTGCGAACCGCTGAGCAGGTACTATGTAATCTTCTCGCTATATGCGGCGAAGATCTAACTGAGCACCGGGCGATGGGCGGGACACTTTAGCTAATGACACCACGCTCGTTTCTCTGCCTTCACAGCCGTTCACTCACTTTTCAAGCCCTCGGGTGCATGAGTCTCTACAGAGAAGCTATATAGCACAGTACGGGCGACAAAAGTGCGGCGCGGTCTCGCTGTACCGCTTACCTCCTGACTCACATTGGCGTATAGTGTAGTAGTATAGTAAGTGTACAGCTCACTTTGGCAACGCGCACCTTTTTTCTCACGAAGTTGTCGCGGCGAGATCGCGTGACTCACTTCTCCGAAAAGACATTGAGACCCAGAAGGGCGAGCCGAGAAGTATCCATTCCGAAAGGTATCCCGCTCCCCACCCCCCCCCCCTTCGGTCGCGCGCGTTCACTCCATTTGGTGCGACGTTGAAGGACGGTATATACGCTTTCTCAAGACCATCTGCATTTCTGACCCTCTCTGCTTCTTACTTTGTTTCTTTTTTGCTTCTTTCATAGCGCACGGATGTTATACCTTTACCCGAGACCCTTTCCCGTTCCATTGGTCCTTTCCTCTCTTTCCTTCAGACCTCATTAGGAGGACGCTTTACGCGCGCGGGGCTATCGCGAACCTGCTGCCGCAGTTCTCCCTTTCTTTTTGCCTCTTGCCGACTCATTCATACGATCATCTTCGTACGCGTAGCGCATACCGTTCTCCTCGTCGTGTACGAACGCTGTTTGGTTCGAATCCAAGGATGACAACTTCTGCGGCGCAGCTCCGCGCTATGTTGGGAGCGTTATGCACCGTGCCCAGCATGTACGCGGTGTCGGTTCGTGTCTCTATTATAGAGTTACGGTTTCATCGTGCCCGCATCTACCGCTCCCCCACAACAACCCGTTCGTGTTCTGGCGCTTATAATACGCCGGAGGGTAAACGAGGCCAAGGCGACAGGGGACGCGGATGCCGGGAAAGGGAGGTGCTTCCCCCCGATTTTCTTGTTTTCTGTACGGCTCTTTGGAACGCGCGCCAGTCGGCCACGTTCTTTTTAGCTGGTTCTGGCAGGCTTCGGTCTTTAAAACCGCCCCACGCGCAGATAAGCGACATTTTCTGTTTGCCAGCCGTCCCTTACAGAGATTCCGTGCAGTATTCTGAGAGGACGGGGGCACAGGTTATCCACTCGCGCAAAGAAAATAAGAAAACGCGACCTGTTTTGTTTATGTTATCGCCCGGCATCGATTCGCCTGATGTAAGCTTCTGGTCACGAACAAAAACTGGACGCACATGCGAGCACGGACTCGCACAAATCGAAGGACGGGTAAAAGACGAGTTCCCTATACGGTCGCAAGCAAGCCAGATGCTGATCATTTTTGTTACCAGTTTTTTATATTGTTTGTTAACAACCGTGGCTATAGGCTAGCAGTGACGTACCAACTAAACTAACCAGGCAATCTCTGACGATATACCCTGTTCCACTCCACCCATGACCCTTGAATGCCGATCGTTACTGCCGACGCAGCAACCGGAGTTGCAATAAGCGTCCTTCTCGTAAGGAGGAGGCGCTGTCCTATTTCGTGTGCGCGAGGATTTTTCGTCTGCGCTTGAACACGTGGTTCTTCCTCGGCAACCGCATATATAAACTGCGTGCGGGTACCTCGGTATTGCTCGCCCTTCCCACACCTCCAGTAAATGCAGCCTTGATGATGTGGTCGTGTGTTGTTCCGAACTGCGCATTTGTATCCAGAAATACTGTCAGAATGCAGTCACAGGAGTTTTCCCCGATTTTATCCAACTGCCGTCTCCACCGTTAGATCCTACAATGAAGCTACAAATTCCATCGAACTTCTCCCGCCGTGATGCAACATTACTGTGCGACCTCTGGTTAGGGGTGGCTTTGAATGGAATGGAATGGAAAAACTTTATTTCTCTATATCTCAGAGAGATTGGCGGTGGGCCGGTGTCTTCATTTTTTGAGTCCTGGCCGCTTCACAAGGTCGGCGCCCCTATTCCAGGGCACCGCTGAGTCTTGCTGCCTCGCAGGCGTGCTGCACAATTGCCCGTTGGGCTGCGAGCTCGCTGCTGGTGAGCAGACCCTCCCATTGTTCCGCACTTGGGTTATTTACTTTATGGAATGCGAAATTACGCTTGCATTCCCACGTGATGTGGTATAACGTGGGGGTTGTTCCACACCACGGACATGTATCCCTGTACTGGGTAGGGAACATTTTGTGTAATGTGTGCAGGTTGAAGAACGTACCTGCTTGCAGTCTGCGCCAGCTTACTGCCTCATGTTGTGTGAGCGATGTGTGGGGTGGGGGGTATTTGAAGAGACGATTGAGCACGTGTTGTCTTTTTGTGATCGCTGTGACAACGTACACGACGTTCTTTAGAGGGTGTTAAACCGGTTAGATAACAGACCATTTTAAGAGACTAAGATTCTCGGACCATGGCCCCATGCGTCGCAGGCTTACAAAGCGACGCGGGCACTGCTATGTTTCATGAGAGCAACTGGCCTCAGTGACCGATTATGGGCGTGAATTTATGGGCATGCGCATGTACTCCCACTGACAGTTCCTTCTTCCCTCCCTCTCCTTTCTTTTCTTCCCTTAAATTCCTTCCACTGTGTAGGGTAGCAAACCGGACGTGCATCTGGTTGACCTCCTTGCCTTCCTTCCTTCCTTTTCATCCTCCTCCGCCTCATTGGTGGGCTGTTCTTGAACGAATGCACCCTTCAGCGTTCCCGGCCTCCGAAGTCAAAGCACCTTACGGAGATCTGCCATGACGCTAAGCGTCACAGTTTATTTTAAGCTGGGACGAAGCGTCGCACAGCTATCGCATGACTGTGTATGCATGTGTGACTCGTCGGCGCCTGAGCCTGGCCTCGTCATATTCCGTAAAAGGCTCGAAGGAGCTACAAAGCGTGTAAATTGTTCGAGTTGGATCACGGGTTCATCGACGAAAAGCAGGGCTGCAGACGACGCAGAACAGAAAAACAAACCCCAAGCGGCACTCCGACTTCCATGTTTGTCCCGGCGTTGTGCGAGGCGCTATAGTCGCCAATTATTATTATTATTATTATTATTATTATTATTATTATTATTATTGTTATTATTATTGTTATTATTATTGTTATTATTATTGTTGTTGTTGTTGTTGTTGTTGTTGTTGTTGTTGTTGTTGTTGTTGTTGTTGTTGTTGTTGTTGTTGTTGTTGTTGTTGTTGTTGTTGTTTTGAAAGCATATATACACTGGACAGGGAAAGGGAAAGCTAAGAACAGGCTGGCAACTGCCACCGGAAGGAGCACAACGCCTGCCTGCTCTTCAGAAAGGAGGAGGAGACAGAAACATTGAAATTGAAGATAGGAAGAAGTGAAGGAGAGCAGAAAGAAGGAGCAAGATGACAAATCTCAGAATGAAGTTAGGAAACCGGGTTAACGCCGCATGTTTAGAAGGCACATCACACCGAATTTCATGCAAAAGTTGCAAGACATGTTTCAGACATTGCAAGCACGTTTAGTCCGTTGTCTTCGTCGTATTCGTGATCGGTAAACGATATCGCGGGAAAATATTTACGTCGGGCAGTTTTTGTACGAAACTTCTTGCGTTCATCAGCTCGAGGTCGGTTGGTCGGTTAACGTGGTTATTTATAACTCGCGTGCGATCATTCATTGGCCTTGGCCATGCGGATGAAAGGAGAAAGTGGTGGGTGCAAGGAGCATATGTGCACGCGTGCATGTAGCTCTTATATAACCTTTCTTTCTTTCCTTGGATGCCTGGGCTTCGCAGAGGGCCGGTGCAACAGGGAGCGAAGATCTGTGGCTCTCGAGTGTCGCTCGAGGAAACACAACTTGCTCTTGCACGAGATAACGATGCACGAGGTGAAGCCAGTCATTCCTAAGCAAATTCCATGCGCTCAGTACGTGGCCCCATCGTGAGACCTTGCGTGCTGAACAGATGCAACAGTTTCGTCTCCGTATATCCACTGCTTTGCTACCGCACCATACGTCAGCTCACTTAGAGCTACCCATGAGTTTGATTGGGTTCCGGTGGATCCAAGTGTTTTGAGATGTAGAAGAGTGAGCTATACATAAGCGCTGCCAAGGAAAATTGTTGTTGCCGTGACAAAAACAAACCTCCTTGTCGAAACATTGGCTCCAGCCAACGACTCAAGCTCAGTGTTCTACCACTGAGTCTGAGTGACTCGAAAGGAGTCTAAGTATACCTTGAGTCTAAATCGAAGTGATTCGAAGTGAGTAGTCAAGAGTCAGGCCGAGCCGCAGTAAAGCGGAACTTGCTGTAGCTTAAGTGAGTCTAAGTCTCCTATTACTAAGGCGAAAGCCTTAAGTAGCTCACAACCCCGATGGCCTTGAAAGAAAAAAAAACGCGTCGTCCGGTCCAATGGATGGATGGATGGATACAACTTTCTTGTACGTCCGGCAAGGCTTAACGCGACCTGGGCTCAGGTCTCCCACGGGGGAACGTCAAGGCCCTGCCTCAACGCCGCCTCACGGGCTTGCTGGACTGCCCACGTCTGGATTCCGAGGTCTGAGCTGCGCAGAGCGGCGGCCCACCTCGACGACAGGGTCTCCGGAGTAACTGCCATTCATCCTATAACTACATTGCCGTCCCACAGCATGTGTTTGAGTGTTGCTGGTTCTTCGTTGCACAATTTGCACGTGTCGTCCTGATGCTTATCTGGGAAGATACGTTTCAGACGGAATGGATTAGGGAAGGTGTTCGTCTGGAGTTGCCTCCGGGCGACGGCCTGCCTCCTGTTCGATTTGGGACTCGGCGGTGGGTATATCCTTCTGGCGTTCAAATATGCACTGGTTATGTAGTTGTATCTGGTGAGCCTGTCCCGTTCTGCTCGAGAAGCGTTCGCTGTCGTGCGAGAGGCGTTGCCCTGTTCGGCGCGGCGGGTCATGTCTCGCGCCGTACGGTGCGCCGTCTCGTTTAGGTTTGGGAGCACGTCGCCTTCCGTGGTGACGTGCGCGGGGAACCATATGATCCTCGAGCTCGCGGTTTTGGATCTGCCCGCTTTGGCCAGAATGGACAGGGCTTCGTTGGAAATTCGACCTTTGGCGTAATTCTTTACTGCCGTTTGCGAGTCACTTAGTACGACTTCGCATTCCTGTTCTGTGAGGGCCAGCGCAATCGCTACTTCCTCCGCTATTTCCGAGTGTCTGGTGTATACACTACATGTAGTTCTGATGGTACAAAAACTGATTATCAGCAATGACTCATACCCCCTAAGCAAGCGAAAAATGCAATGGCTTAACCCTCTCGTAATGCAGAGGCTACACGCACTCAGCAAAGTGAAGCGTACAGTGCATACATGCAATGGAATCACGCATACAACGTACTGAAAAGCAGCGTCTAGTCGAGATGTACAAAAAAAAAGTAAAACACGTGACCTTCTCAATGGCTCATACCCCCGTAAGCAAGCAAAAAATTCAATGGCACATACCCCCGTAAGGGTGAGGATACAGGAAGGAAGAAAGGAAAACAAGAGGTGAAAGGCAGTGAGGTTAGTCAGATTAAGTGTCCGGTTGGCTACTCTGCATAGGGGGATGGGGTAAGGACAGGAAAGATAAAACAAGAGAACCTTTTTAAAGAAAAAGAAAAAAAGGAAAGCATCAGTTCGCACATTCTATAGTTTATCAGTGAGTTTCGTTTGCTTTAAAAAACACATTAGCGCTTTTCAAGCAATCCGTGCCGACGTCGGCTGACACCAGGGTCCAAGAATTTTGCCTTCCGTAAGGGCACGGTTGTCAGTCCTGTCAGGCGTGGTGCTGAGGACTTTTCTTTGTGCATTGAAATGACGACAATCACACAGAAGATGCGCTATCGTCTCTTTGCACCCACAAACTTCACAAGCTGGACTTGTGGCCATACCGATGAGGTAAGAGTACGCACTTCTAAAAGCTACTCCAGGCCATATGCGACAGATGAGAGTTACCTCCCACCGTGGTAAGCCATGTGGAAGGCGGAGCTTCAGATCAGGATTCAGAAAACAAAGGCGCTGTTTTTTAAAGGCTGCCGAAAAGCGCACGCAGCTTTCCCGCTCCGTCTGTTCTTGACAGCGCGATAGCAACGCAATCGGTATTGGTATGCGAAGATCGAGCGGCTGCGTCTGCTTGCTCGTTTCCAAGGATGCCAATTGATACATCAAGTGCTCAGCAAAGTGATGCGAACAGTGCATAAATTCACTGAAATCACTCATATAACACACGGAACAGCGTACGTTTCAATTCCCTGCTGAAAGGATGCAACGTAACGTCGAAGAGAAACGTCGTCGAAGCGAGTCGGACCCCGCAATACGAGCGCGCGAAACCGCAATTAAGCGTCGAAAACGAGCCGAAGAAGCCGAACTGCGAAAGCAGCAACGCGACGATGCGAGCCGGCACATTACCAAACGTGCAGCAGGCTTGCGCCTTCACGTGTTACAGGAGGGTAACATGCTGCCGAACGTTTCAAATAGCTTTTGAGTCGATGTGAGTTCCGAACGAGTTGGATTCAGTGTATCCACGAGTGGAGTTGAATGCATGATTCCATGAGCCAGAATGAGATGGCGATTGTGGGATTGTGGTGATTGTGGGAAGCCCGAGTGCGCCTGAGTCGCTGAACCCCCGAGAATGAGCATGTCGGATTCCTAATGAGTACGGCGATGTCGAAATTCTGGTGAACGCAAGTGAGCCCTGCTTTTCTGATATTGTAGAGTCTGAGCCCAAGGCGGCGTGAGTGAGCTAAGGAAATATATTGTGAGTGAGCATTGTCTAGTTTGCCGACCTACGCAGACGTCACCTTTTTCATTGGCGCAGGGACCTGATCATTGTCTAATGCATCGCAATTTATTTATACATTTCAGCTGCCACGCGCGATGGACAAGGGTAGTGGCTGAGTAAGAACTAATGGCTTCTATATAGCTGCTCTTTGATTTGAACTAATCCTCGTGTGGTGCTTCCAAGGGAGACCGTCGCAAAGGAGTTTTTCAATGTTTGCGAATCTAACAGGTGGTCGGCGAACTAAGCCACAGTAGTCAGCGCAATTAATAAAACCAGCCCAGCAATCAGACGAGGACAAAAGTCCAGGCCCGAGAAAGACACCCGAAAAACGAACGTAAAGCACACAGGGCCTTGTGTACGTCTGACGTTGGCGCCCCCGGCCAATGTGCCATTGCACACGGTGCTGTAGGGCAAGGGCACTGCCGACAAAAGGAAATAAACTGCCGAACGGTCAAGACAACCGCGCGCATAATGAAGAGTTAATAACATCACTCTTTATTCGATACCGTGTCCTTGCAATCCACTTGGGCGAAAAACAGTAGTTAAGCCGTTCAATCTATACACCAAAAAGACGAAAATCAGTCGGCACTGACAGCCCATCGACCTCACTGAAGAGCGTTTTGTTCGCCGCAGCTGGTAATGGGTCGTCCTTGGCAGCGCTTGACGTCGCAATTAAGACGGTTCGATTGGATCCTGACGACTCAACCTTTCGGCGGCCGCACGTTAGACTTTCCTTGAGAATGTGTGCCGAATCGAACGGCAGCGCAATAGCTTCCCCGCGACAACACTGTCCGCTCACGCCATGGCATTGAAGCGTATTGACAGCCATAGAGGCCTGGCTTGAAGGAATTGGTAAGCTGGGAGCCTCAACGTGCTGTACAACGCGCGGATAAAGAAGTACGAACAAGCGACGCCATTATGGTATATTTCGCTCTTTGGTGCCCTGGAATTGCCGCTAAGCCTACCGTGGCTTTGCGAGTCCACATTTGTTTACATATGCGAATGACGATGAGAGAAAGAAAAATATAATGGTGGCGACATACATCGCAGAACTGTGACCCATTTCATTATCATTTTCAGAAGACTAAGAACCCGAAAAAAATTTTTCACGTTGTTTGTCATTGATTCATTTATTATTTCATTCATTGATTCATTAATACATTGATTGATTCATTCATCCATTCTTGAATCGTCATAAATGCTATTGCACTTAAACTTGCAACATGTAGAACATAAAAGCGCACAAAGCCATTTCATTATTATCCTTACCAAGTCTTTCGCATCTCATTTATCTCTCACTCTCCTGTCCTACCGACCAATTGTTGGATTCTCGGAAGCTGGCTGCGTGGCGTGGAGGCGCATGCTAGTAGTTGGCACAACATGTTCAACAAATCACGCTGTTAGCAGCGTGATTTCAGAGGCGGCGGCTGCTTGTGTCTTTCTGTATTTAATGCGTGAAGGGCTGCATTAATTGCAACAAGTTCCAGTTTCGTAGACGGAAAAAGTTCACGGGCAAAGTTTGTTATAAATCAATTTCTGGAACACTGACGAGCCTTGCGTATATATAACAAAGACCGCCTTGCTCACTTTTATTGTTTGACGGCCTGTACAATATCAGTGCACTCAGTATATCCATTCCTAAGATTTTTTTTATGCAGTGTACAAAAGTGTATGTGCACCTGAATCTAATATATGCATCACTATTGCATGTATGTGTGCCCTCTAATGTTTACATAGATGGAATGCGCACAAGATATTTGTTATTTACACTAACCAGCTGTTGTGATTGTGTCCACGAACAAGGACCACTCGAGAATGGACAATAGGAGTTGCCAAGCTACGAACGGCTCATACAGACTTACAAGCACTTGCCTATGGACGATAAGTTCGCTTATAGCCACTGCTGCAAGTTTTACATGAAGAGAGCCTCCACGTTTTTTTCAAGTACACATATGCCACAGGGCAGGTTGCTAAAAAGGAAAAAAAAATACATATACGCCTCTCCAATTTTGCTTTCATGCTAGTATGTGCATAGTCCATGCTCAAGTGACATGTTTTTACCCGCTAACGCACTTTTTACGCTTTAAGTCTAGCTACAGACCTTTAAAGAAGGCCCTGGACTTCACTGGGCATCCAGAGGATTCGCTCTAACTTTTTAGACTGGCTTTTTTTTTCGTTTTTCTTAGAAAGTAATTAGAAAGAGCAAATCTAAGAGGTTGGCTTCTTTTTTTTTTTTGTAACTTAATTTATTCCGGCGCCAGAATTTTTTTGTACGTGCATTGTAGTAAAGAGCATGATACCGCTAAAGCAGTCATAACTCTTATTGCAATGAGCGTATTTACTGTGCTTATTCACTACTGTCAAGGTATACGGGCAGCGTCATTATATATATGCAATTATATTTCACTTTCTTCTCTCGATGAGAAGAACCTTGCAGCTCTTCTCCAGAATCAGAAACCTGAACCAAAACTTTCCTGTTTCTGATTTACCAAAGCGTCGCAAAATTCCGCCACTAACACGAACGAATATATTCCGCCACCACCCCCGTCAACATCACCATGCTCAATAAATCGTTTTATGCAAAACGAAGATTTCTAATTAATATTACCCTCGTTCAACCGAGTCCCCTTCTTGTATATGAAAAAGAAAATATACTGTAATGTCTGTAACCTGCAGCAATGCAATCTGCATCATCGCACTAGCAAGTGTGTAGACCCAACCTTCAGGGATATTGCTCGACAGCAATAGCCTGCGAAGCCGCAACGTGCAAAACCTGCAGACAGCATACAATCAGCACTCGGGACTCACGACAGGTAATGGCTTCTTTCAGTGCAAGGTTCACGCCGACCCAGCCGAACAAGAACTAGCCGGAACAGCAGCTGACCCGGCTGACAAAATAAGCACAAAAAGGCCAGCCCCAAAGAGTATGTATATACACGCATGCAGCCTGGCTGCTTGTAGGGCAGGGCATGCATAAAAGGCGCGCTCACTTGCATGCCCGCTCAGGCGCTAAGCTGAGCTCGCATATGGATAGAGCTCATCTCTGCGTTCAATGAATAGCATTCGACCTTTACCAGCGAGGTCGTCGATCTTACAAGGGGGGGTCTCGCCATATATACGCCAGCTCTATCTCCTCCCAGTGGAGCTGTTCCGCGGACGCAGAATCGGATCCGAGTAGTGGAAATCGCTTCTTTTTTTGTTTTGTTTTGTCCCACCAGCGCTTACGAAACGGCCATGCATATTGCGGGAACACTCCCTCCAATACCTCAATGCTAACCCCCCCCCCCATTTGCCCTCTTCGCTTGCCTTACTCAGCCTGCTTCATTGCAGCATTGGGCACAGATGCTGCCGCGCTTCCACGAGCCCAAGAAGCACGCGAAGCTCTTACATACACGCTTATGTACAGCGGCTGCCGAATGAATGCGGTGTGATCACCTACGACGGTTCTGCGGAGGTATTCGCGGCGCCGTCTCCGTGTACGACGGTGCACGGTGCAGCGTGGTGGAAACTGCAGCTGGCGTAACGTAGTCGTGGGCTCATTCCGTCAGGCTGTTTGAATAGTTTCCTGTGCATTTAAACGCGTAAAACACGTACTCAATTATCCCATTTTTCTACGTTCCGCTGAAAGAGCAATAATATTAAAGGAAGAAAATGAAGAAGGAACGAAAAGTTGGCCACTGATGTCGTTGAGCACTGAATTCAGTGGGTCATTCTTCGTATGCGAATAGCTGTGGCCTGCAGAACGCGTGAGCAGACCGTGTGCGCCTTGTACTGTGTGTGTCTTTATTTTTTGCGCTATCCTGTACTGGGACGCACGCTGCACTAAAGCTAGCTGACAAGTGGCTAGCCCTGCATGTCGCCGACTCCAGCACATATACTGTTATATGTGCAGAACGCTATTCACCTGTTCGCACCCATTATAGCGATTCGCTATCGGCCGGCTACGCGGGTGTCGCAACGTCGACTGTCGTAATTGTCGAGCACAGAGGCGCCGGCCTACCACGCATCCTTTTCACAGCGTAAGTAGCCCGACAAATTTGTACAAAGGGTACCTGTAGCATCGGCCTAGCTGCACGGATTTGGTGCGCGGGACCGGGTGTGCATAGTGAGACGCCTGCAATCTCTGTCCGTCTCCCGCTTTCGTAGCGAGTTTCCTGTCGGCCGCACGCCTTGGTGGCCTTTGTTTCGCAGAACCGCGGCTAAACTGCAGCGGCGTCATCGGGCATCGTCGTACGCAAGCGCTTGTCTCAGTGCGCCGTGCTCTGCCTCTCCTGTCACTGGTGATGAATGGTCCTGCACGGTCCCTCCGCCACTTCCCTTCTCACGTCCTTCTTCACCGCCAATGCGCATCGTTGTGACGGAGCGTGCCCGAACGCATGCACAGGCCGGAACAAGCCTGCTGCCGCCTCCCTGACGCGCCGCCAAAACAGGCTGCGGCGGCAGGCTGTCCCGTTGTGTTAACCTTTCGTTGACCGTTTGCAGCCGAAGGCACGTGTTTGTTACGACTGATCGTAATGTATTTCTTGTTGTTTGTTAGCTCGCTTGCTTGCTTTGCTAGCACCCCGACTAAACCTGTCAACCGGATCTTACACGCCTGTATACATACATATGAGCTGCCAGTAACGACCTATAGCTCCGCCCCTGCCACCCGAAAAACAAACAGTGAAGGAGCGGAGGTGACCCTTTGGCAACCTCGGTGCAAGAAGCGATTTCCGCACCACCATCTGCTGGAATGAATGCTGGCGCGCGCATATATTTACCTAAATTTGCTTTTCCGTCCGTTTGTCGTCGCTGCACTACTACGAGTTATATCGCTTAATTCCAGCACGAATCGGTGACACGTTTTTGCCTAGCGTCTCTGTATGGGCGAGAAAATACCAATTAACCAAACTAAGGCTTGCAGCGGGAATAGTTATATGCCACCCGGCACCCCTTTAAAACCGTCCTTTCGGTTTCAAAAAGAAATCCGTGGAACTTAGCAAAACCACATGAAAGTATGTGACTGTAGTTGCTTTTGTATATAATAAAACGAAGCACTTTTACAGTAACTTAAAGAAAGTTTAAAGAAAAACAGAAAAGGAAAAGAGGAAAAGCAACAAACGACGGCGCCTCATCGTAAAATGGAACAGAATACCAACTGCTTCCTCAGAATTGTGCAGTACACGCACAAAATAAATCAATGCATTGGAATAACGCAACCCAACCAGACAATTCGTGTTCGTTCAAACCAACAGGCTACACAGTCTATAGTTATAACGCAACTGCTGACAGCTGATTTTCTGGCAATAACTGCGTGTCCAGTATTTCAGACTTTCTAAGAGCTATCGCACTTTCCTATCTTCCCTATGCATTCATTCTTGAAGAAAAGAGTGCTACGAAGACGCGGACTAAAAGAGTAACATGTACGACGGACAGGCGCTACTTCCAAATAAATGTCTTTTTTTTTTTTGAAGAAACATGATTTTATATATATATATGCAACCTAGAATGGCACCACCGTGACATCACGACTTCCCTATCTCAGAGATAGCTTTTCTGATGAAATAGGGAGGTCGTGATGTCACGGTGGTGCTATTCTAGGTTGCATATATATATAAAATCCTGTTTCTTCAAAAAAAAAAGACATTTATTTGGAAGTAGCGCCTGTCCGTCGTACATGTTACTCTTTTAGTCCGCGTCTTCGTAGCGCTCTTTTCTTCAAGCATGAAAAACCAACTCGCCCACATCAAGCTTTTGCTACGCATTCACTTTGCTTCGGGATAAGTATAGGTAGAGGAAACGTACTCTATAGTCCATGCAGAAGGGAGTGTGATGCTCTGAGTTTAATGAGAAGCGGGAGATGTTAGTCCAGCCGATCGCCTGCATACCCTACCCTGGCTGTTACCGCCTATTACCGCCTGTTACCGTGTGTGCCGTGTACGTGCGTACCACGTTGATTTTATGATGTCACAAATCACACTTCGCAGTCCAGAGTAGCATGCACACCAGCTATGCCTTTGCTCCTAAGAGCATGCACCTCGGCGCAGTGAGGAAGACATTCCTGTCGTGTGGTGCAGTCCCTACAAAACATGAGCGGAATTCTCCGTGATCAAAACATTATCGAAAAAAAAAGAAAAGAAAAGAAGTGAAGTCATAGCTACAGACAGCTCGTCCACGAGCCATGCTACGGTTCCAAAACACGATGTACGCATAACTAATCGTTATTCCGACATGGGAGAAGAGAGCAAAAAGTACACGCGGTAACAGGTGTAGTACGCGTGTAGCGGTACAGGTTGGATCTAATGATGTGCTCGTAGTGGTAAACGCCTCCGCAAACGTATATGCACGAGAGAGGAAAGTCCTCCACGGGAGGGAGCCGCCGCAATGATTATCCGATCACGCATCAGACGACCGAGCGAGGGAGCAAACACGGACCACTGCGAAGGAGTCTCTGTAGAACGCTGCGCAGGTATCCAACCGTCTTGCTACGGCCAGGCTTCGGCTGCACACGACGCACCTTCAAGGTCGGCGACGGCGTCGTTTCAGGAAGTCGCGCAAGAGTCTGGGGAGCCTCCCTCCACGGTCGGTGTCGGGCGCCTCCCGTCTCAACGTCGCGGTTTCTTTAGAACATCGTCTTTTTTTTTCTTTTTTGCAAGCGCATCAAAGACGAAGTTGGCACCTGCGGGTGGAGCCGGCTACTGTTCGTCTTCGTGATTTTCTTTTAAACGCGTAGGCGCAGCCGACACGTGTACGTCGAATAGGTGACATGCGCAGCAAACAGAGGCGTTTCAGAAAACGCAGAAGGGCAGGTTCAAGCTTCACAAAAGTTCACACAACACTAACGCAATATGCACGAGGAGTCTCAAAATGTTTGCCTCAACTTTTGTTCAATTTGCGTGCAGACAAACAGGCAAAAAAACAAAAAAGATGAGGCATGAAGGATGCGAGGTGCCCCGCTGCGCTCACGCTTTTAGCCTGGGGTGATTTATGACAAAGTACGGCGAAGGCTCTTCCCTCACCCCCGACATGCACCCTCTCACTCACTCACTCACTCACTCACTCACTCACTCACTCACTCACTCACTCACTCACTCACTCACTCACTCACTCACTCACTCACTAAACCAGGACCCCTTACATCACATCTTGTTGTCATCCTTTAATG
Organism: Dermacentor albipictus; assembly: GCF_038994185.2. Taxonomy (NCBI): domain Eukaryota; kingdom Metazoa; phylum Arthropoda; class Arachnida; order Ixodida; family Ixodidae; genus Dermacentor; species Dermacentor albipictus. Next base: position 14,667,274 of record NC_091823.1, on the reverse strand, counting down.
ATCTAACGATTAATTTCTGTGGGGAAGTCGACGGCAAAATATTCGCAGATATTTCCAACTACATCCACATAAGTCAATCACTTAGGGGTTTAAAAACGTACCACCATATGCTCCCCCCTAAAGAGAGAAAGAAAACAAATCCAGAAACAGCTATAGTATGGTCAACTTTCTAAAAGAGATACCTAATGAGTATGTTCAAACCAACATAACGTACCATCAACTTTATAGGTAAACAGAGCTTCATGTGGCGCGCTAGGTAGAGTCTAGCATGCTTGATGCGTTAGTTCGCGCCCAGCACGGTGCGCACAATTCCAAAACCTCCATCGGCCTAACAACTTCTTTTTCTTTCTTTTTCCTTTTTTTTCAAACTAGTCCTATGGCTCTTCAAGGAGCTGGGCGGGCGTCTTGACGGGGTCCACTGAACAAAACTCGCTAGTCCTCCAGGTAACAAGCTAAATACATCCGTACTTGAGGGGTAGATAAGGACTACAAGACCAATAAACCCGTTTTATTCGTTGACGCGTTGGGGCTCCACTGCCTTCGTTACTCCCTTATCAATCGTTCCTGGCCCAGATAAAAGTTAAGTGGCGCGGCTGGCCAACCGAAACAAATCCGCCTGGGCGCTCGTATTGCCGGTGTAGTTATCGCTTTCTAAAGGTGCTTTCGGGACAGCAGCTATAAGCACCACTTTTGCTCCGTAACTTAGCACCGGCATTCCAAGTAATCCTTAGGATTAGTCGCTTAAGATTAGCCGTAGATAGCAAAGGCATGAGAGGGGCTGAGGAATTTGTAAGGCGCAAAAATTATAAGTGCAGAGTCGGACGAAAACAAGAACCGATAATGAGGGAAAAAAAGGCCGAAAAAAAGAAAGAAGGCGGGTCCCGCGACAGGGGCATTTATCGCCGGAATTCCTGCACCGTTGCTTTCGGCATCTCGAGCCTGGTTATTTTGCCGCTGCTGTTGCGCCTGTTGATAGATGGGTTCACTGAAAAGCGCCCCAAGCAAAGGGTCAAACGCAAGGTCACTTGGTCAAATTCCTGCACACTTCGTTTGCATTTTTGAAATATGGCCGGTATCAAAGGGGGCGCAAGAAGGCAGACGTGTTTAGCAGAGGGCCTTCCTTCCTAATTCTGACTTATCGACGAACGGAAAGCAGGGAGTTCAAGGTGTTCAGTATAGACTAGTTAGGACGCCTAGATATTTCAGCTATTTGAACACCAGCCAACCAGTTTATAAATAGAGCCCGGTAACCCAACATTCGACCAAGCACGCGAAGACATCCTTCTGTGTCTTCGCTGAAAAAAAAGAAAGAACGGACGAAAAAAAAAAAGGAAGGAAGAAAGAAAGGAGGAAAGAAAGGAGGAAAGAAAGAAGGAAAATAAGTAAAACGTCTTGCATGTGCATAGTAAGAAATGTAAAGGGCACTTCTGTATCTATCTAAACCACTGGCGTCTAAATGTATTCTTTTTTTTTGCTTATTTCCAGTCACAGAAGTTTACAAAGCACGGTTTTCGAGATATTTTTAAATTTTGTCGCAGCTACTCCACTGAACCTGGAATTCAGAGGACCAGTGTGACGGTCGCTGAGGTAGGTGTACACCGAACTTCTCACTTGTCTGTCTTGTCACTTATCAGCGATGGAAGTTAGCTTATTCGCGGATTCCGTGAACAGAAAGCATCAACCGTTGAGCGCACGTAGCCTGCTGAAACAACCTGTGGAGGAAATAATTATCTACCGAAATTCTTAGTATGGGATACCCATAATGTGCGGCATAGCAGCGGGATAAGCCACTAGCCCTAAATATCTCGTGCACTTTCTAAGTGCGACGATATTCCTTTGAACGAAGTACTGCTGGCCATAGCCGCAGCCACGAAACGAGCCTGTAACGAGCCTGTACTCGAGCCGCAGCCACGAAACGAGCCTGCAGCGAGCCTGTCCTCTGTGCTCGAAAACTTGCCAAGTCTTCCAAAGCACGCGCTTGGTTACCCTTTGTTCTGCCTGAAACCCGAAGCAAGAAAAAAAATCAAGACCTCCAGTAACGTCGGCAACTTAGAGAACACAAACTCACGTGAAACTCAAACAAACGGCGGGTGGCCTGAAGTATTTTTTCCAGTCTCGCTCGTCTTCGATGCCCCGAACAAGTGCCTCCAAGGAAGGTGCTGGAAAACTTCGTTTTTCGGACTATGTATATTCCTCCATTGATCGATGGAAAGCGCGGGGAACGCGGGAGGTGGAAATTCAAGACGATGAGCGAAACGAGAGTCTTGAAGAAGACAAGTCCACTTGTCGAAACGTCGGCTCCTGCTTTCGCCTTGTTTTCGTTTTGCTCATCGTCCATTGATTGATGAAGCACAGGGCACACTGTTTATTGACGTTTCCTTATTCTTTTGTTATTATTATTATTATTTCAGCTCACTTCAACAACACTTCTCCAGCCTAACAGCAAAGCAACGTCTTCCCCTCCGCGAGTCTACAAAAAGCGCAGGCGAATGGGAAAAAGCAAGCAAGGTGCTCCTAAACAAGAACGAATATAAAACATCGCACGTGGCCATCAGACCACGAGACGAAGTGTTGAAGTGAGACGACGACAGGAGTTCTTTGTTTTTCTTTTCTTGCTCTGCGAGTCTCATGTCCAATTTGTCACAGAAGCCGCGCTTTCTCTGTTGACAATCGATATTTAAACATGGAACCATACTCGTCAAAAAGAACCCTAGCGCAATCAGAAGAAATACACACAAGGTGAAGACGAGCACCTCGTCTTGTTTCGTTACTCTTGTTCCTCTGTTATCTCTCTCTTTCTCCTTTTCTCGTGTTCTTTTTCAAGCATCGTAACAAAGTGCCAAGCTGATTTTCCCGCAATACAGAACTGCCAAAATATGGCGGCCGGCGCATCGTTTAAAAGGGTGATCACTGCGCGAATGGCACACCATCATCTTTTTTTCTTCTTTTTTCGGGGTTAGATATTCTGGGAAGGCACGCCCACAGGCAAGCACGGTGTATCTGCGCATTGATCAGCATTCTTGCGACGCGTCCGCCCCCATATAATGAGCAATGCGCACTGCGGGAAAGCCTCCTTCATGCGAAAGGGAAAATAATTGAGTGGCAAAGCCATGGAAGCATTACTTGAATGAACTTTTAAGGTTTTAAAAACTAAACACAGTAGAGAAGAAAATTAGGAGTGGGATCGCATAGTAAGGCGGGGATGACATAACATCTGTCTGAATTTAAAAAAAAATATTCAGCCAAAATTACACAGATAAAGAAACAAAGGAAGGATAACGTTCACAGATTAGACGGTGGGATAACTGAATGCAGTTTTTTATGATATGGCATACTTTCCAGTGCTTGTGCGCCAGTATGAATCTTCCAAAGAGGAGAAGGAGGAAAGAAAGAGAGAAGGCAGGGATGGTAACCAGAAATGCGTCTGGTTCGCTACACTGCACTGGGGTTGAGAAAGGGGGAATAGAAAGATGAGATAGATAGATGAATGGGGGAAGGAAAGACGCGTTGAGTTAGTGCACGCGCGAAGAGGGCCTCACCAAGTCAAAGGCGTTCACACAGCTCAGTTGAACGCAAGAAAGGCAAAAATGTCTTCACAGCTTTGTGGGCCAAGAGCGACTGGGACGGTCTTCAAGCAGCACCTGCACGGACAACGGCCGATCATCCGGTCGTCGCAATGCGATAGATAATGTTCGTCTTCCCGGCTGAAATCGATGACAATGGCTCAATAAATGTTCGCTGTTCTCGCCGCCACTGCAGACGTCGCACGCAGCACTGTCGGTCATTCCAGTCGAAGTAGTGTGCGCCTTCGTGAAAGCCACTCCCAACTACAGCAGCTATAGATACGAAGCCTCACATCGGTGAAGCCCGGGTGGAGGTCGGAGCTGGAGCGAAGGGATCAGTTCATGCAACCTGGTGCGCCTTATATTTGGGGCGTTCCACTCTGTTAAAGGGAGCTTGTGTGTCAGGTGACCATGCAAACTTCCTTGCAGCGTCTGTCCTGGAAAGAGGAATGGGTAGCAGTAAAATAATAACCAAGTTGTTGGCTCTTGAAAGCTAGGAAAGGCAGGCTGGTGTATTCGTTTGCTATACGAGTTTCTTTTTTTTACCATACCAAGTTTTTGTGCATCGCTTTTGGCAGGTAGCGACATTGTAATCAATGTGCTGAATTACTCGAAGCGGCGGAGTAACCCACAGAAAAAATCAAAATGCATAATCGACTGATTTAGAAAATTTCGCCAACTAAATTTTTAATTAATTACGTTACGACAGATATTTCAATGTATGAATATGTATTCCGTGAGCTTGCAAGACATATGCACTTGGAGCGAATTATAGGGATAGCACGGGTTTCGAGATATGTGCAGTGAATCTTGTAGTAAAAATGCCAGTATATTGTTGCACGTAATGAATGAAGGGAAAATCAGACATCCACCCGTTCGTAGCGGTGTGTGATGACGTGAGGATAACGTCGATGACACAATACTGGACGTTTTGAGACCAACGTTTGCACGAAATTCGAGTAACCTAAATGTGTTTCCCAGCCTTCGTATCTGCCAAGCGTCGCCCTTTTAAATGCGAGAAGCTGCTGGTGTCCTTCGAAACTTCGAAAATATGTGTCAGTAATGCTGCTACTGCCGCCGCGATGGAGGCGAACGCAGACTTGTCCGTCCTCGGCTGGCGCAAAGCCACGTCGAGGATTCTCGGCAGCCCCGCCTCCGGAAAGACCAGCTATACCGAGCGCAAAAGCGGAACAGCTTCTTTTCCGGGTGGCCGCGTCTTCTTTCTTTTTGGCACAATTTGTTTGGGCGTACGCCCTAAAATCCGGCGTCCCTTCTCCCGGTTTGTGTCGAAGGTGCTCGAGTGCCCGCGGGGTATTTCGAGCGGTGTCACGGCAACGCTGCCGAACGGGACAGTGGGCGAGACTGGATGGAAGGGCGCTGCTGCTCGGCCGAACTCTTGAGGTCTGCTGCGCAGTAACCGCCGTATTCCTGAACGCTGACAGAGAGAGACAGAGAAAGCAAAGGAAAGCAGGGAGATTAAGCAGACGATGCCTCCGGTTGGCTACCCTCTGCCGGGTAAAGAGCCCAGAGTTATCTGTGCAAAGATGTACCAAGTGGGGACTCTGGCGCTATAGTGCGCACGCGAGCTGACAGACTTGGTGGTTCCACTAACATGGAATCGAGTGATGGGCATAGTGCATGAATTTGCCGAGACTTGGTCCTTCCGACTTCGAACAGCTCCGACCATTTTCGAAAGGCCAATTTTTCGTTTTGAGGGGCGTGCTAATAGTAAATTTCGAGACCGAATTGAGTACGAATCGAATGGTGCAACAAAGCGAATCGGATCGAATGAAATATCGAATACTTTTCGAATAAAAAACAGCAGTTCTCACAATTAACGCAAAACAATGTTCCCGTTCACGACGTTAGCAAGTTTCCGTCATTACATCGCACGTTATGAATCGTTAACTCTAAAAGGAGCATTGCGAACAAACAACCCGTTCGTTTGCATGCACGCGACTCTTCGAAGAGTGCGAATGATCGCTGTAAGCCGTGAAAGCCTGGCTCCCTGAGCGACGTGTATGGCCTATTGGTACTACGCAAGTTCGTGTTTTATGCTTACGCTATGCCCTCGAAGATGAAATTTATGCTACATTTGCTGCAATTTCATGTTTTATTGCGCACGGTTGACGTTCTAAAATATTCGAAAACTATTCCAAAATTATTCACGTTAACGAATAGCGGCTATTCGATTCATTATTCGATCATTTCGAATACTCGCACGCTGCCAATCATGGTCAATGACATATTGCGTCAGAAATGCAACGGTGACGGTCTAAAATATGATGGTCATGGCGTGATTCCGTCTCCGCAGTAATCACTTCCGGCCTTGCGGCACATGTTTCAGTTATTCAAAGGCAACCGTCGCTGGGGCGCGGATCCGGAGGCCACACATTGGCAATGATTATGCACGTGAGGAGAAATTCGCTGCCCTTATACACGTAATACACAACGCAACAAGGTTATTTGAAACCACAAACATGAAATATAGACCAATCTGTGCAGTACCCATCATTACCACGGTATCAGAACGATCGCGAGCCCAGAGTTCCCACTAGCAGTTGTCGTAGAAAACTCAGTGCCAATTTTTTCTCCACTCAATACTTCATCTCATCTCGATAGATGGATGGATGTTAGAAGCATCCCCTTTGAAGCCACCTGGCAGCTCATTCCACCAAGTTCATTAATTTTTACCTTTTTTGTTTGCGTTTGTTATGAGCCTTTGAGATCCGCGATTCACATTAGGAACTCATCTAACCTTAAATACATGTACCGCCCTAAAAAGCAACGTTTTGTGCGTTCCGCGCCTTTGCGCTACCAATACTCCAGCTGTGTTTTACTAGTCTCCAACACCATATTCATTAACCTTTCCTCTATTGTCCTTAAATCTCAGGGCTTCTGAAAAGGTTACGACGCGCTCGCTGACTTCTGGATGGATAGTGCGACATGCTAAAAAAATAAGCCGTGCAGTTTCTGCGCTATTTCCACGCGCTACTCACGCGCAGTTGTCATAGGCGAATTTTGTGTTGTACCGAAGGCGCCCTTTCTTAATTCGTTAAAAGAAGGTGCCTGGCGATTTGTCTGCAGTGCAATCTCCACCATTAAAAAAAATATATTGTTATCTTGGCACGATGCAAGCCTTGAAGGCTTTCCAAATATGTAAAAAATCCCATGCAATGTACGAGATTCCCGCACAGGAAATATGTGGTTGGCAATGAACGTTTCATTTTATCTCAACATTCGTTGAGACGAATATATAGACGCAGCTTGTGTGGAGTCAAACTTCCCGAGCCGTTCGTTTCCTTGCGGTCGTGCTTACAAGACCCCTATTCGCTATCCATAGGCGGTGCGACCGCTGTTCAGAATTCAAATGCGTAATTTTACTTCTCCAACCCCCCACCACCCGCGTAGTTGAGGGCTCCAAATAAATTCTGAGCAAACGTGAGGTTTCTCGACCTACGCCCAAGCTCGCTACACGAGCGCTTTTTCGCACGCCGTTTTCATCGGAATGCAGCCGCCGCAGCCGGCATCTGAACCCGCGACATCAGCAGCGGAACGCCCGCACAGAAGCTCGGCCACCGCACAGGCTACAAGGCATCTCCTCGTTCGGACATCGAGGCTCCGAAAGTAGCATCCCAATATGCACATCAAATCGGGCATAAATGAGCTTGGTTCGCGGTTTCTGATCATTTAACCAGATGAGAGATAAGGTTTAACTGGGGGATGAGGTGGAGAAGTTGGAAGCGTGTCACAAAGGCTATGTACGACAACCACAGACAGCATCGCATGCATCGTCCTTGGGTTCAGGAGGACACGTTGTACGACACACACAAAGAAGGAGATAAAGAAAACAAGGTTTAATATAAAACAAGACACTGTACAATAATTACAATAACTGTTTCATTAAAACGTAAGGCGCTATCATGATTGTGGGAATACGCGTGCGATATATATATAGCGAGAAAGCAGTACCGATACTTAACAAAAGAAGAGCTTTTTACATAAATTTCTTATGGAAAAAGAAGTGGCATAATGTATCTTTTCAGCTTTGTAAAAGTTCAATAGTTGAGGCAGCTTTCGTGTCATCATCAGCTGAGGCACATAAAAAAAAAGGTAAAAAAGAAATACATAATGGAGGACGTAATGTCCCACGTAAGGGTGAGCTTAAGAAAAATAAAATAAATAAAAATAAAAATAAAAACACTGTCAGCACTTTGAGGCCAGGCTGCACGAAACAAAGAAATAGTGGAGAGTGCGCAATGCCCTTTCAGCTTAAGAAAAATAAAGTTTGAACACTGTCAGTACTTTGAGGCTAGGCTGCACGAAACAAAGAAATAGTGGACAGTGCGCAATGCCCTCCTTTATTAATGTCACGAGGAGCTAGGCCATGGTCCCAGAATAGTCTCTAAAGAGAGCGCATGATTCACCATTGCCCTAAACTCGACGTATCCTTATCGCCTCTGCGGGCGGTATAGCATGGGCGCACTATATAACCAATTCTGTCAAAAAATATTTCCGTGCCTATGATCACGTTAAGAGGAAGGTTTAGCTTCCGACGCAGCCTTCTCTAATTCCGACGCAGCCTGCTCAAATACATGTAGAACGCAACAACGCTCTTCCGAGATAATCGATGAACCGATTTCAATGAAAGTTGTTACATTTGAGAGAGAAAGTTCAATATAGGAGACTGCTGGAAGCGGAATTTCGATTTAGGGCCTGAATTTTGTTCAATAAATCTTGAAAAATTCGAAAGTTCGAAAAAAAATGGGAAGCACGAAGTTTACAAATTAATAGCGTTTTATCAAGAACAGTTATAGCGGTTGAGTAAACTGCAACCATAAGATCATTCAAAGCGGACAAATACGACATGTCAATTTATATCTTACGCGAATTCGTTACGTTGTGTACAAAAGTTCTGCAAAAGCTGTATCTCATATTACTAAATTTCTCGAGATTCATGTGCAAGATATCAATTTTGTTCGCTTTAGAGGTACTACTACATGGAATTCAGAGAATTATGATATTTTGCATTGCTGAGTAAGAGTTGTAAACTTGATAGTTTCGTTTTCTGAAAAGTTGCAATTTTTGCAAATTTTTTATAAAACGTTCCCGACCTAAATCACAAACTCGAAACCAACAGTCACTAGATTTTAGGTTTTTCTATTAAATGCAATAAACCTCGTCAAATTTGGCGTGATGGTTGCCTAGACAAAGAAACTAGTTCTCCTTTTACACGTATCTATATAGGTGCACCCGAGCGAAAGCTTCCCCTTAAGTGCATTAATCGCTATAAGTCTCCGCAAACGTTGAAAGTGCGTAGCCATAGGTTCCTTGATCGCCGCTAATTAGGTGAAGAAGCAAAAGCTGCATATGCGAGTGGCCATGCCGACAGAGTTGTCTACTAAAATTACTGAAGAGAACTCTGGCTCCGCGAATGTTCAGTCACCATGTGAACGATGCATTTAATATATAGACTTGTCTCATATTCATGCTTGTGGCTTCAAACGTTCTTGCGACTTTATTTGTTACGCTTTGTGTGTGCCAATTTTTAAGCACTCACAGCCATTTAAACAAAGCAAGACAGTTAGTTTCTGCCTACTAGCGTTAGGCACTGTGAATTGTTGCATTATTAACTCAACAACTTCGTTGAAAACAATTAATTTGGAAAGCAATTTGGAAAGCCACAAAGCCGCTTGAAGCCACAAGGACAAATCTTAGGCAAGTATACGTTCTGCCGATCGTGTACATGGTGGCTGAACCACCGTACTTGCAGCTCCCGTGGACACCAGCGCCAGAGTTCCCTCTAGTAATTTTTGTAGGAAGCTCTGTGACTGTGACCCGCTCCCTTCATTCGTTGGCCACACCTTTGAGCCCTATGAAAGAGGTCTCAGAAAACTTCGTAGTTCTCATTCCTCGGTGTTCATGCCCCCGTGTGTAAAAGTCAATAGGTAAATACACCGCTTAACCTGAAGCCACTTTCGCTCCCTCTACGCTCTTCAGCTTTCCATTGCGCCCTGCTTTCGCTTGACGATAAGGCTCCCGCGCAAGACCTTTCCATACGGGAACGGCTCAGAACGGGCTTCTCTGGGCGTTGCATTCTTCTGCGGTGGCAAGCAGACGTATGCAGGCAGCAGCTGCTGATCGACGAGTGCCAAGCGCACAGCGCTCGTCACGCTTCATTCTTGCGCCTGAATGTTCCCCGTGCCTTATACGGCGCCTCCCTTTTCTTTTCGGTATCTCTTTCGCCGACAGATAGATGAACTGTTCCTGGCGCCTCCGTTTCGTCACTCGAATAGAACAAAAAAGAAAGCGAGAAAAATGAAGGTATTACGGCGCACAGGCCGCAGGTCGGTTAAAGAGGTAGCAGCTACGCGCAACAAGCAGGTGGCATCGAAGAGCGGCCGTTGCACCCGGGGTGCGCGGAGGGCATCGTGAAAATCGGCTGTCAAGATTCTCGAGGTCCCGATCTTCGCCTACACGGTCGCGTTGTTATGGGCATCCGCTTCTGGCGCCGCCAGCCGTATAGTGCTGCACCAGTAGGAGCTGTCGTGCACGCTTAAGACGCGCTTTGGGTCGTGCCTCGCGCATCGGCACGCGCGGAGAAGGTACCGGGCGAACAGAGGAGCCTCGCCGCAACCCGCGCGGCGAGCCGTCGTGGGCAGCCTCCTCCCACGCCCGCCGCGGCATAGCGAGGGAGAGCAGACGCCGCGGAGCCGAAACATCCTCGGGTCGCTTCCGCGTGCGCTCTTAGCTATAGCGGGGAAAGCGAGCGTATGTTTTCGTTCTAGCGTCCTCCACGGACACCGTTCAGCACATACGTGGGTGGGTCGTATCACTAGTTGTAGTCCGGGCGAAAATGATACAGAAATAACGAAAGCAGAGAAAAGAAGCAAAACCAGAAAAGTTCGTATGCGCACTGTTGTTAGATAACCCTCCCCTGAAGCACGACTGGTCTCTCAAGGGAGGAAGCAGCGGATTTCGGATTGCGTGGAGTTCGAGGTAATACATGGCCATGTAACTTAGACTAAAAGTAGAAATAGCGAAAAATTGAACAAGTTACGTAAAGCGTGGGTTACGCTATAGCTACGGGCGTACTGTCAATAATACGCGCGACCGCAGATATCTATACACCATCGATATCCGACAGCCACCTGGCAGCTTTCACAGATTGTTTGCTCCTGTATTTACCTCTTTCTCTCTCTCCTCTCTTTCTCCCATTGCCCTCTTTCCAACTCATATATCCCCTACCCCAGCGCAGAGTAGCAAACCGGAAACCCGCCTCTGGTTAACCTCCCTGCCTTTTCCTCTCGCTCTCTCTCTCTCTTTTTCTTTGTACGTGCTGTACATGCACTAATATGCGAGCAGAGAAAGGTTAACGACTTCGACAAACCAGCGTAAGACAAACAGGGCAGTGGTCGAAAATAAACATCTGATACAAGAGAGTCCTCTCGACTAAAGCGGAAATCACACGCGAGAACTTGTGAGGCCAAGATGTGCAAATTGTAGAGCGTTGCACGTAAGATTTCTTCATGGATGCCATTTGAGATGGTCAGGTGAAATCGCTGTTATAAACGCCACATGTCATACAATCTGGATATCCAATAGTCTTGTAGTATCATGTATTACTTTGTATAGAAATCTACATGGCCCCCATATGGTCTCATACCATAACATGGATCTATTGAATATGGGCATTATGTGACAGATGGGGCTTTTCTTTCTTTCTTTCTTTCTTTCTTTCTTTCTTTCTTTCTTTCTTTCTTTCTTTCTTTCTTTCTTTCTTCCTCTTTACTTTTACGCCGAGGAAAACATTTATTAAATACGCTCATCTCTAATATAATTGTGGAAGCTGTGAATGGTGTTTCAACGTGGCGTCTGTCAACTCACGAGTAAGTTATGGATCGATGGATGAATAACTTTATTGAGGTCCCTCGGTACGCGCAATTAGCACGGAGCGGGCCGCTCCCACGTCGGGACAGAGAGGCCATGCCCCTCCGCCGCGTCGCGGGCTCGATTGACAGCCCAGAGCTATGCTTCAAGGTCCGAGCTGCGTAGAGCTTGGTCCCACTCTTCCTTGGTTATCGATACATTTAATACCGCATCATGTTTTCTGTCTAACTGGCAAAAATCCGTGAAAGCCTCAAGAATAAAAGGTAAACACATGGCGCAATATCTTGCGTTAAGTGAGGAGCTTGGCCACTGGCAAACGTCAGTCATATCAATAATAGGGTACCAACAGATGTTCTTTGCCCAATTATGCATCACGAACAACCTCCAATGAAACAAACAAACGTAGCCAGCCCATCTGCTTTGCGCCCAGGTATGCGCACCTTGTGATATGTCAAAGTGCATGGAGTGACTCATAAGAGCTGCCAGGCGGCCAACTGATCCACGGACAGGAAGTTTTATTTTAGCACTACTTCAATCCTCGCGTGGCAAGGGCATCCACAGTTTCATTTAAACGTGCAACTACCTGGCAGGGCTAGATTGCTGTGCGCAGCGTGTAGCCGTCTTTACTGCGTCCCAGTGAAACACCTTATCGTACCCTTTACCGAGGCTGCACGTCCGGCCGCTGAGCATGGGGTCGAGTGTTCGATTTCCGGCCGCGTCATGGAGGCGTCTTGCAAACACACTCGACGACCTTGCTCTGGATGCAGGGACCTCGGGCGTTCAAAATTAATCTGCAGACTTCCGCTCTCACGTCTGTGGTAGATTTCTGTTGCTTTTGGACGTCAAAATCAATCAATCAATAAATCAAACTGATCAATCAACCAACCAACCAACCAATCAATCAACGCAATGTCCTCCTTTAGACATCCCCTCTCCTGGAACGACGCCAGCGAAGATATATCCGAGTAAATACGTCAATGTTTTACGTATAACAAGTAAGAACGCAGCGTGAAGCTAGCTTTCAGACAAAATAAAATATAGCTCGCTAGCAACAGGCGATCTAAGGCGCGAGAAGCGCCGTTCACAATGTATCAATTGACAGTTGTAGTCAATCACACTCGCAAACAAACACGCCTGCAATGCGTCTTAGACTACACAGCATACAGTCGACCAAGCCAAAAGAGCAAAAGACGGTACCCTACGCCCTGGTGGCCCTCGGAGTCCCGAAAGCGATGGCGTCGATCACGAAAAAAACTACGTGTGTCGTCAAACCGCGCTCCCTGTGCATACAGCAGACTGCGCGAAACCCGGCCAGAGGAGGTCTCGGCGGAAAACAAAGAGCAGTCACACACGCGGCAACATGTATGCTATACCCCGATCAGGCGTGGTATAGAGAAACAGGCCTGGGCCGCGCGTACAAGCGCGTTCGACCCCTCATGAACTGCCGCTAATAGAAACATCGCTCGAGCGAGCTGCAGCGCGCATCCGGCATCCGACAGACACACAAAGGGAGACATATAGAACGACGAGAAGTTGACGTACGTGCGAGTGTACGTATACCACGCGACGAGAGGCCGACACCACCCGCGTAGCCAGTAAGGCACACGGGCGGCCGAGAGGCAGGGAACAAGACGCCAGGCCGCCAGGCAACGAACGAGCAGCATCAAAGAACGCGACAGACGGACGATCGCCCCGGAGCGACAACATGCCACGCCGCACGGCCGCGCATCAACAAGATGCGTGCGCGCCGCCGCCCCGAGCTGACACCGCCCGGCGGGGTCCTTAATATAGACGGCGACCAGACAGCAGGAAACGAATCTGTCTGGGTCTCTGCTCGATGCGTTGTCATCCCTCTTCGCTCGGATGCCGCACTAACCGTCTGCTCCGCCGCTGGTAACTGGAACAACGCAACTACACTCCGCCTCACTAATACCGCGCAGCGTGCCGCGTTGCCGTGTCTACCCAAGGAGGTTCGCCGTACAAGCTCGCTGCGAAACGAGCTATGGAGACACGAGGCCATGAAGCGATGAAAGAACTGTCATTCCTTACTGCCTTTTAGGTTTTCGCGTGCCTTGTATTGGGGGCTGTTGCGTACTCCAGGGTAGCGTATCGTACTGCTGCCGAGTTGTAGCGACGCCTGCCTATCCAAGCTCGACCGACATTACTATTGGGTAGCGTGGCATTGTCGGCGGGCTGCAGGCATACGGTAGACCATGGCGACCGGGCAAGGACAAGACGATTTCTAGTGCGAAACTTGCACGGTTTATTCAAAGGTTGATGAAAGATGATGAGAAGGGAATGAAGTGATCTCAAAAAGTACATTTTGGAGCCCCTAAATAGGCTCTCTACAACCGTGGGAGGTATCTTGCTCCCGTCGACGGCATTTGACCGGCACAAAGTCTGATTCGCGGAAAGAGGGCCCCTCCTGCTCCGGTTACACCGAGCCTCTGGTTATACCGAGCCTGCTGCAAGGAGGAGGGCGTCCCTCCTCCGGTTATACGAAGCCTCAGGGCTGGAAATCGCAGACGCTTGTCCTCCTTTGGGCGTTGCTGGTTCGCGGTAGTTTCCCTGTAGAGCTTGACAGTTCGAGGAAAGGGTCCCTCTGTTACGAGGAAAGTCGCACGCACGCACGCGCACACACAAACACACACACACACACACACACACACAAAAGAGGCCTGAATACACTGCGGAGCTTCCGCCAGACCGGCAGACACTCGAGATAACCATGGCGAATTAGGAAGTCACGCTTCATTTTGACGAGGCATGGTGAGTGAAAGTCCTTTCTGCATGAGGTGCTAGACGCCAGCCGTAACAGGGCATATTAAACATTATATATATATATATATATATATATATATATATATATATATATATATATAAACTTTGTTACGAAGCAACTACTCCCACCCATAACTAGCTGAGGAGGTTATACCCAATGACTATAAAGCCAGCTAAGAAGTCCAATATTAAGTTAACCATACACACTATACTATATAGTGGGTGACAAGCTAAGAATTAAAAACAAGATCCACCCACAAGAACGCAGTGCAACTACCATGCATTCACCTCTGAAAGAGAGCCGGGTCACCTGGAGTCCGCTCTATGCTTAATAGCGAGATTTAAAATTGAGAACACAGGACCACGGGTCCCCATTGAGTGAAAATGGCAAACTATAAAATTTAAAGAAACATAACCACTTTGTTAGTACTGCGAATTAAGTATGCTGTTCTAAGCCAAGCTGCCTGGGGTCATCTGCGAGGTCGACCCAAGACGGCTTGAGGACACACTCGTTTTCGATTTGCGTGTCTTGAGTCAACGCGAGCGCAAGAACCCACGACTGGCTTCGGTTCTGCGCATGCGCACTTGCGGCCCGCTGTTTTCTTCGGTTCCCAAGCCGCTTAAGTCCCCAATTCTAAAGCTCTCTAATGACTTTGCTCTCCTAATGTAAATGATGGGCTAATAACAAAAGAAAAGTTAATTGTTTCAAGTTAGAATAGACGAGGCAACCTAAAGTTTGCCCGCGCGGCACCAGCGCCGAATGCTCCCCTAGCGGACCGATGGAAGTTTCGAGGGTCGTAGCTGCGCCAGCGCGCGCCTGTGTTCTGTACGGCGGGAGCGCTCGTGCGCGTGGTTTTTGCGATGCCGAGTGCGACCTCATCAGCCAGGAAAGGTGGCACGCAATACTGATGTGTTGTTGATTGCTACAGCAGCCTCGAGAACACGAAAGCTCGTACGCCGCCCGCGAAATTCTACAGATTTCCTGGGAAGTGGTACGACAAGGACAGACGACAAGCATGGATAACTGCAGTGCGCCGAGTCAAGTAAGTCTCAAACTTTCGCATTCGCGTGTAATATCTTGAAAGCGGAATAGTCATATGCCTGTTTTTAGTGCACGGCCGTTTGTTTAGTCGTGTCGCGTTGTTGAATTGAGGTGGCATCCGCCGTTTGTTAGCGGTAAATGCAGGCGTGTTGCGCCGCTAAGCTCTACGACGCGTGCTCGATTCCCAGCCACGGCGGCCGCATTTCGATAGGGGCAAAATGCAAGAACACCCTTGTTACCGAGTGCTTTGATTTTTGTGCACGTTAAAGAACCCCCAGAGGTTAAAATTATTCCTGAGACTCCCCATTACAGCGGGCCTCATAATGATTTCGTGGTTTTGGCATGGTTTTGGCACTTAGAACCCCCGAATTTATTTGATTGCACTGTGCCTTCCCTCGCGATCGGCATGGACGCGCTCAAGAGAATTATTTCCCTTTTCCAAACGCTGCAACTTAAATTACTAGTTGTGCAGGTAACGGAAGGGGCTGCGCGCTACTTTTGTGTGGTAGCAGACCGTATTTAATGCAAGCCGCGGTCGTCGCGTGCGTCGGGAAGCGGCAGATCGGAAAGCAGCCGCTCGAGACGTGCGCGTTATGTTTGTTGTTTGCCCATGCTTTCGAAGTATCTAAGCGTGCAAGTATGATAACTTGTAGTGGTACCACTCTTGTAGAATAATATATGCACACAATCACAGGAACGTTACCTTTGCAAACATATTGCTACGGAATAGTAGAACAATATTATTGGGAGTAATTTAATCCCCACAACAAATAGGCACACATACTGTTTCATTCATATGCGATGCAGATGGAAGCGGCGCCAAACAGACCAATGGCAATCACAACAGTCTTCTCAGCAGTCAGCACCACCGGGACATGTGCTTTTCTACTGCAGCGACGCAGCTCTTGAGCAGCGGCAAGACACGTGTGAAACAGACTCCAGAACAAGCCTTTGAGAAGTGACGGAACCGTCAAGAAGCAGCCCAATGGATCTACAGTCATCGAGTAGTATGACAACAGAAGTTCCTGCTGCCAGTGTGACTTATGTTGTAATTTAAATAAAACTGGCTAAATTTCTGAACATGGTGCGTACCTCCAACTCGACGTCGTCTACGATCTTGTCGGACACCTGTGACACGCACTTGGCTTTCACTCTCACATCACCGTCCACAATTTGTTCAACGCCGTACACGTTCGGAAGCAGACGCTCCCCTATCGTGAGGTTGCCGCCACGAAAAAAAAGCTGTCTGCGTCGGCAGCCTTCTTGAAACCGCACGGCAATCTTTGCATCGCTGTTGCGCAAGCAGGCGATCTGCCGCCGTCGAAAACGGAGCGCCGTGAGCACGAGCAGCGAAGAAAAGCGCGGACAACACAATGTAAGCAAAGCGGAGACTGCGCCACGGCGCGACCGCGCGGCTTGACGCTTCCACATTGGGGGCGCTGTCAGGAGGCGCAGTAGCGCCGCCTGGGCATGGTTTTCTCGTCTATACTGCCGTTAGCTGAGCCGTGATATCGGAATAGCCCATAAAATTTGCCTAAAGATTCATGTTTCATCCTGAAACGACAAAGACTGATTTGTACAGAAAAAAAATAGCTGTTTTGAGCATGGAGTACGGCTCAGCGTCAGGGAAATAGGCGTAACCTCATTGACTGCATCTAAGTCGTGTATATTAGTGAGTGCAATCCTGCTGGCGCGGCTCTCTTGCCGGGATGATGGACTGCGTTTTCGTGGGTGGAGCTTGTTTGTAATCCTTAGGTTGTCACCGACTGTAGGTACAAGAAGGTCTCGATTTTCGCAATGAATTTCGAATATCTGAAACGCTTTGTACTTGCTCGGCGTTCTCCAGTCTATAGGCGGTTTTGCATTCACGATTGCCTGAGTCGAAGTCGTTGGACGGTTGGGCCCCTTTAACTGACCATTGCGCCGTAAGCTTCGCGCCTGAGACACACGTAAGTTCTTACGCCCCGCGTATACCGTAAAAAAGCGTAGCAGTGTCATTTATAGTCACGCGTCACGATATCGAGCGCAATATCGGGAGCGTGCAGATGATGCTATAGGACAAAGGGGACACTCGTGGTCACGTTCTAGGCATCATGTGCTCATGAAGCCTTCAAGCACGCTCTACGCTTCAAGACTACGGGGCCCAGCAAGCTTTGCAAGGCTTCAACTAAAGTGAAACATTATTGCGAAACAGAGCAGAACTTCCAGATAGTGAGTGCTGCACCGTTTTAGTGACGCACAGCGACAGCGTCTGCCGTTCTCCAGGCACAGTACACACATACTACACTAACAAACACAAGACTCTCCGCTGTACGTCATGCGTGAATGTTTCACTGAAAGCTCACTTGAGGCATACTTGGGGGGCGTGGGGAAAGACATTTGAGGGGGGGGGGGGCACGAAAATAGTGTCTGTTTCCCCGCGGCGCGCGCCACAGAGTGGCACGCGCGCTTGGCTCTTACGAGGACCCCCACCTAGTCCCAGTGCAGCCGTGTCAGTTTATTTTCAGTTCACAAGGACCGCCAAAAAACCACCACCCTGCCACCACCGAGCGTGTTGCATGCCGTATGGAGTTTCCCAGGAAGTGCTCGGTCTCTGCTGGCGCGCCCGTCCGAGCGACCACCGTCCTGTCGGCAAACAGCGCCTCGAACGAAGCGCTCCGAGCAGGGTACTCCAAGTGAATCACCGCACCAGTCGACGCGGCTCTAAACGACGGCCGAGCGGATGACCTTAATCCGGTAGCCAGCGGCGAAGACGTTGGCTCGGGATCAAATTAAAGAGTTCAACGATCGCGGCGCCCGATAGAGCGCTAAAGTGTTGGTTTATCTCGGGAACCGTTCGCAGAAAACCGTCTCGCCCGCGCCCTCTCTTATATCTTTCCCGCGAGAATCTCGAAAGCCAACGGTGCTCTATTTATATAGCGATGCGTCCAGCGAGATCCGGAAGAGAAATAACGTCCTGCGCAAGACGAACGCACTCTTCAGTTCAGGTTGACACGGCAGCGCTTAAATTAATTAGGGCCGAACACCAAAGAGGTAGACGGGCACGGGCGCATTCTCAGCTCTGCGTAGCCGCCGCGGTACTGTTATATACTAGGCAGCGGCTTTGATTTCACCATCTCCTTTATTGGCTTCTCTGGGGAAACGATTCGGAACGCAGGCTGACTGTGCTGTCGTCACTGTTGTGGCTGTCTGCGTCCTTAGAAGACACAGCCGAACATGAACGTTTTGCGGGACACGGCTTCCACGACAAATGTCAAGGTTCTGACCTGCTAAGGCATGACGCCTCCAATTTGAATGAATCGTTGTGTAGGTCGCAAATCCTACTAGACACCATGGAACTTTGAATTGGATGCTATCTGTGCACGACTCACGGGAATTCAAATTTTTCGCAAATACAGTGTTCCGTAAACGTACACGGCTGACGTACACGTTATTTATTACTTGTACAGTCAACCACCTGTTATTGCTGACTTGACGTAATGCTGCCCGCTGCCCGCTGCCCTTTAACCATTTCAGTTTATTTATTTACTATCACGCGACGTTAAGTGTCACGTACGTTGTAAGAACCACGCGTAACCAAATTTTAGTCGCTTCTTAGCTATCTGTAATCTATCCAGCATTTCTCTCGGCATCATATACACGTTCAAAGCACGAGTTGTTTGGAATAGCGAAAAGCAGATAAACCCAGTTATATTGATTTGTGTATTCAGTCTTCCAGTGCAGCAGATAATAAAATGCAATGTTGTTCGTGAGTCACATAAATTGCGCTGAATAACGTTGATACCAGAACCATATACGGCTCTCTCATAGCATAGGTTTATCACTGCATTTTCGACAATCATCACTGTAAATGCGCCAGGTGCATTCCATTCGCTGTTTTCTTCCTTAGTGTGCAGTAAATAGGTCGGCCAACAACCTTACACTCGACGACTGTCTTAGCAAAAAGCACAGCTCCCCGCAGAGCAGAAAGTTTCACTTTCGCGTCTACGGACGCAACGTTACGAGTCTGTTGCTCAACTCAACATTTCTCACATCGACGCCGGAAAGCAAGACTAACCAGTGACCCCAACCAGCGCACAACGCCCGTAACGATTACGTCAACAGCCGGCGCGTATAGCCTCCAGACGCGGTATGCCCGACGATTACACAAGACCATTCGCTTTTTTGTTTCTAAGCTTCTTTACGTGAATCGGCGTGAAAATAACGGGTCGAATACCGCTGGCGTAGCTACGTCTGAATGCGTGCTTGCCGGTCGTTCCTGTTACTTTTTTACGTAGGAAATGTGGTACACGTGCTTGCGTTATAGTGTGACCCACATGCACGCACGCGCGATGCACTCGGAGGTCAAGCTGTCAGGAAAGGACATTTGTAAAACGTTACTTACATTTTTTTTTTTCATGTACATCATTCACATTTGGCCTATCATCGCCACCGCCTTACAACGAACGTAGCGCGGGGCGTTTTTTAATACCATGCACTACAGTAAAAGCACGAAGGTATCCGCTAGCACATGCGCAAGAGAAAAAAACAAAGTTAGCGTTGGATTTGGACGCCCGTCAAATCGCACGGAGATGCTACTATAGTCAATGACACCATGCTATCTTAACTTGCATTTCTTCTTTAGCGTCGTCTGCATCACCGATCTCAATGTGTTCACACACGTGTACGAGCGACGCGGGGCCCCTCTCATATACTCGGTACCCTCTTTCCAGTATGTGCAGGGACTAAAGCCGCAGCCTTCACAGCGTTGCACGGTTTTATCCCGACAACATCGCCTGCCGCAACCCGATGTGGGGGAGGGAGGAGCCTTTAAAGGAGAGGAACTCCCTCAGCTTCGATGCAGTCCACGGCAATGCGCGCGCGTTTGGCGGCTTTCTTTAAAAATTATACGCGAAAGCTGGTTCTATACGATGGGGGGAGACAAGCTCAGCTCCGAGTGGCACCGTGACCCTGGGACAGCCATTTCCGCGATAGGCGCCGCCGTCACGTGCACACACCATTTGCGCCGCGGACAGCGGGGGGGGTGGAGCCTCGTGGGGTTACGTAACCAGGCTGCCAGCAAGAACGGCCCCAGGCTTCGCACGCGTAGTGCAGCGAAGTGTCAGAAGGGCACGCGGAGTTCATTAACAACGAAATGAAGACGTCTCGCTTTAGGGGCAAGCGCATTCTGGGTGTGCCTGCCCAGGATGGTACGAGAACGCAGTATACGCTACTCCGCTCAAACGGAACCCGACTCGGCGCTTGTGTTGCGGTTAAGAGAAGTTCTCCCTCGGTCGAAGTACGCGTCGCTCTTGACACATGGCCACCCTAGAAAAGTGATGTGCAGTTACTCTTACCGGGGCGCGTTGGAACAAAATATGCACGTTCCAGCGTGTTTCTTTTTCTTTCTGCGCATAAAAAAATGAAAAAAAAATGCGTGCACTTGCAATCATGGCATGGCAAGGAATATCAAACACCTCGGTATGCCGTCGCCTTTCTTGTGTCCATTTATCATTACGTCGCGTACGCGCGCTTCGTTCCTTTTGTTCCAAAATTCTTTATCACTTCTAGCTCATGGTTTACCTTGACGGCGAAACTCTGGCCAGGCGTAACACATTTAGTTTTATTTACAGTGGGGTAAACCTTTGTTGCAGTTATGGTTAACGAGAACTCCGGGAAGAAAACTCAGCTAATTATCCTGCAGGATGTCATCGCAGGAAGTACGACACAGCAATCGATATAAAACGCAGCTCCGGGCATTCGAAACTTTTCCTTTATATGTGTTTATTTTATTCGTCCTCCACTTTGCGTGCGTCACAGCGAGAAAGCGTGCCTGGTACAAGGCGCCGGTGACTCGACATTTGAAAACAGCGTAGGGCGGGGCCCGACCTCGTTACTGCGAAACTATACACGTCACTGTCTCAGTAGCACCGTTCGCAGCCCCTTTCGAGACTTGCACGTCAAGCATGCTGCGTGCAATAGTGCGCCGAAAAGTAACTTGTGGTGTAACAGAAGCAACCTGCTCGGAATGTTTTTTTCCCGTGCCATCGGCTAAACAATGGCAACGAGACGGTCACCGCCTCCTACGGCCACGTGGTTTCTATGCCTCAGCATACAACCTTAGCCTGACTAGGCTGGAACTGCTAGGAAGTTCCCTGCAGTCGTGCTTTAGCGCCGAAATAAGCGCGCATTTTCCCTCAGCTCGCGAAAATGCGCTGTGCCACGCGCGTTTTGAAGTTGAACCCGTTCTTTGAGCCTTTTGGCTTTTAGCAATAGCACCTTTAGTTACGTTTGGTTTTCAGAAGGCAATGATGCCAAAAGAACAAGTGCAAGCATGGTAAACATTCTGTAGCTGGCATATTCAGCTCGCGTATACACGCACAAGGCGCCTCGGCAATTGCCGCTTTATTTTCATCTGGAAAATCATTCAGTACAGTGGTGCTATTGTTGACTGGTAATTATTGCCAGCGTCATGGACGCTGTTCGCTTGCAATGCGTTTCTTTGTATGCAGGAGGACTGCGATTTGTAAAGACAGTGCTTACAGTCATCATATTAGGGCAGGTACACACACACACACTTCGTTGAGAGCGATGCATTCAAATTCTCACGCCACAATGACACAGCGTCCTTGATCATCTGAAAGCCTGACAGCTAACGCACGCGAGCGGACGCAGACAAAACACCCTCCACAGTGGCCGCTTCTCTTTAGAACTTTCTTTCGCAGATCCGTTATTCCAGCGTCTGCGCATTCAGCGGTCCGCCACACTTGTCGGGTAATTACGTCAAACTTTATTTTCCAGAGCGTACGTGTCAACATATACACGCGCTTTATGGTGAACAAATGAAACGCAAGCAATTCAAACGATAAGAGAAAACTCGAAAGCCAGACGTTAGAAAAATTTATTTTGTCATGCAATAGAAACTCGGTGATTACTTAATGTATATATCTGCAGACCGACAGTGGACTTAAAACCGCATAGGTACTGTTAATTTTGTACGCCTGCATGTTGTTTGCAGGCAAAGAGTAAAGCTCATATATATAGAGTGACAGAGTACCCTCTAAGACGTATATATGACATGACAGTTCATGTGCACGAGCACTGCGTGAGGTCATAATGTACTTCTCCTTACCTACTTTCCTTTGGTTTCCTTTTCTATTCCTCCGGCGTAGGTTAGCCAACCGGGATATTTTTTGGCTTTACTCCCTTATCATTCCACCTCGGTCCTAAACTGTTCGTATTGTGGTTTTTTTTTTCTGAAGTGATACACTCGTAATTCGTAAAAATTTGCTAGTTTCGCCCGAATGCTGAAGTACTGACGGTGCCAGGAATAGCACAATTTGGTTACAACATCTCCTGGATCGGCGCTGTTAACTCGGCGAGAAATTGTGAGAGGTGACACGCCGAACCCCGACGAGTCAGGCAAAGGTTCGCTTTCACAAATAGTTATGTGCTTGTAGGCGGAAATTCGTTACAATGAGGATACTTAGGAACCATTCGTAGCTTCGTTTCGCAATTTCGAGGAGAACAAAGCCGGCCACCGGCTTATATGTGCAACCAGTACAGATCGCTAAATAAGCTCATTTATCGGCCTCGCTACCCATCCGTCCAATACCGGGTGAGGAACACACTCACTCACGCCGCACCTCTCGCCCTCACTAAATGCCACCGCCAATCAGTTGGTTATAGGTTAGAAACGTCATTCCGAACCAAAGACCACGGAATGTGGCTGAGGTGGCAAAGATAACCTTTAAAACTGCATGTCATCCTAGGACGGCT
The DNA here is from genome assembly GCF_038994185.2 of Dermacentor albipictus. Taxonomy (NCBI): domain Eukaryota; kingdom Metazoa; phylum Arthropoda; class Arachnida; order Ixodida; family Ixodidae; genus Dermacentor; species Dermacentor albipictus. The sequence continues at coordinate 14,644,240 of NC_091823.1, read as the reverse complement.
TGTCACTTGGCTAGATTGCTGTAGCGATTGCGGTCACGGGTTTTTCCGAAGAATGGTTCTCAAGAACAAATGTGGGCAAATCGTGACGCTTGACGGGGATGCTGGCCGGGCCAAATACGCTAATTCAGCCCCAGGAATTTGTACGTGTAAACGCGCTGCGTGGTCGACCGGCCAGCACTCTAGCCGCTAAGTTGGATGCTGGAGCTCGTGGTAACCAGCGAAATCATGACGCAACGACGACCACAACATTCTTCCCTCGTAAATAACTGTAGACTAAAACAGTAAAACAGCACTTCTAAGACGCCAGAAGCTTCATGACAGTCTGGAGATTTCTGAACGCATAGTCTATAACCTGCCGGCAGCCCGCGAACTATAAACAATGCATAGAACTTTTATACAGTCCAGAGACATTCATAGTTTGCAGCCATACTAGACTAGGAAAATAAATTTTGTAATGTAACTACGAGTCTAGCTTACGTAAATACACTTTGTGAGTCTCAACCCGCCATGGTTGCTAAGTGGCTATGGTGTTAGGCTGCCAATCACGAGGTCAATCGCGGGATCGAATTCCTGCCACGGCGGCCGCATTTAAATAGGGGCGGTATGCGAAAACACCCGTGTACTTACATTTCAGTTCGCGTTAAAGAACCCCAGATGGTGCAAATTAGTCCGCAGTTCCCCACTACGACGTGCCTCATAATGATATTGTTTATTTGGCACGTGAAACCTCATAATTTATTTTCTTTTATTTGCGAGTCTGACCCCATAAACGCGTTGCTGACTTATTGATAACATAATGAAACAGAACAAGGGATGTTTCGTGTGCCGCTGCATACCGTTCTTCGTTATCTTCATAGTCAAAGCTTAATGTAGGTATTATTAATTCACCCCCACCGTCATTAATAACCCAAAAGCCTTCGGCAATGTCATTCCTTTTATCCGCGATAATTTGAATTATTCAGTTCACGTTTCATTTATCCTCCACGGTATACAAACGCGTGCAGCCTCGCCCCTGTCATGGCATGGTCCAGTAAATTAAATTGCAAATGGCATCCTCCAAAATAATTATGGCTGCAAAGGGCTCAAATTATGCGCAATTTTCTCCGTGAAAAGCGCCACGCAGCTGATCATGGGACGGCCGTCCGGCAAAAATTGAGACCAGTCCAACGGGAACATGGTACCAAGACGCTTGCAAAATCCACTGATCCAGGAAAGCATTACCAAAGTTGTCAGAACAAGGTCGCTATATGTTGCAATGTAGCTCGCGAGTTCCAAGTCTTTCCTGTAACTTTTCTTTACCTATTATGCCGCTTTAAGGTCAGTGCGCCGGGAGTTAATTACGATTATTAGCACACGGAAAAGTGGCACAGATTGTGGAGGTATTGAGCCACGAAACACCTCGAAAGGCGAGAAAATTAATATCTCGCAAGCCCCCAGGCCATTCGTTGATATACGACACTCGTGGGAGAACTTCGCGCTCAGACCTGTTGCTAACACGGATACGCTGGCGCCTAATACGAACGAGTTTCCCCGCGCACTGCACAATTTACACGTAAAACCACTACGAGACTTGTATCTCATATTAAGGAAGCGGTCGAGCACTTTCTTACAGGGGTTTACTCTCCGTTTCTAACGGCTTATATTGCTCGCTTTATGTACATCGTACTTATGTACACCTGTATGTAAATCGAGTGCTGCATTCATCCCTCAATAGTTCGCCTACCCACACATCTCGTTTGACCGACACATGATTGCGGATGTCACCCTAGAAACAAAGCAGGGGGCCTCGAGCTGGTAGCGATGCCACTGCCAGCATCTCTTCCTTAATACATTCTCGCTGTTCACAGGCCTACCATCTGCTCAATGGTTCCGCGAGCAGAAGGTGAGCTATCTTGTGTAAGGCAGCTGAACAATGTGGAAAAGCCCACTTCCAAAATTTCGCACACCCTGTATTGCTGCAGGGGCTCTCATCAACATTTATTTCTTCTCATTGTTCGCTTTCATCTCTAACAATTCTAATCTCTCAGGTCACTGTAGGCACTGGTTTTTGACTGCGCTAAACAGGAGAATTAAAGTTGTCTGATAAGCAACGCCATCCGAATATTCCTTGGTTTCAGTGTTCGAAAATCTTCAAGCGTAAGTTAACCTCTCTACAAACGCATGAAGCTATGCGCAATGAAGTGGAACCAATCAATTTTAATAACTTGACCTCTTAATTGACTCGAGCGTATTAAAAATAAATTTTATTCGTGCACGTACAGGAATGCTTTGAGATGCATTAGCATCAATACATCAGAGTCTCGAATCAGACTAATCCTTGAGAACCGTCGAGTTCTGAAAGGGAAGTGTGTAAGAGAGAGGGAGAGAGAATAAGGCAGAGAAAGGCAGGGAGGTTAACCAGAGGTAGTTCCGGTTGGCTACCCTGCGCAGGGGGAAGGGTTAAGAGGGATAAAAAGAGAAACAGAGTGGAAGGGGGAGATAGAAAGGGAGACAAGCATGAACAAAGCGCGTACACTACAGTGCGATAGGGGCGGCATCCTTAGAGTCTGTCGTGAAGCCCCGTAAACCGCAAGAACCTTAATAGCGTGAGTAAGGCCTTCAACGCGGATGTTCTTTCGGAGCATTGGCCTAAAGCTTTTAGTTCTGAAAGTGGACGATTGTCCAACTGGTCCAGTACTCTTCACATCACTTGTCTCTGAGCACCGTATCGCGGGCAGACACAGATAATGTGTGCGAGCGTCTCGTCGATGTTACATGTGTCGCACGTGGGGCTGTTGGCCATTCCAATGAGGAAAGCATATGAGTTCGTAAAGGCAACGCCTAGCCACAGACGGTAGAGCATGGTCTGTTCACGTAACCCAGGCGGGAGGTGCATCCGTATGTCCGGAGACAACGAACGCAACCGACACATGGTGAACACATTTGAGTCCCACAGGGGCAAAGTACATTCACGGGACATCAATCGCAGCTCAGCCGCAGCGTCTGTAAGCGAAAGAGGAATGAAGACTCGTTGACCACTTTCATGTGCAGATCGGGCGGCTTCGTCGGCGGGGTCATTCCCGCTTATGTTGCAATGTCCTGGAAGCCACTGAAAGATTATGTTGTGTCCCTTGTCAAGGCTTTGATGATATATGTGCCGAATTTCTGAGGCCAGTTGTTCATTGGGTCCATGGCGCATTGGGCTTCGTATGCACTGAAGGGCTGCCTTGGAGACACTAAAGACTGTCCATTGTTGCGGTGGCTTCTGCTTAATGAAATCGGAGCGCCGCAAGTTCTGCACCCGTCGATGTGGTCACACATGAAGTTCTTAATTTGATTTCCTCAGATTTTGCCGGGAGGATGACTGCAGCAGCAGAGCTGTTGAGTTTTACTGAAGCATCTGTGTATACATGTTGCCGGAATCTGTGCCCATTGTGAATGTGCTCCAAAGTTGCTCGTTTCAAAGCTTGCAATGACGCTCCAGCTTTCTTTCCGATTCCTGGAATTGTCAGTTGCACTTGCGGCCGGTGCAGACACCACAATGGATCTGACAATCGTGTAGCGGGCGTAAATTCTGATGGCAAGTAGGACTGATGTCTTACAATAGTGTTAGCAAAAGTTGAAAGTGGCCTTTTTGCTGGCAAGCAAGCAAGATGGTGTGAGGGAATCCTAGTCAGGTGTCGGATGTGTGCTCTCAGGACATCTGTATCAATGTAGACTGTCGAAGGAGCGTCTCTGGCTATGGCCACTGTCGCAATCGATGACGTAGTTTTGGGAAGACCGAGACAAGTTCTGAGTGCTTGGGCTTGCACGCTCTGGAGTTTGCGAATATTCGTAGTGCAAGTATTTTCTAGTACAGGTAAGCTGTACCGAAGGTAGCCCAAAAACAGTGCTTTGTATAGTTGCAACGTTGAAAAGCGCGTAAAAATCATGAAGCACGAGGCTGCTCTTTCATTGTCTTTCGAACTTCTCATTCAGCATCACCTTCATCCTGCTCCCATGTCATTTCGAAGCACGCTTAAAAAAGAGCTGTGCGAGCAGCACGTCACAATGCTCGGCACGCAAAAGTGCAATAGTTGTGCACGAAACTCACGGAATACCTTTCTACAGGACGGTGGAATTCCACCAAATCCTTGACCTTGCATTTACAGAAGTGACAACTGCATCAGCGGCCGGCCACCAACTACGGCAGCGGCTACACCGTACGCAACTGTAGAACAGCAATCAAGCCAAGCAACGGCGAGGAAGTCGATTCCAGAACGAAACAGCGGCCCAGCCCGTGGCCAAGAAAAGAGCCGCATTGAGTCGCGAGCAACGGGGAATAATTGAGTGGGTGCAGTCAGATAGCAGCCCAGGCTCGAAACCACCCGGAGAGAATTTACCGGCCCGCCGAGAACCCAAATAACGTCGGATGCTTCCTGCCCGGGCGAAGCAAGCGCGTGCGCGTAGGTGCGCGCGCACGCGCGCAGAACACGGAGATACATGTGCCGATATCGCAGCCCTTCCCTTAATGCGATAAGTCGGGCAATTGAGAGCGCCGCCGGTGAGAGTGTGTTCGAATCAAAGACGAACGTGCAGGTCTGGAGCGCGCGCACACACACACACGCGCATTCAGACATGATTTTGTTCGGGGGACCACCGCGTCGAAGTGTGCAAGTCCGAAACCCCCCATCATCCTACAACGCACCCTTTCTCCCGTATTAGCACTGCCGCTACAGAGCACAGGGGCTGGTCTCGTCTACGCAGCGTGCAGCCTCACCTCTCATCAGGAAGGCTCGCCGCTTCTCCTCTCTGCTTCGTGGGGGAGGAGGCGAGCTAGCTGGTCATTTACCCGCAGCGACAACATAAGCAACTTCCTCGTTGAAGCGTGGATGATGAATTGCCCGCAGCAACAGCATCGCGGTTGAAGACGAAGAAGACGCCGAAGACGCAAAAAAAAAGAAAAAAAGAAATACGGCTAGAATCGTCGAAGCAAAGATATATCTACTGCCGGGCAGAGAGGCAGCAGCGGTGCGCAGATTGCCGCAAAGACCAATTAGAGGGCTAGATGCGCGCAGACGCGTCGGTGCTGCTGCCGCTGCTGCGAGATACACCCGCCAGATAAGTCTTAATGGGGGGTACCCCCGCTCCCTCCCCCTTTCTTCTTTCGTGGAGCTCGCGCGATCACTTCGCTCGAAGTACGTCGGGGGGAACCATGCAGGCGACTCGCTGAAAAAGCCGGGAGGAGGTGAAGTGGGGTAGGGGGTAGCACGCATGTCGAGAATAACGGCGTTTTAATAACGCCCTCCCTTTGATCAGGGCGCAATCGGTGCACATAAGAGCGCGCCGATGCGTCCCCACTAAGTTCGAGTGTCGTTCTATGTGGGCGAGCTGGGGAGCCTGCTTGTCGCCTGCAGGAAAATACGCGAGACACCGCCGCGCCCTAGGTCATGCGCTGGACAACAGAATAGCTACAGAGGCTGCTTCAGAGGCGCTCACGCGGAGATGTCTCGTCGCAAACGTATGCATATTGACGAGCTCGCTGTCGCCCGGCACGCGAATTCGGCTGTGTAACAGAGTGCTACCTTCCAACGCAAATTACCCGACGTGAACGTCCGCAACCCGCCGTTCGTGGAAGCGTGTCGTTATGCATATGCGTATGGTAGCCAGGGGCAACAGCGCAGTGGCTTTGCCACTGTAGTTCGGACCACGAAAGACGACGTCGACGTGAAGGTTCTGTCGCTCGCTGTACGCGATTTAGTTCCATTACCTATCTTCCCTTTCTTCCTTTCTTTCTTTCTTTCTTTCTTTCTTGCTTGCTTGCTTTCTTTCTTTATTTTATGTCCGAAAGGGCAACTTGGACTACGTTAAAGAACCGGACAATACAGCCTGCTGCAGATCCCGTAAAGCACACTTTGATTCGATTGTCGAGCGAAGCTACCATGTCTTGGATGTCCGATAGTAGTGATCAGCCTTGTGGGGGCGATGGGCTGGAGAATTCTAACAGAGCACGCATTTCGGTTGCGGTATGAACAGAGCTTCACTGCAAATCCGCCTACAACTCATCAGCAAATGTCACCCCAGCAAATTTCGACCGTCTTGAGGGTTTCTTGTTCGACGAGCGGCCGCGTTTTGGGCCCATTGAAGCGCGGCTGCGGTAGAATGAATGGTCAAAATCATCGCGGATATTCTGAGCAAAGGATCAAAAAATGGGACGGCTTGCCCAAATCTTGGGAGAACATGGTAGATATATTTGTCAGGAAGCCAATTAACTATGAAGGACTAGAGCGTACAAGGTCGGCCTAATGGTACATTCGAGTGGTCACTTTCAAGTGCTCTAGCGCTCTTGAGGTGCGGTTAACAATCAGCCCGTAGAAGTCGAATGCTCGGAACACATTCACCTGGTTCATTCAGAGCACGGTGCTCTATCTCAGAGAGCTCGGGGGTGCTTTCGCCTTCCAGCTGGGAGCGGGACCGAAGTCCGACAGAATTCCGATCACGGGGCTCCTCGGACGACTGCCCTCCATGGGAGCGGCTGAACGTACAGCTCGGGCATGCTTTGCCCGGCTCCAATGTCGAGAGAGCTCCGCATCTGCACGAGCTGTCTCGTAGCAAAGTAGGAACCATTCGACTGTACCATAAGTAACAAGTGACCAAGCAGTATCAGGACGATGAGCAAAACAAGAACAAGGTAAAAGCGGGAGCCAATGTTTCGACAAGCGGACTTGCCTTTTTCAAGAAAGACAAGCCCACATGTCGAAACTTTGGCTCCCGCTTTTACCTTGTTCTTGTTTTGCTCATCGTCTTGAATTTCCATCTCCCGCCTTCCCCACGTTTTCCCAAGCAGTATCAGGTTAGATATAAACGTCCAGAACTCTCCCGATGAACGCCGAGACTGATAAGGCGAAGTGAAGCAAGATAACAGAAAGCGGCGACGCCGTGTTGAATTCGATACAGCACTCTGGAGAAAAAGAGTTACCATTCAGGTCAAGTAAGCCTCATCTAGACTGATCCAACTTGATGACTAACTGCTCATTACGCTCTAGCAAAACATACGTAACAAGAGAATGCTGAACACCACTTCCGCTGGTCTTTTATTTTATTGGATACCAGAGTCACATAATCTCTTCGTGTCTCACAAAGCCGGCAACTCACCCGGCCAGCCGTTCCTTTGCCAGAGTTACCGCGGACGAGCACTTCATGGTTGTTAGCCAAACCGTGCGGAAGAAGTATAAACTAGAACGTAGGCATGCGTGCACCCGCAGCGAGAACATGACATCGCCCCTAAATGGTGTAACCAAAAGCTCGTCAAAAAATGGACAGAAAAGAAAGAAAACAGTAACGAGTGACCAGACGTTTCGGAAGAGACCGCTTGCGGGCGGCCATGGCGGTGAAATACACAGACAAGGAGCGGTCCCTATGCGTCAGGCTCGCTCGAGGGGGCACGCACCGCGGTCATAGGACAGGATGCGAGGCACGTGTCGGCATTCCCGGGCGCACCAGGCGCACGCGAGACGGACGGAAGGGAAGCCCGGAGCAGAGAACCAGACGGCTGATCGCTTTTTCGCGGAACCCTTTTGCGACTCGGCAGTAATGCGGGGTGCACAGCGTTTCACTCGCGTTTATCAAACAGACCAGGCGCGTTCATCACTGTCTCAGCCAATGTCCTTATAGCCTCACGTACGCTGGCCGCCGAAATGTGGAACCGCTTCTTGGTTTTTCTTCCCGTTTCCCCGTATACAAGTAACGCCGCCATGATGGAACTCCCGGAAGCGGCCGTGCTTGTCTTCTAATGAGCCTCATCTGAATACGACAAGCTTGAATTCGTAATAGCCTTCGCTCCGCTCCCTTCGGCGTATAGTACCTAATGCAATTTGGCCCTCCCGTTCTACCTGGGCTTCCGTGCAGGCCGGCCCGGGAATCCGATTTGTAAGTGGACGCTGCAAGCGGGCCGCTTTAGAAGTCGAACTCGAACAAGCGCTTCGCTCACTCATCGCACAGGGCTGGGCCAGAATTGGGTCACGCGGAGCGGCGCGCAAATCAAAAGCACGAACGTGAGCGTACGCGACACGACGCAAGCTTGTGGAACGTCTTCCGCTTTCCGGTCGCTTCTCGGCAATTAAACGAAGGGACTAAGAACGCGCCACCCTTCCTCGTGAATGAGATCCGTTCGTAGTCACATTATACTACACTCGGAAGTGCCCATCGCTCACAAAGCTTGTATATTTTGGTTGTGCGACCACAAGAATAATTATATGAGATAATCAGAACAACCAGGTCAGTCAGGCATCAATCTTGCTTCTTAACAGTGTATTTGCCTCTTTGTTGCGCGCCACGCGTCATAACATGTGTTGCGCAAGATAGCGATAAGTCGACGGTCATGGCAGACGCAAAGAAAGAAAGAAATACATATAAACGGTTTGAATCAAGTGCCGCAACATCAAAAGCAATAGATATCCTAAGCACCCTGCACAGTAAATATGATAACCCACTTCTCCAGACCGACGCCCACAGGGTGTGGCATTGTTGCCGTTTATATCCCTGGCCCGAAAAAGCGCAGTATGCGCCTTCCGGTGATGGCGACATTTTCTTAAAATGATAGCCATCTTCATGTAGATACGGGTTGCAGCAAGTCGTATCTTCTTTATTATAAAGGTTTCCACAGTGCTGCTTGAAGCTTAAGCAATAAAAAAAAGAAAAGAAAACGAAGCGTCGAGCGACGTCGGCGAATTGGGAGTAAATAAACGCACTTCGAACTCAAAACGGACCACGGATGTTTTAAAATACTTTCGCCGCAGTCTCCCTCCTCTTCGATCCCTCGAACAAGTTCCTCCACGAAAACAGCGGTTCAGAAGTTTCTCGCACAATGCGTATAACATCCACGGATCGATGAAGACCCCGCACACGGTATTCATTCGCGTGCCTTTCTTCTTTCTTTATTTCTTCTTTTCCACTCCTTCACACCTTCCCCTCTCTCTTTTTTCCAAAACAGCAAAGCAACATTTTCATCGCCACGATACAACAAAAAGCTTAGATGGACGGGAACTGCAAGCACCAATAAAATCACTCCAAGAATGAACGGCGCCTGCGAACATACCAGACGTGGACGACGTCGATCAGAGTTGAAGTGAGGCGACGATGCAGCTTTCGTTCCTCAGAGGCAACTTTCTTTCTTCTCTATCTCTCTCTCCCTGTCTCTCCCACACACACACACGCTCACCCCTTCTGCCATTATTCCAAACGCCCAGACAGTTTATCTTGTCTTCACTACAGCGCCGCGGCCGGCGCCGCACCGACCGCTAATGCAAAGGCAGCGCCGGCGCCGCTCTCGTCCAACGACTTCACGGATTGGCGCGCGTCAAAATATTCGCTCGCGAGACGCTCCAGAAACCGATTCACCGAGAAAAGAATGGGATCCGGAACGCGCTACGTCGCGCGCGCGCGCTAGACGGGCGCACCGATCGTTCTTTGGACGCGCTTCGAAATTCTCTCTGGTCAGTTGTGTGCAGCTCCAGGGAAGCTAAACGAAATAGAGGACAATTCTAAGCTGAGCCGGGATAATGCGACGATTCTATTATAACTATTTTCCTTTCTGTGTTTCACCACCAGGAGTCCCAGCTGCGCTCCTCCTACGCTATCACGAAGATGGACAAATGGTGAGTGGTGGATGATTCGAAAAAAGAATCGAGCGGAAACAATGGCTACGCTATACCGGCATGTATATCGCTGGTTGAGTTATATAATGTTATCGCTGGTTGATATATATTATAGGAATAGAATCGAAGGAAACGAAGGGCTATGTGATACCGGCGAGGCCGGTATGTTTTAGCAATTTATTTCGTTCGATTCTATTCCTATAATATATATATATATATATATATATATATATATATATATATATATATATATATATATATATATATATATATATATAAGGTATATCTCTGGTTGACTTGCGTTCAACATGGCGAACAGCGCAGACGACGGGGCAAGTGGCATCAAGTAGTCAGCACATCTATCCTGTTCGTAGCTCTTGTACCATCGTCTGCGCTGTCCGCCATGTTGCACAAGATAATGCCGAGGCGATTGCTTGCGGGCCAGTAAAATATACGCCCTAAACAAGGGAACGTTTACGAGGGCATACTTTTTTTTTCACACCTGAAGGTAACCATCTTTCTTTTTTTCTTTCAACGATCGAAGTTATTTTTCAAGCGCAAGTTATACAGGTTACTACAGTGCAACACTTAATGTTTTAAGATGTATGATAACATTGTATAACTTACCCATATGCTGTTCTTCTAAATTTTGTTCAGAACAATGCTAACTTTAGACTGCGAAAAATAATCAGAACATCCAAGTCCGCGCTGTCTTTTTAAAACGTTTAAACGGAAAAGAGCGCCGGTTTACTTAACGCAGCAACCGCATTGCGAATGAAACTGTGGCGTTGGAATTCGTGGAACAGTGTCAGGCAGATTTGTTTTGTCGGTAGCGTTTGCTCGGTACGCACAGTGCCTGCGCGACTGAAGAGTGCTTGCTCAATTTCTACGTGTATAGCCTACGGGTTAAGACGGTATATATACGGCAAAAACCAGCGCTGGTTGGTGGAACAGCCAAGCAATAAGATTTCTCGTGCATACAAAACTTTTTCATTAAAGTTTCTTTCGCGCTTCTTCATTCATTCATTCATTCATTCATTCATTCATTCATTCATTCATTCATTCATTCGTTCATTCATTCATTCATTCATTTTTCGCGCTTCTTCATTTTAGAAGTGGTCGTTTGGTAATGGCTGGAAATGGAACTGTGAATGTATACGCAAGACCTCGCTCTATCCGCGGGAGAAAATTTGCAACAGACGAAAAACAAAGAATATCGTCTGCTAAGTGTTCTGAAGAGCAGACGATACCGGCGAGGAAAACAGAACGTTCGTGTGCACTGTGCCCTGGTAAGCAGAAACTAGCTCCTGTTTCAGCATTACTGCCTGGCATTACTGCATGGTACAACGGCGAGACAGCGCCGTTGCGCGCGTCACGGTTAAACAACACAATAGAGGCGCCAGGCGGTGCTCGCGAACAATCTCACGAATGGGAGAATGGTAATTTTACGAGCTGACGCTTAGGAGCAGATAACTAAGGCGTTACGAGACAAACGAAAAACGTGACTGAAGAAAAACACGATAGTGAAGGGAGTGGAACGGCCCTTCCAGAACGCGACATCGTTCCTCACAATAAAAGACGCGTGCGCCTTTGTGGTACTTTCAAAGTTTTCTTGCTTCCGCTTCCGCCAGGACTTCGGCGTATAGCGTCTTCTGTCACGTAAAAAAAAAACAACGATCAATCTTGTCTTCAGTTTACTTTACGTCTGGTTGGAGGCGGAGTGCGCCGAGGCCTTTCCTTTACTAGCACCATCATCCTTAAGCAACCGACAATCAAGAGTCAAAGGCGGTAACGTGGTCAATACGCACAATTAGGGATAAACTAATGATACAAACATTGCCGATAACTAAGATTAATGTACTAATCGCAATAGTAAAACAATACATTATAATTCTTTTGCGTTATAAATGCTCATTCGAGGGTCTGACGAAAAAAAAAACTAAATTGATATGATGCGATACAAAGTTCGCGAGCTTGTCACATGCGATAACGTTTTCATTGCTTTCAAAAGCGCTCCACAGCGACATAAACTGAACAGCAGTTCGTTGTTAAAGTGAGTGTACTATTACAAGATTATGACTTTGCAATGCCTCATATCGAAAAAAGAATTCCGGTGCGCAGAGGAAGAAAACAAATAGAAAATGCTTCGTTAAGTGGTCCGCCTGCATAAACTTCACAATACTGGTTCGACCCTGGTTACAGTAAGGGTACTCTCCTGGCCAACCGGCTGACGAGAACGGTCGTTGTGAGGACTTCGGCTAACATAACGGCGTACCGCACCCAGTTAAATTGCTGCGGGTGGTCTCCCCATTTTAAGCTATACCATCGTTCATAGCTGTACTCCGTGTCACCAGTTCCGTGCAGTACACCGAGAGCTACTGGTCGGGTCAACCAAGCAGAAGAGAGAACCAGAGAATGGGCTCCTCCATCCGCTGTCCGCCTCTGATCACCCTCCTGCATGTGACGTCAACGGACAGCAAGCTTCACGGAAGGACTTGCAGCAGAGCACAACGGGCCAGTCATCCTTCCTTATCTGGCACATGCGGTTGGATCTCGTTACTGATTGGCTCGCACGAGCCCTAGCCTTCATTCAGTGCACCGCATAGAATTGGTGAGAAATAGCATTGAAAAATGCACAGTGACATGAAAGGTCAAACGTGCACGAGAGGCAAGAATGTTAAGGGCTCCAGGGAAGGGTGGTAAGGGTGCCCGTGCAAGGTTCGGTAACAAGGCGGGACTACTTTAAAAAATAGCTCGCGACGTTTTGCTGCGTCAGAGACTAATCGTGTACGCGAAAAAAGGAGGCCGCGCTCGACGCCGCTCCCTGTTTATTCATGGCAGTTCGACATAGCAAACCCGTTCGTTTTGGGCGCCGAGCCCGCAATCTTGAAAAGCACCAATTAACGAAGGTGTCGCGAACTGTACGCCGCGCCGGGGTGTGGTTGCGAAAGCTGATTTACATTAATATCTGTTTTCCGACGCCAACAAGGTCGAACCGACATTGGTCATCTTCCCCGTATATGCTACAGAATTGAACGACAGTGTCGCCACTTTGTCGCGCCGATAATCGCTCCCGTGGCGCCAGCAGAAAGATTTTCAAGATACAACGCAGCAAGGAATGGGACTTTTTTTCACGCGACAGCTCAGAAGGCCATGATGTTGTTCGTCTTACAGAAAATTTCAGTTCACGTGAGAGTGCATGTCAGCAAAGGCATGAGTGAAACCACTAGGCAGGTTGTGCTAATAAGCTGTTGTAGTTAAACAGGAATTGACGATGAAATTCTATGAGGCTAATGAAACGACGTCCAGATAATATCTTTCCACCGTGGCGCGTGTTCAATTCAATTATCTACATTTGCCAAAAGATATTCTGGCTGGACGCCTGCGATAAAAGCTGCGAAGAAATAGCTTGACGGCGCCCCGTAAACCTATACAAGGCACGTGATAGGTAAATTCATACCAGAGATGAAAAGAATTTCATACACGTTGATGGCAGCGCTTTTACTTATTCACGGGCGCGAGTTCGATTAACGCGTATTTTGTCCAAAACGTTTCAAAGCTTGCTTACCCTCGCAATGACGTACCCATTAGAAACGTGGAAGGAAACATTGACGTACGCTGTTTTGACTTATTTGCAAGGCTACTCTCGCCTGCAGCTTATAAGTAGCATTGTGGTCCTCCGCCTCCTGTCAGCAGATTGCGCTCCTTGCTTGCTTATACAGATGAGTCTTTCCGCGGAGAGCAAAGTTAAAAATGAGAGAGCGTAGATTTGAGCATGTTGGTATTCCATAACTTTTAGGTTTTTAGCGCACAAAAAGGGACGAGAGACAGAGGTCTCTCGAGACAGAGAGCGCTGTGTCCGCGTCGTACCTCTGTCTCTCGTCCCTTTTTGTGCGCTAAAAACCTAAAAGTTAAAAATGAAGTTGTGGTGAAACTGATTGATTGATTGATTGATTGATTGATTGATTGATTGATTGATTGATTGATTGATTGCAAAGCTTCCATGCGGTAAGTATATGGATGCTGCATAATGGAAAACTTGATTAGTGTTGGCCACTTATAATTATATTACGTGCAACAATTCGTACACAGAATTTTTTTTCGGTTGTCGTCGCCATGTAGGTTTGCGGCCGCTAGTAAAGAGTACGGAACCCGCGACCTCGTGCTGAGGCAGCGTTCAGATGCCACACTGGCGGACAAAAAAAAAACGGTCAGTTATTACAGCGAGAACGCGGAACGGTAAGCGGCTAATGTGGCATCAATGTTGGTTTCTGCAAACGCAGTACGAGTCGGTTACGTTTTAGTGACAACTACAACTTGAATATGCGCCCAATCAACAATACCTAGATAGCACAAGTCATGTTCACTCCCATCCATGACGTCATGCTATCTGGCCCAACTGCCATATAATCTAATGGAGATGTTCCCAAGTAAGCCGCGGTCATTTTGACGCCACCGCTTTCGTCACGCCAGCCTTGGCAATGGAAATTTCGGGCCAGGCAGCATAACGTTATGGATCAGAGTGAACAGGCCTCGTGCAATCTAGGTGGCGTTGGCTCAATGCACGGTACCTGGGACTCCGGAGGAATACGCCATGTGAGCATTAATGTATGTGCCACGAGTGCCGCGCTGTTCGGGCGCCTGTCGGGCTCTTCATAATGTCCTTAGAGTTTTCGCGTTTCGTTATCGTGGTAAACAAGAGTGCTTTGGGTAAAGTGGCTGCAGTAGAAGTCTTTTGAAGGCCCGCGCGGAAGCCCCATCAAAACTACGTCGAAGCCACCACGAAGCCAGATCAGAGTAACGTAAACGGATTGCGCCTGCTTTGGGGATCTTGGGACTGCGCATTGACCTTGACTAGAGATTCTGGCACTACCTTTTATGGTGCCTGCTAGAACGTGTTATGCGGTTTGCGCGGCGTATTATTAACGAGTTATTTCATGCATCACCCATGCCATCTAGATAGATAGTGAGGCTTTGCACAGTTTGCTACACGTAGGGAGTGGGACGGGATAATGAAAGAGAGAGAAGAGTTCAGATTTTAAAGCAGCACGTTAGGTGTATGGGAAGGTAAATATATTCAGCATCTATAATGAACCCATCTCTCTCTCTCTCTCTCTCTCTTGCGATTATTCTTTACAGTTGCTTACACGCTGTAGAGGCCGAATGAATTTTATCGTCAAGACAGAGCTCACTAGTCGCAATACTTGCTTGAAGAACCCGCATTTTCAGACAACACAGAAGTCGAATCAAAGGCCTAATTACACGTATAACGAAGGGAAAAGCATGACCCGGTCCCGTATGTCTTGCACGTATTACGCCCCTTGCGCGAGTGATCGTCTATCAACAGAGGAGGGGAAAAAAATAACACCGCAGAACGCTACGGACCACAGTAAGCACCACCCAGCTCGGGCGGACTGCAAGAACATTGCGTCACACATTCACGAACAGGACAATCAAGTAGACGAAATGCCCCTCTGGTGAAAGTGTCCGAGAGCGAGCATTGCAAGCACATACCAAGAAGGTGTTGCGGACGTGCGGAACTTTACGCACCAGTGAACAACATTTATTACATACTGTCGTCCTTGTTCGACCTCGCATCCGCACTGCAGGAGACAGACTGAAACCTGTAAGACGATTTCTTTTTTTTTTTTCGTTGCGAGAACACCACGCTCAGGCATGGTACGTTTTCGCCTTTACTTTTTTAACAGTCTACCCGTGCGCTGTCCTCGTGAACACCAGGCGTCGGCGCTGCAAAACAAATGTACTACTTGTTTGCCACAGCTAAAGCCGCCGCTCCATTGGTCATCGTTCCAGCTATCATGGGTGTCGATCGCCGGGGCTGATAAGGTTTTCCTCGTCTCGGTTAGCCAAACCAGCGCACAAAAAAAAATACTAATAATGCGTATGTCTATATACAACCCCAGGCAGCAGAAGAGCTGGCGCGCCCATGCGGCCGCTTTCGTATGCATTACCGCTGTCCTTCGGCCCAATGCCGTATTCTACATGATGAAAGTCACGCTGAAAGTGGCGCACCGGTGTAGCTGCGTACGAAATTGGACGTGGCTTTCCGATAGGAGGAGGAAGAGGAGGAAATAAAGAGAGAAGAATAAAGCAGAGGATGTTAACCCGGAATGCGTCTGGTTGGCTACCCTACTCTGGGGTACGGGAAAGAGGGAATAGCCGCGGTGACCTCGCGCACACACGCGGAGGGCCTGAGCGAGTCAAAGGCGTTCATATAGGCCAGTCGCCCTCAAGAAAGACAAGACTACCTTCGTGGCTTTTTGGGCCGACGAGCCATGGGGATGGTCTTCAAGTAGCACCTGCACAGAGAACGGCCAGTCGTCCAGTCTTCGCAAAGCGATAGCTAATGTTTGTCTTTCCGTCTGAAATCGATGGCAATGGCAACGCCTAACAACGTTTACTCCGTTCCCATGTACTCACATGGGAGCTCCCAGGAAAAAGTTTCGCCTCAGTCAAATCTGGAAAGGTTTGCCTCGCAAGTATGGCCTCGCATACTATCCCATAAGTGACCGCACCCATATGAAGTGGCAGACAAGTCAAATGAAACCTTTACAGAACACATAGTCTGGTACTTCCAAAGCCGATAACTGTATCTCGCCGAGGCCAATGGCTCGCACGAAAGTTAATGAGGTCTATATACTGAGTAGCAGACCAGCGGGGAGCAAGCTCTCTCTTACGCGTCACCACGAAAGTGCAAGAGTGCGCAATGTTGAATGCGCGGACACCGTCTACAGTTCAGGCTAATACGTCAGCCATGGATTCTTTAATGGTAGAACGATGCAACAGCGCGGTCTTCTGTGCTTTCATCGCGTCACGAAGCGCTAAGTCGAACGCGCATGACAATCCAAATGAACGATCTGGACAGGAGGAGATTGATGTAACCTCAGTCCACCTTGCATTACATATGCAAAGGTGGACCCTTTGCATTGTTGGCACTGGGTGGAAATAATATGCGAGGCTCTGACTCATTACAGAATACTTATACAATTTTTCTTTTCTAAAGCTCTTTCACAAAAGAAACTGAAGCTCTATATTGGGAGGGGGGGGTGCAGATATTTTTGCAGGTGTGCGTATGGACGCTGACATGTTGTTATTCTGCGTACCGAGTGGAAGGGGGATTAAAATACTCATACAGAGAGTGAAGAAAAAAAAGGAGCAGGGGAGGGCAAATTTAAAGCGCGAGTAAACATGCTACAATAATACTTGCAGATAAAACGATGGCGATAAATTCATGCCTTTCTATACCATGAAGCGAACCATTGACTAAAGCTGTCCGAGAGAGCCTTCATTTGTTGAATCTGCGTTCGCTATATCACCTCATGTTTCAAATCTGTAAAAGGAAAGAAGACACGCAATTTGGCAAGGAGAGAAGAATGTGAGTCACAGGAAAATTTGCAACTACGTTGAATTCGCCGCTACAATGTCGCGCCCGCCGCACCGCAACAACGAAACAGAGTCGCTGCATCAGACATCAAAAGCTGGGACAACTGCGCAGGCTTCCCGCCATTGTCCAACTTTTCGACAGCGGACGACACGCGACGCAGACGACACGCGAAGGGCGCTTGTCGGGTGAGTGTTCACAGGCCTCAGCCACTAATTTCGCCGCGTCAGCGGTGCTGCACAAACGCTTTGTCAGGCCTGTCAGGCGCCGCGTCGCCCACTTTGCCCAGTTGTTGGGAGAAGGGCGAGGGTGAAGTGACCGCGGCGCGGACAGCTGCGAGACAGCGATGAGCTCAGACGGAGCCGAGCGAAAGTTCCATGCGTGACGTCAACGTGGCCTTTGTAGAGGAACTGAGAGGAAAAGAATTGCACGGGTGCTTTAAGTCGGCGCTCCTACGTCACGCAAGTCACGCGGTCGGACGAAACAAATGACTATATATGGCACTGTGCCGTTAACCCTTATGCTGCAATTGTAAAACGAGCAGCGAAGCGTCAAACCTTGTACACGGTACATAGTTCAGGAACTGCAGATGAAACGAGTGGAATTTCTGGGAATTATTCAGCTCTGCAATCCTCCGTGCATTTCCACGCGCAGGAGATAAGCCAGTAAAAACGAGAAACGTTTTACTCACGTGTCTTTACCTGTGATACCGCGATGACCGCGAATCGAAATGATGAATTCATGGACTTTTACTCAAGCCCATCATAGACCATAAATCAAAGGCATCGTACATTTCGGAATTCGGAGGGATTTTTGACGAGGCTCCTTGCTTCACCTGTAGTATTCTATGGGGCAATGTAGACAGCAATTCACTGTCAAACCTTTTACTCAAATCGAATCTTTCCTTAAAATAATAAATGCTCCGAATGATTCCGCTGGAAACAGACCGAGCCATGTCGACGCCGTTTCCGTCGAAAGGCTGCCTTCTGCACAGCGCGCGCAGTGAAGCTGCCTTCTGTTGCTGAGTGCTGTGGCCAATCGGCCAGACCAGGCCGGCGCTGCGTCATGGCGACAACAGACGGCCCGCGCCGATTACCTCACTGTGTGAATGCAGACGCTACGTCAATGAAAAGTTGATAACTATGACAGCCGATGACATGGTAAGAAAGAAATTGAGAATTGACAACTACAACGTCATGATGAACTCTAGGCTTTATTAGTACTCGCGAAGAAAGTGACAGAAATCATAGTTTCATTATACGCAATTATCGTGGGCACTTAATGCACTTCGTCTTTCTTATCTGTACATATCCATCATCGTTATTTCTCGTCGGTGTCTTCGCTCGCCACCGCTTGTGCTTCGAGATTAAAGAGCACCGGTTGCCGGTTGAACAAGTTCCCTACAGTATTTCTTTTATTCAATAAATCAACCCAACCTTTCCCCCTACATTTTCAACTGTTCGGGCTTCATGGAGCGGACTCGGCGGCCGCCATAGTCAGGTTCATATTATGGGGCGCGTAGAATCGGATATTCGTTGGCTATATCTAGTCGCAGTGCTATACCTAAAGTGGTTATGCCGGCTCCCTCGCTTATCTTGTTTGCGGGTGGGCAACGAATATTCGCTGAATTTTGCCGCTTAAGCGGCATGCATTTGCAGGGCGGACGCGCCTACCGAGTCACTCTATACACTCGGTCGCGATATGGCTCAATGCCACCGAATCACGCTGCCAGAAGTTATACTGCTCGGTGTGCGATTTGCTATAGGATAGCCAACTCAAGCTCGTCCTACAAGTGAACCATCTATTCGGCCTCTTGCGTGACTCGAGATTTAGAATTTTAGAATAACACTGCTCTTCCATAACGCGGTCTTTCTTACAGAACGCTGCACCAGTCTGCACTTCGACGATGCCAGCTCGCCGCCTCGCACTGACGCGACGCCTACCGACGTTGGCCACAACGTGAAAGTGGTTCTCAGGCAAGTCTGGGCGAAAGCACAAGGAGGCATAGACATCGCACACATATGCAAATACGCGACCAGCTCAAGAGCCAGCAGACGGAGGGGTCTATCCAGAGAAGGCGAGTGCTCTTCCGACCTTACTAAGCCCCCTTCCCCGTTCCCTTCTTGATGCTTCTTGACGCGTCAGTGCGCACAGCGGGGCTCCCCCTGCAAGGCCGCCCCCCGTACGGAGTCAACGATTGCTCCCGAGACATTCGGCGACGACGACATCGCACCGTGAAGAGCAACCGCCAGCACCGCTTGCCGCTCCGCCGTGTCCCGCCCGACTAGAGGGACTCATGCGTCATGCTGTTGAGACACTCACAGCTCGGGCACTGCTCTCAGCTTGACACCGTGCATACCACCGTCCGGGAAAGTAAGCTAGTTGCTTGAGCCCACGTGTACTTATTCATTTCCTCTTTAAAGCTCCATATACCGTTTTTTCGAGGGGATAACTGGTATATAGCTTCAGAGAGGGGAGGCGGCAATCGGCGCATCTAGAAATGCACATACCCGAAGTTAGAAGTTTCAAATTGGGCTAGCACGTCAGCAGACGTGTAGCCCTTTCTCTTTTTTTTTTTTTGGTGATTTGACGGTCGAGTGTTTTAAGAGCTGCTGTAGTAGTAAAAAAAACTGTGAAAATGGCGAGTATAGCGAAGCGGTAGAACAGAAGCGCAATATCTTTAATATACTCAAGACACGTTTAAATCCCAACTGCTGCGGTGAGCTATCGAGTGGAGGGACGCCACAGTCATCAGCAGAGTCGCCAGTCCGGCTAGTTGGTCGACATCTAATCGTCAGACATTGCAAAGTGTAGCTATCAAGGGCGCGCGAAGAAAGACGAAGAAGCCGCTACTTGACGCAGTATTTCAGAAGTGACCCTTTATAGCTGCTGAACCAGAATCTTTTTTATGAAAGGGAAGAACTGTCATCGACTTGTAAGAGAGAAACTTTGATGGCATCTGAGGAGTTGAGCACAGTTCAGAGTCAGGACGCTGCCACGATCCAAGAAGAACGTCTCGTAGCTCAGGTCACGTGTCGTGTCGCATGTTTAGAGCGTTCTCAAGGAGACACCCCGAAATTGTCAGGCGTCTGAAAATACAAATTAAGAGCTTTACGTCCTCGTCAACGCCGCAGATGTGGGACACAAGGCGTGGATAAGAAAACCCGCGTGAAACATATGTGTGGATCACAAGTTTTCTTTTTCATGAAACTCCCTCCACCATGCAGGTCTCCGCAGAAATGATTCGTTTAAGAATACCTGTAGCCTAAAGCTTAGCCAAACCAAGGTGCGTTTAAGAGTCTATGGCTAGCAGCAGGCGGCAGATGTACTCGCCGCTTTATCGCGCAGATCTCTCTGCGGCAGTGTGTAGTCGGGCACTTCACTGTCTGGCTCAGCCTACATGAACTAATCTTTCTGCGGGCTGGAAAGGAAAGTACAGACCTTTCATTATTATTATTGAAATGAATATTAGGAGACGTTGGCGCCTTTATAGTGTCACCGGCTACTCCTTGTCACTTAGCAGAGGAAACAAATATGCGTAAAAATGGGAGAATAATGACACAATGTATGGCGCTCAGTAGTACACCAGATGAATAAAAAACTATATAACTTAACAGTGCATGAATCGCAAAGTATTGTGCATGAATTCAGTACACATTCGCATACATAAAGACAGATATTTTGGATAGCCAAGCACACAACACACGTACTTACACTGCAAGCACACAACACAATTACACATTGCGTAAAAATTACGATCACCACATAAATCAGTTTATAACCCAGAACAGCATTTATGCCACTCATTTAACTTATTAGGATCAAGTGAAACTTAAAATTTCCCTAAAATGTTGATGTGCAGTCTTTATAATTGCTAATAACCACGCACTAACAAACACTTCGTCCTTAACAGCTCTGTGATCAATGTACCGGTTTTGTAACTCCGCTGCACAAAGACAATTATTCCTCCAAATAGCGAGCGACTCAAAGGCCCTGAATAAAATAGTCATTTTCGAACAGAGCTTACGTTTCTTAACAAGATGGAAGCGCATTCTCCTCAACAATTTTGGTCCAGTTTTCCGGCTGTGCACTGTCTTTCTATTGCTGAGCCTAAGAGACCGAGAAGTGCGATTTCTCCGACATTTCTGCACAATAAGGTGGTCCCTGGACTTTGGAAAATAACCATGTATGCGGTTAAATATCGGGGCTATTGAATTTTGTCGTCAGCCTGAATGCGCTGGCCCCTAGCTGCGAACGGACGAGTGACATCAGGAACATTCTCAGTCTGTACAGTCTGGACCGATCTTGAGGAAAATGGTGATTATTTTCTCATAGACGCTCTATTTCGCATTAGCCAGGCAAGCGTAAGGCAGAGTGGCCGTAAAGGAAAATTATCACATTTTTGTCCTAACTATTTCCTCGTTACGTTGCGTTTCATTATAGCCACAGTAATACGTGGTTTTGCGAGACCCAGGTCATTCCTTTGAATGAGAGCCAACGATTCAGGAGGCGCAAAAACGATATGTATATTTACCGCCAGGGAGAGCGCTGAACAAGGAACAAGGGCATTGCTATAACGCGCTGCACAAAACTGTGCGGCGCCTTTACCTGCGAGGCTTTCCCGCCTCGCAGATTGTGGTAGACGCTGCAAGGAACTAAGTTAGTGACAGTTAGGTTGGCGGTATAATGGGGACGTTTCAGGCATTTTCGTTTTTATTATTTCTCTCGTAGCTATAGCACGTATACGCGTTCGATCACACTTGCTATATAGATAGCAGGGTTCGTGTTCGACGGCGCCTTTTGAAGCGACTAGAGTGTCACGCGAGGCGGCCTATAAGGTTGCGGCTGGGTTTGTTCGTTCTATAACTGACCACGCGCAGTTGTTAAACGTACTAACGGTCACGCCACATTCTGCGTGATGGTCTCTGTTTGAGACAGACATGATCGATTCCTTCTACTTTCTGCGTGCGCGTGCGTGCGATCACGGTAACGATGATCAAGTGGAGCGTTCAAGCCACTCAAGCACAGCCTTAGGCCTTCAGGCACGTGTAAGTGGGCGCGTCCCAATTGATTCCTTATGGGGATTCGTAGTCGTTCAGCAGAGGTGTCTTCGTCTTTGCTACTGGCCACTGGTTCGCATCCAGATGCGTTCTCCTTTGGCTTAAGTTATCGCGGAGACAATTATGCGGGTGCGCCGAGGAACTGTACGAGAACTTTTTGTTCTAAGCTCATAATATTCTGGATCAGATGGCGGGCGGTGAACATCGGGGAGAAATTTCGTCGGTGAGCGCTATGGGATGGCCGACAGATTGAAGGAACGCAAAGGACGTCGAGATCGGATAGTTCGCCGTTGATTCATCGTAACATGCCTAAATATTCAGCAATCGTTAACATTTCCTTGGCATTGAAGCGTTGGAGAAACTCTTTGAATGCTTTGCCGCGCATGGCTATAAACATGCGGCTCAGGACTGATGTTGTAGATGACATTGTCAAGCAAAGCCTTACTGGAAGTAAAATAAATGAACGACATTTCCTCACATCGTCACGAACATAACAATATTACAGATACAGAAATGCTAAAGAAGCAATTTCTTTATTTCTGCTGTGTCTAGAATTACACTGAAAGCGCGACCTCGTGTAGTACATATAACTCAGGCGCTTGGATCATCTAAATGTAATCTAAATGTTCATTTACTTCCAGGTACACCACACACTCCGTATAATACACAGCTTTCTTTTCTCCCACACTTTCTCGCACAGTTGCCTCCATTTTTCGCTTAGCTCGACATCATCAGCGTGTACGTTTATTCTCACTAATAGCTAAGATCCTTCGACTTTGACCGCAGACCTCTAATATGCATGCACAAGGCCATCATAGTACTAACACGCTTCTTCAAGCCAACCTGACTAAATGAGCATTTCTGATCGTGAGTCAACGTATACAAGAGTGAACATTCATGTGTATGTGAGCGCACAATGACTCCTTCCCTCTTTCTTGCTCCTTATCTATTTCCCTCTTTCACTTTCCTCGCGTGTAGGGCAGCCGACCGGGTGAGACCTTTCTTAATCTGCCTGCATTTCTTTCTCTCTCGCATCAAATGTACATTCTCAGCAAATTACACACAAAGCTTGCCCTTGCTCACCCGAAAGACGGGTTTCGTGTTCACTTTGTTCAATCTGGGTGTCTGTTGATACTCGAAGCAGGCAACGGTTTCAACGTTCGCCCCGCTGGTGTCACCGCTGCTCCCAGTATACAATTACGATCGCCGCACCGCGATGCTACAAGTGACAGATGAACAGCAGCCAGCAAAGAGAGAGAAGTGAGCGAACGAAGACGCTCTCGTCATCGAGAAGGGGTTAACAGCCAACTCCTGGCACAAAATATCACATGCACCGGGCAGGACGACAAAGCAGCGCAATCAAGCAGCACCAAAAGCAAGGTTGACTGTGGCATCAAACGCGCAACGCAAACGAACCAGATAAAGGGGGCAGTAATTGATGGTAAAACGCAACACAATCCGGCTCGGAATCCGTTTCAAGGCGACGCGCTACACACAAGCCCAATGCGGACGTGCGCACACGCGAACCCTTCTCGCGCCCGTCGTCGCGACCGTGCGTCAGTCAACACAGAGGAGATTATTCATCGCGCGCCCAGTTTGCACGTCGTCGAAAAGAGCCCCGAGGCGCCGGTCGCGCCTCTTGTATGTCTCGCTGCCTGACAACGTCGAAGAAAACACGCGCTCTTAGGTTGCACAGGCGTTGAGCGAACAGTTATCGTGCAGAGACGGGCGCGGTGTTGCGTCTTCTCAGAAATAGTTCGAAAGCGGCTCGAGGACTTGTGACCTGCAAAGAAACAAGGAAAACACTGACGCCTAGTGTACGGGGGCTTGAGGTCTTTCGGAAACTGTGTAATAGCGAACAAGTGGACTGAGAGAAACTTGTTCAGCACGCACGAAACATCACGAAGACAAACAACAGAGCGCTGTCTGCGTTACAAACAACCTTGCAACCAACCACACCAATGCCACGTCGTATTGAGAGAACGACAAATAGGGAAAGACTGAACTGGTTGTTCATCGAAAGGGGCAAACGGGGGGCAAAGT
This sequence comes from Dermacentor albipictus, assembly GCF_038994185.2. Taxonomy (NCBI): domain Eukaryota; kingdom Metazoa; phylum Arthropoda; class Arachnida; order Ixodida; family Ixodidae; genus Dermacentor; species Dermacentor albipictus. The sequence goes on along the minus strand of NC_091823.1, from coordinate 14,620,121 downwards.
GAGAACGAAGAAAGGGCTGCTGACCACGTCCTAAATAACCTTGAGGTTTACACTTGAAGGTAAGGGAGATACATGGAAAAAAGAGAAGCGGCAAAGGCTTATATATATACTGTATATATATACAAAAAGATGCGACTATGACGAGGTTATCCAATAGTTCACGTGCGACACCCTTTTATGCATATGGCATCTGAAGTGATGTGGGGTAGATGGGGAGAGTGTGCGGTCGTCGCCAACCCCGAACACCGAGATGACTGCCACCGCAAGCATTCAGTAAGACTGACCAGAGCCATTCAGATGGCCACGTACTGCTCCAACTTTCCCATTCGACAAGTACTTCCGATTGTCCCGTCACGCCCAATGATACACAATACTGGACCAGTGTGTTTACAACAGAATCATCATGCGGTACTGTGATTATGTCAGCGCCTTCAATTGTGCATAGTTGCACCAATAGAGAGATTAGGGATATGACATGCCGGAGTATGCACATGTGAGCGGATTGGTGGCACAGCCTTCCCTCCCCCATCTTCCCCCCTCCCACCCACGATCATTATGTGTTTGTTGGGGGGGCGGGCGGGGAGGCGCTACTTCACATACGCTCTTCCCCCATCCTTGGAGGAAGGGAGCGCTCTCGGCAAAAGCAGCGGGCGCATGCAGGCCATAGTGATCACTGAGCTGACGTGTGCTGTCCGTATATCAGAAGAGCCGAGGACAGCAAGCTATCTCTTCCAGGGAACGCGAGACGAAGTTCACTATGCTCATGCATTAAACAGCATCCCATGTCAACGGGAGCGACGAACCCTACGCAGGCGACGAAAGGCGACCCCGGTATCGACGCGAGCAAACTTTACCCTGTCGGGAGCCTAGCAGCAGCAGCAGCAGCAGAGGCGGCGGCGGCTGTTCCCCCACAGTTGCCGCTACTTCACTTACCCGCAGCGATCGATACGCGCCCATCTCGGACGTCCCCGCCGGAGAAACTTCCTCGTCCGCGGAACACTACGCCCGCCGCGTGACCCACTGCGCAAGGCGGCATGAGCCGGGACTCTGTCCCATTCGGGCACCACCGCGCCTAGTCTTGTTTGTCTTGGATACTGCTTTTGCTCGATATTTCTTTTATAGATTCAGCTTGGCCTGACATAGGGAAACGTCACCCCATGCACCGCGAGACCGCACAGAACATGTTTCTTTCGTCATCAACTATTCTTTTGTTGCTTATTGCCTTCACAACTCTTTTAGTTGTATGATTTCCTTAGATACGAGGTTCGCAACAAGGAGTAGAACTGGAGAGACATTGTTTTGACAGGAAGTATCAAAGAAAACAATACTACAACGGAAGGACACTTCCACGGTCTTCAGAAGAAGCTCATCCATGAACAAGTAACAAGGAGCAGACCTGAAAGACAGTGCTTTGACAGGAAGTATCAGCGAAAACAATACTACAGCGGAAGGGCACTTCCGTGGTCTTCAGATAAGGCAGACCCATACAGAAGTCTTTGTAATCGTAAAGGCATCCGGACCATTATATACGCCTACTACATTTGTGCTATTCAAAGGTCAGTATTTGGGGGTAGACAACGTATTGAAAACGCTGCTACGTATAACCTAACCTCGACCAGTGTTCACAATGCGTTTCGTGTGCGTTAGTAAGGACACGTGCCGGACAAGCGTTATAGTGAACATATGAACGAATGATGTTGTAATATTAAAAGCATTAATTTTTACGAAATTTTGCGACGTCGACCCCCAATTTACATCTCTGTACAGACAACACCCCAGAAGTTCGGTCTGATTAGCTAATGGAAGGAAGCGGTAGGGCAAGTCACGTACGACAAAGAGCGCAAGTACGTCGACAACGTGCCCTTTTACTCTGCTGATCGTCGCAGTATTTCTGCACTGTACGATTGTAGATTCATTTTGCAGAAAGTTGCCTAAATTAATGTATATATACGTACTTGCGTACATGTCACAAACCACTTCATAAGGAAATAAAATTTGTGAGAAAGAACTGAATTGACGCATGTTTACAAACGGCTACATACTCATTGTACGGAAGCTGGGGACAATTTTGGAATCGTATTCACAGTCGTTGCTTCTATTCGACTTCGGCGAATCCGCTTTCCGATGCCGCATTTCGTTGCAGAAGTTCATGCAGACACTGCAGAAGTGTGATGTCCAAGACATCAGTTTGCTGGTTGGTCTTGAAGCTATAAAGCGCGTGGCTGCTGTTGACGACGGTGTATTAAACGATTCTTATGGTAACTTAACCAGCTCATCTGCTTCAGCTGTATCAGACAATCAGGCATTGCTTCTCTGTATATGTCTCGACAGGAAATGGCCTGTGCGCCACTCATTGTTCGCTCTCTCCAAGGGACCTGCGGCGTCCCTAGCGGACTGGTGGATACCGTTAGATGCATTTTGTGTGCATTTGGGGGCATCGCGCGTAACGTTTACATTGGTTAATCATGCAGAGTCATGTTGGTCGCTAAGCCAAGCGTTTCTTGAGGGAGAGATAATTTATTTGAAAGAAGGTAGAGAGGTTGGCCTGAGCTAACGCGCTCTAGCCTGCTACTCTGCAAAGCGGAAGGGTAACGGTTACATTGTAAACCACGTCTGCGAAGAAGTATATATATGCACTCACCACAGAAGAAAAAATTACCGACGATTACGTTACTTCCTAATGCGAAATTTCAGCGCAGCAAATAAGCTGTTTCACCTTTTCGATAGATTGAGGCAAAGAAATCGAGCAACACATGTATGCGCTATCACAGAATTTTTTTTAAATTTTTCACACGTATTCCTTTAACAAAGACTCCACTAACAGTTCTTGACAGTCATGAAGGAAGCTTTGTGGTCGGAGAAATAGACTGATATATGTTCGACTTGGTACACCAATGCTTGATTCTCAAAGACGAGATCTATACAAGTGCCTCGCGAGGTTGTCACAGCCGTGGGACGCGTTACGAGCGAGAGGAACGGGATGTTCTCCCGCATAAGTGTTAGGAAATTGCTGTTTGTCTTTATGTCAACATTAAAGTCCCCCACTACTAACATCGGTGTGGATCGATGGACGGTTAATGCGAGTTGCAGGAAGTGCACGACGTCTTTCGTGAGTGCGGTAGCGGACTCACGAAAGCGGTATCAGTCGGTCGCTGCTAGCGCTGGGGGGATGAAAGGGGGGCGGAGCTGGTTACGAGGCCGACGATAGAGAGTTTTAGCCCAGCGGGTTTACGGCCAGCGGAGCGGAGCGGGCGAGCGGAGACGCGACTGCGCATGCGCACCACGCTGAGGCGGCCAGCGGTTTTACGGAGCAGCGTTTACGCCCGCTGGAAAGCACTCCCCAGCGGAGAGTATACACCAGAACACCGTGAATTCAAAGGGCGCCGCCATATTGATGAGCGCCGGTCGCGCTATCTATCCCAAGCGCCGCGAAGTAAAAGTGGGCTGCCACGCCGGGAGATGCGACCCGGCGCGAAAGCGAAACTTGGGCTTTTTAGCTGCGCGGAAGGTGTGTTTCACGTTTTTTCTAACCTGTCATTTTCGCTGTCTGGATTCAATCAAACTTCAAGACCTCGTGCAAGTCCACAATGGACACACTGAGTGCTGTGCAGACTGCAGAAGCGAATACATCGGGTAGGTACGCTATTACGGTATACGTTTGTACAAACCGCGCGCTATATGCTAGGACACCTGTGAGCTTTTTGGCACGTAACCTGTGAAGGAATTTACAGCACTGTGTCTCGCAGCCGGGGTAAAACAAGCTGGCAATGATTCGTCATATGCGTTTATCGTCCGGCTGAAAGATGTGTGTGGTCTGTCCGCTGTTAGGGAGGCCAAGTGGTGACGAGGAGTCCTGGTCAGATGCCTTATATGGGTCCTGAGCACTTCAATTTCAATGTGGGTCTTGACAAGGTGATCTCCAGCGATTGCTATCGTAGCCACTGTTGAAGCACTCTGAGGCAGGCCTAGACAGATCCGGAGCACTTGACCCTGAAGACTTTGTATTGTGCGTAGATTTGTTTTACCAGTGTTGTTTATTGCTGGCAAGCTGTATCGCAGAAATCCTAGGAAAAGCACCCTGTACAGTTGCAACATCGCACTTGGCGACATTCCCCAGGTCTTGCCAGCGAAAAACTTGAACAGGTGGCAGATGCCTGTTAACCGTTTTTTCATGTATGATACGTGTGGGCTCCATGACAAGTCCCTGTCGATTATTACACCTAGGAACTTGTACGATCGGACCCGTCGTATTATTTGGCCATGTATCATTACACTGTAGTTGGCCATGGGTTTGCGCGTAAATGGCACTAGTGCGCATTTCTCTGAGGAAATTTCCAGGCCTCGATTACGAAGGTAGAGAACAGTTTGTGTGGCGGCTTTCTGGATTCTCGCTCGCAGCTGTAGGCGTGTTACTGCAGATGCCCATATGCAGATGTCATCCGCGTACATTGATACCCTGACTGTGGCTGGCACGTGCTCAAGCAGAGCAATTAGTGTTAGATTGAATAACACGGGGCTAAGTACACCGCCCTGGGGGACGCCGCGGTAGCTATAATGTAGAGAAGTATGGCCTTCCTCCGTGCTTACAAAGAAGGATCGCATGGATAGATAGCTCCGTATCCATTGAAACATCCGCCCACCCACTCCTACCTCTGCGAGAGCAGAGAGGATGGCTTCATGCGTAACGTTGTCATACGCCCCTTTAACGTCGAGGAATAAAGACGCGCAGAGACGCTTACGGCATTTCTCATGTTGAATGTAGGTGACCAGGTCGACGACGTTATCGATCGATGATCGACCGCGTCGGAAGCCCGCCATGGCATCTGGGTAGGTGTTGTGGTACTCCAAGTACCACTCCAGGCGTCCTAGGACCATCCTCTCCATTACCTTGCCCACACAGCTCGCCAACGCGATCGGGCGATATGATGAGAGCTCCAACGGCGACTTGCCAGGCTTCAGCAGTGGAACAAGGCGACTTGTCTTCCAGGTTGTTGGTAGCGTGCCCTTTCTCCAAGATTCATTGTAAACCTCAAGAAGAACACCTCTCGCTCGCTCCCTCAGGTGACACAGAGCTCGGTAGGAAATTCCGTCAGGTCCTGGCGCTGATGTGCGGCTACACAAAGCTAATGCTGCCTTAAGTTCGTGGATCGAGAATGGTAGATCCAACCGGTGATCACGTGGTGGCGGACAGCTGATCGAAGGCGACGAAGTGTTGGTAGCTATGAGTTGGCCGGATAATCTGGCGCAGAAATCCTCTGCCACGTCAATCTCCGATCTCTTTTGAGAGAGGGCAAGTGCCTTGAATGGGAATCGCTGTACGGGAAGTGTCCGCAGTCCGCGCACCGTTCTCCATAGTTGCGATAAAGGCTTGCGTGGATCTAGCGACTCACAGAAGGCAGCCCAACGTTGCGATTCGAGCTTGTCTAACCGGCGCTGTATCTTCTTTTGCGTGCGCCTGGCGGTCCGTAGATCGTCCATTGTTTTCGTACGTCGGTACCTTCGTTCAGCACGTCGTCGGATTGCTCGAAGTCTTTCTAGTTCCACGTCAAATTCGTTCAGTTTCGAAGAGCATGTGAGAGTGCGCATAGTGTCTTGCACCGCGCTCTTAATTGCCTCTTCCAAGTCGAAAGATGGATTGGCGTCGCAGTGGTCTTCCATTATAGACTGAAATTTAGGCCAGTCCACTCTTTGGATTGTATCCCGTATTTTGGAAGGGGACAATCCTCTGATCTTGATGTACGTGGGGATATGGTCACTTCCGTGCGTCTCTATGTCCGCAAACCACCCTGCACGTCTGACAAGGCTTCGTGAGACGAAAGCCAAGTCAAGACAGCTGCTGTAGGTGGAGCCACGTAAGAAGGTAGGACTTCCATCATTCAGCAGCCAAAGTTCATTACTGGAGGCGAAAGATACCAGAGCTCTGCCTCTTGCGTTGATCATCGGACTTCCCCAGAGTGTATGATGGGCGTTGAAATCTCCAATGATGACCCAGGGATTGGAGGTTGAGGAAAGGATGTCTTGCAGTCTTTTGTGATCAAATCGACTTGACGGAGATAGGTAGGCGCCCACAAAAGTAAAGGCCAAATTCTTTTTCCTTACGTTTAGGCATATATATTGATTATTGTCATTAGGTGGTACAGGCTGACGAGTGTAGGTGAGGTCACGGCGAATACACACCAAAACCTTACTGTTTTCATAAACAGTTGACGACATAAATAATTCATATCCAGAAAGCCTGATTGTGTTCGTTAAGTTCGGCTCGCAAATGACGATAATGGGAAACATATTGGCGTACACGAAGCGACGGAAATCCGAAAGGCGCGCTCTGAGTCCGCGTACATTCCACTGGAAAATAGCTGCTTGTCGGACCTCTTCCCTAAAAGACCGTGGCTGTGGAGCCATGATCTACTCAAGGGTTGCCAGCACTGGACTCAGAGCGTCCAGTACTTGAAGCGCACTTCTGGCAGACGGTGTGTGCATGTTGCTTAGCAGCACGCGAATGGCATTCATGCGAGACCTTCGATTCCTCCATGGTGCCTCGCTCAACCAAAAATCAACCTCACAATACCTGGTATCTCGAAAAAAGCTGATCTATCATCGCCAGCCCTTAGACAACTCACGCTACTACATTTGTACGAGAACTACCGTGATTCTACGCATATTTACACTGATGGATCTGTCCTTCCAAGTAGCACCGCGGCGGCAATCGTCATACCGGCGAAAGCTACAACAATCAAGTTTAAGACGACCCACGTGACAACATCGACGGCAGCAGAGCTCGCAGCGCTCTTTACTGCCCTTCATCACATTGGTGATGAACCACCACATAAATGGACAATATTCTGTGATTCGAAGGCGGCACTGCAGTCTCTACTGTCACCTCTACGACGTGGACCACACGAGCAACTAATATTCCATATTACAGAGACTTTGCAACATATAAGTGAAGCAGGCCATGAGATAACCTTTCAGTGGCTTCCAAGTCACTGCGGGATTATCGGCAATGAACGGGCGGATCACGCTGCCCGCTCAGCCCATACTGAGGAGCGCTGCGTCCCGATTCCTCATTCTAGACCTGACGCAGCACGGAAGCTCCGCCTACTTGCTCGGCAGTGCACCGCGTCGCAATGGAATGAGCCACATTTAAGAAACACGCGACTGTACTCACTTGACCCAACATTAAGTCTTCGAGCGCCATCACAGCTTCGCCGTAGAGACGCCACGCTTTTATATCGACTTTGGTTGGGCGTTGCCTTTACTCAAGCCTATGCATTCCGCATAGGGATGACCGACAGCCCAACCTGTGACCACTGCGGCCATGAAGAATCAATTGGCCATATTCTGTGTGCCTGCCCGCAGTACAGTACACAGAGGGCATGCCTTCGCCACGAACTTGACAAACTGGACGACCAAGCGCTATCCGAAAACAGAATTCTACAACATCGAAAGGACCTACCGTCACAGAAGAAGGCCGTGCAAGCGCTATTGCGCTTTTTGCGATCTACCGGCCTGAGTGAACGACTTTAACTGGAACGCCTTTTTGTGTGTGTGCCTCCATGTGTGCGTGTTTTTTTTTTTTTCCTTTTTTTTTTAGCGTTTTCCTCTCTGTCATCTTTCTAACCCCTATCCCCCATCCCCAGTGTAGGGTAGCAAACCGGAGACTCATATCTGGTTAACCTCCCTGCCTTTCCTCTTCATTCTCTCTCTCTCTCTACAGCACTGTGTTGGTGCCATATATTATTAAAGCACGCAGAACACTGTCATCTGCGCTTTCAGTTTGGTCTTGTTTGTAATGGTCTCTACTGGGTTGGCCGCGCTTGGCAACCAACTGGCGAGGTCGTTTGACTGCCTGGTTAGCAGACGCCTGCCCTTCACCACCTGCACACTGAAAACAAAATAGATGTTATAGTAAGAAGGGCTGTAGTTCTTTCCCATGCCATCACTTTTGCGAAGATATAAAGTCCTCTCAAAATGAAATAGAAAATACACCAGGCCAATTGTATCGTGCAACCACTTAAGAGTACAACATTCAGAACAAAAGCCTACAGCACTCGAACAAGCAGCATATGATGCTAAACCTGCACTCATTGGAAAATGAGGTACTACAGTAGTTATAATGTTCAACTACATGAGCAGTCAAAGCCCGTATAACAGGGCGAGCATGACAGATGCAGGTGTTGTACAGTTGCACAAACCATGACAGGGCACGTAAAATTACCATCCCTACTTAAAGCTGCATCATCAGGACCCCTTTGGTACAAGACAACAACCGCACCTGCATTCCAAGAAATTAGCCCCACCAACTGCAGCTACCTGGTACCAGACCTGTTTCGCTTGTGCGAGGCCATCGGATTGTTGGCGCTCACTTAGAAAAGAAAACAGTAAAAAAAAACTAGTGAGAACGATCAAAATTTTGTTACAAAATACAAGAATAATTAAGCACCTTATTTTCCTCGCCATATGAACGGAAATATTTTGCGCTTTGCCCCGCATAACAGCCCGCACGCAGTTTAGAGCTCAGGAGGCTCAAATGAATTCGTTACGAATGACACCTGCAACACCAGCTCGTAAAGGTAGGTGCGCTTCAAGAACACCTTCGACGGCGAGTAGTCGTCGTTTACGTTTTTGTGGACGCATGCAGACTTCGGTTTACTTTCATTAGCAATAACGCTCACCAGCAAGGCCTACAACTTGTCGTTCACGCTTAATGGTCATTCCGTGCACCAGCTGCAAGTATCGCTAACCGCAAACTCAACTGTTCCGCTTAACCGTCGGGAGCTCTGCCTGAATGAAAACACGAAAAGCCTTTTTGTGTTATAGCCAAGGCGAAGCACGGGCGCGGGATTCTGCTCTGTAGGCTTGTTGCCCAGAAAGTGCTCGGAGCAAACCTGCGTGTTACGTCTGTAGGGCGCAAAGTTGAACGTGGCACCAAAATATACACAGATCGAATACTCACTCGTGCGTTTTCACTGGGTTGGTAGTTCTTCCCATTCACTGCAGCTATCCACCGGTGACGCAGCTTGGCATTCTTCGTTGCGGATGGAAATCGGCGCAGGCTGAAAACACCGCACCGGCACGATTCCCTACGTGTGTTGTGCTCTTCGCAAACAGCGCTAAGCAACCTGCTCCTTTTCCGCTGGTTGTTTTGGCATTCAAACACGACGCAATGATGCCCAGATGACTTCTTCTACTTTGGATCCGTGTGAACAGGCACATTTCCGCACTTTGGAGCCCTAGAGCTGGCGTTTGCCATGTCTACTGGTCGCCGGCGAACACACTTTGGCAGCCCAGTACAAAATAGCGCCGGTCGACCGGGCAACCCGGGTGCGAGAGTATGCGTTCGGTTAGTCTGGGTGCGAGACTAGCGTGTTCTGGTCTATACGCAGCGCGCGAGCGTGCGTAAGGGCGCGCGGGCGTGTATGGGAAATGCAAGACGGCAGCCGCGAACATGAACGCCGGCAGTTCTGCATCGAAGACGGCGACTGCCGCGCTGACCCGTACATTAGTACTCAGTACATTATTAACAAATAATGCACTGAGAACATGTAATATATCTTTATTCGACATTTCTTGCATAATAAAAGCAAGCGTAATTCAATTTCATTTCTCAGTGACTCCTATTCGAACCACTAGGTGGGGCAGCAGAGCGCCCCGCTCTTTACCCCACTCGAGCGGGTGATCCGCTGGGCTAAAACTCTTTTTTCGCGAGCCGCTCCACTGGCGCAACGGTGGAGACCGCTCCGCTCCGCTGGCCGTAAACGCGCTGGGCTAAAACTCTCTGATAACGCCGACGACGACGCGAAACCCAGGAACGGACGCCAAAGAGCCATTTGTGTAGCCAGCCCTCCTCCACAGTCTCTCCTCCTCCCTTCCATCATCCTCCCTCGCCCGGAGAGCCGACAGCGCGCATGCGCGGCGGCGGAGCAGCAGATTCGTCGGCGAGCTGGTTACGAGGCCGACGACGACGACGACGACGACGACGCGAAACCCAGGAACGGACGCCAAAGAGCTGCGCTCTAAAAGATGCCACAACCATGACAGTATGACTATTATGCGAACGCTCGAGCGAAAGGAGCGAAAGAAAAGAGTTCGACTTCCACCCTCTCCGCGAGCCCGGGTAACGGGAACATGCGCACCCCGTAGACGACTCCTTGACCGCGGGCTCAGCCTTGGTAATCGAAACGTCCCGGAACGCTGCTTATCTTCTGAGAGCCAAGAGAAAAGCGGGACTTCGTCTGCTCGCATCGTTGCTCGAGTGAAAGATAAGCCGGGACACACCATGCAATAATCGGACGCGTGCACAGAAGCGAGGACGTCGCTTCCTCTTTTGGGCATGGTGCTTTAGCGCTCGGACTCCCTTCAGTACCATCACCACTGCCCAGAGAGTACGAGTGAGTTTAGGCAGCAGCCGCTACGCGCCCCATGATACAAGCTGCGCTTGGTAGCCACGAGCGGCTTTCGGCGTGTAACAGTGCGAACGAGTATTCTTTATGAAGGCTTTTCACTGTTAGCGCTGAAGCTATCGCGCATGTGAGAGGGCGTCGACGACTGCGCGACGACGCTCTCACGTTTCGGAGAGCGCGTCGCATGCCGAGACAGCGACACTCTTGTACTTGCACTGGAACTGCGGTTTTCTTAACCGGCCGCTGTTCGCGCAACCGCCTTCGTCATTGGATAGGCGAGTGAACATAATACGGGCAGCGCTTAGATAGACATTGCGCAAGCTGCTCTTACGCGTAACTGACGTGGCGACGCTCGGATTGTGTTGCATTTGTTCCTGGCAAAGAGCCACTCCTTCGGGGTCAGTACAACAAAGTCTCGAAGGGTACTGTTGGTGTTGCGCTGTACTTGTTTCTGGTCGCGGAGTTCCCGTGAGAGCGTGCAACATCTTGAAGTGTGCATAACCAAAATTTGCTATGTGGCCTGGTGAGGGGCTTTTATGAGCAGCCTAAACAGCGATGATTTCGCCCTATCACAGCTTTGTGGGTTTTTGAGTTGACAAGCGCAGTGCATGCAATGTGCTGTGCGAAAGAACACTAACTATTCGCGAGTTTATTCGGGAGCCATGAAACTCGATTATAAGTTTTTCTTGGTCCAGTGGCCAGACCCTCGTCATGTTCCTCAAGCACCCAAGGCATTCATGGCATTCACACACGAATGCTTGAGCATAATACACGATCACTCGAAGTTATACAGCGAACGGGCGAAAAAAGAAAGAGAGAGAAACGCGAGAATCCTCTTCAAAGAAAGGCAAAGATGATGACCTGGAAATCCTAGCTGGCGATGCCTACTAGAGCAGACCGACAGGGCGGCGTTCATTCAATTTAATAGGAACGCAAGCAATCAGCATATGTTTACGCAGGATGGCCCTCATAAAGAAGCTAACGATTTTTCATTGCCCCCTCAACACCGCGATGCCACCCACGTGTACCCGACACGGCACGTGTAGGCGAGCACCCCACCCAAAGGTGCCTGCTTCCCCTGTGCCACACATCGCCCACCCCTCGCACGTCTCGACGGGCCGTACCTCCCCCTCCCCCCAACCTTCGCCTTTTTCTCCATCAACAGCCGCCGATAAATGGCATTCGCTTTGTGCAAGTCACCCCATTTCATTGCCCCATTCACCCATCATCGGCATACTCGAAAGACAAAGCACCTTTCGTCGGGGAGCATGCAGCTTCCACCAAGCATGAGCGCGCGTGATCTCCGAGAGCCCCCACCGCCCACTCGATTAGAGCACGAGGCGACGATCGTGCGTGTAGTATACACCCGGGCCAACTCAGTCACACGCTGCTCAAATCTGGCACGCCAAAGCGCGGCTAAGACAGAACGGGGCGGTGATTTATGTAAGCACCGGAGCGCGTACCTCTTCCAGAGTCGCGAGCTCGTTTCAAAGAAAGCCATTCGTTTAAAACGAAGAAGCGCCGAGCATAGAGCGCGGAACGGGCAGTTCCCGTCCGGGAGAAGCGGCGGCCGGGCTGTTACAAAACCGGGCCGCCGCGCGGTGCGTGCGTTGCCTAATTGGGCGTTAATTAATAGGGAGCGGTCGAGGAGAGCAGGAAGGTCGGTCGGTGGCGGTACCCGCAGACGTCGTCGTCGCCCCCGTCGCCGCATTTCAGGGCACGGCAGCTGCGCCGCGCGCGTGTGTGTGTGTGGTCGCTTTGAGCACAACGCCCCGAGCAGCGGCAGCAGCAGTTACGGCCATTTCCGTGAACGAGAGAAAAATAAGAAGGGAGAGCCCCCCCCCGGCCGTCCGCAAAAGAGCGAGAAAAGGAGAAAAAGAAAAGAGAGCACAAAACAGGAGTACAGCAAGGCCCCCGATCCACGAGTGTGTGTGCGCGTTACACTCGATCGACGACTCCTTTGAGCCCGCGCCACGCGGGAAGCAATGTTTTTTTTTTCTCCAGGCACGCAGGATGCCGCGGCCAAATTGCGCGCCCCGTCGCTTGACCTCCGCGCATACCTCGCGTTGTCCCTCCTCGAGCGGCCTTCGGCCACCTCGCCTTCTTCGTATATTTGTCAAGCCACCACGGCGGCAACGCTATTTCTTTTTCTTGCTCTTTTAATCCTGCTTCCTTCTTGTGGGTCAAAGTGGAGAGTCGTTAGTTGCACCATGGTTGTACTTTTCCGTCTGCAGTACGGGTTAGAACCAACCTACGCACTAACCTTGCATGCGCGAACAATATTTCTTTTTCCCTCACCTTCGAGACACGTCTACTTCAACTGACACCTCGTTTGAATGAGCGAAGGGAAAGCAAAATGAGTTAGAGTGAGATAATTAAATACTCGTTCTCTGCCTTTTTCTTTTGCTTCGTCCGTTGGACGTCATAAAACGGAGTATTATCACTTGTATTCCAGCGCTGTGTCCTTAAGGGCGCGCTTGAGGACAGAAAAACAAAACAAGTAGTAAGGACAGATGACCTGAGGAGGGTAGGGCGCCCGACGAGCGCTGTGTAGCACCGGCCAGGTGGTAATTGAAGTTAGCCTTCCGTAGCCGCTCGCCGGCTCGGAGTGGACTCGTACATCAAAACATTCAAGGTCACAAGGGTGGTACTTCGATCATCTGATGTTGTCGCCGTGCTTGAAAAACACGTTGCGTATGCGCGTTGACCGACTGGACGTTCGTCGTTTCATTGTTTCTTATTTCTTACGCACTCCGGAGCATAGTAAGCAAGTCCTCGCGTGTGCCAGTGGACGCAACGGTGTATATATGCATGCGCTCACGCGACCACACCTACTGGATCATTACGCAGCCATAAGTGATGGGTGGCGAGCTCTTGTAAATGCAAATTGCCTTCAACTGTAATTCGAAGGTGGGCGTCTTCTTCTAACCCGATGTCGGTTTACACTCGAATGTTCTAATGCTACAGCAACAAGAATCAGCGCGGGAATTTCTCAGTTTCGTTCGCGGCAATAATTCACTTGCTGCATTACCCGCAGCCCTGATTAAAATGACAGTCATGTCAGGAAAGAAAAATGTGTCGAAATTTCCGGTTCGTGAGCGTGATGTCATGGGACGCCAATCTTTTCTGCTATCGTCGGCGTCTTTAAAAACTGAACAACTTTGCCAACTATATGATCGATGGTTCATGAACAATACCTTGCATAGGTAGCTGTTGCACTGTCTGCATAAAACGGATATACATGTTTAAATATAGTTGCATTCCCGTATTATGCAGGGTGGTAATCCAGGCGAATAAAGAAAAAGTCACACAGTACGATTCTGCCGTATACGATCCATCGCATACAGCCTGTCATACAAACAACCGCCATAAAACTACACAGCTTCGTACTGTAGGGGTTGAAGGACGGACTTCGGGATGAAAAACAAACTTGAGAGGGTTTATTTTACATTATATACAGGGAGGTGAGAGACAAGTAACAGTTGTACAGTCATTACGGGCCGGCAGCAACTCGGACGCTGCGGCCCGCGGCAAGAAGTTCGAGAGAGGTCAATCAGGGAATCAGGGAATGCTTTGGTCTCTCTGGAATGCTTCTTTTAAACCCTTCGAGGACTGGAAGTCGCGTCATGTTTGGCCAATGGGAGAGTCCGCTCAGATGACGCCATTTTCAGCCAATGGTTGGCGCCCGTATCGCGTTGTCACACCCGGCGGCTCTCTGCGGTCTTGCCTCGCAGACTTGCAATGCGCTTCTTCCAAGGCGGAGAATGGGGGGGGGTGCTCATGCTCCATTGTCCGAGGGCCCACCTGCTCCCGGCGCTACGGCCGCGCAGCGGTAGCAAATGTCTTCTTCAAAGGCGATGAAGAGGTACGCTTGGGCCTTCCCGGCACGTCCGGCTGTCACGGCGCATTACCGCCGTCTTGGTTTGGCAACCACTTTACTTCCAACAATTCCGTGCTGTACCCTCGCTTTCTGGAAAACTCAAGCATTGAATAGTTCCTCGGCGGCACACGACCTGGGGGCCGCAAACTTGTTTGCACGTGTCTTGTGGCCTTCAACTTGTTTGCTCGGGCGCTCCTCTGGAATGTGCTTTCCTGCTTCTGCGCTTCTCAATTAGCTGTGCGATTCGATGTGGTCTGGGGAACTCGAAGTAGGCGCAGGAAACAGCTTCATATCTAACAGTACCCAAACATCCACCATGTTCCACAAAATTCCCATACCCGGTGCACCCATCTTTCAGAAGCGTCGCACGTCACATCAGACGCCGCTTCGTACCACGTGCATCCTGCTTAATCAGCCGTGTCAAAACAAGGCGTCATTCTTAAAACCACGCGTACGACAGGCTCCTGCTGTGACAACAAAAAAATTATGACTAAAAATTCAGTGACGAATTAACAGGAAATGCGACATATAAATGTGTAAGCATTACGTCACACCCCTTATGACTAGTGTTTCCCGCCCATATATATATATATATATATATATATATATATATATATATATATATATATATATATGTGTGTGTGTGTGTGTGTGTGTGTGTGTGTGTGTGTGTGTGTGTGTGTGTGTGTGTGTGTGTGTGTGCGTGTGTGCGCGTCTGTGCGTGTGTGCCACATGACTAGTTTCCCACCTGACTTTTTCCACTTAGACACTCCTACTGCTAATGCATTAAATAAAGGTTTGCTACAACAGGACGGACTGGACTCTTCAAGAGAATTTGCCGTCAGGCTAGTTGTCGGGTATCTGAAGAATATTTTATTGTAACAATAGAAATATATCAAGAAATGCGTACATTAGTTCCGGTAACCACGACAGAAAGCTTTCTGCTTTCTTTTGAGTGAGAAACGAAAGTGTGTTAAACGTTAAATTTCCTATTAGCTGGCGCAAAGCATGCTAAACCGCTAAAAATGCGTTAAAAATATGAGCACCCAACTGACCCTTTTCGCGAAGCAGTTTGCTGTAGAGAAAGGAGATGGCGCTTTCGGGGTCGCGCCGCACGTTGCCTCAGCGAAAGCGCACGAATAGGAAACCATTGTCTCTCCTGCCCTGCTTCTGTGCGGTCAGCTGTCGGAAATGAAATAGGGTGTTTGCTAACACACTGCGCTCCATTCATGCTGCAAAATATGGAGCGGTGGAATGAAGACGTGTGCAGTAGTTGGAGGGTGCCATGTTCAGGCATGGAATGATTCTGTGTGTCCAAGTTCACGGACAGCTGGTGCACAAACGGACTGGCTGTGATGCCGGCTCTTCGAAATGCACGGCTTCCTTGGAGGATTTAAAGATAAGTAGTCGCTCATCCGCCAGCGTTGTAGCGCTAACCTCAAGGAAAGGACTTAAACCCCGGAACGCCTGCACGAGTGAGTGCCGCTTGTTATGCGGTGACAAGGGGAGTAGCGCCAGTTCTTGGCATATGCTAAGTTTCTCGCACTTTATGTACACACATCCACCTCAACTTACACGCAAACATACAGCCACTATATCACCAACGTATCAAGAACAAGTCAACAGGCGCACACTTGAATCTATGCGCCGAAGTATGGGTGACGTCGACTACACCGACAGCAGACTAATGTCCGAAGCTGAACGTTTCGTAACTGTCCACACAGTAAGCTAGTGACTAGCGGCAATACGTATTTGCTACAACCTTTCGCAACGTACAGAACGTCTACGTTACAAGCCTTGTGCCCAGCAAGAAGAAATCTATCGCAGCTTCATGAGCTCACCAGCGAGCGATCAGGTAGAACATAAACCATCAAATAGTGACTGCCCGGGAAACTGACAAGTCGTTGCTTAAAAGAATGAGCGAAATAAAGAACAAGGAGCTAAACACACTGATACTAATTCAATTGATAAGCGGGAAGTTAGGGTATATACCTTGGAATACATTTTTAGCGCCGTTCTTATTGCGAGCTACGCATACGCTTCTCGCTCCGCTTGGACAAAGAGTGATCAGCTCCGATGTCATTTGAAGCTGTAGCCGAAGCTTCGCGTATCGTACACCCAGTCACTGTCTACGATATCCGCCGAAACAGAAGTTTGCAGAGGCGCACCGGCGTCATGTATACATCCATTGTAGCCACAGAGGCAACGGAGACAGCTGAGGCAAGCAATGGACGCATCACCCCGTGATCAAACATGGCAGCGCCCACGGGATCACCATGATAAGGGTCAATACCACACAAACATAACGCCAGGTCGATTGATGTATATATGCACCGGCCGCCTGCCCTTCGCATTTAAAAAAATAATTCTGGAATTTTACGTGCCATAACCACGATTCGACTATGAGGCACGCCGTAGTGCGAGACTCGGGAATAATTTTGACCACCAAGGGGAGAGAGAGAGAGAATGAAGAGGAAAGGCAGGGAAATTAACCAGATATGAGTCTCCGGTTTGCTACCCTACACTGGGGATGGGGGATAGGGGTTACAAAGATGACAGAGAGGAAAACGCTAAAAAAAAACAAAAAACCCACGCACACATGGAGGTACACACACAAAAGGCGTTCCAGTTAAAGTCGTTCACACAGGCCGGTAGAACGCAAAAAGCGCAATAGCGCTTGCACGGCCTTCTTCTGTGACGGTAGGTCGTTTCGATGTTGCAGAATTCTTTTTTCGGATAGCGGTTGGTTGTCCAGTTGGTCAAGTTCCTGGCTGAGGCATGCCCTCTGTGGACTGTACTGCGGGCAGGTGCACAAAATATGGCCAATTGATTCTTCATGGCCGCAGTGGTCACAGGTTGGGCTGTCGGTCATCCCTATGCGGAATGCATAGGCTTTAGTAAAGGCAACGCCCAACCAAAGTCGATATAAAAGCGTGGCGTCTCTACGGCGAAGCTGTGATGGCGCTCGAAGACTTAGTGTTGGATCAAGTGAGTACAGTCGCGTGTTTCTTAAATGTGGCTCATTCCATTGCGACGCGGTGCACTGCCGAGCAAGTAGGCGGAGCTTCCGTGCTGCGTCAGTTCTAGAATGAGGAATTGGGACGTGGCGCTCCTCAGTATGGGCTGAGCGGGCAGCGTGATCCGCCCGTTCATTGCCGATAATCCCGCAGTGACTTGGAAGCCACTGAAAAGTTATCTCATGGCCTGCTTCACTTATATGTTGCAACGTCTCTAATATATGGAGTATTAGTTGTTCGTGTGGTCCCCGTCGTAAAGGTGACAGTAGAGACTGCAGTGCCGCCTTCGAATCGCAGAATATTGTCCATTTATGTGGTGGTTCCTCACCAATTTGATCAAGGGCAGTAAAGAGCGCTGCGAGCTCTGCTGCCGTCGATGTTGTCGTGTGGGTCGTCTTAAATTTAATTGTTGTAGCTTTCGCTGGTATGACGATTGCCGCCGCGGAGCTACTTGGAAGGACAGATCCATCAGTGTAAATATGCGTAGAATCACGGTAGTTCTCGTGCAAATGTAGTAGCGTGAGCTGTCTAAGAGCTTGCGATGATAGATCAGCTTTTTTCGAAATACCAGGTATTGTGAGGTTGATTTTTGGCTGAGCGAGGCACCATGGAGGAATCGAAGGTCTCGCAGCCGGGGTGAAACAAGCTGGCAATGACTCATCATATGCCGTTATCGTCCGGCTGAAAGATGTGTGTGGTCTGTCCGCTGTTAGGGAGGCCAAGTGGTGACGAGGAGTCCTGGTCAGATGCCTTATATGGGTCCTGGGTCCTGACCACCAAGGGATTTTTAATGTGTCCCCACGCAGGGGACACTGGCATTTTTGCATTTCGCCCCCACAGAAATGCGGCCGCAGCTGCCCGAATTTGACCCCGCGACCTCGTGCTCAGCAGCGCAACACCATAGCCGCTATGCCACCACGCCGGGCTACATTTTTGAAATAGCCAGTACGTAACTTTGCTAGAATTTGCTTAAATTTTGTACCATTAGCTGCAGGTGTATGCGCTTTTTGTCTGTTTCTTGGGCCCATGTGATTCCTTTAATGAACTATACTGAGATCTGATCACCGTGGCTGCGTTTAAGCTCGAAGGGGTGCTACATCTTTGCTCATTGGCGGCGGCTTAACCAATCGTGCGTAATAAACTGACACATGCTAAACTAAATGCAGACGACAGGAAGCAATCTTATCCTCTGGGGGAGACCGCACGCCGCGTCTGACCGCGCTTTTCTTGTTTGTTGTTTTTTTTTTCATTCGAATTCCATGCACCTTCGAAGTAATCGGGTTATTATGCACCGACTTTTATCGGCTCGATGGAAACGTTTGCTGCATCGGAGAGCCGTTATTGCGCCGACAGCCCGGGACGTTGCGCCGATGGCTATAGTAGGAAGTTGGTTGTCCCGTATCACCAAACTCACGACAAGACAATTTAGGACAGAGACACGCCTCAATTACCGGGGCGACCCGCCGCACGAACGTATACTTGCTTCTGCGCCGAGCAATGTTAGTTAAGAAAGACCTTATTACCAAGTAATCAAGCATTATGAAGCTTATTAAGCGAGGTATAAAAGAACTGCGCTTCCTAGGCGGAAGCACGACGCCACTTAAGTCAAATTGGATAAAGGTGAAGGTGTTGTCCCCAAGGCAGTCTCCAATTACGGCGCATTTCCAAACGAAAACAAGGCAAGCCACACCGGCAACGGAGACGAGCCACCAGCTAAGAAGAAGAAAAAAGATCTCCTTCGACGATTGCTCGCTTTTTTTTTTCTCTTTATCATGCGTAGGAGACCAGGAACTGACCACCCGATGCAGACACGCCGCGAACACCGCAAGCTCTTTGATCTCGGGCATGTTGGTACGTGGGGAGGATGGCCGGGAGGTAGTCGCGCGATGCGCTTAGCAAGAGCACCGCCCGAAGCTGTAGCGGCGGTTCTCAACTCCGCTTGGGCCGTCGTCGGGGCAGCCTTGTAAACTGCGAAGAGCGGGGGGAAATAAAAAGAAAAATGCTTGCAAAGATGAAAACCGAAGAAAAAGAAGACGAAGAAGCGGTGGACGGGTTGCACAGGCGAGGGATGCTAATGCGGCTTGTATAAAGGGCGCCGATGACACGATCCCGGCTGAACCCGGTATTTAGGACCACGGAGGGAGCGAGTTCGAGCACGCCATTCATAAGACGCGAGAAGGTGTGTGTATCACCCCCCCCCCCTCTTCACGATCCAACTCCCCTCTTCCTTCACCCCTTCGACTGGTTCCCATAGACGCGACGCACGCGAGCGCCGTTTCGTTCTTAGGAACGATCACAAGAGGGAAAGGGGGAGGGGCATGGTTTGCCCGTCGTCGCGGCAGTGTCGGCATCGCGTGAGGGATCCGCAGTACAAGGTGAGGAGGAAAAGTGAGCGAGGAAAAAAAAAAGAAGCAGCGGCTCTTTTCGTATACTACCGGCACGATTACAGAGGGCTGAGCCCGAAAAGGCGACACCTGTTGATCGTCGTATAGCCGGGCCGGGCTTTTATGACCCATGTTAGACGCACCGTTTCTCTGCGTGCTAGCGCGCGCAAGTCTACACCGTCGTTGCGTCATCGCGTGAGACAGGCTTAGTTTTTGGTGCGCGCGTTAAAAAGAGACCCTCACCAAACACTATATGCAGAGTAGGCGATTTTTATCGAACCATAAATCATGAGAGAACACGCCTGCGGAAGCAGGTGCTTCTACAGTGCGCAGCTGGTTCGGCAGATTCTTGTTGTTTTGCTTAACGGTCGGGCTGCGACCTGACATTGGTCGGAATCCGCCTTTCAAATTTTTCGTTTTCAATTTTTCCTCTGCGGGCAACCTTAAGCCGACTGGACTCAAGACCGTTCTCCGAGTCAGATACTCGGACCGTGGCCACACCAGACACTGGCACGAAAAGCGATTCGTGCACTAGTGCAATACTTGAAGTGCACCGGCTTAAGAGACCGTTTATAGCGTCCCTGTGCATCCCCCCACACGCGCTCAGTGCTTACTCTCTCCCTGTTTTTGTATTTCTATTCCCCTTTCCCCTACCCCCAAGTGTAGGGTAGCAAACCGGGTGCTCGTCTGGTTGACCTCCCTGCCTTTCCTGTCCTTGCTCTCTCTCTCTCTCTCTCTCTCTCTCTCTCTCTCGCTTGCTCCCTCGCTTGCTCGCTCTCTGGGGGCATGTCGGAAAGGGAAACGTTCGGAGGCTTTTCTTCCTTGAAGGTTTAGTAAAATCCTTCAATTTCTGATCACCTTGCGACAACCTCAACAGTGCTTAATCGTAACCACTTTCCTCTTTTTGCATGTGTGGAACTCCATAGTTGTATAATCGCTCTCGCTTAAGGTCTCTCTCCTAATTCGCGCATGATTGTCCCTTTCTCTTCTTCGACACGATGTCGCACAGGCAGCGTTAAACGAAAGACAGTATGGCGTTGCGGCGTTTGTGTTTCTAAAGCACTTAGGATATCAACAAAGCTATTCCTTCGTAAGTGCTGCTTGCCGTTGGCTGGGAGCCTTCGCTAATAATCCATAATATTCTAGCATCAGGATCGGTTACAATTCGCTCTTACTAACGATTTTAGCGTAAGAGTTTTTTGTCAATGCGGGTCCTGTGGCCGAATCAAATAAGGTTTCCGTTCCTAAGCCCTGTTGACAGCAGACCTTATGAACAGTTATATCATAAGTACTTATTGTGGATACAGATCACGGCATGTGTTCTGCAACGCTAAAGCGAATCATAATTTTCGCCAGCCACCCTTAGCGCCCGCTAAAGATGTGACGTCAATTAAGAGGGTAGTGGCGAGTCATTTGATGGTAGCTTAAGGGCAGCAAAAAATATCGAACTCTGCCCTATTCCCGTATTCACAAAACTGTCTTACGCAAAAGCTTTTCATAGGAGCAGGTGCGAGCCAATCGTGCTGTCAGCCATATTAGCGTAGGCGGCCGGGCATTGGCAAAGAGCACTGACAAACGAAACGCTTAGTGAATACAGCCTGCGTCAAACGTTCTGAAGCCTTCGTCTGTCACCCAACCGCCAGTCGGGCGGCGCACCGAGGCCCCTGCAACACCTTCGTTGCTGCAAAACATCTGCACACATTGCTCTTGACATGGAATAGGCTTCGGAGAAACATTAGCCACGCTGCAGATCCAGGCAATGGAACTCGGGCCCAAGTTCACGAAGTCTTTCGTTCGTAAGTGCTCTTTGCCATTGGCCGGCCGGCTTCGCTAATGATATGCTCAAAGTCACTATTGGCTCGCATTAAGAACAGTTACGACCCAAGAACTTTGCCCACACGGGCCCTCGACTATTGTAGAGTGGTTTCGAAACTCGGGACAAATACTGCGTATTGTGAAGACAACCTTCTCGTAGCTCCTACAGTGCGGGCCCTGCATGCCTGATTCGGCGTTTTATTTTGCTTCCTCAGTGGGGTTTGAAAGTTTAAGCGAGCTTTGCAAATTGGCACGGCTGACCCGACGGCTGGCACCCACTTGTCGGCGCTCTCGCCAGAGCACACGTAATGCGTATCGCAGTCCGCGAGTTGCCGAGGTAAGAGATATCGCTCCGTCTCCGCGGCGCATAAACCATTCGGCGTATCGCAGCCAAGCTATACGAAACCTTCGCATAGCGCGTACACTCGGAACGCCGCCTCGCCCGAGGCGTTTCTTAGATGCCGCTCACGTAACGGCCGCGATATGCATGGAATTACGCGCCTGCTCCCGAGATAAGCGGCGAAATAAATTGCAGCGGGTTCTCCCCGCGAGCGCGCCGACCGAGACTTTCTATTTCACGAACGCCACCGTGCAATCGTTCAGGCGCGCAGTCTGTGTTTATACAGACGAGCATGCTCAGACAAGGAAAGGGGGTGGGGGGGGGGGGGCATACAAGAGGCCGGGTGGGCTTCGGAGGTGCCGCAAGTACGCAGTACGCGGAGTACGTACAAACAAACGAAAGACGCCCGCCCCTGCTGTGTATTGTGAACGAGCGCTGCCCTCACTAAATCCGTGCAGCGTCGATGCGTCTATTCAGGCTCAGTGCCTGCTAATCAACGCAGCAAACGGGCTGCACGATACCAATACTGACACCACGATAGGTCATATTTGTAGTCGGCGCCTGCAGTACAGCTCGTTCAGGTCATACAGGTTCGCACCGGTATACGTCTAGTGGAGAGCCACCACTTTTTAGTGGGCAGCGCACGTCTACGTATATTCCTTGAGCGTTGGCCGAGTGGCTATGACGTCGTGCACGAGGATGCGGGTTCGACTCTCGGGCGCCTTGGCCCGCATTCCGAATTCTCCTTTTACATGTATTTAGATAGGAGCACTCGAGCTAAAGCTTCCTCTTAAGGGCCGACGCCGACCAGTCGTGATAACGACGAAGTGATAACGAAACTTCAGTCAACGACAACGGCCTATGATATAGAGAAAGGGAATGAAACAAATGAAAGGCAGGGATGTTTACCAGAAAACGTTCGGTTTGCTATTCTGCAAGGGGGAAAAGAAAATGGAATTTAAAGAAATAGGCAGATGGAAAGAAGTGATGTAAACGAGAATCGGCGCACATATTTCAAGTGGCACACGTCACTATATATAAGTCTGCCTCGCAGGCCCGCAGACCACAGGAAGGGAGCTAGTGTTCTGGCGGCCTCTGGCTCACACGTCCGTGGTGAACACTGCCCACGCATTTTTGCTCTGACAGTGGCCAGATGCTGGCACTATGGCCAGGCACGTTTGCTGGCCATAGGGCAGGCAATGTTCCTCGAATTCATGGCATAGACAAAAAATGAACTTCATCGGTCTGGAGGGAAAGAACAAGGCGTTGTAGATAACATAAGGATGCCGTACTCGGAGCTGCCGCGCCATGACGTTGAACCGACGGGTAACGTTGCGACAGCCTGTACGATTGGGACGGCCACGAGGTAGCAGCGACGTTTAGTGTACCTTCCCATGAGCCCGATAAAGTCGGGCCGAGTTGGCTTGTCGGGCTGAACTCGGGTAGTCGGGATCACGAAACGCTGGCGTATCGGACCGAGCGAGCATCGAAGTGACTTCTGTCAACCTGCCATGGATAGTTTGGCTCACCCAACGCGCTTGGCAAGATGCATGTAAACGCGGTTGAGTCGGGCTGGGCCAGCTCGACTTTTGATTCGGCTCGCGCGCGTTGACTTCATGTAAACGATACTTATGGCGTTCGCGTTTCGTAATGGCCGTGCTTCTACAACGTAAATGCCCGGATGTTCATAGCCCACGTGGCCTTGTGCATTTGGTGCCGTGTAGAATCACTGTTTTATCCTGAGCCTGTTAGGATTTAGAAGCAGTTTACGAGTGGTCGATGCCTTAGCTGTCGAATCGCCAGTTGTAGGCAGGCGTTCGGGTTCGGGCCAACCACGCGATGAACGCCTGCATGTGCGATGTTCCTCGCGATTTCGACAACTCCATCCTAACTATGATGCAGGAGCCAATATCTGATAAATGATTGCAAGAATATCATAATTTGAATGATTCTTGTAAAATCCGAGCATTCTCTAGTGGGCTTTATACAAGACGTGAAACAAATTAAATAAGAATTCGTACTATTGCTACGATTTGTTGGGAAATACATGGGAAACTGCTTCAAATCACCAATGAGAGTTATCTCGCCAACCACGGTGGAGTGTCGCCTTTGGCACAGTGAGGGCATAAAAAACGAACACTCGAGGAGAGTCGTCGCATGCGAGATTACTACAAGAGTGCGCGATTATTCAAAAGTTTCGTATTAGCCAATCGAACATATACGGGGTGTTTCAGCGAACACTTCCGACAATTTTTCAATATTGCCTATGACAGATAGGACAATTCTACTCCGTGAGCTAATCTGCTTGCGCTGCTAAACGTCATGAAACAACATCAACTGGCCTCGTCGCATACCTTACTACTCGAAGAGACGGACATTGCTTGCACAAAAAATTGAAATGCATAACGGACTAATTTTAAAAATTCACTAATTATGTTCTTAACTAGTCACCTTACAGCACATATTGCCATTTACAAATTCAATCCGGGAAATTCACAAGGCAGATCTACTTGGAATAAATTCGGAGCATGTCACTAGTTTCGATATACTAATTCCCGAACTTTCCGAAGAAATGCATTGGCGTTCCAGTCACTTTTGAGCTTGAATGCGTAAAACGGCATTTTGTTAAGAAAGTAAGCGGAACGACAGCGCAATTTTACCGCAAGTTTGACGGCGCACATCTCGTAAATGTTGTCATCTACTCAGTTCTTTGCAAGTGTATAAGCCTTGCAGCCTCACCCTCTAGAATTTCTACGTTGCAATATGTGCCATAAGGTAATTCATTAAAAACAGTTAGTAATATTTTGTTAATTAGTCGATTATGTACGTCAATTTTCTGTGCATGTCCGCAGTGGCATAGCTAGGTCGTCTGGCACCCGGGGGCCCATAGGTCTTCTGTCACCCCCCCCCCCGGGTGTAGCCGACAGAAAGGGTGTCTTCAGATGTATATGACAGCCCCCCACTGGCCCCTTGCACCCGGGGCCCACGGCCCCCCGGCCCCCCCTGTTGCTACGCTACTGCATGTCCGCCTCTTCGAGTAGACTAGCTCATGGACTAGAATTGTGCCATCTGCCACATGTAAATTAAATAAATTTTTGAGAGTGTTCGCTGAAATACCCTGTATAATTTGAGCAAAACGCGAACAAGGTAATAGCGAGAGCCAACGTTTCGACAAGTGGACTTGTATTTTGCAAGGAAGCCTCGAAAAAGACAAGCGCACTTGTCAAAACGTTGGCTCCCGCTTTTACCTTGTTCTCGTTTTGCTCACCATCCTGAATTTTCATCTCCCGCCCTCCCCGTGTTTTCCCTGTACAGTGAAAGCTCGTTAATTCGAACTTCAATAATTCGAATTTATGGATAATTCGAACTGTACGATTTGGTCCGGCCAAGCTCCACAGAAGTCTATGTATAAAAAAGTCCGTTAATTCGAACGCGAGAAGGTTCCCTCACGGATAATTCGAACTACGCTCGCCTGGCACACGGCCAGAGAAACACGCCTACTGCCTACACAAAAGGCTGTATTGCCTCCGAAACGGAGAGAACGGCGAGAGAAGGCAAAATCAGAAAAAAATCTAACCTGCGCGGGGTCAGCCAGAAGCCAGCGGCGGCTGCCGCCTCTCCGTTCTACGTAACCTCCGAGATTTCTTGCCCGTTGCGAATCTCGGAGGCTTTACAAATATTGTACAGCTGCTAATGTGCGGAGATGGCACGGCCAGCGCCAAAACAGCGAATCAAGTACGTCGCAGCTGCGCTTGCAATCAAGAACCAACGAATCAGGGCCTTCGCCACCTTCACATGTTCAGCGTCTTTGTCTCGGCAGTCTTCATCGGTTGTGCACCTCTGTTTTCAGATTAGGAGGTATCGGCGATCGCAATTCATTGTGATGGTGTTAAGCCTCGGCTAACGTTCGTTTCGGTGGACATCGGTGGTGGGGCACAGTCGGACCCAGAGCTTCGACTTGAAGATGGCGTGTGCCCGCAGCAAACGCCATCACTTTCTGACATGCCCTACTGCTTCCAAATCGCAGTGTACTGTTGCTTTCCTTCACTTTCGTTAGTTCGAACTTTCGTTAACTCGAACTCAAGCGGCTTCCACTTGCGGTTCGAATTAACGAGCTTTTACTGTATAATATTGTCGTATTTGATTCGGCCTTCGAGTCGAATAGCCAGTATTTGTATATAAGAATATTTTTGGCATAGCTCTCGAATATTTAAAATCGTCAATTATGCGCAATCAAACATAAAATCCGAATAAAAGTGCGATAATCTTCATCATGGCCACTATAGACAGGAAATACAAAAGTTGCGTGGTATAGGGCCCACAATATACGTCGTTCAGAGAGCCACTCGTTTCCTTCCAGACCACAATGATTCCCACTCTGTGAACAGCGCTAGGTAGGCGAACAAATTCCTTCTTTGTTTCTAATGTCCTATTCGTGTGTGTGTGTGTGTGTTTTTTTATGAACAACGCTTCATAACGGGCAATGAAACACACTTCGTAACATTGTGAATATACTGGGACGGTGAAAATTGTTTCACGCCGAAGGTGAAAACGGCTGTCCGTTATTCGAAAACTATTCAAAAGTATTCCTTATTCAATTCGATTCGTTTCTGGCACTATTCGATTCGCATTCGATTCCGCCTCAATATTTTACTATTCGCAGGCCTTTAAAGGAAACATCCTGCACCAGCTTTTGCATCGCGTCTGGATTCCTACATATACTGCATTTGGAGCTGACGACATTTCTGTGTCTCTTTACAAACACTGCACGGTTTCAGTGAGACAAGCGGGGTGGGTCGGAGGGGACACAGCAGTGGAACGGGGCGAGAGCTGCCGGGAGCGAGCGACACGGCGGATGGTTCACTGTGTGCGCGCACGCGTGCCTCCTCGCGGGTTACATAATAAATCCCGGGAGGCATCCGTAGCGCAAAAACAAACACCGCATCAACCGTCCAGAGACCCAGGGCGGCTAAAAGACGCTGTCTGGCATGTTGTATGTACCCGACGCGCTGTTGCGTGGCAAGAGCGACCGACCTCCGCGAGGGTCGGCGTTGGCGAGTGCCTAAACAGCCACGACGCTTCTCGGACTTCCCTCGCAATTTCTGAGGAAGTTTCCTTACAACGCGGACAGAGAAAGAAAGAGGGAAGCTTGTAGTCCGTTCGTTTTCCCATCTTGCGTTCTTTTTTTTTTTCTTGTTCATACCCTGCGAACAAGAGTGAGTGGTGATCTGATGGCGCACACAACCCACCGGAGGAAGACATTCTGCGAGAAAGGACGCCTATTATTCGTGCCGGACGAATTACCATTTTGGACAGGAACGAGACAGGACGATGCCTGCGTGTGCGCGAAATCGGGGGAGAGGGGTCCGAAGCGGAGCTACCGAAGAGGGCGCGTAGCTTGAATTGAAAGCGGGCAGTGGTCCGTTACAGCAGTGAGGTCGGCCACAACAACGGGAGAACGCGCGAGTCATGCTATATGGAGGGACGCGGGGGAAGGCGGGGGGGTCTCGTAGGAGTGACGCTATGGGGATGATGTGGGGCTCAACGTTTTGACAGCTGGCGCCACGATTCTGAACAGCTTTTGTTGAGGCCACGAGGGTACTCTCCTCGTCGACGTGCTGCTCCCAGACCATTTTTGTTTTTCTTGTCTTAGTTTCAAGGTTGCGTGCCGGGATGTCGACGCTCTCCGAAGTCCCCTCTCAAGCGTGTCTTGTTTATCCAGCGTTCGTACCGATGGGAACCGTGGTCATAGCAACGAGCGTCGCTAGAAAGAAGGGAACAAGGCCTCCGGTACGAGAGAAAACGAAAAAAAAAAAAAGACGGAAGAAAGATAGAAAGGGAGCGTGAGCACGCATATTTCCGTCGACGGGTTCGTCATATATGAACGTCGCTTCGTCACGTCAAGTAAATTGAGCGGCTAAACTGAAAGTAGGTCGGCGGCTGACAGCTTTCAAAATGAGTTTGCGATAGCTTCGTCGTTTTTCTCTTTTTCTTTTTTTTTTTCGACTTTTACACTGCAAGATCATTTTCACCCGCAAAAGAAATTGCTGCATGTGACATGTCAGTTCTTTTTCACTGATTCGTTGCGCAGTGGACCCTGCAAGCCGCAAGTTGTCGCCAAATTTCTTCGCGTACCCATTTCATCAGTTAAGAACAGCACTGCATCAGTTAAGTAAGAACAGCACTGCGGTCATGTGTATAAGTAAAATATAACCGAGTATTACGCGCTTTTTCTGCAAGTGAGCCTCGGCGGGAGACAGGGAAAATAAGAAAGCTTCTCTTCCTTCGACATGATAATCAATAGCAGTGACAGCAAGCCCTCTATTAACACAACTGTAAGTTTAAAAAACAAGTTATCGGGTTTTACGTGCCAAAACCACGATCTGATTATGAGGCACGCCTTAGTGGGGGACTCCGGAAATTTGGATTACCTGGATGTTTTTTTCTTTCTTTTTTTATCGTGCACCTAAATCGATGTACGCGAGTGTTTTCGCATTTTGTTCCCATCGACATGCGGCGGCCGTGAACCGAACTGTAAGGTTAGCAATATATGTTGTGAGTGTTTCGTGTAGTATGACTTGTGCAACACATTTGCAGCGGTGCGCGAGCAATGTGCTTGACAGAACTTATTCTCTTCTATTCTCTCGCTGCGAGACAGAAGAAACAAGCAGGCCTGTATTATTTTCCATTGAAAATGGAAAGGCAGGTAGCGGAAGCTGCTACAGGATCCTAGCTTATTCCGTGGAGCTTGCCTTAGGGGAAACGGGCCTCACCGCCCTTCGTCACCCGACGACGAGACTCAACATGAACGGCGAATAATCACATGAACCAACGCGTTCGAACAGCTATACCTATAACAGCAATATCTCTCAAATGGTGCCACAGTACAACGATATACGAACTGCTAGCATGAATACTTCCAACTTTCCATTCGCACAACTAATGTGTCCAGGCTATAACCGTAGATGCTCAGTGCCACTTCGCGCAGCACGCTTCGCCCGTTACGGGAGTGCTTACATACGAGCAGTAACCTCGCGTGCCCGTACTCGCTCGCGACTGGCGCGAGCAATCATGCAGAAAAGCGCGTCCGCGGCGCCTCAGAGTCGCCGGGGATGCCCTCTGAAAGTAATAAAGTAAAGGTCGGTGCGAAGCGAGCGAAAGGAGATGAGAAATGCGTAAGGCCTCAAAGATCGGGCTTCGCGTGGTTCGGAGCACGCCTTTGCCTCAGAGGCGCCTTCTCTCTTGAAATAGCCGCGCGACCATCTCGCGCAATCGTCTTGATGTTGTGCGAGCTTGGCAAGTCGTCAAGATGCGCTGCCGCCCCGAGGCGCGTTTTCTCGACGCCGACGCGGCGCCGCTGCCGCGAAAGATGACGAAAATAAGCGGGCGCGACAAGCGGGTGAGGCACAGTGAACAGAGAATGCCACAGTCATGCCGGGTGGCGGAACTGCAGGCCACGAGACGCGCACATTAACACGAGTGTTTGCGAGACACCTGAGAGGAGTGTGTTTCGAGTGCATTCTGTTTACAGTTTATACAAGGTGTAGCAGGCGCGAAAGGCGGGTAACTCGGTCGCATCGGTAAAGGAAACCGAACAGAAAACCCTCACCCACGCGCGCACAAACAAACAAACAAACGCGCACGCACGCACGCGCGCGCGGGGAGTTGCCGACACGCAACTCAGCTTTGTTTTAGAAAGAACATTAACGTTGTACTATTTGTTTACTTAATTGTCCCTTGTGTTTCGCGCTGTTTAGTTTCCACTTCCTCTTTGCAGCAGTGATAAACAAGAGAGAGAGAGAGAGAGAAATGAACGGCAGAGAGGCCAACCGTACGCGCATCCACTTTGCTGCCCTACACAGGGGAAACCGCGGTTGGTGGACAAAAAGAGCGAACTGAAGGAGAGAGAACACTGAGGGTGCTGCTTCATCCGGACGTGCGCATCGACACCGAAGATTGTCACTGAGGTCGATTTCCGAGCTTCATGTGTTGGTTCTGGCTTACGTATTGAGCTGCACCACATGGGGGACATATGTGACGTCCGCACAGACGCAAACGAGCACTCCTTTCACGTACGACGACGACAGCAAAGTGGTCGAACAGGAGATGTCTCTGGAGCCAAGATCCCGCCAAACACGTCCAAAATTTGGCCTCGTTCGGTCCCTGCTGGTCAGTTGTAACCCTCAGCTTCCTTTTTTTTCCTCTTCTTTTTTTTCTTTTTTTTATGTTATGTGATAGGAGAGAGAGTCTTTGAGTGGCACCCGCTGCTTCTCGTCACTTGGCAAAGAAAATGTTATCACAGTGTATCTCGCAGTGTGTCACAGTTGTATGACGACATACAGTTAGTCGGCATGAAGACAATGTTCGGTACATGAGTCCAGGAGCCAAGATAAACATGATACAGAGGCATAAGCAAAAGTACCTTGAATATTCTTGTCACTTGACAGGATGTGTGACTGCGTGTAAATTTGTTCTTTTTTTTTTTTCGCAAGCGATGTCGGCTTCTGCAAAGTAGCCTTTTACTATTACGTATACCTAACTTGTGAGCGAGAGGACGTGAGTTCAACTCCTGCTCTCGGGAACGTTTTTTTTTCAGCTCATTAATTTTTTTATTATGGTATAAATGCCTAATTTAATTAATTCCACCTTTGCCGAGCATCGGAACGAATTACCGTTACTCCCTTGAGGATCATCGGGCAGGGGCCACTGTTAGTCCCCGAAGGAGTAAGCGCATGGGGAGTAACAGTTCGTCCCCAAAAGGACTAATGGTTGTGGCAAATCAGTTAGTCCCCAAAAGGATGAACCTCCCTACCCCTTTTAGTCCTTTTTTTTCTTAGAGTGTACACACGAATAGCTCTCTCCACCTTCGCGCCTCCGTTCTTCAAATTTAGGGTGCTCCTCTGATGCAGGTTGATCGTGGCTCGGACTACATGCATCTGAGCGCATTAAAGAATTGTCACTGCTTTAGGGCTCACTCATGTTTGACTAGCATTATCTAGGTTTCGTACAGTTGACGGCGCCACGTGAAAACAAAATCAATTTTTTCAGAAATATTGACGTAACAGTGTTCATGTCGGAGCAAAGTGAAAAGAAATACAACCACATGCCCTGTCGTCAGTTGCTCCAGCAAAAGCAGTCTTGGGCTGCCTGGTCACTAACCGCACAAGGCGAGGGTACTATGCATAGTTTGCAAGAAACCGACATAGCTCTACGGATTCCTTTAACACTGCCACTAGCCTCTGAGCTCAGCGCCCTCGAAAAGTGCGACATGTTTTTTTTATTTATTTTTTTAAAGTTATCAGATGCCAGCACGTTCGTCCCCTTGAATGTCTAAGTTTACCACTGCTATTTACTCCTGTAGAACTGTCATCACTGATTTAACAGACTGGTTTTCCTGATTCATATGTGGCCAGCGAAAGCTACCTAATTACGATGTGTTTGGATACGAACCAAAGTAGAGTACAGGACGCCATTTCCTGTGCCGGTCCTATTTCACCTTGTTTCGCATCCTAACACACCGTAATAAGTATGAGCGAGCTACCCCAGCGACAAGTAGTGAAACCTATAGATGTTTCGCGGGACACAATTTGACAATGATTCTAAGGTAGCGCAGGCAAGATAGCACTCTGCAGTTCAGAGATGGGCTTCTATAAATTGTAGACAGTTTATTCAGCTGGAGAAACAGTCCACATCGCCTGAAACAACTGTTGCTCAACTCCAGGTGAGAATGACGCGAAAACCACCGGAAAATGCGGTGCGTCGGCCTGCTCTCGAGACAGGACTCAAGACTGACGTACCCTCCGACTCTTGTGCTCGTACGTCAATACAGCGACGTGTGAGACCGATAGGCAGCCGCAGGAACTCTGCTTCCTTTTGAATATTTGCGAACTCCATCATGACGTCGCATTTTAAGTCTGACCGTACACTTATTATCTCGTGGTCCCACACACACACAAGCTATACAGACAGCGAGAATCCGTGGTTGGCGGTGAAAGGCGTGTTCCCGTTCGATCATGTCAGGACGTACTTTCACTTCGGCGCGGCGCGTCCAGCACACGCCTCAACAGAGCGACGGGCACCCGGTCAAGGCAAGCGAGAACTGGACGACGTCGCAGTAATGATAATTAGAGGTGCACCATGCCTTTCGTCACACCCATTTCCGGTGGATTCACCGAATCAAACAGCGGTGAAAGTCTCCGGGCGTGATCGATCGAGAATGCGCGCTCCGCTCGCGAGCAAGCCACTGTTATTGCTCCACAACACGGCAGCAACGTGCGTATACCGTCGACAGTTATTCTGACAGCGGCTCCTTGCATCTGGCCTCGTGACCAAGCACTGATCGTGGATTGCAGCCGTATATACTGCGTACACGTTACGAAATACACGTTGGGCGACGAACACTTGTCGCGCGTCCGACCGCTCTAGCCGGAGAACAGCACGGGAAAAGCTTGTGCATGTATAGATCGCGATACACGTAACACGTCCATACGTACATGTGCCGACACCGCTTTTCACGTCGCATCCGCGAGTGGTATACTGCAGCAAGGAACGGCAACTCGTTTATGCAAACGCGCTTGAACGCGAGATAGGCGGGAATGCGTACGAGTACACTCGCATGTACAAAACAAGGGCGGAACAGCGAATGCCACAAAGAGAAGATAGCTGGGAATGTTTTTCGCTCTCGTAATCTCGTCGCCGACGCGCACGACTGCACCGAGTCGCGCTGCCGCTTTCACGCCGCCGACGCATCATCCGATTTCGCGGTTAAACCCGCGCGACGCGAGCTTTGGTGGCAGCGCGGCGGCAACGCTTTGAACGAGTTGGTCCCACGGTGCCGGCTGCCTGGGCGACGAGGGTGCGCGCTGAAACTTAACGCTTTGCGAAAATCTCGCCATCGTGAGGGCCGCGACGAAAAGCGGAGAGTCGCGCTCGACAATCTTGGCAGGACATCGCCGGAGAAGCGACGCTCGCTGTGACGCGGCCTCGGTCGTCCATGGCGCACGTAAACGAAGTACTATACGTCTTATATTGATAACCCGTAATCGCATGTAGAAATCGTGAAGTCTAGCCTGCTAGATGTTCCGCGTTGAAGGTAGTTCTGATGGAAATCTGGGGGATTTCGCAATGTATAAAGTGTGCAAGCAGTGGTTGCACGCGTAACAGCGTGCGATATGTGGTGCGAATGCGAATTCCGGAGAAACATTATTGGGCGTTTCTCCTTGGTGTCCTTTCGTTATGCAAGTCAGAAGCGATAGACGTTCTGCTCTCTTAAATAAAGTGGCAACGTGATAGGGGGAGGGTGGGGGAGAAAAACGATGAAAGATAGGGAGGATAACCAGGACCGAGCCATGTTGGCCACCGTGCGCTCGGGGGAGGGGAGGAAACGATTAGGAGGAGAGAAAGTGAGAAGTTGATACACACTGGAGTGGAGTCGCCGACGTAACGAAAATGCCCACGAACGATCGCTCTGTGCAGTTGACTTCAGGACTCGCAATAGCGTTCCTGTGGCCTTCCGGAACTGCGCGACGTGAAAGTGAAATTCTGTCGGTGTACTGACAGTACGCCGATCTATCTTCTTGATGATAGAGCCCCACTAGGAAGTGTTCCTCTAAAATACGCTGTTTCATGTATACTAAATCGTTGTACTACGTTCGTCTGCGTCGTCTGGTATAATCCGCGCTGCCAGTCAAGGAGTGAGCTGGTATTAAAAGAACAAAGCGATGTGCGGTAGAACATGCTCTTTCCATCACAAAAGCATGTACTACCACCCCGTTTATAAGAGCTTAGCGCATGTTGGTAATGTCTCTACAGGTGCAAATTGTCAATATCACGTGAGACGGGAACCGTATATGCTTCAGAAACATAAAGTATAGTTTCTGCTGATTGGAAGAAGTAAGAAAAAAAAAGGAAGTACTGGAATATTACAAATTGTTCTTGCACAAGTCCCGACGGTATTTTATTTCCGCCAGCCTGTTGTGAAACAGTAATGCTCGACCTCGAAACAATCAAGTGTCGTGGTGCATGAGTACGGAGGTTCCTGCCCGATTAGACTTTAATCGGAAGTTGGACTACAGGCACTTACATGATAGTATTTTGACATAGTTGAATCTAAACTTGCGTTTGGAACGTGAAATCTCACATGTGGAGTCCGTTTTCTGTAAATGAAATAACATAATAACTTTAAAAGATAAACGAGGAAAGAGTTCGAACTGTCATGTTCACGGCGGGAGACAGTTCGAATGAAAGGTACATGTCATTCTTGTGTTTCACAACTGTTCAAACTGATATCCGGCTGTCCAAGTCTGCCGGCTCGTGCATGCTTTTGTCCGGTAGGCGCAGCTGAAGTTGCCACATGCTACAAGATTCCGGAAGCTGCCTTCCCTTCCTCGTCCTTTATATTTTTTTACTTTGATTCTAACGTGAAATAATTTGCCAACTATTTAATCGTGGTTGGATGAGCTGGTCAGAAATGTAGGCAGTGGTTTGCTTATGATTTTGTTCGTAGCTAACACGCCCGTTTACTACGCATGCAGGGAAGTACGCAGAGACATCACTTGAGGACGGACCGCTTCAATTAATGTACTGCGTGCCGAGATACACGATGAAATAGAGCAAGATTTCCCATATACTGCTCTCTCTGCATACTTAAAGACAAAAAAAAAGCGGGGGGGGGGGGCACACGAGAGGTCGTAATGCATCCTTGGAATCTTTGTCGTAATGGAACAAACATGCATTTTTGAGCCCGAATCATGCTGCTATGGCTTGTGAGAATAATAACCAAAGAAAGAAAAAGAACTTGGGAAAGCGAGAAGAAAGAATCACCCGAACGTGTTATCACGACACGCGGGAAAAGTCGCGGCTAAACACAGTCGACGTCCGCCGCATGCCTCAACGTCAGATTTCCTCTTATCACGTTTGAAGGCTGCCGCGCGCTTAACCATATCATTGGCGGCATCTCCGCTAGGCCACTGACTGGGCTGCGTCGAGAGAGACGGAGAGAGCAAAGGCGCGAGGGCCGCCTCACCGGAGACACGGGTGCCGACGTCCTCAGCGCGCTGATGGGGTTCTGATGGGCCAGCAGCGCCTGCACCCGCTGCTTGGCGCTCCTGTCGACGAGCAGGTGTCCGTGGACGTATCCGACGCTGACGGCCGCCACCAGCGCGCACCAACAGACAAGCCACTCGAGTCGGCGGCGCACCATCGTCTAGTGAGTCGTCACCACCACCTCTATACGTCAAAAAGTCTGGTCGCGCGAAACAAGCAAGGAAGAGCGGGAGTTCGGTCAGTCTCTACGCACGGTCGGGCATCAAACGCACAGCCCACCGGTGCTTCTGCGGTCGCTGAGACAGCGTCGCTGTCTGTCCGGACATCGTCGCGCCGGTCTGCCCCCGAGCTCACGTGGGGCGGCGACCGGGCCGGCGGTGCTCGGACATTTCCGGCGTTGGATACGAAGGGAGCACCGGGAGCAATTCGTGCGGCGCGCCGGCCCGACACAACGCACGCTGGAAGACGACAGCGCGCGCCTCCTCCTGGAGATCACCACCACCGCCCACGAACCACTCACGCACGCCACTATCCTTCCGCTCTCTGCGGAGGAGCCGGCGAACCCGCGTGGTGGATGCGTCTGCGTCGCGTGTAGTGCGCGCGCGCCGAAGTCAGCGAGCGAGTCGCATGCGAGAGAGCGGCCGCAGCGGGCGGCGGGCGTAAGGCGAGGCGGTGTTGTCGTCGGTGGCGCCTGGCTTGGCGGCAGCGGAGACTGGGCGAACTAAGGAGCGCGCCCTCACATCCACCAGCTTCGTCTGCGAACTCGCGCCGAAGCTACGGCTTTTCGTACGCGCTGACCGTCGTAGAAGCAACGAGCAGGTGACGACGGAGGGATTTAGCAGCGCGCGTGATCTTGCCACCGGCCTTTGCCGGTTGCAGCTCACGCGGCGGTGTGCGCAATCGGGCATGGCGCAGGGCCGCAGGCTGCGGCTGGGACACGGTTTCGTCAGGCTGTAGGCAAGCGCAGTGGTGGGCCACGCACCAACGGTTATTGCTTTTATTATCATTTTTTGTGCGATCCCAGCCACGTCAGTAGTCAGCTGTATAAGACGCCCTCCCCCCCCCTTTTTTTTTCTTCTTCCTTCTTTTCTCTTTTTTAAACCCGCCTCCTTATCTGGCACTTTCTCTCCCAGGCACAGTGCCTGCTACTTTCATTTTTTCCCCCATTTTTCACTAGCTGCACGTGACAAGCGTGAGCTTAGCGACCGTGTATTGCATGCTGAAGGGCCACTATCCTGGCATGACGTGTGCAGTAACGGGAATTCTAAAAAAATAAAAATAAAAAAGGGCTGTGCGTGGGAGGCTGTCTGCGACCGAGCTGTCGACACAGACGATAAAAAAGAAACGTGGACGATTCGGAGAATCGAGGCTTTCAGAACTTCTGGCTCGGTCGCTGGTGACAGACGGTGCAGTCACTGCGCAGCGACAGACGAGAGAGAGACAGAGCACAG
Organism: Dermacentor albipictus; assembly: GCF_038994185.2. Lineage (NCBI taxonomy): Eukaryota > Metazoa > Arthropoda > Arachnida > Ixodida > Ixodidae > Dermacentor > Dermacentor albipictus. The sequence goes on along the minus strand of NC_091823.1, from coordinate 14,583,787 downwards.
GGCTAAGAGTTTTGTTCTGTAGTTTGCTTCACGTGCTCGTGTCCCTTTGCGTACCGTTTATAGTAGTTGCTCCTTTCGGGCTTTGGTAGAGCGAGAGGATTTAAACTACTCTAAAGTATTCTCGGCGCTGCTGAAGCTCTTTTCCCAAGATGAATGCACTCCCAAAGGTGAAATCACCGCTCGATGCCTGCTCCCCTATAGCTATCTTCTAACTGGAGATCTTCACACGAAGATCCAACGCACTTGTTCCAAACTATATGGTTAACGAAGTTTTAGTGAAGTGGTTAATTAAGTGCTTCCCAACTAACAGTAATGCGTACAAATGTGGTTACTTTCATCCTGCGCAACATGCAATTTCATGCAGTATTTATGTTTATACACCCCCGAGGTAACAACTTTAACCTCGTGCATTTTTTTTATGTTTATACACTACACCACTCACAATCTATGGCGGTATGCAAACATCGAATGACGTCTACACAGCGATGTCAAGAAGACGAAGGCAACGTATGGTGCTTGTCAAGAGAAAAACGTCAATGACAGACGTATGCACACGGAAGTACCACACATATCTATAGCTACACTAAATGATTTTGGATCTCTTGTGTCATAGTTGTATACACCCGTACTGGAGGATTGGCCAGGAATGGACACGCTCAGTGGCTCATACCGAGGGCCTAAATCAAAGAAAATCAAACCAGATAATCTGTTGAATATAATACGCTATTCCACTAACAGGTCGGCGTGCTTTAGATATACCTATGAGCCGACATTATATGTTCAGTGCTAATCTATTAATTTATTTTTATAATACGGGACGCTTACTGGCACATGCACACTTTCTTGGTCAGCATACGGGGGTTACATCGGTCGGGTGTCCCAGCTAACGTTAGCCAAGTTGTTCAAAGAAAAATAATGAAACAAAATTGGCGAAGCTGATGCGCTGTAGGAATCGATGTAACCGAAGCTTTGTGTGCTGTTTGCTTTGATTGACGATAATTAGCGGGGATGTTTGCGGCGAATCTGTAATTTCTTCAGCGTTTAGTCCAATACGAGGGCGGTGAGTTGATGTAAAATGTTACTTTGCGTCAGGCACGTACCCAGGAATTTTTTTCGGGAGGGGGGGCACCACCTTCATCATCATCATCATCATCAGCAGCAGCAGCAGCAGCAGCATCATCATCGTCATCATCGTCATCATCATCATCATCGCCATCGTCGTCGTCGTCATCATCATCATCATCATCAGCCTGTTTTAAATCCACTGCAGAACGAAGGCCTCTCCCTGCGATCTCCAATTACCCCTGTCCTGCGCCAACCGATTCCAACTAGCGCCCACGAATTTCCTAATTTCATCGCTCCACCTAGTCTTTTGTCATCCTCGATTGCGTTTTCCTTGTCTTGGTACCCATTCTGCAACCCTAATGGTCCAACGGTTATCTAACCAGCGCATTACATGACCTGCCCAGCTCTATTTTTTCCTCTTGATGTCAATTAGAATATCGTCTATACCCGTTTGCTCTCTGATCCAAACAACTGTCTTTCTGTATTCTAATGTTATGCCCAGCAATCTTCGTTCCATCGCTCTTTGCGTGGTCCTTGCTCTCAAACATCTTCGTCAGTCTCCGACTCTCTGCCCCATATGTCAGCATTGGCAAAATGCACTGATTGCACATCTTACTTTTCAATGATAACGGCAAGCTTCCAGTCAGGAGCTGGCAATGTCTGCCGTATGCGATCCAACCCATTTTTATTCTTCTGTGAATTTCCTTCTCATAATCAGGGTTTCCTGTGATTAATTGGCCTAGGTAAGCGTGCTCCTTCACAGTCTCTAGAGGCCCACTGGTGATCCTGATCTCTTGTTCCTTTGCCCAGCTATTTATCATTATCTTTATCTTCTGCATATTAATATTCAACCCCACTCTTACACTCTCTCTGTTAAGGTCTCCAATGATTTGTTGTAACTCGTCTGCATTGTTGTTCAATAGAACAATGTCATCGGCAAACCGAAGGTTGCTTAGATATTCGCCGTCGATCTTTACTCCTAAGCCTTCCCAGCTTAATAGCTTGAATTCTTCTAAGCAAGCAGTGAATAGCTTTGGAGAAATTGTGTCTCCCTGTCTGACCCCTTTCTCTATAGGTATCTCCCTGCTTTTCTTGTGTAGAATTAAGGTAGCTGTAGAACCTCTGTAGATATTCTTACGCGAAAGACGAGTCAGTAAGACGAGAAACTATTTATAGGTTATATTTACAACAACGCTCGCAGCGCTGACCGGTTAGATTCACAGCGCGAGCCCAGTTCGTTCTTTCTCCTCTTTTCTGGAGTGATGGCACCTACGCGCCTCATTCAAACAAATACCACGCGCATGTAGCAATATTACTCCGCCAGTTAATCACAGAAGCAAACAAAATCATCGTCATGCGGCCTTATCAAAATGGCGTCGTGCTTGATAGCTCCGGATCGTCCGCTGTTCTTGGAGAGTTTTTCCATCGGCGGAACCAATGAGGTATGCAACAGGCATGGACAAAGTGTACAGAGTCTGAGTATATTTCACTCTTCAAAAGTCTGCGGTACAGTTCTTTTCACTGCTGAGCCGATTTACTCATGAAACTTCACTGCCAACTGAAGTGAAGCTTGACAATAAATAGTTGCAGCGAAGCAAGCATTTCAGTTCAATAAAGAATTAGGCTTTCGTCATTCCACTGTAATAGGCGAGGGAAAACGTGTAAAATTAAGCGCTAATAATTTTACTTTTTTGTGGTTACCGCCTTATTTGGGTAACAGGAAAAGTTTGAAGTACGGATTATTTGAAGCCTCGTGGAGGAACAGTGGCTGGTTGTAATGAGGGCGTGGGCGGGGCTTCACTGTAGACTTAAGTTGTCTCCGACTATAGTAGCAGTTCTTGTATTAGCTCTGGAAGAATTAGAGCGAAATATATATTTGCGGAACAATCACAGTTCTTTTGGATTCCTCGTTTACTGCTCCAAGTGCGAAAACGACTCGTGTTGTTATTTGGGAAGTTGCGTACCGCTGTGTGGCCGCCAGTCCCATACAACCGCGTAGAGCGCAGGATACTGCGATTGTAGACGTACTGCGCCCACCGCGAAAGGTTAGAAAAACACCCACATAAGCACAATAGAGAAGTGGCTACGGGAGGCGGTTCGACCGATAACTGTAGAAGCGTCATTCAACACACGTAATTGTTCTCCGCTTCCGACGGCGTTTTCTCTACTTCCTATTTAAATAAAAAGATGTTGATCCATAAATATTTTATGAAGCAAGGGCTATATTTGTTAGATTTGTTGTTAAATTCGCTTTTCCTTGCAGTTTGGTTGTTGCCTTGGCTCTCTCCCTTAGTAGATCGCTTGATTTCTCAAGTCCTTGCGATTTTTGTTTCCAGTTGCCAATTTTGCATGAAAAGTGCTATACAATAAGGGAAAAACCAGACGAGGTAACGGGCGACAGCCATATTGATTATCGGTTTGAGGGTTATTGCAGGTTTTCGTGATGGATGCTGTTTCACATTATTTTATTTCCCACCTTATCTAACCCATATCACGTGTATATGATTCCGGGCATCTGCCAGCGTCGCGACGAGCTTTCATTCAAGGAAATAATGAATCAAAAGGAAAAGTTAAACGCAATTGGCGTTTCTCCGCCCGCAACTCGTTCCACGAGAGTACAGACCAGCTGACTAACAGCCGCATCCCTTTCCTGGTCCCAGGATGAGCCTAAACAAAGAAGGTTGAACTAACAAAAGCAACAGGTATGCGCGTGACAGTTGAATGGATGGTGACAAATGAACGCATCTCGAGTTGATCTCGCGGGCGCCGAATCTATGAGAAAACTGGCCTTCACATCCCAAGAGATGCTGATAACTACAGCCATCCAAAAGGAGTGAAAAAGGCAGCATAATGCTGACCGATGAATATCTGCCAAGTCTCAACATTGATCTGGCAGCGCTTTAGGAATGTGTGAGGAGTGGTGGCGTGGGTGGGGAGGGGGGGGGGTATGCCACCTGATTTCGGGGGGGGGGGGGGCCGGGCCCCCCCGCCCCGCCCCCCTCTGGGTACGTGCCTGCTTTGCGTGCACCACTGCTGTTTGTATGCGGAGTCCACAGGGACGTGTTCGCTTGATGCGATGTTGTGAGTCTCTGAGAGCGTTGAGCGTTATCATTGTCTCACATGGCACATCGCATTCTGCCTGAAATGTTCAATTTGAATTGAATTATGTGGCTGTATGTAATACAATGAATTATAATAATTGCATGTATACATTGTATACTGTGGTGTTCTCGTCCGCGACGCTCACGGCGCGCACGCTCCGATTCCGCTCGCGCCGGACCACCACCGCGGGTTCGAGCAGTCCGAGCCGCCATGCGCGCAGGGCACCGCGCGCCCGCGCCTGCTCCGGCCCGCTCCGTGTGCCGACGCGCAGCTGCGCGCGTACGCGCCCCGCCGGCCCCACAGCTTAGGGGAAGGCGAGACCGCGCGCGCGCAGCAAGGGAGACCCTAGGCAAAGCTCTCAGGAAACAACAAAGAACATTTATTAACCTGGGATTCAATACAAACACATGTTTTAGCATTACGTCCGAATATAAATCTGAATCACACAAAACATGGCCGAATGGTCGCCGGTGGCCGCTAATGGCGCGCCGCGACAGAGAGAGAGAACAAAGAACCCGAGCAGTAAGAATTTGCCTATCCTTCGGTCAGCGCCTGCCATCGTGCGCCCCAAAGCAGAGAAAAGGGAAACAGAGAGAAACGACAGACGAACAGATGGGGGCACGATCGGCAGACGCTGCCTCAGGACATCGAGACGACGGAAGAGTGCGCGCACGCCCGCCGAGGCCGGGACCCCGACGAGCCGGAGTAACCATCGGCCGGCGGCGGACAAAGGGGGCCGCCGCCGGCAGAGAGGAAACACGTACGCACCTTCCGACGCCCCGATGTGGTCTCTCCTCGGGTCCCGTCTTGCGCGCGCTTACCCGGAGCGCACGCAAGCAGGGCCCGAATCCCGCCAAAATCTTAGCCAATAGGCAAAGCCTGTTGACCTTCGCGTGGGCGGGGTGACAGCAGAGCGACAGTGTTTTATGACCCGCTGCCACCCCGTCCAGGCAAGGAGGAGAGGGACACGGAGCCCCCGGCAACACAACGCAACGGCTTTACAAAACCACCGCGAGAACCGGAAACCCCACATCCCTCCCTCCTTAAATGCTCCCTACCAATGCAAGGCTGGTGGCTCCGATGTCAGCCAAAGAAGAAAAGGAAACAAAGAGCAAAGAAATAGTAATTACATTGCCAATACCGGAGCCACCCATTGGCATTCCGAACGCAAAATCACCAGCCCCCAAAACATAAACAAAAAGACATCAAAGGAAGAAAAGCAAGCTACTAGAACAAATCAAATAGGGACGTCTGAGCTACACAACACCAACACAAAAGAAAGTCCACACGAACCCGCGCCCCAACGCGAATATGCAAAACAAAAGCATCCACTGAAGAAAAGGCAAGAGCAACAACAAAAGACAAACGCTTAGAGACATAATGACAGTCGGACACAAACGCGGACAAGGGAAAATGACAAAATGTTGGCCTATACAATCAATGAAAACACAAGAGAATAACAAACGGTTAAGAAACTGTTCAGAGAATGTCCGCGCTAAATATCTCCGGCGAGCCACGCGTGCGACTCCAAGCCATTCTAACAGCGTCCGGCAACGGCCTCTGGTGCCGGTGCTTCTGGCAGTGTCCGCTCCATGGTACAGCCATGATCCGCGCCACTTGTCGTGAGCGCACAGCCCCATCCACAGCACCGCCGTCGCCAGGCTTCGATGGAGGTCGACATCACCCGTTGACGCAACACGGCAGCGAAAACACACGCGAAACATTCCCGAAACGCAAAACACATTGATACACATAAATGACTAACATAAAAGCAACACGAACTATACCTAAGGAAACACATACACAAAAGCAAAACGAAGATGGCTAGGTAGGACACTGAGAAACAAGAAGCCTAACGCAGAAACACTGAACAAAGGGAAAACAAGGACCGAGAAAGACGGATAGCAGCCTGCCTGATTGCAGCGAAGTGGATAGATGAGAGCTTTTTGAACAGAAAGGGGTGGCTGATCCAAGGTGGTAGATCCGCATAGGCATGCCTCATCTCAGTATAGATGGTTACTCCGTCTGAGTTCAGCCGGACACAGTAAACGTGGTCTTCACTAGCACGATGACATACGACTTCGACGCTAGCGGAAATTCCTTCCACGGACGCACACTGTTCATCCGCGACACCAATCAAGATTGACTTCGAATACGCGATGTCTATGTGATGAACAGACGTGGAAGGTTCGGCGATAGACGAAGAGTCGCTCCACGCCGGGCCAAGTCACAGCGCGAATCGGTTTTAAAGAAAACCTTGGCGCTCTGATGACCGTGCGATACTAGCCGGAGTGGTGCTAAATTGCGTTTCTCCGGCTCCGGGGGTTACCACCTTGAACACAGCTTTTACATTGCAGTTTCAGCGGGTGGCACGCGATCTTCATCGGCCGAGCTCGTTGTGACCCCGCAGAGTGAACCCACCCGGGGCAACAGCGACACACGCTGTATCCGGCCCCGCGCGCCCGTTGCAATACCAGCAACGCTACGGCGCCCGCGCCCGGGCAATACCAGCCACGTTCCGGCGCTCCGCCTCCCTGAGGCCGTCGAAGAACTATTTACAATTATTTACAACGGGTCACTCTGCGGTCCCTTCGGCGCTCTTCGGGCCGTTTAAAAAAAATAGGAAAAGACGATTCCCACACCCTTTGGTGGGGGTGGCGGGTTTCGTTCCCCCGGCTGGCTTTCCACCCGGGCTGTCCTCCCCGTCATCGCCGCGGGGTAGCGGGGGAGCGTCCCCTTCTGCGCGCGCGACGGAGGGATGTCCGGGGCGCATGCCTCTTCGCGGAGCGGGCCTGTTTCGTGGCCTTTGTCTCCGCTCGGCTATGCGCTGCCAGCTTTGCCCTCGATTGGTGGTGCAGAAGGCACCACCACTAACCGGTCTTCCTAAAGGTGACAGAGGGCATATTAATAGTGCGTCAGCTATCACGGCTTGAATTTTGCGAGGAAAGGCGCGCATCAACTGAGAACTGCCGGGCAAGCCACCGAGCCGCGCCAACAATAGCAAAACCGAGAACTTCTGCAGAGTTAGCCGGCCTTAGAGGCACTGTACCCGAGCAGTCCGCGCAATTAGCAGCCGCCAGAATGGTAATGATGCTAGAGACCCACGAAAATCCGTCGGACTCACCGAATCGTTGAGCAGATGGAAGGACGGAAAAGTCAGCCCTCCCGGTACGAATCGGCGAGACCTCCGGCCCCGCATGGTCTCCACAATCGATGACGACTGCAGCATCTTGGCGGCCACTTGACTCCTTTCCTCGTCCGCGCTTCGCAGCGAGGAACTTCGAAGCGGTGGTCCAATGCGCTTACCACGCTACATTTACTGAGGCAAGGTATGACAGAAAGAGCGAGAGGAAAATAGAGGAATTCGGCACACGGGGGAGAGACATGGCTCGGTTAACAAAGCACGTTCGCAACGCAACCTCAGCAACGCAGCGGCCCGGACACTCGGCGGCCAGAGGCTGATTAGGCCTCTGGCCCCACGTTGGGCGCCAATTTGTGGTGTTCTCGTCCGCGACGCTCACGGCGCGCACGCTCCGATTCCGCTCGCGCCGGACCACCACCGCGGGTTCGAGCAGTCCGAGCCGCCATGCGCGCAGGGCACCGCGCGCCCGCGCCTGCTCCGGCCCGCTCCGTGTGCCGACGCGCAGCTGCGCGCGTACGCGCCCCGCCGGCCCCACAGCTTAGGGGAAGGCGAGACCGCGCGCGCGCAGCAAGGGAGACCCTAGGCAAAGCTCTCAGGAAACAACAAAGAACATTTATTAACCTGGGATTCAATACAAACACATGTTTTAGCATTACGTCCGAATATAAATCTGAATCACACAAAACATGGCCGAATGGTCGCCGGTGGCCGCTAATGGCGCGCCGCGACAGAGAGAGAGAACAAAGAACCCGAGCAGTAAGAATTTGCCTATCCTTCGGTCAGCGCCTGCCATCGTGCGCCCCAAAGCAGAGAAAAGGGAAACAGAGAGAAACGACAGACGAACAGATGGGGGCACGATCGGCAGACGCTGCCTCAGGACATCGAGACGACGGAAGAGTGCGCGCACGCCCGCCGAGGCCGGGACCCCGACGAGCCGGAGTAACCATCGGCCGGCGGCGGACAAAGGGGGCCGCCGCCGGCAGAGAGGAAACACGTACGCACCTTCCGACGCCCCGATGTGGTCTCTCCTCGGGTCCCGTCTTGCGCGCGCTTACCCGGAGCGCACGCAAGCAGGGCCCGAATCCCGCCAAAATCTTAGCCAATAGGCAAAGCCTGTTGACCTTCGCGTGGGCGGGGTGACAGCAGAGCGACAGTGTTTTATGACCCGCTGCCACCCCGTCCAGGCAAGGAGGAGAGGGACACGGAGCCCCCGGCAACACAACGCAACGGCTTTACAAAACCACCGCGAGAACCGGAAACCCCACAATACATACATTGTAGACAATGTATGTATGCATTGTATACATACATTCGCGGTCTGCACCTCGTTTCGCTGCGTAGCGAAGGCGCTCCTATTCCGCGCGACGCTTCTTTCGGGCCTGGGTGTCCTCGACGCCGAGTGCACGCATTGGAGCCATTTTGCTGGCGCGTGTTTGCGTGCTCCTTCTGGATACGGGGCAAGCACGCTGTGGAGACGCCAGCTTAAAGCGCACTCTTCAGACTATGGACGATTGTAATGTTTACACTATCACGCTGACTTTACACTATCTTTACGCTGACTTTACACTGACTTTACGCTATTACAGGCCAGCACGCGACCTCCGCAGCGTGCACCTGCGTTTTTGGCGCACAGGTAAGCAAGCACAGCACGTGCCATGCGCACAAACTTGGAACACCGACGCGGCTGCGCCGGTCGGGAGGCGCGAAGGCGAGCGTCGTCAGGTGGCGTTGCAAGAGGCCCAGTGGCGCGCGCGGCAAGCCCATAACAGCAGCGCCCGCAAAGTCGGGAGAAGAGGCAAAGAAAGCGTCGCTTTAAAAGTAACAGTGCAAAATACAATCGTAAGACCTACGGCGTTCGGTCGTCAGAACTATGACAACCGCACGTTTTGTAATGTTATCTTGCACTGTGTTTTGAGTGCAGCTCTGAGGCGCCCGTTCCTGCACTGGACGTCGGCGCCTCTCGGCGTAACCGAGAAAACCAGCGCAATTCAAAACATCTAAACAGCTACGCTCGGATTCGCATTAGGGAGTATCGTAATCGTCGGTGAACCTTTTCAAACCGCTTTTTGTTGTTGTTGTTGTTGTTGTTGTTGTTGTTGTTGTTGTTGTTGTTGTTGTTGTTGTTGTTGTTGTTGTTGTTGTTGTTGTTGTTGTTGTTGTTGTTGTTGAGCAGCTTCGCTAACTTTAGCAGGGACACACGCCCCTATATAATCTCGTCTGCTTGCACTTTCATCTGCCTCCCTTATAGCCTCGGTATATATATCCGCAAACATATCCGCCGAAATAAGGCTGACCGAGCGACCCAGTAGCAGCAGTCATGCCTAACCGGGAGGGTAGGCAAATGCTTTAAAACATCCTCGATAGTGAATTTCCTTGGCACCAGCTACAGCGGAGCGTCAGCGTTACAATTCAGCAGAGGCTATGTTCGCCGCTGCGGCATAACTATGCGGAAGCTCGTCGACCAGTCGCAACTCGGGCCGAGTCGCATCGAACTTTCTACGCGTAAGCGTCGGTGCAAGTTGTTAGCGTCGCATCGGAGCTGGTAGGTTAGAGGACCCCAGCCACACCCAAGCTTTGGGAAACCCAACTCCAATGTGGACCCCTCGATCTCTTTTGGGTTCGATTTGGGTTCTTTTGCACGCCCGGTGGCTTGCGTCCCCCAACGCTTGGGTGCCGATTGCGTCACCTAAGTTGGAACTATCGAATGACGCAACCCACTCTGACACGCATGACTCGGCGCGCCGGTTTTGAGAGATGCGAGAGGCCAATTTTTGACAGCTTGTCACAGAGAGATTGTAGACGTAATTGCAAAAATGCGCAACCATGACATGACCCTAAAGAGGAACTGTATTTATTAGTTTATTGCTCTATGTCTGTTTCTCTCTCTGTGTGTGCGTGCGCTTAGTAACAGTCTTTTCTGCATGCCTTTGTTTCTTTTTTTACTCCTTTTGCGCAAGCCGAACTAGCACTTCCGACGGTTATCCAATCAGGTTTTAGATGACCGTCGCAGACAGAATACAGTTACATTAAAATCCTGGAGTTCTTCCGCGCGAACAAAATACAAGGACTGTATTATCGGCCAAGAGCAAAGTGATCCCTCAATCGATCTACGGATATCCTATCCGCTGGTTCATCCAGTGAATCGGTACTGAAAGTCATCTCCTCCGAGTCATCTCCTCCCGCAATTACAGCCCCAGCGGCGGACAAAGTGTAGAAGCTGGCAACATCTTTATGCTGGAGTAATGAAACAACTTAAATAGAGAGCTCCGGACCTCCGCAATCAAGCACGTTTACTACTTTTATGGCACATGGGTGTCGATAATATTTCAATAACAAACGAGTATACTATCGTAAATGTCACTCTTTACCTAAGGTGACACAGCAAGTGTCTGTATATACAGTTCTGTATATACAGGCACTTACGTCGTTACGTCGTTACGTCGTCTACCGCGACCCTCTTCACACTTTCACAGACATATTGAGAGACAATGGTCGGGATAAGGTAACAACTCTATTACAATGCGGTGTTTTTTTTTATTGAAATGAAAATAAAAGATAAAAACGTAGTCACCTTATAATGGTGACGGTTAGTCCTTTTCTCGTTGCAGAAACAACAATATAAAAATATACAATGGTATTCTTTTTTTTCCTTTCTGTCAGTGGCCCGAGCGGCGCTGCGCCCAGTTAACCCCGGAATTGGCAGGCCGTGAACGGCGGATGATTATCCATAATTCACAGCCAGGGAATAATTAATGCGATTGCCATTCTTAATATACTTCGCGCACATTGCGGTTTGTTTCTGTGTTATAATCTTTTTTCCCGCCAAGTTGGGTGACTCGATAGTCGGTGCATGGTCTAATCACCCAATGGCTGGAGCGTCGGTCTGCCGTGCTGAGAAAACCGTGTTCGAAATCGACCGCTGGATAAACTCGGGTCAATGAGTATGTGGCGCTACGTATCTGCTGCTCTTCAATAAACCTTTTCGACTGCAACAAGGGCTACTGGGTATGAGCTACTGGGTGTGTGCCGCTTTTCAATAAACCTATTTGACGCCGAATTCTGCCACTGGATATGTGCTGCTCTTCACTGAATAGCTCTGATGCCAGACAACTTGGGTCACTGGGTGTGTACGACTCGGTATGTGCGCACCATTTTCAATGACAAAAAAAAATGAATTCTTCCGGATTCCCTCATCCTGTGTGGAATCGAACCCGCGTCATATATATTCGTATGTATCCAGAAACGTGCCACGTGCTGGCTTCGCGATGGCGCTGCTAGATGGCGCTGCGTGTCCAGGGAAATGCGTCAGAGCGGAACCCGGCTGCCGCACAGGCCTCACACATGAGGCGCTTAGGCGACGGCTATGCGGTGTGTCGCTGAATCGATTCAATGCCAACCGCATTAACGCCGGCCGTCATCGTGAGGTTGGTTCTGCCGGATTCTTTTTCATTGGTTAACACGCGCTGATCCAACTACGTAGGAGTGGGTGTTTTCCTCACCTTTATTTAGTTTTATTTTAATTTCATTAGCAAAAACGATAGATAAATATACGGAAGGACTCTGCGACCTTTCTGTGTTCAAGCAAAACAGTGAGTATTTTAATAAAGACCGTCATAATACTTAACACGCGCTCCTTCCTTAGACAGACATCCTCAGCGTTTTTTTGGCAGCTAGGATACGAAGAAGGCTTTAGTTAATGTATTTCAGCAGGAATTCTATTGGAAACTCCACATGAAAGATAATAGGGGACGAAATGTGGAACTGGCGCCTGCGTGGCCGAAGTGACTTGTTTCGCGTAAGTTCGTTTAACAAGATGATGCATGTATTCCGAAGGGTCGTGACATATACGCCATATCCAGAATGATTATCATTCACTTTCGGCCAGAGAGCTTGCGGAAGAGCGGTCCGTAAAACATGAAGCTGTTTATAAAGAATCATTTTCACAATAAATATCTCCCACGTCCATCATCGCTTTGTCCTTCCTAAGCTTATTGCTTGGTTTTCATTTAGTTATTTTCAGCCATACAGATATTGACTTAATATAGTTATTTCACTTCGTGCCAGCGAGCATGGAGGCTCACTACCCTGTCAGACACCTTCGTGTGTCCTTGTTCTCGCCGCCAACCGCTCGCGAACGTGAAATGTCTCGTCACTGCGCGCATATACCAAGATTACTGGGAACTCTGGTGCTGCAATTGTTCAGGCACTATGGGAGTGATGGGTGGCATACAGGTATGCATTTGTCTGATCTTTGTGCTTATGCTTTAGAAGTTTCTTGTCGCGTTAATTATCACGCTTTATTCTTCTAGATATTCAAGATAACACACACACACACACACACACACACACACACACACACACACACGCACGCACGCACGCACGCACGCACACGTATATATATATATATATATATATATCACGGATATTACACACGCCATGCAGGCAATGAGTATCTGCAGACACGACTAATCAGTGCCAATTGTTAATTGTTGCACTTCTATAGGAATGTGTTGAGTAATGGGAGCGTCCTGTTCATGCCATGCGAAATCTAGAGGCGCGATCTCGGATTACCATGTCCTGTCCTCGTCGTTTTGTTCCGCTTGTTTTCCCTTTGAGCAAATCCATGTGCTACTCGCCATTGACATTCAGGACGAACCGCCATACGCCCTATTTGCCGCTCCGGCAGACACTCGTGCGCAGCTTTCCATCTTGTAGTTTTCGTAGTAAAGTACGTGAGTTCTACATGACTACGTGAGTTTGCGCCTACCATGCAAACGAAATGTCACGCCATCGAACTGCCGCACTATATCACTTCTCGCCGCCACGCCCGCACCGAAGAAGCGCCCCGGTAGCTTCGCGGCCCTGGCCTGGAAGAAAAGAAAGTTAGAGAAGAAGAAAGAAAAGAAATAAACAACGATAGAAAGAAGGAAAGAGAACTGGGCCCGGTGACGCCGGTAAAAACAGCAAAGGCGGCGCGATGTGAGGGGATAATCGCTCTTTCGCTGCCACCGACCCCCCTCCCGTTCCCCCTTTTTACACGGGCTCTTCGTCTGGTCGTTCAACCGTGAAACGGACACCAAACACCCATATCTCGGTCTGCAAAGCCGTCCATTTCTCTCCTCCTTCTCTCACGGCTCTTTGGTTTAGAGCACGTAGTATATAATGCGGACACGTGCCGGGTGATCGTTACAAGAACACGAAACAAGACACCGTTCACACGCGTCCGAAGAGAGAGAGAGAGAAGAGGGGGGGGGGGTAGCCGGTGCGCACGCACTCGTGTATGTGATCAGTGCTCTGCCGGCATGTCCCATAAGTAGAAAGCAGGGAGCCCACTTCCCACCCGAATGCCGATTCAATAAATCCGAAGTACTACCCCTCTAGCTGGTGTGTGATCCAAACGGATTCTAGATTACGAATTAGCCACCGCCAAGGGGCCGTGCGGTTCCCCGCTCAGCTGAAGCGAGCAACATTCACTGAAAGCATTAGGGTAGCCTGCAAAAAATAAAAAACAGAAACGAAGAGGAGAGAACGACAAGGGACTAATGGCGTGCAGGGAGGACGAAGCTGTGGGGCATCGTTTAAGAGATACACTGTACTCTGTATGAAGTCTCGTGTATACACTGTATACACCTTGCGCGATATGTCTTATACGAGCTTGCACTCGCGAAGTTATGAGGGCGATGCGAAGACTATCGACACTCCGGTTGTCTTACATTATAGGCGCTAACAGGCATACGTACACTCGTCTAGACTGTTCCGTTCTGTGTGCAGCTGAACCAGACGGATGCTCACTGGAAGACGTATGTTGGCATACTCACTGACAAGTACACTGACGCTATCTCACGGATACACTCATTCGTACTGCAGTTATTTCATGGCCGTGCGATAGCGCTTAGTGAGTGACGAAGTGTATGAGTGGACAGGGGTTGAACGGAAGTGAGTGTCGACGAGCTTGAGTGGACGTAAGAACAGGAGTGGGTGCCGGATAAAGGGACTGAGAATCACTTTCCGTGGTACATGATTTTTATTTTTTTCCCCAAATGCGAAGCTTACCAGTCAGCGTGTCCAATCATGCAGTGGTAATGCGGAAAGCGTCGCGGAACACATTTTTTCAGATTTTTTTTAACTTTGCAATGAGGATGTAGTCGGCGTTGGAAACATGCAGGAAACAGTGATAGGCGAGCGTGATAGCGATTATACGCCGGCATGGCTAAGCCGAAAATTACGGCCTAGTACGCACTGACACGGATGGCACTGCCGTTCTTCTAAGTTGTCTTCTCTTATGATGCTTCGACAACGGCAAATAGTCATAGGGGCTGTTATGTTTGTGCCTTGGGATTTGCCTGACGGGAGGCCAGTGCTGTGGTGTGTCGACCGTGGAGGCAGCGTTAATCCCCACATGGTGCCCGCTTCGGGCACGTGACGACGTGGGTGTCCTCGCGGCTGCACGGCGTCAACGACGGAAGCGGCCGTCGGCCCACCGACTGCTTTTCGGCCCCTCCTCGTGCGGACAGCAGTGCACCCCACCCCTTCCTTCGTGCGGCGGCGCCAGGGGCAACCCTTTTACCGACCACCCAAGGACTATGTTTCGACACCTTGCCTTGCAGGTCGTTCGTTCCCTTTGTCGTATGCCGGGCCACTGAACTTGCCCGGCGCCCCATACCGACCGACCGCCAGATTAGCCTGACGGCGCAGCGCAGTGCCCGGAGGCGCCGGCCACTGAAAGCGGCGTTGGGACCACGGAGGCTGCCCGGACCCTCTCTCTCTCGAACTTGTTCGTCCTTAGGGACTATCTGGGGAATCTGGGGACTGGAAGTGTTATTTAAGCAGCTTGGAGCTGCTCGGTTGGTCTCTCCTGATATCCACGCCAACTTGTACATACTGTATAAAGAATTCTTCGCCGAGAAAGCTCTCCTCGACTCTGACTCTGCGTGAAGTGGGGTCCTGACCTCCTGCCGGCCACGCATACCTCGGCACACGCAACAGGGCAAAAGTGCGCAGAGCACACGAGAGCTTATAAGGCGGCAGCGAACAGCCGACGGCCTCTTCCCATTGCATTTTTCTGTTCGCGTTGACAGCAAGTGGTAGGATATTGTTGTGCCATTACCACAAGCCCGGATTCCGAATCTGCAAGATGCGGAATCTATCCTGCGAGCGCCATAATTCGCCCTTCACCAGACAAGATGCTGCGCCGTCGTGCGGGAGAAGCCTCGGCGAGCAGCGTGTTTTGACTTGTCCGCGTGTGCCCGACGGCCCGGCGCCGCACCTCCCTTGCCTGGAGGTCACCGCGCGCGCGAACTTTGAACCGGGTGGCCAGCGCGGTCGCTGGTTGGACCCCTCGGACGACCGTCGTGTGCTGACTTTGTATTGGGCCGTTTGAGTGACAATGGGCCTCGGGGATTATAAAAGCAGCGACACGCCGCTCGAAAACAGGATCTGCCGACCCCACCGGGAGAGAGTGTCGCTCCCGACTGGGGTGAGATGTGTAACGCGGTTTCGCCGGACGTCGTCGTGCGAGAACAGTCGCGTTTGTTGTGAGCACTCGGCCCCAGTGCCGACCCGTTCATGTCCTGTATGATAACCTGTATATAATGTATAAATTCCCTTTTGTTATTCTCATCGACGCCAGGCTCGGAGTCATCGCTACCAACGCTCTGTCACGAAACGGGTGACGAGCGCTACGGGACCACAAAGCCGTAATCGTGGTGCAGCGGTACAAGTTCGTAACACTGGTGGCACCGGTCGGGTGTCGTAACACTGGCGGCACCGGTTGGAAGACATAACACTGGTGGCACCGGTTGGAAGTTCGTAACACTGGATGGCAGCTACGGGATTGACCGGCATCAGCTACCTCGGCGCGGTGAGTGCCTGAAGTTTACCTCAAACACCAGACTTTCTCTGACACAGGTTATAGTAGCTCAGGGATTGACTTGGTGTTGCATTGTGTTTAACCTTGTGTGTTTCAAGCCTAGTAAGAGTGTTTTGAAAACCAGGGGATGCTGAGAGGGTAAACAGGGCAGTGTGTGAAATACTTGCATATGTCTTACTAGTAGTGTTATAGTAGCGTACGGCAGGTATATTCAAAAAGGGTAAACAGCAGGAGGACAGTGTGAACGATGGAGAAGTACAAGGTGAAGGAACTTCTCGAAATTTGTGAGGAGTTGGGCATTGAGTTGGGCTCAACCAAAAGAAAGAATGCGATCCTTGAGGTCATGACGACTGGGGACGTAACGGCTGAGGAAGCCGCTGAGGCCTTGGCGGGTATCAATGAACGTCGGGAAAGGGAGGAGAAGGAACGTTGCGAGCAGGAAAGGAGAGAACAGCAACGTCGCGAGGAGGAAAAGGAGGAAAGGAGAGAGATTCGTGAGCACGAGCTTAAAATGAAAGAGTTGGAGACCCGAAATAGCTCGCCAGCGCCTAGTCTCACTTCTAACGTTCCAAGAATACGCGATCAACTTCCACCCTTTGTCGTCGGAGAGGATATGGCCAAATACCTCGTGAAATTTGAGCACGTGTGCGAACGGAATAGCATTGAGCGATCCCTCTGGGCACAGAATCTGTTAGCGTTGCTTCCTGGGGAGGCATCAGACGTAATAACTTGCTTATCGAAAGAGGCGTTTGAGAGCTACAGTGATGTGAAGGAAGCGCTACTGCGGAAGTACAAATTGTCGCCCGAAGCTTTCCGGCAGAGGTTCCGGTATGCAAAAAAGGGTAAGGAGTCGAATGTTGACTTCGCGTTTCGTCTAAAAGCCGACTTGGTGGAATGGCTGAAGGGCGAAGAGGTTTACGACGACCGCGACAAAATTGTCGAATGCATCGCGTTGGAGCAGTTCTACCGTTGCATTGATGAGGATGTCCGGCTCTGGCTGCAAGATAGGCTAAAGGAGGTTAAGCTAAACAAGGCAGCAGAGTTAGCGGAAGAGTATTACACACGCCGCAGCTTGCACAGCAAGGCAGTGCGCATAGAAAAAGCAGATAGAAGAGATGGGTTTTACGGGAAGCCCGACGAACGGAAGGAAATCACGCGTCGCGAGTTTCGGGACGACGAGTCCCTTCCCAAAGAAACTGTAAGGGATGGACAGAATGCATCTCAGAATGATGACGATGGTCCGAAACAGCGAAACGAAATGACGCGTTCTTTTGAAAAACGGAGACCGTTAACCTGCTACAATTGCAAAAAGCAAGGGCACATCGCTGCAAGCTGCCCAGAGAGAATTGCTTTTGCAACGATACAGGAAACTCACAAAAACATACGTCTATTGGAGCCCTATGTGCAGGAAATTAAGGTAAACGGCAAGAAGTGCCGAGCACTGCGGGACTCTGCAGCAACTATGGACGTTGTTCACCCGTCTTTCGTCTCCTCGAGTGATTTTACGGGAGAGTGCGTTAGGATACGGCAAGTGGCCGAGAAGGAGAGTGTCTGTTTACCGATCGCAACGGTTAGCATTGAAGGAGAATTTGGGAAACTTAACACCGAAGCCGCTGTGTCAGCCGCCCTCCCGGAGCAATTTTCCTACCTCTTCTCAAATAGCTCGGAGCAGCTGCTGAGGGATCAGGGCAAATCATTCTTTGCCGACGTGGCGTACATGGCCCCCACGCGATCCAAAGCGCGCCCGCTGTCGAGGGAACTTGACTTAGCGTCGGGAAGCGAAAGGCGGTGCGGCACACGGACCGATCACGGTAACTTGAGTGGCGAGCAGTCACGGGAGAGGCAGAGCTCGGAGGCTGGCCTAGACGAGCGGGTCCTGGAAGTGAGTGGGAGTGACGCGTGCAGTGCTAGCCGCGATATAGACTCGACGCCGCAATTAGGCGACGCGGGCTCCGCACTCGCTCCGGTTTCCGCCAGCTGGCAGGAGCAGGCTGCAGTTGAAAGAAAAAGTCTGATTCGCGAGCAACAGGAAGATTGTTCATTAGCCGATCTGAGGAAGAGCGTCAAACGGGGAGTGGAAAAAAAGGGGGTTTCATTTGGCAAGGAACCTGGCTTATTGTACCGCCGCTACACGGATAAGCAGGGTCGCAAATATAAGCAGCTTCAGATTCCGCGAAAATATCGCCGGGAAAAATGAATGACCTCATTTGCTTCCTCAGAAGTATGTTTTCGGTCCAAAGCGATTTCAAGGGGACCATTCTATTTGTAATTATTATTGCTGATTAATAATTGTTTCTATTTCGTTGTGTTGATGATTTGAAAACTGATTGTTTGAGCCTTGTGTGCTAGATCGTACACCTGCCTCTTGTTGCAGCGGGAGAAAAAAGGGGAAAACAATTTAGTTAGGTTGATTTGAATTATGGCCTTGTCTGGTGTTTGACGGGAGACAGAGGGCACTTGTTCGTGTTGGGTGTTGCCTTTTGCCGGTCGGTTTGGCAAGCTGCAGAACGACCAAGCGGGACCAGTGGCGAGAAGCAAGGTCTTAGGAACGACCCGAGCGGAGCTGGTCAAGGTGCCTTGGCGACGACGTGGTGAGCAGAGCTCCTGTCCTGGCGAGTCGGACCTGGGCACGTGATGTTACCTGGCGTCCCGACACTGGACGTGAACTTGGACGAGCCTGACGAACGTGCGCGCCTGGCATCCGAGCCACGTGGAGGCAGCTCGTCTTCCCGGCGCCTTATCTGAGGGCGGGGATGCTGTTGTGCCATTACCACAAGCCCGGATTCCGAATCTGCAAGATGCGGAATCTATCCTGCGAGCGCCATAATTCGCCCTTCACCAGACAAGATGCTGCGCCGTCGTGCGGGAGAAGCCTCGGCGAGCAGCGTGTTTTGACGTGTCCGCGTGTGCCCGACGGCCCGGCGCCGCACCTCCCTTGCCTGGAGGTCACCGCGCGCGCGAACTTTGAACCGGGTGGCCAGCGCGGTCGCTGGTTGGACCCCTCGGACGACCGTCGTGTGCTGACTTTGTATTGGGCCGTTTAAGTGACAATGGGCCTCGGGGATTATAAAAGCAGCGACACGCCGCTCGAAAACAGGATCTGCCGACCCCACCGGGAGAGAGTGTCGCTCCCGACTGGGGTGAGATGTGTAACGCGGTTTCGCCGGACGTCGTCGTGCGAGAACAGTCGCGTTTGTTGTGAGCACTCGGCCCCAGTGCCGACCCGTTCATGTCCTGTATGATAACCTGTATATAATGTATAAATTCCCTTTTGTTATTCTCATCGACGCCAGGCTCGGAGTCATCGCTACCAACGCTCTGTCACGAAACGGGTGACGAGCGCTACGGGACCACAAAGCCGTAATCGTGGTGCAGCGGTACAAGTTCGTAACACTGGTGGCACCGGTCGGGTGTCGTAACACTGGCGGCACCGGTTGGAAGACATAACACTGGTGGCACCGGTTGGAAGTTCGTAACAATATACATATATAGTTTTATTATTGTTGGGTCGGGGCACCCATTTACGGCAAAATTAGTCGGCGTCATCCTGTATCTCACACGGAGACCACAGAACTCGCGGTACACACTCGCAAGCTCGCGCGCGAACAAAACCACTCGCGCTCCGCCACGCAACCAGGGGTACCACGGCTCTGCCACTCCACTGGTTGCCGCGAAGACACCACCGCTTGGCAGTGGGAACCTTTTTTTGCCTCGTAATACGAATAGAATAAAGCGCAGGGGCCTGTGTAATATAAAGACTCCGATATAACACAATAAGTATGCGGCACTTAATAAAAGTTGGAGTTCTTGCTTAAATGGCGCACATGTTCTGTCTATCACTATAAATCATGGTCTTTTCATATCCGCCAACATCTCGCCACGCGTTATGCGCGGTTGTCAGGACCTTTACGTGAGTACGAAAGAAATGTACAGTGGACATGTATGAGTGTCGTTTGAAGCCAAAAGGACGATGTCTATGGTAAATCCAGAATCTTCTGCTGAGCTAGTTGGTCGCTCATGAACAAGCGGCGCAAAACGACGACTAAAGGCGCACAGAGTGGCAGAACGCAAGCCAAGGCGAGTGACAGGGCAAACGTCCTTTTCATGACCTCCGAGATCTGGAGGGTGTATATATATATATATATATATATATATATATATATATATATATATATATATATATATATATATATATATATATATATATATATATATATATATGCGAGAAGAAAGGAGGTTAACCGAGGGGCCCGACTTTTATTCATCATATAAGAAGAAGCCAACAAGGAAAGACACGAAGGGCAACACAGTAAGTACAAATTACTTGTACTTACTGGTTGAATTATAGAAATGATAAATTAATGGCAATTGAAAGTGGATAAAAAACAATTTACTCAGAAGTGCCCCAGGAAGTGGATGGAAAAACGGCACTGCGGTAGCTCAATTGGTTGAGCATCGCACATGGCGAGTTGCTTTTCCATCCCACTTTCATTTCCGTTAATTTATTATTTCTTTAATTCAATTAGTAAGTACAAGTAATTTCTCCTGTGTTGTCCTTGGTCTCATTATTTCTGGTTTCTTATGATATGCATATAACCAACAGCTACGCCAGCCGTTTCTTAGAAAAACTTATTTATTCTGGGCGAACCTCGTGCCCGTTAACTCAACATTTAGAAAAAA
This sequence comes from Dermacentor albipictus, assembly GCF_038994185.2. Lineage (NCBI taxonomy): Eukaryota > Metazoa > Arthropoda > Arachnida > Ixodida > Ixodidae > Dermacentor > Dermacentor albipictus. Next base: position 14,562,929 of record NC_091823.1, on the reverse strand, counting down.
AATAAAGACAGCCCTCGAGGTTCGATTACTCGAACGTCTCCATCTTCTCCGTCACCTCATGTCGCGTGAATCCATCCGATTCTCGAGCACGAGCTGGAGGTCTCTCTGCATGTGGTGTGGGCACGTGCAGCGCCGTGTTGCCTTGCGGTGCCTTGCTCGACGCTTGTGGTGTGGCGGTTCTTTGGGGCAGAGCTAGGATGCGGCAGGCGTCTTTTCGTTCTCGTTATGCTAACCTGCCCAGTAACATATCATCAAAGGTTTGCCTATTCGCGTATGACTGTGTAATTTGCCAGAAAATAGATAACCAAGGAGATGTTGCCTTGCTCCAGACCGACTTAAATAATATACTCACCTGGTGTCAAACGTGCAACATGGGATTACACATGTCAAAATGCAAATCAATGCGCGTATCTCGCACCTCATTAGCATGTCCACACTATCGTCTTGCTAATACATCTCTTGAGTCTGTTTCATCTCACAAATATCTCGGTGTTCATATCTGTAGTACCCTATCATGAAAGCATCATGTAAGCATCATGCATCATCGCCAAAGCTAAGCGTGGACTTGGGTACTTTCGAAGAAATTTTTATATGGCACCCACATCACTTAAAAAGCTTTTCTACACCACTTACATCCGTCCATCACTTGAATAAGCATCATCTATTTGGGATCCCGGTGGTACTACACTGCTAAACGAACTTGAAAGAGTGCAGAATCGTTCCATTCGCTTCATCTTATAAAATTTTGACCGCACAGCCAGTGTTACCACGAAGTGACTGCTCAACCTTCCGGAACTGGAACATGCATTACGGAACATGCATTCGGGAACAGGCATGGAATGCATGTTCCAGAGGCAGAACGAATTTCGAGCGTAGTCCATTGAGCTGGCTCAGTCCCTGCACTGAGTATAGCAAGAGTCGCGGTCTGTCACGCAGAGCCAACAATATGCGTCCCGCCTCAGCGCTAAACACATCGATTTGCGAAGGCCACGCAGTCGGCGGAACAACGCCTGTGCCCTAAATTCGGCGTAAAATAGCCCGGCTCACCCTTTCTCATAAAGTTTACTATCACAACAGTCATCTTCGTGCACAGCTTTAAAACCCGTCCTTTCATATCAGCTAGAATTGACCACCTCCAAAAAGTTGATGTTCCTCGTTGCACTACCGGGACTGGACCTATTCACATGCATCTTTACCTCGGACCACCTCCGAATGGAATCAGCTGCCAGAAGCAGCTACTTCTATTGCAGATACATCACGGTTTAAGTGTTTGTTGAATAACATGCTTAACATTGCCTAATTATTTGTACTCAATTTCTTCTTCTGTTTAGCCTGTTTATTTTTCTTACTTTTAGATCTTGAAATTACTCTGCTTTTTCTTAGTTGCAAATGTACATTTCTTGGATTAATTTGTCGGTTGTTCCGGCTCCTTATCGTTATTGTATCAAGTAGTAGTAGTATGATCTTTATTTTGTCCGAGATGGAGTTTAGAGAGGAGGGGAGTGGGAGGGCCCGTCCTCTTCTTCCTCAGGCGGCGGCCAGGCCTTGCGCTTTGGCGGCGTCTTCGGCCATCTGGACGACCCGGAGCTGGAGATCCAGGTATGACCTGAGCAGTGCAGTCTCCCACTGCTCTAGGGTAGTGATGGGAAGCGGAGGCAATAAGCTAGTGCGTTTTCTGGTCTTTATCAGGGGACATGCCCACACGATGTGGTGAAGATTGGCTCTACCTGCGCATAATTTGTAATCCGCTGTATGTAGCCCGGGATAGAGGTGACTGTACGTCATTGGGTTTGGGAAAGTGTGCGTCTGTAAAAGGCGCCAGGTAACTGATTTCCTTTTATCTAAATTTCTGTGTGCGGCAGGGTAATGCCCTTTGGTGTGGCGGTACAATTGTAAAATTTCCTTGTAGGATACCATCCGGTCCCTGCCTGGGCGGCGGAGGGATTCGAACTGCTCACCGCAAGAGGTTGTCGTGCGGCCGCGGATGTGCAGTTCTCGCACCGCACTGTGAGCAGCTTCGTTTCCCGGGAGGCCGGAGTGCGCCAGTGCCCAAACGGGTTGCGTCCATCTGTGCCGAGTTTCGGGTACCCTGGCCAGAATTGTGAGGGCTTCAGGTGAAATGCGCCCTTTCGCGAAATTTCGTATAGCTGTCTTTGAGTCGCTGACTATGAATTTGGCTGCGGAGGAGGAAGCGTACGTCAAGGCGATTGCGACTTCATCCCCGACCTCCGGCAAGCTTGTAGTAACTGAGCTTGCAGCGATGATTTGATTTTGCTGATCTAGTACAGCCGCTCTCATAGAGTCTCGGTCACGATACTCGGCAGCGTCTACATAGGCCACGTCCTTAGAGTTTGCAAAGCGTTTTTTGTAAGAATTTGGCTCTTTCCTGCCTGCGCTCCTGGTTGTGCAGAGGGTGAGTGTTCTTAGGTAATGGTGGGACGTGTATGTGTTTTCTTAACTCTGTGAGGATGTCCCGCTTTGGTCCAAATTGGGTGTTGTATGCAATCGCGAGTGATTGGAGGATGTGTTGCCCCGTCGGAGAACGTGAGAGTCTCTGCAGTTGGGCCATTCTTTGGGCTTCCATGAGCTCGTCAAGAGTATTGTGTACTCCTAGAGCCTCAAACTTTTCGTTTGCGGTCGTAATAGGGAGGTGTAGAGCCTGCTTGTATGCCCTCTTGATCATGAGGTTAATTTTGCACCGTTCATCACTTTTTAGTTGCAGGAATGGGGTAGCGTACACTATTCTGCTTATGACAAAAGGCCGTACCAATATAAGTAGATTAGTTTCTTTCATGCCATGGTGTCTGTTGGCGGTGCGCGAAATGAGTCTTGTTGTTTGATGCACGTGCGAGTTTAGTGCCTTTATCACTTCGTTGTTGTGCCCGTTGGCCTATATTCTAAGCCCAAGTATCCTGATGCTCGGTATACTATTGGGATGTCCTGGTCGTTAGCTTTGAGCGTGATTTGAGGGGGTGTAGTGACAGTTTTCATGCCTGTACACGTGAGTATATACAGAAGCAACTCAGACTTTTGCGGAGAGCAGGAGAGTCCTTTAGGTGTTACGTATTCCATGACAAGTTCGATCGCGCTTTGCAAAGTTTCTTGGATCTCTCCGTCACTCCCTCCAGTTACCGAGAGTGTCACGTCGTCTGTATATAAGCTATGCTGTAGTTTAGGAAATTCAGCTAGCTTGCTTGGCAATTCTAGCATGGCCATATTGAAGAGGTAGGGAGACAGGACCGAGCCCTGGGGTGTGCTTCGATTCCCGACTGAAATGCTCTCCGAAGTTACCCCACCGACGGTGATTGTGGCTGTCCTCTCTGTAAGAAAGTCTGATATAATTATTGTATGCTCTGGAGCCAACTCCTAGTCTGTTTAGCTGGGTTATGATGGCTTCGTGAGGAACATTGTAATGGCCCGGGTATCAAGTTCTGAGCTGTGATCACCGTCTATTATTTGGTGCTTAATTTGAAGCATAATGTCCTCCGGGCAAAGCTTGGGCCTGAAAAGCGTGGAAAGCTTGGGCCTGAATCCAATCATCGTGTGAGGGTACAGGTCGTACGCTTCCATGTGTTTGTTTAGGCGAGTAAGGACGATGTGTACCAGAAGTTTGCCTAGGCAGGAGGTGAGCGAGATGGGTCTTAGGTTCTGTAGCTGCAACCTTTTGTCCGGCTTTGTATCATGACAATTTTAGCTTCCTTCCACTGTTGAGGGATGTGGCCAGTCTCCTAACACTTATTGAGATACTTAGTAAGTGCTTCTATGGAGCCATCGTGCAGGTTCCGTATAGTTTTGTTTGTTGCGCCATCCGGACCCGGAGTGGAGTGCGTTCGTAGACCGTGTACGGCCTCGCGGACTTCCGCTTCCGTGATTGGTTCGTCGATTGCTTCGTCGGGCGTTTTGGAATGGTTTCCGATGTATAGATGTATAGATTATGGATTGTATAGCTGAGATTATGCCTGTGCGTAGTTTTACTGTTCTCGAGATCGAGTAGACATTTAAGTATGCGCCATGTTTCGGTCATGCCTATTTGCGCTTCCATTCCATCACATGCACTGTGCCAGTTTTGGCGGGTTAGCTGGTGAGCATAGTCTTCAATTTGTTTTTTCAGATCGACATGCGTTTGCGTAGGGATCTGTTCAGTTTGTGTTGTTTTAGTCGTCTTCCCAAGCTAGCTTTTGCTTCCCACATATGAAGGAGCTTGGCACCTGCCACTTGGATGTTAGCTTCTTCTGGTATTGTTTTGGTCGCCTGCTTAACATTTTGTCGTAAGTTCCCGACCCATGCTTTAATGACTATAATCTCAGGAACGGTAGGTTCGGTTTTGTTTGTTTGTAATTGCCTAAAAGTGTCCCAGTCCGTGATGTGGATTCGTTTGCCGATAGGTTTGGCGGGTCCCGTTCGGATTGTGGTGACCACTATGAATTGGTCACTTCCCAAGTTTTCTTGCGTGTTGAAACATGTGGCACCTGACACGTTTTTGGTGAAGGTTAGGTCTGGTGTAGTGTCCACGCAGACGCTGTTTCCTGTGCGGGTGGGTTGTGTCGGGCCTTTGAGCAACGTGAGTTGCTCCTGCATGCGCGTCTAACCACAATTGACGGCCTTCGCGGCGATCGGTGTGATAACCCCATGCAGAGTAATGTGCATTGAAGTCGCCTGGTATGACAAGCGGTCATTTGTTTGCTATTTGTGCAGCTTTCCGGAATAGATTGAGGAATCTGTGTTGCTGTTTAGAGTTGCTGTATATGTTGAGCACAAACAGGCTGCCAGTTCCTCGCTTTGCCGTAGGAATGATTTCCACTATATGACGTGTTCTACCGACAAAATGCCGGCTTCGTGTATGAGTGCCGGTATGTTTCTTTTGATTAGCGTAGTGATTGGCGCTTTGCCTGTGCCCGATACATCGGCGCAGAAGGACGCATAGCCTGATAATTTGGCCTGACCCCCCGTCTTTTAGAGGGCAATTGTGCCTGGAGTTTCTGAATCCCTAGTTTGATCAACGGTATTTTATTTTTTTCAATTTCGGTCTGTAATATGCCTCTCTGCTTTGTAATGTGCAAACTTTAAAAGTAAAATAAATAAATAAATAAATAAATAAATAAATAAATAAATAAATAAATAAATAAATAAATAAATAAAATTATTGAGCGAAATAGCCCAATCTCTCCAACTACTTTTCTCATGACTAGTTTCTATGCGTATGCAGCATTCCGCTAAGACAGTGGTACTTTTGTCCCTTTCATTATCGCGTTTCTACTATCGTTGGACGGAGGGGGAGGACACCTCCCCTTCTCGACCCCAAATTAAAAAATATACTTCACCTTCCTACCGAGCGCTTGTCCCATCCACGCGTATATGCGTCATCTCTAGCTCCGTTTCAAGACATCGCGAACCCATTGTCCCTGCAGTCAACTTTACTGAGACGGCGATCGCAAAGCCTCCGACAGCACTGCACCGTCCTAACAAAGCGCCGACGGCCCCTTGGAGGTGCCGAGTTGGGCATCGCCCGCTCTCGAGAGCAGCACGCGGCGTCCGCGGTGGTCGGAGGAATCGTGGCTAATCGTAAATCATCGCGAACCGCCCACCGGCCGGCCCCGTCTTTGGTTCCCCGAGCGAGCAGGCAGGCAAGCAGGCAGGCAGGCGGCGCGCTGGCAAAAGGGGGCCGCACGGCGGCGGGGAAATTCATTCAGAAGCGTGCGCGTCGTCGTCGACCATCAATCTGCACCCATTTGGGGGCTATTGTTGGCCGGCCGACGCCGTCGCGCGGGCAGCAGCGCTGGTCCTCGTCGCATCCTCCTGTGTTTCCTGCACCCCCCCTCTCTCGATCCGCGCGCTCTTGTCCCGCGAGATTAAAAATACGCCGAAGAGCGGCGTATCGGCTCACCGGCGGGAGGCGGAACACTGAAATTAGGACTGTATCGCGTTCCTCCATTACGCGTGAGTATAAAACTGTACGCGTGCTTGTTATCCGCCGTGCGTGTGTGTGTGTGTGTGTGTGTGTACACGCGTGTGTGTGTGTGCCTGAAACCGAGTGTCCCGCACCGAAAGTGTTAGTATTCAGGAGCACGCTATGGCGAGCCAAAATAGACCTGTCCCAGGGGTTAAAAAGGCGGGCCTGAGCCGAGCGATTGGGAGTCACTAAATATAAAAGGCCTATACGCGAGATCGAGAGAATCGCCGTCCGTGGAATGCGCGAACGAGCGCTTGACATACGGCGATTGCTAGCGGTAAAAGCGCGCGTAAGCCACTTCGCTGAGAGCAAAGAGAGCAAGAAAGAGAACGACAGAGGGGCGAATAATTCAGCTCGCACTACGCTGACAGCCGGGCAGGAACTGCCTTCAGCTACGTCGCTCGGTCGTAGATCAGTTAACGACTCATTAGGAGGACTTACATTAAGAGAGGAATGTGCGTTCGTTGGCTCTCGCTTTCTGTTTGCGCTGGGAATTCCTTCGCCTTCTTTCGTTTCTTTACTGTTCTTTTTTGTCGGTGTCTCGAGGCGATAACGGCCAACTCGACACACATTTCGAAAGCGAACGAGCGCAGTGAAGCGAACACGCCCCTCGAGCGTAACATTTGTATGCGCAAACCGCAATCCACTGCGCTGGCTCGCACCGATACCCGCGCGCACACTCCATCAATGAACGGATTCTCCTTGTTCGATGGGGACAGTCCCCGCATTAAGCTCGAAACAGAGGAGAGCTATATAGCATCGACAAGGCTATAAAGTCTCACGCAGCAGCATAGCACGCTCTTCCTGCAAAGTGGGCGGGGGTGCTGAAACATTAGGCAGTCCGAGGAAACAGATTTGGCGGTAGTGCCCGAAGGGGTGGGCCATGCCTCCTGGAAAATCATTAGCGTGCTTCCCTCCTCCCGCTTCTCTTCCCGCGGTATTGCTCAGTGAACCCAACCTCCTCCTCTCGCATCGCTGCGAGTTTCTCACTCTCTCCGTTTTTCTGATCAGTCCTCCTTGCTGCTAATGCTGCTGATAGTCTCGGTGGTGTGTTTGTCCTCGGGTCTCGAGGAGGCCTACACGCTTCTCGCGTTCTTTTTTTCCTCACGTATATCGCCACGGACCACCCCGTGGGTATATCGCTCGACGTGAAAATATGGGTCTCCACCACCTCGACGAGCCGCACACGTGCCTCTCGGCGACGCTCGTCGTCGCCCTAAAGAAAAGGAGGAGGGGGGGGGGGGAGGACTCTGAAGCGCGTAGTAGGTACGGGGGTCGATTCTTTATCGGGAACGGCAAAAGCGCGCGTGCTCATGAAATGCGATCCTGTCGTCGCTTCGCTTCGCTCACACTTAGGCGAGGGCCCCCACGTGAAGAAGGGCGGCCACGCGCGCCGACTTTTGCAGAAGACCGGAGGAAAGAGACCTACCTATTTGCCGTGTAGCGCAGCTGCAGGCTGAGCGAGAAAGAAGCAGGCATGCATTTTTCATTGACTCGCTGGATCGCTCGCCTCATTTCTCCGTTAGCCCGTACCTATGGCATACGCGCATATACAGAGAGAGACTATATACTACCCCTGGAGCGGGGCATGCCGCTCGCTTCTTGTATACCTTCGCCGCTGCGCGCCTATATGGCTCGGTCGAACGATGCGGGCCTGCCGAGTTGGCGTTATCCGTACAGTTCGGCTCCGTGTCAAGGCACGCCAGCGCTTTGGCAATGAGACATCGCACATTTTCCGAGAATGCGGCCACCAGACCGACATGCATTGCTCCAGCCGCCGTGCGCGGCTATGTATCGAATTGTATGTGTACACAGCAAACACCGCCGCGCGCACGGCGCCGCAGCAGCAGTAGTGGACGACTCTTTCTAGACGAGGCCGCACGCACACGCGCTCGAGCAGGAGCCATATATACAGTGTTTCTTCTTCGCCGTGGAGATCCAGGCTCGTCATACAGACTCGTGCGCGGACCGAAATACGTGCTGGAGATAAGCTGCACGAGGTAACAGTGACCGCCCGGTGCGTGCTTGCGTGCCTCCCGTGACGTGTGTCCGCTCGTTGCTGTTGTTGCACGTGGCAGTCGTGGATGTTTAGCGTCTGCACGCGTCTCCCCAAGCAGGCCCGTCCGTTTTTGGTGATTTGTATGCGTCGCGCTCGATCGTGGCAGACCCACTTAGAAAACTACGGTTTCTCCGGGAACACTTATAACGTATGCGCGCTTCCTCAAACAGTACACGACCGACGTGCCCACCTGTGGCTCTGTATAAGTGTGCCTCGATTTGCCCGCCTTTTCGTTGGCGTCTGGTGCATAAACGCATAAGCCAGTGAACAGACCGCCTCGTTCCGCCTACTAGGCACCTCGTCTTCCGTTTCAGGGGAGCCTTCTCCGACAACGTAACGTAAAAACATGGAAGGCATGTTCCAGAGGCGGAAGGAATTTCGAGCGTATTCCATTGAGCTGAGAGTGCTGGTTGGTGAGTTGGTTATACATGATTACAACGAAGGCGCCAAAAAATACAACCGACGAACGTGGTTGTCCCGTGTCTCCTTCATTCCTCCGTTGTTTTATTAGTCGCCTTCGTTGTAACCATTGAGCTGGCTCAGTCCCTGCACTGAGTACAGCAAGAGTCGCGATCTCGCACGCAGAGCCAACAATATGCGTCCCGCCTCTGCGCCAAGCACGTCGATTTGCGAAGTCCACGCACGCGGCGGAACAACGCCTGTGCCCTAAATAAAAGCGCGCAGTATTGTGGACCTCTGAAACAGACACACGCGTTTCGTACCATGTATCTATCAGACGCTCACCTCGGGCATGAATCAACTGCGAGCGCGCCGCGCGCTCGGCGAGCGCCTATATCCGCCCGAGCTGCAACACCTGTCAGATCGCGCGGTCAAGCCCGGCTGTGCTAATGGTGGCTCCCCGCGGAGGACGTGATGCGTGGTTCGTCACACGCGCTGCTCCCTCCTCCCGGCGGGTCCCCCCTCCGCAGGCTGGCGGGAGACGGAGCTCGCAGCAACGCGCGTTTATTGTGTAACTATGTGGAAGTGGAGCACGGCCGGCCCAGGTGAGGACGGTGTGTGCGGACGCGGCTTATGCGTGCACGGAAACGGGGAAACGTCGACGCTTTCTTCTGAAACGCGTAGTGGCGCCACGTGCGGACAAAATTAGGACCACAGGCATCTGGCGCGCGCTCCGGAATCACTAATTAAACATCTTCCACCGACGCCCAGTTATGCTATCCATGTATCCTAGACACTTTCTGTGTTATTTTTCGGTTCGCAGGGCGCGATCTTTACGGCTATAGCGTTATTCCGGACACGTGACCCACGCGCGTTCCCAAAGCGCAGAGGGCGCAACGGGACAGCCGGCGTGATGGCGTGGGTGTCGTGTGTGGAGCACACGCGTCGGACCGCGCCGTTCTCGGCGCGAAGGCATGTGCGCTGAAGATTCATGGCGAACCCGGATGAAGTGGCAAGGGGTCGGGTTTCCCCGCGCCACCTACGTTCAATTATCGCGCTGGCCTTACCGAGCGCATTCAGACGACTGCGGCTGAGGACGAAGCGCGGAAAAGGAGTGGCCTGTATCCGAAGGACGCGTACGAGACCCGTGCCCGGCCGGCGGGTCGGATTATTGAGTTAGCTCGCCCTCTAAGCAGGCTCTGTTGTAGGGGCAGATCGAGGAATGGCCCGTCATGACCGGTCATTGTTTCACGCCCTTTCATGCGTTATGTTAGACATCCTGGGCTGCGTGTATGTGCCGTTTCGAACGCGTGTCACGTAGCAAGCGTTCATCACTTCACCCTATTGCACTGTACGATTATTTGAATGCGGTACGACGTTTGATTAAAGGGGCCTGACATAGAGCCTGGGAAAAGTGATACTCGAGCGCTATGTTTAGCGGTTGGTGCAAGTTACTCGACCATGAAACGATAATCCTCGCTGACTCTGCATTTACTCACTTAGGTCTTACTCACAGAAATAGTGGCACTTTGGTGCCTTCTTTGATGGTGTTAGTGGTGCCGCCACACAAATATGGGGTCATGTGTGTCGCTGTGCACCTCTGGCGGCACCCTTGAGCACAACTGACGACTCCAGGCTACGGATCTTGAATATGAAATAATTTACCTAATGAAAAATTCGAATATTATGCTTTCGCACTCATATATGGGTGCTTCCTCAATTGTACGCGTGATAGGCGCACTACTAGTATCTTCCCCTTTCCCCTTTTCCTTCTTTCTCGCTGCTTTAACCCCCTTTTCTTTATGTAGAGTAAGAAAACGGATGAGCGTCTTGTTTACGTCCCTAACTTTACTCTCCCCCTCTATCTTTCTCTCTTCGTCTCCTCGTTCACTGATCCATTGCCAAGACGGATGAACGTCCCCCGAAGACTCTGCCACGAGCGAAGAGCGAAGTGTTGTAAAAAACGTCGGGCAGTGTTTTCATGTTTTCATCACTGTGACTGCAAGACTTGCATATCTCTTTATCCGCCTGCACGCCACTCGAATAGCCGAATTTCGTCTACGCGAGGCACAATGAAGACAACCATGATATTTTTGGTGAGGGAAAATGGCATCGTGCCCATCGATTTGTTTGCTTCTTTGGACGCCTTGGGTATACGGGGTAATTCTTTTTGAATACGGCTGCATTTTGCTGATTAGCCGGTGCTGAGACACGATATCCGCTTAATTACAGGCAACTGCAGAGGAAGTAGCAACGCAGCAGTGAGGCAGTGAGGCAGATTTCAACACCAATGAAGCTAAAGACGAAGTGAGTTTCTGCTAGGGCAAAGTAGAAGAAGCATCAGGAGCAGTCGCCCCATATACAACTAGGTTACAGCAGATGGAAGTGCAGAGCTAAAATAAGCTATATGTTGAACATGTAAGTCTTGATATCTATGTCATGTCTCCAGGCTGTTTGTTTTTTAAAGCATTACCTCGATCGTTCCAAGTCACAATACATGACATTGAAAGCAAGACCACCGCTATCTATAGCTGCAGCTTGTAAGTTCCCGGCTCACATACAGACAGGCGGTGGCGGCGTTGCGAGGAAGAGTAGCACGCGGTGGGCGGTAAAAGTCAGATTCATAGTCGTGACCGATTAGCCACAATAAACTGTAGCAATCTTCTGATCAGCAGGTTTTTCAAGTCTAACCTGCTCATAACGCTCTGTGTGACATGCCTTTCAATTTCATATCACAGCACTGCCCATCCAGCAATGCTGTATCGACCTTCTGACGCAGAAAAGATACGTGCTGCGCGACGGCAGGCGGATGCGGCTGTGGGAAAATCAAAACCCTGTCATGCAATCATAGAATGATGCATTCATCTCGACTTTAAAAGCGACTAAGCGCCTTGTAAAAGGGCGTTTAGATGTCACGAGAAATGGATGTTGAATATTATTTTGTACTTTTTCATGCTATGCCTCTGTGTAGACCAGTTGGTCTCGGAATTCCAATTGCAGATGTACTCCAGGACCCATTTTCTCGTACCTCCCCTGGCACCAACTTCGGCTGTTTCCGAAAAATTCGCATACTGTATATGCACTGCTACGCCCAAATTAACATGCGTATCTGCTATCTACATATCAAGATTATGAAGGACGTTCGTTATACAAGCGTGCGAAAGCATTCGAAGCGGCCTTGAAGTTCCCTGAAAGGTCAGCGACTCCTCTACGCCCCGGATGTACGCACAGCAAAAGCAAAACATCCGCCCGACGACGGCATGCGATACAGAAATTCACCCACATCAACGGGACCGTGACACCCATAAAACCACCGTAGAGCCCCCTCTCTTCGATTTCGACCCGCGACTCCCCGCTTTCGGGGAGGGCGGCTGGGACACTTGCCGGCGCGCAGTTAACATCTGTGGCGATGGCAGAGCAACGTTGTCGTAGTTTCGTTCACCACAGTCTACTCCCAAGTTCAACCACGGATAAACGTAGCTTAGCTTCGCTATAACCTCATGCAAGTATGATCAATAGCTGTAATACGTGCAATCATCGCGATTTCAACGCAAACATTACAGAGAGGCACCCCTTCTCGTTAACATTGAACATGTATGTATGTGTGGTCCAGTTTATCCATTGGCTGTCCCCGCGGCGCGCATGTCTGCTGCGGACATCTGAAAGTTATGCAACCTAGACCTTTGTTGCCTAGACGCGTCGGCAACGCGCGTCCCAGAGTTCATCGAGCTCCGTTGGTTCCCGCTGCACCTAACTAAAGCAGTTGGCGAAGAACGACGCGACAGCAGGGTTGTATACAGCGTAGCGCGTGGCGTAATTTGGAGCCTCCCCGCGCAGCCCATGGAGGTTGAAAGGGGGTGTTGGGTGACGCTTATTTAAGACGTCACTCTTCGTCGGCGGATGCGCCATCGGAATCCCCGGAAGGCATAAACAGTTCCCTCTTTGAGGCACGGCCACAGACGGTCGCGGCGACCAAATGACAGGCCTGTTGCGTGATCCATCCACCCCGTGGCCCGACGGCATGCTGCCTGCCAGCCTTGAAAAGTGATACGACTGTACGTTCCAGGACGGAATTAGCAGCACCACCATCCTTTACGAACGCCGGGCCCAAGTGACGGAGAAGTGCACGTCGCTGTCGACAATTCCAGGCTGTTCCTGAGGAAGTGAGCCGTGTCCGCGTTGGCTTGCAGTTCTTTTAATCGAGCCTGTATATCGACGCTCAGAGACTGACTTGTTTCTGCAGAGGGTAATGAGTGAGTGTATGCTGCAGGCGGTCTGACCGGGCCAAGTGCGTCGTATAATCATGCCCGCAACCCATTCATTCGGAATGATGGAGAGCGCGGCTGCATGAAGAGGCCGTCGTCGCTGGGTGCTTTCGACATTCATTGTGCTGCGCCAGTAAACCTCAACTCAAAAGTTCAAATTCGTTCACACGAAGAGAAAGAGTGGGCTTTGTGGGAACTCTAAGTGATGACCAGATTACAACTATTTAATGACATACGCATTCGAATGAGATGTTCACATCGTCGGCGTCATCAACTGTCCCTTTTTTTCTTAGACAAAAAGAAACAAGAACTTGAATTCTCTGTAGCAAACGTAAGTGGTAATGACGAAGAAACAAAAGCTAAATCTGCAAGTCAGAGCTCTTTATGCGAAGGTGAGATTAAAGCTTGTTTCATTCTGCTAAGTGTGCTTCAAAGACATCATGAGTCGCTCTGATAACTGTGGATTCTTGTACTCAAATGTATAGAACACTGTACGCCTAAAAGTAAATCGAAAGTTTAAACGGCATCTCGTTTGATTTGGGGGAAGCCAGTTCAACACACTTCCTTTCACGCTTCCTTTCACTGTTTCTTTCGTTCACTACACATTTAGGGTCATGTTTCTTGACATGTGCTTCATTTTCACGTGCTCCTCTCATCTTAGCTCTAGTAAACAGTGCTTACGGTCTTATCTTCTTGTTGCTAGCGGTATTGTTGTCAGTCCTCGCGGTGGCTTAGTGGCTCTCACGCTTTGTTTACCCGCCCTGCGGCCGTATGGCGATGGGGGAGTAACGAAAAAAAGGAAACTCGTGTGCTGTACTTTGGGTGCACGTTGAGTAACCAACCTGTGATCGAAAGTATAATCATGAAGTCAAGTACACGACACGTGTACCGAGTTTGCCTCTTTAGGCCTGGACAGACTTATATTAAAGGGACACTAAAGTGAAAAGTGATTTCTTCTGCATCAGTAAATCACCGTTCTACAACACCAAAAACACCACTCTTACAACGATAAGACGTTTGGTAAGCCAGAAAAAGCGCAAGAACGAAATACGGGTGGCGACGCCTACTTAAGTTGCCGCACCTGGGGGCTGTGACGTCATGGATTTTGATGGCATCTTCTAGGGCCTACTAATTATATATAGCGGTACAGATTGACTACATTGTGTTCTAAAGGAACCAAATATTAAACATGCCAAGTTTCGGGAACCTTTATTCAGCCAACGCGGCCCATATGCGAAAACAAACTTTGGAATCCCTGACGTCACGCTGACGTACCGGCGCTGGTGTTTCGGCGCGAAATTCAAATACTGATACTTGGACCTTCATTTTCTCATCTAATATTCAAACTAGTTTCTTGAAATGACTGCCTGCAGGGTTCTCAAACAATGCTTTATTAGTCTAAACTGATTTATTGTTTCCCTTTAGTGTCCCTTTAAGGTGTGCGAAGATCTCGTCTCGGCAGCACGATTGTTGCGGATGGCGTCTTTGGCCACTTCAATGACAAATGAACATCAGTTTGTATATTCGACGTCGAACTATAAACGACCCAATATATGTTCACGTCTTGGAACCATGCAATGTACAACGCGCATTAATGGTTCCATGGATCAAATTTATGAAGGTGAAATGAGGAATATTACTAATGGCTCTTTCGTTCTTACGCATGCTGACGGACAGGTAAAGAATTGCTTTCTGTTTACTGCTTAAAGAAAGAATAACAGATGCACTGGCATATCCGGCTGTTTCTCCCGCTCCACGAGCGTTCCCCAACGTGAAGCATGCAGGTGCACCGAGAGAGCGATATCTTTTCCGCCGCTTCATTTGCTTGCACGCCATTGTATATGGCGCACTCCCGCTGTATGCACTGCAAGGAGCGACCGCCGCGGAGTGCCTTGTGTGCTGCGGAGCCGGCGTTATAAATCAAATCAAATGAACCGTGCCCCCGGTTCGGCTTGTGCATGACATGCCGGGAGAGTACGGCAACTTTTCCGAAAGAGCTCCTTCATTCAGGTCACGGGCGTCGAAACGCGGTCTTAATCTCCCATCTAGGGCAGCGCACTCGTGAAGACGTTCTAATGTCGGCGGCGGGCGTTGCTCGGGCCGTGTACACCGCGTGCACGTGTTCTGCCGGGGCCGATGCGCCGGGAAAGACTCCGTTTAATTGCCGCGTTTATAACACGACGCGCCTAACTGCTCGTGATGAGTCAGACCGGCCACCGCGCGTGCGACGCGCGCTGGTGTGCGCTGCAGCGATGTGCGTTGGCACACTTCTTGACGGGGCGCAAAATAAAAATGGAGATAAGAATAAACGCGCGCCCGTCCTAGATTCGTTGACGAACGTGATTTGTTCGGATCATTACCTAACCGAGAGAAACAATTTGTCGGGTCACACCAGCCACGACCGCCGCCCGCGGTCATGATGTAAACTCTCCTGTGTAAGAGACAAGTATACCGTATGTGCAGTGTAACCACTGGCTGTTTGCCGTTGCTTCTGTTGTGCGGCATCCCTTGAAGTTCGCGCCTGAAATGGCGACCGTAGCATCGAACGAGCGACGATTTGCAGTCACTTAACTGTCGGAGGAAAGACAAACCGTGAAAGACGTAAGGAGAAGAGAAATATTTTATTTCAGATACTTTTGATCACTCGTAGCGTAACCTTATAGTCCCTGGAGAATTAAGTGAAGTGGAGTATCAGAAAGCTACTGCCTCCAACCTGTGGATCTCGTACGCCAAATAGACGTGGCCAGTAGGTGAACGGTATTAGTTGCTAAATCATGCCAGCAATAATGTGATTTATTTAACCCGTCTGCGGCTGAAAATGTCACAATGTTAATTATGGCGCGGGTAAGTATCGCACGGGTATTAACGCCAGCGAGAGACGAACAAGACGCCTACACTCCGCCGAGTCGCACCAGTTACCTACTGAGCAGTCCTGCCATATCAAGCGATTGGTGACGTGTATCAAGTAATGCTGTCACCGTTACCACGTGCTCAGCAAACCGGTGCCTCTAAACATATTCCAGACAGTGCGGCACACCTCTACCCTGAAGACGCAGTGTCCCTGCGGGAAGACTAAGAGCGGTTTATGGGGTGTCCTGCAGCTAACTTTAGCCAAGTGCTTCAGAGAAAAAGAAAAGAGGAAAAACACGGTGCAAGATAGAACCATGAGACCTATATGTGTTTGATCAACAGAAATTTGTCAATCTAACACTGTAGGTCGTGAGGGTCGAGGGGCCTTCCCGTGGGGGAACGAGGCACGGGAAGGCACCTCGACCCCAACAAGGTATTACAATTGTATCTTGCACCGTGTTTCTCAGATATTCTTTTTTTTTCGTTGAACAGCGTGCGTAATGTTAGCTGGGACACAAGGTATACTTTATACATTCGTAGTTTGTCGCCGTCGCCCACAGGTTGCTACCGATTGAAATAATTTGACATACAGTAAAGTAAAAGAGCCAACGCAAACTGCGAGGAAAATTCGTACAGGCCTGGATGATTGCCACAATCTTTAAGGAGGCGGAATGTTTTGACATTCACGTTTGAAACGGTGTTCGTTATAGGTTTGTACCATACTGCAGTTTGATATGTGCGATACATTGAGCTAAGTAACAGATCGGTATATACTTATTCTAAAAGCTGTGCTCGCTATATTCGATGGGTATATGTCTGCAGGCACCGTCAAAGTATACCCTACATCGGATCAGCTGCCATTCAAAACGAGCGCGCCCGTTCTGTTCTGACTTCTGGTCGAGGTATTACGAATCACGGGCGAGGCAAGACAAATACGTACAAATTATGGGCGATTTGTCAGGGCGTGGTCACGTCGTTCCTATTGCGGCAACAACCGATCCGCTGGTGGTCCTCAAAAGAGGTCCGCGCTTATACGGTCACGGCCGAGCTCTGAGGATAAGCGAATGAGACAACGCAAAAGAACGCACAGCACGCACTAAAATGCAGCGAATCGCACCACTTTGGGCGCCTGTTTCCTAGCATGCAAATATGCAGTATAACGCGCGGAAAAAACTGGAACACAGTGGTTTATTGTTCTAGAGTGCGTTGGTTTCATATGTAGGTGGACATATATATGTATAATGACTATTCCTCCGCACATGCAGTGCCCCCTGATCGTGTTGTGCATAGAAGTGAAACACTGCAGGTTTGCGAAGCAGGACAAGGGCTCCCTTTTATCTTCTTCCTCTTCGTTTGCTTGCTATATGGCTAGGGCTTGGCATGAATAAACATACGGTTGGCTTTGCAACGTGAACGCCGTGCATATGTCTCCAGATCTTGCCATACACCCGCCTTATGCCTCAGAACATAACACGATACAGTATAAAACTCTTAGACAAAAAATTGCGTCAGACAATGAGAAGGAGCAGAGAAGTCTGCCAGATGGAAGTATATATGCGAACAAACCAAACTTTATGGCGCCACAATCGAGACGGCTGTTCCATTCATCTCGGTTGTGCGATGGAAGACAAGACGCAAACTGAAGTGTTGAAGTTGGCGAGTTGAAGCCAATTCAATAGGACAAAAGGTTCATCAAAAGGCACGCGAGCAGTTCTCTATATTGCTGCTGGCGTGTTCTGCTAGACGTTCCATTCTTATCGGCACACTATATACCTGTCTTCTCTATCCTTGTCGTTGGTTTCATGCAACTTTACAGAAAACAAGAAGTGGCCAACTGAGCCAGGCAGGGTTGGCGAGTTAGAATTTTTCAGCAGCACTGCGCATCAAAATCAAAAGCAAATCAACTTGTGTTTATTTACTCGTAAATAAACACAATGATAGGGGTTTTATTCACAAAGAGGTCCCATAGCACACGACTGAAAGTGGACTTGGTGTAAAAATTGAGCGTAGAAAAGAAAAACTACATGTAACAAAAAGGCACCAGTGAGGTCGGAAGTCATACTTCAATAAGACATTTGTACAAAAGCCTACACAAAGACGAAACAGAGCGATTTCGACAAAGTGTGCCACCACCGGACGTGAGCTCCTCAGGAACCCGCTTTTTCGTCTTAATTTGTGAATTTCTTTGCTTGACCTGAGCACTCAGTTGTCAAGATTCGGAGGACGGCTTCCCGCCTCGCCTCGTTCGTGCCACAGAAAAACTAGTTGGTGTAGCTCCCGAAGGTGACGCGACATCAACGGCCCGGCCTGCAAATCCCCTGATCACATTGCCTACCCTTGGAAGTATATTAAACCTTGAGTTGGATGGAGCCCCGGTCAAGTCCCTCGTCGACGCCGGTGCGCAGATGTCTGTAATGAGTGTCGCCCTTCGCAAAAGACTCGGAAAGGTCCTCACGCCTACCGTACGGTGAACAGTACGTGTTGCCGATGGCAGTATACGTCACCGGTTGTCGGCATGTGTACAGCAAGAATAATGATTGCCGGCTATCAAACCACCGTAATATTTATTGTGCTAGAGCGCTGTCCGCATGACCTGATTTTGAGGCTGGACTTTCTTTCGACCCATTCTGCCCTAATAGACTGCGCTGCAGGTGTCGTGCAGCTAGACCTTCCTTGTGACAGCTACTTTGTTTCTGATGCGCATCATCTCATCTGTCCGTGTGTTCTGCCAAATTCACCCGATTGCTGCCTCAAGCCGCTTCTACTGTACGTTTTACCGCTCGACCAGATGTTCCTGCTGGCGATGACATCGTCTCTCCGCTTGCTGACGTTATTCTACAGCATGCATGGCGTCGCGCTCCCAAGTACCATTGTCGATAATTCTATTTGGCTTCCCGTTCTCAACTTCGTGTCTGTTGCACGTGTTCTTCCCGGTAACATGACAGTGGCCCGTCTGACACCTGCGCCCGAGTACGAGATGTCTCCGCTCACGCCCACTATATTTGCCTCTGTCAGTCCTATCGTCGCATGTGCCCGTTCGGCTTCGTCACCCGACCACGACGTCGATAAAATGATCTCTACCGATCTCACTCCAGCTCAAACTGAAGACCTTAGGCGCATTCTGTTTAGTTACCGCGATATTTTTGATTTCGACGACCGCCCGCTCGGCCAGACAGCCGTAGTCGCTCATCGGATTCACACCGGCGACGCAAGTACCGTCCATCGCCGTCCCTACCACGTGTCTACTGCAGAGCGCAGCATCATTCAAAGTGAATTCACGAAGATGCTGAAGAAGAACATGATCGAGCCTTTCGCTAGCCCGTGGGCCTCACCAGTTGTTCTGGTCAAGAAAAAAGACAACACCTGGAGATTTTCCGTTGATTATCGCCACCTGAACAAGATCACCAAAAAGGACTTGTATCAGTTGCCTCGTATCGATGATTCACTTGACTGTCTACGTGGGGCGAAATATTTTCCATCAATTGACCACCGCTCGGGCTACTGGCAGATCGCCGTTGATGAGAAGTATCGCGTGAAAATAGCCTTTATTACGCCTGATGGACTTTTTCAATTAAGAGTCATGCCCTTCGAGGTTTGCAATGCCCCAGCGACGTTCGAGAGAATAATGGACACCCTTCTCCGAGGCTTGAAGTGGACCATCTGTCTCTGTTATCTCGATGACGTAATCGTCTTTGCTCCAACCATTGAAACCCACGTTGACCGTCTAGCATCTGTCCTTGCTGCGTTTTGCGCTGCGAAACTTCAGCTCAACTCGTCGAAGCGTCACTTCAGTCGTCGTGAAATAATTGTTCTCGGGCACCTTGTAAGATTAAGATGGACTGCAACGAATGCAATGACATCATTGGAATCAGACATATGCTGGCGGGCTGTCCCGCGACTCTCCCCGACCTCGTTGAAGAATGGACACGGTGGGAGAAAAGGATTCAAAGCCCATTAATTCAGGACCAACTAAGGGCCATCCAGAAGGCCCATGATGTCGCTGAAAGGCTTGGCCTGACAGTGCCAACGTGGGAGCGGCCCGCCTTGGCTTAAGAAGCCGAGCCTCCGGACCTCATTATAATAAATGTTTTCACACACACACACCTTGTAAACGCCAATGGAATTCAACCTGACCTGGCCAAAGTTCGAGCCATGCAAGACTTTCCTGTGCCGTGCTCAGTTAAGGACGTTCGCAGCTTCATAGGCTTATGCTCTTACTTTCGTCGCTTTGTTCAAAATTTTGCTGAAATTGCGCGCCCTCTCACCGAGCTTTTAAAGTACGACGTCGCTTTCGCGTGGGGACAGCGGCAGGCCGAAGCTTTCACAGCACTCATCAAACTCTTGACAAGCTCCCCAATTTTAGCCCATTTTGACCCTTCAGCACCCGCTGAAATCCGTACAGATGCTAGTGGCCACGGCATTGGCGCTTTTCTTGCCCAGATTCAGCGTGGTCAAGAGTCCGTTATCACTTACGCAAGCCGTCTTCTGTCCACGGCCGAGCGCAACTATTATATTACGGAGCGAGGGTGCCTAGCGCTGGTTTGAGCGATAGCGAAGTTTCGCCCATACCTATTTGGTCGCCACACCTATTTGGTCGCCACTATCGACCATCACGCGCTCTGCTGGCTCTCCTCGTTGAAGGACCCTACAGGGCGTCCTGGGCGTTGGACATTACGCTTGCAAGAGTACACTTTCTCTGCAGTGTACAAATCCGGTCGTTTACATCAGGACGCCGACTGCTTGTCCCGCCACCCTGTTGACCCACCGGAAGCCACAGACCTCGAATCCGACACTAGCATTATGTCCATCCCAGGTTTCCTCAACATTGGCGATGAACAGCACCGTGATCCCTTTCTGCAAACCATCGCAGGTCGATTAAGCTCGCCAACTGCTGATCCTTCCCTTCGTCTCTTCTGTATTTCCGAAGTCCTGTACAAACACAACTTGCGCCCTGATGGTGCTGACCTACTGCTGGCCGCGCCGGGGCACGTTCGACGCGCCGTGCTTCAACAACTCCCCGACGCGCCCACCGCTGGGCATCTCGGTGTTACTCGCACCATTGACCGAGCCTGAGGTCATTTCTTCTGGCCCGACTTCTGCCGCTCTGTGCGCCGGTATGTGACTGCTTGCAACCTGTGCCAACGCCGGAAGTCCACTTCTATTGCTCCAGCTGGGCTTTTACAACCCATCGATATTCCTACGGAGCCTTTCCGTCGCGTGAGACTCGAACTACTTGGCACTTTCCCTTTCTCAACTAAGAGCAACAAATAGGTTGCGGTTGCAACCGATTACGCCACGCGCTTCGCCATTATGGGAGCTCTACCTACAAGTTGTGCCACGGACGTCGCGGATTTCCTCTTACACAACGTCATCCTGCACCACGGTGCTCCACGTCAGCTCCTCACGGATCGCGGACGTTACTTCTTGTCAAATGTCCTTGGCGATATTTATTTATTTTTTATTTATTTATTAATACTGTAAGCCTTGACAGGCTCTTACAGGAGTGGCAACGATATCTTCCGCCTATGTTGTACTGAACATCAAATAGCCGTTGCTTGCCATCCACAGACTAACGGTCTCACAGAGCGACTGAACAGAACGCTTACCGACATGCTAGCTATGTACGTTCCTCCAGACCACTA
The DNA here is from genome assembly GCF_038994185.2 of Dermacentor albipictus. Classification (NCBI taxonomy): domain Eukaryota; kingdom Metazoa; phylum Arthropoda; class Arachnida; order Ixodida; family Ixodidae; genus Dermacentor; species Dermacentor albipictus. The sequence goes on along the minus strand of NC_091823.1, from coordinate 14,541,764 downwards.
GGACTCGGTCTTCGCTCTGCCATATGTCACCTTCACTTACAATTCGTCCCGCCATGATATCCCTCAGGCTATTCATCGTTTTATCTACTGTTTGGCCGAGATCCCGTTTCGCCGGCTCGTGGACATTGTACTTCCACAAGTGATACAATCGCATACCGCTTATGCCCGCGATGCGATTTCTATGGCAGGACAGTCCCGTCAGATTGCCCGCCCTCGCCTCACTGATTCCCAGGCTTCCCAGAAGTCCCGTTAAGATATGCACCATAGCGACGTGCACTATTTACCAGGATCCCTTGTGCTCCTGTGGTCACCATCTCGTCATGTGGGCCTATCGGAAAAACTTCTGTCGCGACATTCAGGTCCCTGCATGCCGAATACTGTGACAGCTTTCGGATATGACGTACGAGATTACTCCCGAAGAGCCAGGCTCGTCGTCCGCACAGCCAAGAACCGATGTTTTTCATGTCTCCCGTTTAAAGCCCTACGAGCGTGTTTTTGCAGGGCCATAATCGCGTGCGCCGCGTCGGCGCTCCAACCCGGGTGGCGTAGCGTCGTGATGCAGAACAGGGCGTGCAGACAAGAGACGATGGCGAAGAAATGTTGTTGCTGGGGCGCTTCGGCCGCCGTGTTCTAGTGTCAGCTGTTGCCTTCAGCATTCGCCTTGCATTAACAACATTCGTGCTTTCCTCCGCCTCGCAACAATATATATATATATATATATATATATATATATATATATATATATATATATATATATATATATATATATATATATATACATATATATATATATATATATATATATATATATATATATCTGACGCGTTGCGGCAACAGAAAGAAGTTCGGTGCAACAGTCCCACAGAACATGTTGCAGGTCTTCAGGGACGTTACATTCACAGAACACTGGCGAGTCACGAATCTTACACCTGAAGTAATTTGTGTAGGCCTCGTTGAGTCATATGAGGTTGGTCTCGTCTATTGACGCTATGCGGCATGTAAAAGTTACATGATGGATCTATTTTGTATGGGGTCCTGTCAGATACGGCACCTTTTTCTGAGCCTCCTTCGAGTTCAGCAAACCACATCGAATCGCGCCACAGCTAATTAAGGAGCGCAGAAGCACATCTACCCCGTTCCCGAAGCTCGGCACGTGCAAACGAGTTGGCGTGCCCCGCCTCGTGTGCCGCAGGTGGAGCTATTCACTGCTTGACTCTTCCCGAAAGTGTTGCGGGAGCCTGGCACCGTTCCAGGTAACGTGGGTCCCGAAGCAAGACGGCTCTAATGCACTGTGAAGGCCTGGCAGCAATCCCCCCATCCGCCTTCATCACGGCGCTTGCAAGTCAGGACGGCAATACCACAGAGAGGTAAGCGCTCGGACAATTGGGGCCTGTTGTGCCATTACCACAAGCCCGGATCCCGAATCTGCAAGATGCAGAATCTATCCTGCGAGCGCCATAATTCTCCCTTCACAAGTCAAGATGCTGCGCCTTCGTGCGGGAGAAGCCTCGGCGGAGCAGCCTGTTTTGACGTGCCCGCGTGTGCCCGACGGCCCGGCGCCGCACCTCCCTTGCCGGGAGGTCACCGCGCGCGCGAACCTTGAACCGAGTGGCCAGCGCGGTCGCTGGTTGGACCCCTCGGACGACCGTCGTGTGCTGACTTTGTATTGGGCCGTTTGAGTGACAATGGGCCTCGGGGATTATAAAAGCAGTGACAAGCCGCCTGAAAAACAGGATCCGCCGACCCCACCTGGAGAGAGGGTCGCTCCCGACTGGGGTGAGATGTGTCACGCGTTTTCGCCGGACGCCGTCGTGCGAGAACAGTCGCGTTTGTGTGAGCTCTCGGCCCCAGTGCCGATCCGTTCATGTCCTGTATGATAACCTGTATATAATGTATAAAGTCCCTTTTGTTATTCTCATCGACGCCAGGCTCGGAGTCTTCGCTACCAACGCTCTGTCACGAAACGGGTGAAGAGCGCTACGGGACCACAAAGCCGTAATCGTGGTGCAGCGGTGCAAGTTCGTAACACTGGGGGCACCGGTTGGATGTCGTAACACTGGTGGCAGCGGTGGGATGTCGTAACACTGGATGGCAGCTACGGGATTGACCGGCATCAGCTACCTCGGCGCGGTGAGTGCCTGAAGTTTACCTCAAACACCAGACTTTCTTTGACACAGGTTATAGTAGCTTAAGGAAGGATTTGGTGTTGCATTGTGATAACCTTGTGTGTTTCAAGCCTAGTAAGAGTGTTTTGAAAACCAGGGGATGCTGAGGGGGTAAACAGGGCAGTGTGTGAAATACTTGCATATGTCTTACTAGTAGTGTTATAGTAGCGTACGGCAGGTATATTCAAAAAGGGTAAACAGCAGGAGGACAGTGTGAACGATGGAGAAGTACAAGGTGAAGGAACTTCTCGAAATTTGTGAGGAGTTGGGCATTGAGTTGGGCTCAACCAAAAGAAAGAATGCGATCCTTGAGGTCATGAGGACTGGGGACGTAACGGCTGAGGAAGCCGCAGAGGCCTTGGCGGGTATCAATGAACGTCGGGAAAGGGAGGAGAAGGAACGTTGCGACCAGGAAAGGAGAGAACAGCAACGTCGCGAGGAGGAAAAGGAGGAAAGGAGAGAACAGCAACGTCGCGAGGAGGAAAAGGAGGAAAGGAGAGAACAGCAACGTCGCGAGGAGGAAAAGAGGGAGAAGGACATGGAGGAAAGGAGAGAGATCCGTGAGCACGAGCTTAAAATGAAAGAGTTGGAGACCCGAAATAGCTCGCCAGCGCCTAGTCTCACTTCTAATGTTCCCAGAATACGCGATCAACTTCCACCCTTTGTCGTCGGAGAGGATATGGCCAAATACCTCGTGAAATTTGAGCACGTGTGTGAACGGAATAGCATTGAGCGATCCCTTTGGGCACAGAATCTGTTAGCGTTGCTTCCTGGGGAGGCATCAGACGTAATAACTTGCTTATCGAAAGAGGCGTTTGAGAGCTACAGTGATGTGAAGGAAGCGCTACTGCGGAAGTACAAATTGTCGCCCGAAGCTTTCCGGCAGAGGTTCCGGTATGCAAAAAAGGGTAAGGAGTCGAATGTTGACTTCGCGTTTCGTCTAAAAGCCGACTTGGTGGAATGGCTGAAGGGCGAAGAGGTTTACGACGACCGCGACAAAATTGTCGAATGCATCGCGTTGGAGCAGTTCTACCGTTGCATTGATGAGGATGTCCGGCTCTGGCTGCAAGATAGGCTAAAGGAGGTTAAGCTAAACAAGGCAGCAGAGTTAGCGGAAGAGTATTACACCCGCCGCAGCTTGCACAGCAAGGCGGTGCGCGTAGAAAAAGCTGATAGAAGAGATGTGTTTTCCGGGAAGTCCGACGAACGGAAGCAAATCACGCGTCGCGAGTTTCGGAAAGATGAGTCTCTTACCAAAGAAACTGTAAGGGAAGGACAGAATGCATCTCAGAATGCTAACGATGGTCCCAAGCAGCGAAACGATACGACGCGTTCTTTTGAAAAACGGAAGCCGTTAACTTGCTACAATTGCAAAAAGCAAGGGCACATCGCAGTGAGCTGCCCGGAGAAAATTGCTTTTGCGACAATACGGGAAACTAACAAAAACATACGACTATTGGAGCCATATATGCGGGAAATTAAGGTAAACGGCAAGAAGTGCCGAGCACTTCGAGACTCGGCAGCAACTATGGACGTTGTTCACCCGTCTTTCGTCTCCTCGAGTGATTTTACGGGAGAATGCGCTTGGATACGGCAAGTGGCCGAGGAGGAGAGTGTCTGTTTACCGATCGCAACGGTTACCATTGAAGGAGAGTTTGGGAAACTTAACACAGAAGCCGCTGTGTCTGCCGCCCTCCCGGAGCATTTTCCCTACCTCTTCTCAAATAGCTCGGAGCAGCTGCTGAAGGATCAGGGCAAATCATTCTTTGCCGACGTGGCGTACATGGCCCTCACGCGATCCAAAGCGCGCCAGCTGTCGAGGGAACTTGACTTTGAGTCGGTGAGCGAACAGCGGTGCGGCACACGGACTGATCAGGGTAACTTGAGTGGCGAGCAGGCACGGGAGAGGCAGAGCTCGGAGGCTGGCCTGGTCGAGCGTGTCCTGGAAGTGACTGGGAGTGACGCGTGCAGTGCTAGCCGCGATAAGGACACGACGCCGCAGTTAGGCGACGCAGGATCCCTACTCGCTCCGGTTTCCGCCAGCTGGCAGGAGCTGGCTGCAGTTGAAAGAGAAACTCTGATTCGCGAGCAAAAGGAAGATTGTTCAATAGCCGATCTGATGAAGAGCGTCAAACTGGGAGTGAAAAAAAAGAGGGTTTCATTTTACGAGGAATCTGGCTTATTGTACCGCCGCTACACAGATAAGCAGGGTCGCAAATATGAACAGCTTCTGATTCCTCGGAAATATCGCCGACAGTTACTGGAACTCGCGCACGAAAATGCGTGGGCAGGGCATCTTGGCTTGAAAAAGACCAAGGCTAGAATGGCTCAGGAGTTTTATTGGCCGTATTGTTGGAAGGATGTCGAACAATTCGTGCGCTCTTGCGACACCTGCCAGAGAATCGGCAAATCCACTGACAAGTGGAAGGCACCGATGAAGTTGGTGCCAGTCATATCCGAACCTTTTCGGCGACTAGTAATCGATATCGTAGGCCCTCTGCCAGAATCAACGAACGGTTGTAGGTATGTTCTGACCGCCCTGTGTGTCGCGACCAAGTTCCCCGAGGCAGTACCTCTTAAGGAGCTAAATTCCTCCCAGGTCGTGGACGCTCTGCTCTCAATGTTCGCACGCGTCGGGTTCCCTTCCGAGATTCAGTGCGACAATGGCAGCGTTTTTACCAGCTGCCTGACTTCTACTTTTTTGGAAAGATGCGGCATTAAAATAGTGCACAGTTCCATCTATCACCCGCAATCTAACCCAGTAGAGCGGATGCACTCGGTGCTGAAGCGAATATTGAGAGCCCTGTGCTTTGAGCGTCACTGTGACTGGGAGGCCTGCATTCCCGCCGCTATGTTCGCCTTGAGATCGGCTCCCCATGAGAGCACCGGCTTTAGCCCCGCGGAGCTTGTATATGGCCGGAGCCTAAGAACTCCGTTGCGCATGCTGCGAGAGTCTTGGGAAGGCAGTGACGACGACCCAAATGTAGTCTCGTACGTCCTCGACCTCCTCCAGAGGCTCGGGAAAACCAAAGATCTTGTAGAGAGCCACATGAAGGCGGCGAAAACCTTGTCAAAGGAATACTACGACAAGTCAGCAAAAAAACGCACCTTCGAAGAAGGTAGCCAAGTGATGTTGCTGCGACCGTCGAAAAAAAACAAGCTCGAGGTTCATTGGGAGGGGCCCGCAAAGGTTGTAACTAAGCTTTCCGATACCAACTACGAAGTTAAATTAGGGAAACGGCCCAACAAAATTTACCACAGTAACTTGATGAAACCCTACATTCAGCGTCGCGCGATTATAAGCATGACGATAAATGCTGACGATGAGGAAGGGGCCGAAATCCTGACGACGGCTGATATGAAGGGATGTGGTATAGAGCTAATGGTGGAACAGCTGACGTTGGAAGCGCGTCTAAGTGCCGCCCAAAAGGAGGATTTAAAGGGAATCGTTTCAGAGTTTAGGGAGGTTTTTTCGAGCCGTCCCGGAAGAACGACGGTCCTAGAGCATGACATCGAGTTAACCTCTGATCAACCGATCCGCAGTAAACCGTACCGGTGTTCGCCCGTGCAGAAAAAAATCATGGCTGAGGAGATTCAGCGCATGCGCGACTTGGGGGTTATAGTACCAAGTGAGAGCGACTACACATCGCCCTTGATACTAGTCCAGGCTCCAGGAAAAGATCCGAGGCCATGTGTCGATTATCGGCGTCTGAACGCGATAACCCGAGATCAGACATATCCTATACCGAACCTGGAAGAAAGGGTAGAGACAGTGTCGAAGGCAAATTATATCTCTACCCTGGATCTCGTGAGAGGCTATTGGCAAGTACCCCTTACGGAACGGGCTAGCCGCTATGCCGCCTTCGTTTCCCCGCTTGGAACATTCCGGCCACTCATGTTGAGCTTCGGCCTCAAAAACGCGCCGTATTGTTTCTCTAGCCTGATGGACAGAGTGCTGCATGGTTTAGGCGAGTTCGCATTGCCGTACCTCGATGATGTTGCCATATTTTCGGACACTTGGGAATCACATCTGGAGCACTTGCGAGTCGTGTTGAGCCGGTTGAAAGAGACAGGTCTTACTGTGAAACCAGCTAAATGTCACCTAGGTTGCGGTGAAGTGACTTATTTGGGCCATGTGGTGGGGCGCGGCCGGCGTAGACCGTCCGACATCAAAGTAGCTGCTATTTTGAACTATCCCCGGCCAACCACGAAGACGGATATACGGGCCTTTTTAGGTTTAGCGGGATATTACCAACACTATGTGAGAGACTACTCTGACCTTGCCAGCCCGCTAACCGACGCACTTCGGAAGTCGGAGCCCGTCAAGGTGACGTGGGACTCAAAGAAAGAAAATGCGTTCCAAATGCTGAAGCGAGCATTAAGCCATAAGCCCGTTCTGACGGCACCAGACTTTTCGAAAGGTTTCGTCATTCAATGCGACGCGAGTGATCGCGGCATGGGAGCGGTACTATGCCAGGAAGATGCTAGTGGTCATGAACGACCAATTTTGTATTTAAGTCGCAAACTAAGTTGTAGAGAAGAGGCATACAGCACCTCTGAGAAAGAGTGCGCCTGCGTTGTGTGGGCCGTTCAGAAGCTGGCTTGTTATGTCTCCGGTTCTAAGTTTGTTGTGGAAACAGACCATTGCCCTCTAACTTGGTTAAGTAGCATGTCCTCTAAAAGCGGCCGTTTGCTGAGATGGAGCATGACCCTACAGCAGCACAGCCTCGTTGTCCGTTATAAGAAGGGAAGGTTGAACGCGAACGCTGATGCTCTAAGTCGTGCATTCTAGGCCTCGCTTCTTTCAGTGGCCTACTCGTTCCTGCTCGTTGCTTACCTTCTTTTACTTCGCGACGACCTGTCCTGTTCACAGGGAGATCGGGGCAAAAATGAATGACCTCATTTGCTTCCTCAGTAGTATGTTTTCGGTCCAAAGCGATTTCAAGGGGACCATTCTATTTGTCATTATTATTGCTGATTATTAATTGTTTCTATTTTGTTATGTTGATGATTTGAAAACTGATTGTTTAAGCCTTGTGTGCTAGATCGTACACCTGCCTCTTGTTGCAGCGGGAAAAAAAAAAAGGGGGAAAACAATTTAGTTAGGTTGATTTGAATTATGGCCTTGTCTGGTGTTTGACGGGAGACAGAGGGCACTTGTTCGTGTTGGGTGTTGCCTTTTGCCGGTCGGTTTTGCAAGCTGCAGAACGACCAAGCGGGACCAGTGGCGAGAAGCAAGGTCTTAGGAACGACCCGAGCGGAGCTGGTCAAGGTGCCTTGGCGACGACGTGGTGAGCAGAGCTCCTGTCCTGGCGAGTCGGACCTGGGCACGTGATGTTACCTGGCGTCCCGACACTGGACGTGAACTGGGACGAGCCTGACGAACGTGCGCGCCTGGCATCCGAGCCACGTGGAGGCAGCTCGTCTTCCCGGCGCCTTATCTGAGGGCGGGGATGCTGTTGTGCCATTACCACAAGCCCGGATCCCGAATCTGCAAGATGCAGAATCTATCCTGCGAGCGCCATAATTCTCCCTTCACAAGTCAAGATGCTGCGCCTTCGTGCGGGAGAAGCCTCGGCGGAGCAGCCTGTTTTGACGTGCCCGCGTGTGCCCGACGGCCCGGCGCCGCACCTCCCTTGCCGGGAGGTCACCGCGCGCGCGAACCTTGAACCGAGTGGCCAGCGCGGTCGCTGGTTGGACCCCTCGGACGACCGTCGTGTGCTGACTTTGTATTGGGCCGTTTGAGTGACAATGGGCCTCGGGGATTATAAAAGCAGTGACAAGCCGCCTGAAAAACAGGATCCGCCGACCCCACCTGGAGAGAGGGTCGCTCCCGACTGGGGTGAGATGTGTCACGCGTTTTCGCCGGACGCCGTCGTGCGAGAACAGTCGCGTTTGTGTGAGCTCTCGGCCCCAGTGCCGATCCGTTCATGTCCTGTATGATAACCTGTATATAATGTATAAAGTCCCTTTTGTTATTCTCATCGACGCCAGGCTCGGAGTCTTCGCTACCAACGCTCTGTCACGAAACGGGTGAAGAGCGCTACGGGACCACAAAGCCGTAATCGTGGTGCAGCGGTGCAAGTTCGTAACACTGGGGGCACCGGTTGGATGTCGTAACAGGCCCAAGGAGCGACCCTGTGCGCCGGGTGTGACAGAATCGCATGGGCGCCTACCATTGGCCAAAAATGACGACACCTGAGCGGGCTCGCCCAGTGGCCGAGCGTGACGTGACTTCGAGACACCGAAGGGCTTAAAGACACAGACCGGGAGCAGCAAGAGAGCATTCCTTCATTCATATCTTTCGAGCTTCTTGCCACGGGCCGCAGCGTCCGAGTTGCTGCCAGCCCGTAATGACTTTATGACTGTTAATTTCTTGGACCTCTCACGGTAAATAATGTAAATAAACCTCCAGTTTTCATCTCAAAGTCCTCATCAACTCTTACAGTCCCTACTGGTAGCGGGAACCTGTCCAGAGGGATCGTTGGAGACACCAAGCGTGTGCAGGTATCAGTGTCGCCGTGTTTTTTCTCGAAAAAGGTATCTGGATCATTCCTCTCGAAATGTCGCGTCCAATTTTGGCAGCTTGGTCAGCCTTGGCGTTGTCTTGTATACCGCAGTGGGCTGGCAACCCCTGCAGCACAATGCTGTGATGCAGTTCGAATGTTTTATTGCATAGGCGTGTGATGTACATTACGAGTCGTTCCTGCTTGCGTGGTGACTTCAAGGAGTGCCGGGCCGCTTGGCTGCAGAGCCAAGCCCCGCAAACATATGTTAGTCAGAAATAAAGATGCGCGGTGCGTTCCACAACTAAGTTGAACAAACGTCACGGACACTCCAGTCCCACTTAGCTACATTTGGCTTGGCAAGTAAGACTCCGAAAGCTTCTCGAAACCCGGACAAATCTGTAGGTACCAAATGCGCCACAATCACAGCTGAAGAAGTAATATGACCTGAAAACACTCAAGGTTCATGATTCTCATTTTATTCGAAGGGAACATAAATACAAGATAGACGAGCGCACAAGAGATAATTGAACACGTCAGGTTGACTGGACTTGATCAAGCTGCGCGCGTGAGCAAGTTGGTGGCTTATGAAAGCGAAGAAACACCGCGTGGATGAGGCAATGGCTTACCAGCACGGTTGCGCCCTTCAGATGTTGCCTTTCTTCGCGCTGATTTTTCACCATGACTGGATTTCGTCCACTGGGCAAAGCATTCGGTGCTCTACAGTGAAATAAACTCGACATCCTATGTCTCTCTCTCTCTCTCTCTCTTTACACTAGGCTGCCAAGAAAGTAAAAGACACGCCGGTCACGTCGCTACTGTGTACTCTGGGACTGAGCGCCCGTTTTGTGAATGCAAAAAAGGGGAGCCACTAAGTTCGTGAGGTGCTTACACAAGCCTGCAGGCGCGTACATGGTGACACAGGGTCAATGACAGCCGGTAGACGAGTCCTGAGTAAAGAGTTCGCCGTTCTGTGCGTGCGTGGGTCCTTCTCGGAAGTGGGCCCATTAACCGAGTCCCCTCCCCCCCTTGTGCTCGGAGCACGGTGGCTCGGAGTAACGCCGACGCGTAGAAGAAGTAAGTGAGCAGGTGTACAGCGAGGCGTTACTGGATCCTTCGCCCTGCCCTTCTCTACGAAGCCTTTCTTTTCCTTCTCATCTCTCGTGTCGTTGCGGTTGTTCGCGCAGCGACAGTGATGATCGTTGAATGCAGTCGCCGCCCCGTGTGTGTGCTCACGCGACCCGCCTTCCGTACGCTGTCAAATGCTGGCAGGATAGCCCTTCTTTGTTGATCCGTACAGCCTACCTGTTGTGCCGCCGTGCACGACGATGCGAGCCAACGCCCGATTGGACCGCAGTTGTGTATCGTTTTCCTTCTCTCGTTCTGCTACTATTTTCGAACCGGCTTACGCAATATCACGAGTTGTGTGGCGACGAACTCGAGAGGAAAGAAAAAAATATGGAATAAGAAAGAAAGGTGAAATAGCAAAGGGCGCGATAGGCGAGAAAAGAATAAAGAAGCATAAGCTGAAGACGAAGTATAAATGAGATGGAAACGTCGTACCAAGTAAGGGGAGTGAACTCCGAAATCAAGTCAAGCGCACCCATGCGCCTGCCGTCTTCTGTCCGAATACCAAAAAGAAGTAGAGGAAGCGGACACGTAACGAAAACATGAAGAAGAGATTAAAGAGACAGGGAGATAAAATATTTAGTTTCGCTCCCGGCTTTCTTTCCCGCAATGCCACAGTGACGAGCGGTGTGGTACGCCGCGTGGAAAGAGGCGTCCCGGTGTCGGGTCGACGCAGTGTGGCTATGCGGAAAACTGAAGGCGCGAGTCGGCCAGACAAAACATGAGAAACAAATCGAGATTCTTCCAGTGATGTCGGGACACGGGCAAGCCGGTGTGGTGCCATACAAAAAATTGTCGTTGTCGATGATCGAGAGGGAGGCTCCGAGGCCCGCATGGATTAAACAGGCCGTAAGAACGCAGGCGCGCGCCGCGTTGAAAACTGAAACGACAACAGTAAAAGAAAACCAGTGCCGAAGAAACAGCAGTATAATCTGATCGGAGCCTTGAGAGCACGAGAGCATATGACGGGTCTCCTCCGCGGCTCTGCCGAGAGGCCTTGAGTTGTCATCTTTCGCGCAGGTGTTTGTAATTCTCGTCACGTCCGGAGGGAGAGGAGGTGCTCTCGTTTTCTTCTCTCTTGCTTATCTCTGCGTGTGATTTGGTGTTACGTATGTGTGACCTTTCTTTCTGCGGACGTTTTCTTCCTTAAGCGGGAAAGTAAAAAAGTGAAAGCGAAAGCGAAGGCGAGAGTGAAGGACATTCGTGTCGCACCGGGGGTCTCTCCTCGGTGCTTTTATTTAGTTGTCTGCAGTTCTTCAGACTTTCTCGCAACATCGTGATGGAAAAGGGCGAAAGGCTTTCAATTTTGGGGCTGTCATTAAAGGAAGCGAAAACAGTAGGTTGTACCTCGATGATAAGCCGATTCAGTATTTGTACATGCTGTGTATCAACAAGGCAAAGAAAACGCGAAAGCAACTCTGTAGCACCGGCCGTGTCAAACAAATTATATCACGCCGAGCGACTTACTGGGTGCGCCGCGGGCACTGTTTCTCGAGTGCGTTTATTGGTCTGCGGTGTTGACAGTATAGCGCAGGAGATAAAACGCACGAGCGGCACGTTGCTCTGTCGGCAGTGACGTCGCCGAACGAGTCACCGCTTCAGGTGTTCCCAGCTTTTGCTGAGATAATTTGACGTAGGTAATGCAGTTCCGTGTGTTGTTTTTCATAAAGCAGGGCCTGGGCAATGCTGCAATTCCCAACGCAGCATAGCACCACCATGGTTTCCCCCTCTCTCTCTCTCTCTCTCTCTCTCTCTCTCTCTCTCTCTGTGTGTGTGTGTGTGTAGCACACGTTATGCCTTCCACTAAAAGTGAGATGATGCTTTTATTTTAGTGTCGAAACCCTGTCTGGAAGAGGGAGAGATAATAGTTTACGATTTATGAACTTCTTGCCCTCTGTCCAAGGCTACTGAAAAGTGTAGTTGTGGTAAGGTGTGACGGGAGGAGGCTAGGAGGGTGCGACATCGATGGCGTCGTCTCGTGATTGTGGTTAGTTCGCCTTCTCTGGTATGTTTAGTCCAAGGGCCATGGGAACAGTCGTTAACGCGGACACATGAGGCGTTAGTCAAACGACATCTGCAATCGAAGCTGGGCATGCTAGGCACTCCTCTCCCTCCGGTCGCGACGAGAATTCAGCTACCACTTCCTCCTGTTTAGAGTTAGGCGAGACAGTATAGAACGAAAGAGTAACCTAAGAAAAGAAGTGTTCGATAAACGCCCCTAAGCACGAAAATGTTAGGAGCAACCGTGTTGTTTGCTAGCGTACCATGCGTGTGTTGATAACGTTACCACTTGCGCTGTTTTACTATTCGCAAGGGTGATGGTCGCGGCGTACGTCCGCCACTTGGAGCTACCCTCTGCAGGCTGCGTGTTCAGAGAATCCCATTTGTAGCTGCTTGCCAAAAAATTAATACTTGAACACTGTAATCGCGGCATGAACCTGCAGCTTCAGATGCAATACTAAAGCCAGATGCGCGCAAACATCTTAAAGAACATTCAACCACCGAGAGAAATACAGCCATGGTCTACATAAGCAACAGAGTCAAACCCGAAGCCAAACCAAGTGTCCAGAAACCAAGTGCCCCAAATACAGAATGAAGTGCCCAAAAATGTGGAGATATAGTGGTCCAAAGCCAAGTCAACATCCTCATCTCCAACTAGGTATGTAGACTAGGTATATCCTACAGCGCAGATTCTTGATAACGGACCAGTACCCAAGCTTACTGCGTACAATAAGGACCTGAAAGGAAGACAAGCACAGAGGATTAACCTGTGATCGAAAGCTTCCGTTCCGAATGCCAGACGGGCACGAGATCTTGATTTGCCGTTTTGCAGCACAGTGCCACGAGATTCACGCCCACCCATAACATCGATTGCACAGAGCTTAGGATTACCAACGCCGGGCATGCAAAGCACCTTCACGTGCGGGGCAAAGTCGAGATTTCTAATGTCGGGCAAGCCATGCAGTGACTTGATTCATGCGTAACAGTTCTCATTATCGATGCGAAACAGGCACAGAGCCTTGATCTGTGCCACGAAGCCCAGATTCCTCAAGGCGCCCCAGACAGGCGCTCTAGACCCGTTGGGGCACGCAACCCTGTTCCAGTGCTGCCCCCTCAGCGCACCGCGTCGACCAGCGCCGCGACGGCCGTATCCCTGGGAGGAGTCGTTCCCCTACGCGAGCGGCTTCTCTGCCGAAGGTCACTCAACTTTCTCCGGCGGCTGTCAGCCCCAGTGCCTTCGCTCCTGCTGCCTGCTGCTCCGGTGGTGAGCGGGCGAGCAATGCGGTCTCTGCAGTTGCCGCCGCCGCCCGCCGAGAGCGGACCTCCCGAGTCCCGATACCTCCGAAGGCCGGTCAGACGTACCACAGTAGTGGCGCGACCGCCGTTCCGGTCTCGGCTACGCTCTTGCCCTCGTAAATTACCGGCTTGCGCATCATACGATGCCGCCGCCGCCGCTGCTCATGCCGCGCACTGCCACCTTGCCGCCGCTGGGCATCGCGCGGCGACTCGTCGTACGCGTCTGCTGCCCCCTTTTCTTTCACCATCCCAGACGAAAGGTTCGGCGCGAGAACACACAGCGGCGAGTCAGCAGCGACAAAGGAGAGCTGCTAATTTTAGAGTCCCCGGGATGGACCTCCCTCGTTCGCAAGGGGATCGCACATACTGCAGATGGAGCAGCACCCCCGGAGCGGAGGTACAGCGATATTTGGACGAGCGCTCCGGTCGGACGTACGTGGGGCTTTCCATCGAGCAAACAAGCAGAACCGATCGAAAAGTGCTCGCGCTGATGTCGGAAGTGCCACAGCGACACGGTGTATGAACGCAGGATATTAACGTCGAATACCGCCAGGCAGACGGGAAAAAAAGTGGATGCGGGGGTTTTACGTGTCAGAACCGCAATCTGTTTGAGGCACGCCGCAGTGGTAGCCCTGATTAATTTCGAACACTTGGAAAATCTAAGTACATAAGCGTTCTTGCATTTTGCCCCCACAGAAATGCGGCTGCCCCCACGATAGCGATCGAACTCCCGACCTCGAGCGCAGCACCATCACGCCATAGCCACTGCACTGTATACGACCAGACAAACACGAACGTTCGCCTTCGCCGGTTTGTGTACGGGTCTGCTTTTTGTGAATTTAGTTCAGAATGAATCCCAAAATGGCCCCTATGCGCAAATTGCGCAATGTTACGGCATGCGGGGTCATGCGGCACACACACTGTGCTGTAACAACACACGCAATGTAAAGGAGCAATATGGGTGCAATTCGCTGGCTGTATATTGATGCGTATAGCCTTCTCCTTCTTGCTGTCCTCTATGTACTGTACTCCCATTTGCTCTTCCGTCTCTGCTGGCCGCTGTTTCTGTCTAGACAGCTATAGCTAAGCATCAAAGGAAAAAAACTGTCATCCATCCGAATGTAGCACGAAAGTGCAAAGGAAACCCATACGGTTTTTTTTTTTCTATAGCTAAGCACTTACGGTGTCCATTGCCGTCCATGAACACGGCGTTCCTGTAGCCGGTTAAGGGTAATATATAGAGTGCTCAGCGATTGAAACACGTACTCGAACCGCGTGGTGGTCGTGCCTTTCTTGGCTCCACCGGTGAAATTACGCTGGGTCACCGCCGAAGGAGGCCGAATCCATCCCAGAGGCACCCGCTTTCATTTGATGCCAAGATGCATCGGATCGGTGTACCCAGCATCCACTGGTGGCGCAAGAAAGTTCCGGTAGCCAAGCGCTCCTGTTATCGCGTTTCAATCGCTCAGCACTTCACATCCTAATGTCATGGCCCACAGTGAGAATGTGAAGCCGTCTCCTCCGCAGCTGTAATAGTGCGCATGCATCCTTCGCTGCAGCGATGGACGAGTAGTGGAGGACAGACGAGCAGAGCGCGGTCAATTTTCACCGTCTGTGGGTGCCGCCGAGTTCGCAAGTGACGAGTGCTAAAAGAGCTCTCGCCGGCTTCTCCAGACTGTTTAACGGTTCGCCACGCCAGACAACACCCAGTGCGAAGTCTGCCGCTTCAAGAATGAGCTGAATGAAAGAAAAAAAAATGCAGAGTTTTTCGCCGCGAAACGCCTTCCCCTCTCGAGAGAGGCTGCTTCGGTGGCAGGTACAAACAGGGCCGCTCCTTCTAAACGAAGACGTGCACGCTAAAAGCGGTCGCGCCTTGCGGACAAAACGGAAAGGTCCAGACAGACGAGCTGTGCACGCGCGTTCGGCGAGCGAGCGCCGCGTCTTTCTGTGGCACACGTCTGAACGCATTTACACTTCGGGGCACCTCTGCTGGGACGTGAAGAGGAAGTGCAAATTCAAAGCGACTTCCTCGAAAGATGATTGCAGCCGCGAAGCCAAGGAATCGAGCCCCTGTTAATCTCACTGGGAGCCATACGGGATTACTATACGTTCCTGGTCAGCCTTCTGTGTCAGATTAATTTGGACAGCGTTAACTCGTTGGATGTGCCAGGCGCGCAGAGGTCGAGCTCGCTTCGCTCGTGCGCGTTAAATTGGAGTAGGCACGATCGAGGACGACGAACTTTATTTTTTTTTTTTGCGTTCTGTAGTCGTCCAGGGGTAATGCGAGAACTGAGACTAAGCTGTAACCGAAAGCTTCCACCTCTTAGGAGAGTTTACGAAGGTCTTCGTTTCAAGGAAAAGATAGCGAAACTCCAAACTTGGCTAGCGGCGAAGCATAAGGTAAGACAAATCAGTAATTAAATTTCGCATTTGTCGCTTGAAAGGAACCGGTGCGTAAATGTATTCACGCTCCTCGTTCGAGTTGTAAGCCTTCCTGGTCCTAAAGTAACATAAAAATCTCGCTTTAAACGGAGCAGAGACTAGACGTAGGCAAAGAGGCCGAAACAAAAAACAGCGATCACACACCACGTGTGTCGTCGCGGTGGTTAATACAGTGTGTGTGTTTGCATCCCGTTGTGCCGTTTCTTGTCGTGTAAAACTTCCCAGTAATTATTCCTTGGTGTGATCTCTTTGATAAGGCGAATTTGAACCAGAAATATTCGTTTCAACTATGTTATATTGCCAGTGAGAAGCATACGTATGAAGGATAATGTGATTGCACTTAAAAGCATGCACAACCTCTTGGCGCTTTCTGATAGTGTCGAAGCTTGTCAGCATTGATGGTCGCACCTCAAAAATACCCGGCGGCAACCGTAACTGTGGCTGCTCACGTTTGTAGACGGGGCAAATTGTCCACTCTGAGACATCTTTCTTGTATAGCCTAAACTCAAATACGTGACCGGAGCTCCACCATAGCTTCACTCGATGGCCGTACTTGCTGCTGCTTAACAACGGGACTGCGGACATGATGAACGGAAGGCCGACCGACGTTGTGCAGCAATGAAGTGTCATAGCATTATCTGTTCTAGTGCGCTGGTATTTGCTTTGCCTAACAAACTGAATTACATTCGAGTGAACGAATCCTTTAGTTCCTTCAGATTAGCGTCGTGAATGAAAAGGAAATTATTACTTAACGCCCTTTTAGCCATTAGGCCCCCTTGAGTAAGACACAAATCTGGCTCTCCAATTGGTAGAGCATACACGATGTAACGGCTCTTTAATCGACTCATAAGATCTAGCTGAAACACAGGAGGAAGTGCTGTTCATCTCGACTAAAACTTTGTGATAGGTGCACATTAAGGAATAACGGAACAAGCTTACGGCAAGCGTTGTTTTCAGGAGTCAACGAATAGTCTTCTCTTCCCACTGCAGCCGTGGTACACTCTAAGAAGAAAAGGAGGAAATGGGGGATTAAGGTTACTCTTTTAGGGGAGCAACTGATCTGCCACACCCATTCCTCCCTTTAGGGGGCAAGGGCGAGGGGATGAACTGTTACTCCCCATGTGGTCACTCTTTCGAGGACTAACAGTTGCCCTATTCCGATGCTCTTCAAGGGAGTAACGGTCATTTTTCCGATGCTTCGCAAAGGTGGAATTAATGAAATTAGGCATTTATACCTTCATAAAAATTATTGGGCTGAAAAAAATAATTAATAAGGATATAACAAGGATAAAATAATAAGGATAAAAATAAATTAATAAGGATATAGCTGGTAACATTGAGGAATTCTATGGCATTAATGAGAGGGTGGCAGGTCTTGTAGTGAACATTAATAAGAGGTACAAATTTAAGGTAGTACAGGTCTACACCCCTACATCCAGTCATGATGACCAGGAAATCGAAAGCTTCTATGAAGACGTAGAATAGGTGATGGGTAAAGTCAAAACGAAATACACTATACTGATGGCGACTTCAATGCCAGGGTAGGCAAAAAGCAGGCTGGAGACAAGTCAGTGAGGGAATATGGCATAGGCTCTAGGAATTCGCAGGGGAGAGTTCTGGAGTTTGCAGAACAGAATAATATGCGGATAATGAATACCTTCTTCCGCAAGCGGGATAGCCGAAAGTGGACGTGGATGAGCCCGAATGGCGAGACTAGAAATGAAATAGACCTTATACTCTGCGCTAACCCTGGCATCATACAAGATGTGGACGTGCTCGGCAAGTTGCGCTGCAGTGACCATAGGATAGTAAGAACTCGAATAATCCTAAACTTGAGGAGGGAACGGAAGACACTGGTACAAAAGAAGCCGATCAGTGAGTTAGCGGTAAGAGGGAAAATAGAGTAATTACGGATCAAGCTACAGAACAGGTATTCGACTTTAAGTCACGAAGAGGACCTTAGTGTTGAAGATATGAACGGCAATCTTATGGGCATCATTAAGGAGTGTGCAATAGAAGTCGGTGGTAACTCCGTTAGACAGGATGCCAGTAAGCTTTCATAGGAGACGAAAGATATGATCAAGAAACACCAATGTATGAAAGCATCTAACCCTACAGCTTCAATAGAACTGGCAAAACTTTCCAAGTTAATCAACTAGCGTAAAACAGCCGACATAGGGAAGTATAATATGGATAGAATTGAACATGCTCTCAGGAACGGAGGAAGCCTAAAAGCAGTGATGAAGAAACTAGGAATTGGCAAGAATCAGATGTATGCGTTAAGAGACAAAGCCGACAATATCATTACTAATATGGATGAGATAGCTGAAGTGGCTGAGGAGTTCTATAGAGATTTATACAGTACCAGTGGCACCCACGATGATAATGGAAGAGAGAATAGTCTAGAGGAATTCGAAATCCCACAGGTAACGCCGGAAGAAGTAAAGAAAGCCTTGGGAGCTATGCAAAGGGGAAGGCAGCTGGGGAGGATCAGGTAACAGCAGATTTGTTGAAGGATGATGGACAGATTGTTCTACAGAAACTGGCCACGCTGTATACGCAATGTCTCATGACCTCGAGCGTACCGGAATCTTGGAAGAACGCTAACACAATCTTAATCCATAAGAAAGGGGATGCCAATGACTTGAAAAATTATAGACCGATCTGCTTACTGTCAGTTGCCTACAAACTATTTACTAAGGTAATCGCAAATAGAATCAGGAACACCTTAGACTTCTGTTAAGCAAAGGATCAGGCAGGATTCCGTAAAGGCTACTCAACAATAGACCATATTCACACTATCAATCAGGTGATAAAGAAATGTGCGGAATATAACCAACCCTTATATATAGATTTCATTGATTACGAGAAAGCGTTCGATTCTGTCGAAACCTCAGCAGTCATGGAGGCATTACGGAATCAGGGTGTAGACGAGCCGTATGTAAAAATACCGAAAGGTATCTATAGCGGCTCCACAGCCGCCGTAGTCCTCCATAATGAAAGCAACAAAATCCCAATAAAGAAAGGCGTCAGGCAGGGAGATACGATCTCTCCAATGCTATTCCCACAGTGTTTACAGGAGGTATTCAGAGACCTGGATTGGGAAGAATTGGGGATAAAAGTTAATGGAGACTATCTTAGTAACTTGCGATTTGCTGATGATATTGCCTTGCTTAGTAACTCAGGGGACCAATTGCAATGCATGCTCATTGACCTGGAGAGGCAAAGCAGAAGAGTGGGTCTAAAAATTAATCTGCAGAGAACTAAAGTAATGTTTAACAGTCTCGGAAGAGAACATCAATTTGCAATAGGTAGCGAGGCACTGGAAGTGGTAAGGGAATACATCTACTTAGGGCAGGTAGTGAAGGCGGATCCGGATCATGAGACGGAAATATTCAGAAGAATAAGAATGGGCTAGGATGCGTTTGAAAAAGGTTCTACTTAAATTGAGTACGACGCAACGAGCTATGGAAATAATGATAGGTGTAACGTTAAGGGATAATAAAAGAGCAGATTGGTTTAGGGAACAAATGCGAGTTAATGGCATCTTAGTTGAAATCAAGAAAAAGAAATGGGCATGGGTAGGACATGTAATGAGGAGGGAAGATAACCGATGGTCGTTAAGGGTTACGGACTGAATTCCAAGGGAAGGGAAGCGCAGCAGGGGCGGCAGAAAGTTAGGTGGGCAGATGAGATTAAGAAGTTTGCTGGGACGACATGGCCACAATTAGTACATGACCGGGGTTGTTGGACAAGTATGAGAGAGGCCTTTTCCCTGAAGTGGGCGTAACCAGGCTGCTGCTGCTGCTGCTGACGATGAAGGATAAGCACCTCACCAAAATAGGGTACCAGTCCGGTTGTATATCGAGTCTATCATAAACATGTTTTAGGTGTAGTGTCATTTGGATAAAATGTACCCTTGTAGGTACCACCGTTTCGGCCTTTCGGTCCATCATTCGCGTTTTCCACAAACTGTGGATTCCCATGAGAAAAAGCACATCAAAAGGTGCACTATTATCAGATGTCGGCACCAGATATCCCACAGTATGAGCGTTATACTCAGTCTTTTTTCAAAGTCCCTTGAAGGACATACCAAAATAGGACGGCGTCGGTGCAGCTAAAAAAACAATGTTCAATTGTCTCTGGCACATCACAAAGGCGACAATTAACAGAAGAGACAAAGATACCCTTTTTCTGTAGCCATATTTTTACCGGTATGGTTTCACTATGAAGTTTATAAAACAATGTTTTGCAGCAAGGGGATAAATACATTTTGCAAACTCGCTTTAGTACATCGTGGCATGACCATTTAATGTACCGGTAAAATGGAGGCGGAAATAGCACGGACAGTAAATCTTTGTGCAACGATTTACGCGACACAGAGTTCAGTGGAAAACCGAACTGTCAGGAAACGAACCGCCAAGTAAACTTCTTGCATGAACCCCCACAAGCTTAAACGCGAAGAGAAATGTGAAGAAACAACTAAATCAGGTAACGCATTAACAAGTGCGACTTGCATGAATGACCTAATTATAGGATATGAAGTATCGCGAAAAAAGAAGAACCGAGTCACTATTTGCCGCACACAAAGATGTACTAAGCCAAGCCCACCTTCACTAACAGGCCTAAAAATATTGTCTAGCCTCATGGGCTCAGAAGTTGAAGACCATACGAAGATTGCAAAGATTCGGTGAAAGCTTTGGGTGTATAGCCTGGCACAATGAATGATTTGCAATACATAGTAAATTTTTGTTGTCAAGAAGTTATTGCAGGCTTCGGCTTTCCTAAAAATAGAAAGTCACATTGTCAACCGTGGATTACAAAATTTTTGCAAAAGCTTTATCTGATAGATTGCAATTTGTGGTGTCAATTCTAATTGGTTCCCATCAGACGTGTGGAATTATGGGCCGATCCATTCAAATCATCATACATATCACCCGCACGCTTATTCATTACTGTTATGGTTCCACTGAACAGCTCGCAATGCGCCAGGTAGACCTTGCTAAAGCTTTTGATCGTATCAGTCACTCCTATTTATTTTCTCTCCTGAGCATGCCAATGTTGGCTCCGTTGTGCTTAAATGCGTCAGGATTTGCTACACCTGTTGTACTACTCGTTTAATAAATAATGGCCATCTCTCCGAACCCGTTTCTATTTGCTCATCAATAAAACAAGGATGCCCGATGTCCCCACTACTATTCGCCCTTTACCTGGAAGCGCTATGCTTAAGCGTGATTCAGACGAGTTACATCCATGGCTTCAATATACTGGGTAATGAAGGGAAAGTCTTAGCTTATGCAGATGATCTAGCGTTCTTCTGCACGGATAAGTCCAGTGTTGAAAAGGTAGTATCGACAAGTGAGGAATTTGGCAGCAAATCAGGAGCACGAATGAACTCCTCGAAAATGTTAGGCTTATGGTTTGGCTTATGGTGCTATACACCAGAACAGTTTGCAGGTGTTAAGTGGACTGATGTCCTGCCAAAGTATCTTGGCGTGCAGTTAAACGCATATAAATTAAGCGCACACTATTGGAAAGAACTGGTTTCGGCCCCGCAAAGTTACGCCCAGACATTCGTACCACGGCAGGTCGGTTGGCAAGCGAGGATAGTGAGACAAGGTCAAGCTTCAGAACGCAGGTGCGGCAACGTAAAAGTGACTCGACATTTTGTGCATGCTCCGCGGGGAGTGTCTAACGTTGAGAGTGACTTGCAACCATAAGCGACTGCAAAAAAAAATCTGCCCGATGATTCGTAGGGTCATTTAAACTGAGTCACTACGCGATGTATACGTGCAGCTATCTCAAACGGGGCACCCAAGACGGCAGAGAAGGCCAGTTTCTCTGTCACTTAGCGTGTCCCGTTTGAGCTACACGTCGCTTCAGTTAAGTTTGTAATCTTCTTGGAACGGAAGGAACGGTACTATGGAAAAAGAAAATCTAGCAGTCTATCAATGACTTGCGCGTTTAATGTGTATCGCTCACTTTTGGTGTGCGCATGAAGGACATGGCTCTTCACATTCCAGCTTTTAAATTTCACGCAATTTTCGCACGAAGAGGCAAAGCGCTGCTTTTCATGCAGTTAAAAAGACAGTGCATGAGCTTCGAACTATTCACGATTTATGCACAATACCATTTTCGCTGCATCACTCCACGACATGGACGCAAACAGCGGAGTTCATGTGGAGTAACTGTTGTCGTTCGTCCTCCCGTTGCTCTCTTTCCGACCAGGGACTGAGCACTTACTCTGCAAAATTTGCACACGGCACACACATTCATGCAGTTAGTTCCTTGAGGGACCAAAGCGCCTTTTTTAGGACGAGCGGCCCAGTCACTTCCGTTTTTCACGGGATTTTTCTTAGAGTATAGAATGCAGGGGCATGACCCCGGGCATGACTGCAGATGGACTAACGCTTTCTGAGAGAACGAGCGAGACAAACTGAACGCAAGTGTGAAGATCCCGTCTGAGACTTCCTGCGATTATCTTACAAGCAATCACCGCGTTTTCACGAAAGTGACCTGCGCCATATGTCATCGCATTTCTAGCTCATCTTAGCGTGTAAACGGCGGATGCGCTAAGATGCCGCGTCGTACTAATGTGCCAGTACGTGTACGTTGAGAAGCGTAAGTCATCACATCGTGTGCGGGCAAGCGTTAACACATGGCATAATACATAAAGGAGATGAGGGGGAAAGCGAGACTGATGTCGCATGTCTTTCCTCCGGTCACCAACGGAACGTCCTCAGATGGAAACAGGCGCGTGCATCTCGCCCCCGCATGTCGCCCCCGAATTTATTTATTTAATTATTTTCAATACTGCCAGTCTCTTTATCGAGACCATAGCAGGTGGGCATATTGTTACAATGTAAGCGTTGATACAACATTATTCATAGAACACGTGAATACAAAGTACAATAAAATAGATACGCTACATGTAGCTACACAGTACAGTCTGGCAAAATACAAAATGCAAAAAAAAGACATCGTTTCATGCATATAATTAGTGAAGTCAGCTATAACAATAAAACAGATGTTATAAATACAATAAATTGTCATTCAATACAATCTCGTGAAATATAGATGCTACACAACAATTTACAACCTAACAGTGCATAACTTAATAGAATCTAACATAACATAACGTAAGAGAAATCTAAACAATGTAAAAAAACAAATTTTCATAAGACTAAAATATTTCTAGCAGTCATTCCTTATTCTTTTCTACCATGTTACTAAAAATCGAAGGCGAGTCTATATCAGCTATTGTGAGTCGAGGCGGTTCCACTCCCTAACAGCAGTAGGGAAAAAAGAGTATTTAAATGCGTCCGTTTTACGAGGGTACTCAACTAACATTTTATTATGCTTATTGCGTGAAATACGGGACGTATAGAAAGTGATGTATATTGAAGAATTTATGTTAAAGCGGTTGTGCAACAGGTTGTGTATGAATTTTAGCCGAGCTTGCTGTGCTCTGTTTACCAGTGTGTCCATTCCGGATGAAGCCAGGAGTTCTGTGGGCGAGTCAGTGGTTTTGTACTTGTTGTGAATAAACCGTATTGCTTTCCTTTGAACTTTTTCCACTTCGGCTATGTTTGTCTTTGTGTGAGGAAACGAAACCGTGTTGGCGTATTCTAGTACTGGCCGCACAAAGGTTTTATAGCAAAGCAGTTTGATATGACTGGGAGCAGATTTCAGGGACCTTTTAAGGAAGAAAAGCTTACGGGTGGCTGCTGAAGTGATGTTGGCAATGTGCTCATTCCACTTCAAGTCTGATGTTAGAGTCAGTCCTAGATACTTGTGTTGCTGAACATTAGTTAGGGGTGTACCATTGAGAAGGTAGGTGAATCCTGACTTAATCTTCTTTGTTGTTACTACCATTGTCACTGATTTCTTGATGTTGATAGACATTTGCCATTGTTCAGACCAGGCATTTATCTCGGTAAGGCATCTGTTCAAAGTAAGGTGATCTTCATAACTTCTTATTTCTTTATATATAATGCAATCATCTGCAAAAAGCTTTATGCTGCATGCTATGTTATTGACGATATCATTGATGCAAATTAAGAATAGTACGGGTCCCAAGACCGAGCCCTGGGGAACGCCAGATGTGACAGGAACTGTATCAGATGGTGCTTCATCATGGAAAACGAACTGTGAACGTTGTGATAAAAAATGCCTAGTCCAGGCTGTAATGCTTCCATTTCCAATAATTGACTCCAATTTTGCAATTAGCTTGTTGTGACACACACAGTCGAATGCTTTGCTAAAATCTAGAAATATTATATCTCTTTGACCACGATTGTCAATAGTTTGTGCTAGGTCATGTATAACTTCAGTCAATTGTGTTACTGTTGACATCCCGTGCCGAAATCCATGCTGATTGGCTGTTAGTATGCCATTCTCTTCTTAATATGTTGTTAGGTGTTTTAAGATTATATGCTCTAGTATCTTGCACGACGTACTAGTTAGTGATATCGGTCTGTAGTTGGAAGGAGAGTTTGTGTCACCTGATTTATGGATTGGTATTATCTTTGCTTTTTTCCAGTCATCCGGCACACGTCCGGTTGAAAGTGATATGCGAAAGATAATGCCAAGATACCTGCTGCACCATTCTGAGTATCGCTTTAAGAATTCGTTCGGGACGTCGTCAGGGCCACTAGATTTTTTCGTGTCTAATCCGAGTAGGAGGTTAAAGATTCCTGAGTCAGTTATGTTTAGTGAGTCGATGGTGAAACCTGTAGGAATTATTGGGGGGACAAACCCGTTATCTGCAGTAAATACCGATTGGAAGTACTTGTTGTATGCATTGGCTTGAGAAACTTTTTCATCGTGGGGTCGTTCTGGCGTAATTACTTTGCGTGCACGGAAGTGATTCCAAAATCTGTGGGGATTACTTTTTACGAAGTTAGGCAGGGTAGTATTAAAATATTCTTTTCTGGAGTGGCTTAGTTTGACTTTGAGTTCTGCCTTGGCGGTAATCAATTTTGATGTCTCAAGTGATTGATTTTTAGTCTTCTTCAAAGACCGACGTAACCTTTTCACTTTTCGTTTGGCATGAAAGGTTGCGGGCTGCAAGAAGCGCGTCTCATGGGATGAAGATAATTCGCTAACACGACGTTACAAACAACGTAAACGCGGTCGCGTGATTCGACAACTCAGCTGCCTCGTCCTATATCGGAAGACAACGGGCTCACGAGTCTCTCACCGAGCGCATACGCGTGAATGCTGCATCAACAAGTCGCATTTGCGTGTGCACCATCTTAATTCGAAACGGTTCCCTGATGACTATTCGACGTTACTAACTTTATGAGGTTGCGATGTAATAGATAGATTAGGGTCTCAGAATGTAACGAAATTTTTAATAAGGAGTCCGTAAGTGTTCTGAAGCGTAAATGTTTCTAACTTGTCCCCTTTGGTTAGTCATTGCAATGCCTGCCTGTCATTATGAATATTAATCAAGGCCGAGCTTTTGTGGAGCCCTTGATTACCTATATAATGCCATCTGAACGAGCTTGATGCTCTTCTTTTTATGTCATGCGATGGAAACTACAACGCAAATTACTGCACTTTTAGTGAAGTATCATTTAATAATAGGAAACAAAATAAAACAAGACGTCGACAACGTGCGCAGCGTTTGAATAGCGGTTCGGACCGACCACAGGTGCCGAGTGACGGAGTGTATAGTGAGGTGCCTTAATTTTAACCTTAATATTTTCACAGCAACCGATTTATAACAGAACGAAACAGCGCAGGAAGAATTTGCTGCGTTACGTTCTTTTTTTTTTTTTTCTGGAAGGCAGCATAGAGCTGATCGTTTGATCCCACACTGCTAGCTCCTGCAAACTCGTGGGCAAGTCCAATTTCCTCCGGAGATAACGCAAGGTCGAGAAAGAGCTCGTTTCTCGCGGTAATATCTCCAGAGCCTCTTATCTCAGCGGACACAGAGGCTCGCTCGCCCACTGTACCGGCCGCCGCTCCCAGGTCTCGCTGCAGGTATTGCGGCCGGGAAAGCTGCCGGGCGTCCTCCTCGCGAAGCGTGAATCACGCCCCGGACGCGCCACTACGTTCGCGGAACAATAACGGGGATGACAACAGCGCGGGGAAAACTGCCGCCGCCTGGCCGTCGTTTCTGCCCCATAGGTGCGTGTATGACAACGAGGTGGCACGATCCTTATCGCCCACTTTGAGCGCGCGCGCTGCCGGCAGCTCGCTGGCGGGGCTCTGCGGGTCGCCGACGTCGCTGGGCGTCTGACAGCGCGATGCATTATCGCTGTGTTTGCATTCCGCGTCGTCGAGCCGCACTGAACGCTCGAGGATTGCGCTTTCTTTTATTTAACGGAGCTGCCTGCCGGCCTGCCTACTCGCCCGCCTGCTATGCGCAGTCTCATTGCAGAGAGTTACGCTCGCAAACGTGGCAGTGGCTGGCTTGCGGCTCCGAGGGACTGTCATATTGTGCAAGCGCAGTCGATGTTGACGAGAACGAAGCGTGTTTTCTAGCGCGGTCGAAATGAGCGGATACCGCAAGGTGCATCCTTGAAATACTTAGGCAATACGTATACATCGTAAGTTAAAAGGGCAGCAGCAGACCGAGGCAAATGCTAGTATAGGAGAACGCGCTATGGAGTTGTTGCGTCTGTTCAGCAATATAAAAATGCAGGTATGCCTAAGGCTACGTTCCTTAAGTCAACCTGATTCTTGAATTCGGCTACATTCTTTTTTTTTCTTTTTTTCAGGATGTGTGGCATGCAAGCTACATCTTCCGGAAATGCAAGCTCTGCATCTGCCTCGGGCTGCCGAGTCTCGTGGCTAATAATGTGCTCTAGCTGGAGGTTCTAAAGACTCGGCTTGATTTCAGATTTAAGCAGCTTACTGCCCTGAACTTTCTGAAGTTCTACGAAGTACCACTCTCCCGTTCGCAATTCGTTTTCATCCTCCCTCCCTATTATTTCTTTGGAACATACTCGCGGCGTTATGGATGGTCCCGGGTTACTTTCGTTGAGGCGGTGTTATCAAAACTTCAAGTGCATAATTTCTCCAAACGTTAATTCATTAGAGGTTTAACTGATTTCACAGCGAAGCTGTTAGCCTCTCGGTGGTCCGCATTTTTAGTGTCCGTCCGTGATTAAAAATTATCATCATCCGCAATGGAATCTTCCTAAATGAGCCCGCTGAGTCGCTCGTATCGTCGGCACTAAATGATCCGATTTTAAGTGTTCTTTCTCATTTTTCTGTATAACGGAAAAACTAGACTTTAAAACCTGTTATTTTTAAATTATAATGAATAATTCCTCATTTCTTCTGATAACTTTAGACACCTATAATATCCATGACACACAAGCAAATGCCTTTCACGACAATGCAAGGGGATGTTATCAAGCTTGTTTTGTAGCGTTCCCTGCCTAAATTTTTGCCTTCATAGACTTAGTTTATATACAACCAACATCTGCAGTTTTTGAAAAGAACTAGAAACAACTGACAATTTTTTTCTTTCCTGCCGCCGCTTCTCTCCCTCCCGCAGAACGTTTCTCGAACTTTCAACTAGTAATTTGCATTTAACGCGATTACGCTCGTGTGCTCTTTTCTATTTACTCTCTCTCTCTCTCTCTCGAACAAATTGTGTTTTGGTGCCTGTGAATTAGGTACAAGCCATTGGCCCATTATAACTGTTCCGCATAAGGTTCCGGATGATTACGCTTCTGCCGTACTGACCATCGTGTACTTTATTCTTCTTCTTCTTTTTGTGAATGTAAGCCCTCTCAAAATTTCGTTATTTATATGTTGCCTGACGTTTAGTTTTCGAGTGCTTCCTCTCTAGCCCTTTTTATCTTGTTGGATACACTTTTCATTAACTCCAGTGTGGACAACCCCCCTCATGGGCATGAGTCATGTTTTGATGTCACAACAGTAACAGCAACAACCACTACGACAATGCGACGGAGGTCTCCTTATGTGCTTTCTAATTCCTGCCCCGCCCAGATGGATCCACTTCGCGGAAGTGGAAACGCTTTATTATCACTTTAATAAACGTCTCAACAATAACAACAACAAACAAAATAAAAGCGCATCATGTTTTCAAGCATATGCATGCGCAAGTTTTCATAAATTTTCAGGCAGAACTAATTGGTAACGCCATGATTAATTAAAAGACAAGAACGTGCTGCACTAATGCCGACTTAAGTATAGGTGGGCGGGTAGAGCTCCATGTGTGTTATTTGGAAGCATATTCTGTATTGGCAGAGTACAGCTTTTGTGCCATTGCCTTTTATGACTGCTACATTTAGCGGGCAGAATCGGAAGTACTTAGGGGACACTGTTTGCATCTAAAGGGACCACGAGAGGCAGCCACCGCCGTCTATAGATATGTGCGGTACTGTAAAAGAGCGAAAGACACGTAATTGGATCAGTTAGAGAACGCATTTCGCAAGGTTCCTTGCGAGTTTCACGCGCGCCGAAATAAATGGAACACCCTTTCAGCGTCCAAACGGACTGACAATTTGAAGATCGAGAATCATATGGCCGGACGTCATTGGCATACATGTTGTGCTTTCGCTCTTCGTGCTCTTTGTGCTGCCTTTAGCGCCAACTCCGTGACACCCGCGCTATAGTCATGTATTGAAAGGACCGTAAATAGATAGGCTTGAAATTTCAAGGTAGCGCCCACTCGTGACCGAGTGCCAGAAATGTCTTGTTTCATTGCGGGTCCGTTATCGCCCCACGTAGGCGGTGGTGGCTTCTTGAACAAGAGCGGCGTGTGCACGAGTGTTAACGTCAGACTAAAGCCCCTGGTGCACATGGCCGCCCACTGTTAAGAGCAACACTTCGTCAATATTCTATCACTGATAACGGCCTTAGTTCGACAAGAAGGCCTCGAGTTTTATGCACAAATATTTGCCTTAAACATAACATGGGACACATTTATCCTGCAAAATAACAATAGCGTTGAACTTACACTGCCTTGAATGTTGATTAGGTGTTTCTTTGAAAGCGGATATGAAGTCACCCCGTAAACACCGTTCATCATAGTTTACAGCACCATAATCCTTTGTGCTCTTCTCTCTTCTCCTCTTTTTACTCTTTTCCTTTTCTCAACACAGAGTAGAAGGTCACAGCTTCATGCCTCAAGCCAACATATTCTACATCTTCCTCCCTCCTCCTCCCACACGCTCACCTTCCCCCTCCACTCGCAAACGTCTGAAACTGCGGAACAACAAGACAACGCGTAAGTTCGTAGCCAAGTTACGTTTGCTTACGAACGCGCAAGTATCTTGTCGATCTAATCTCACTGTTGCATTTTGCCTGCCGCAATGTCAAGGGCTTATGACGACCCATTCTCTTTCGCGAAGGTTCGGCTGCGTTTGAATTGTATGTGAATGTCTTTCTCAGAAATCGTTTCAATATTGTTCGGACCAATAGCCAATGCCTAAATATACGAGCCCAATGGCCAAACGTCATTAATGCAATTTATGCTATGGCAACTATAACAGAGCAAGGGGAGAAAATTAAGAACAGGCGCAAATGAAGAAAAAGCTGAAGTTATTAAAACTGTAAGGATTGTACAAGAAACAAACGTACATTTTAAAAAGACAATACATAAGTGAACGAAACGTCATATGTGTGCACTTAATCACAGCTATAGATATATTAAGTAAAAAGGGGAACAGAAGAAAAACGTAAGAAAATGAATCCAGAGAAAAACGGCCAAACGTGCAACACACTATATTCTTTCTCTCTTTTTAATTGTCAAGGACATTCACAAGTACTGCCGTCGATTAGATTCGACGTTCTCTTCAGCCTCCAGGACGCTGCACACTTCTAGTAGGGCAAGGTATCGAAACCTCCCCCAAAAGAGAGAGGGAAACAAAAAAACAAAGAGAGACAAATAAGTTAACAAGAGCTATAGCTGCGCTGAGGCTATGTGGGTGCCAGTGTTTTCCTGTCTGCCTGGTGAGAGTGTCACGTCGGTGAGATAAATGTCTCGTCAGTCCGCTCTAAGGGCAAGGTTGCCGTTTCGGGAACGCTAACGGGACGGCCATAAAGCGAGACACGCCAGTGGGCGGGGCTCAGCCGGGGGGGGGGGGGGCGGGCAGAATTTGGATGCGCTACTGTCACGCACTAACGAGAGACAAAAGGAAGAATTTGTTGAGGAGGAAAGCAGAAAGTGGCATTGACCTGTACCGGGCGCATTTGGCGGGGCTTTAGTGGACGCGGCAATAAAGATGCGATCGTGCGTGTGCCATTCTCTAAACCTGACCGTTGTACTCGCAGGTAAAACTCTTGCTTGGGCTAGTTGCTCCATGCTTGAATGAGTAAAAAGCAAGGCGCAATGGACCAGGACAGAAGAAGAACACAAACGACAGTCCCGGTCCTGTCGTTTGTGTTCTTCTGTACCGGTCTATTGCACCTTGCTCTGTACTCGCAGGAAAGGAGCACTTGTGACACCTACTTTCCTTAGGGCGACCGTGACTGCGGCCCCCCGTCGCTTGCGGCCATTTATCTAGTAGACGGTTGTAACAATGTAACAATAGATCGCCGAGCGATGGGACCCGATGTTTATTGGCGTTTGTCTGCGTTCATTGCGCTTCCAGTACATATATTGTGACGCAGTAGTGGTTGCGTGCGGCTAGTCGCGACGAGATGGCATTAGAGTTTGTAAACGCAAAGCTTAGAGAGTACAATGGCTCGGGGCACATAAGAGCGATGGTTACGAAGTGGACTTCGGGTACGGCACAATTTTGAATGCAGAAATATTGTGTAGCTGAAGCTTAAATGGTCTTCCAAGTCTTGCATTCCATAATGTGCATGTATTATTATTATTATACTCAGTATAATTCTGTCACAAAAAGCCTTATGACAGAATGAAGCCTCATAAGAAGCTTCTTATGATATTGTTACGTAGGATTAACAAAAGTCGGGCTCCTCGGTTGGCCCCCTTTCTTGTCGTTCACAGTATAATTCTATGTATTTTGTTAGTCTATGTATTTTCACTCATAATGCTATTCCGAGTTTGGTTTGATTTTATGTATTTGTGTTCCTCGGGTGCTGACTTCTAGCGCTGTAAAATTGATTTTTCCTGTTACATATGTTCGTGTTTATCTTCGCTTAGTCAAATAGGTAAGCAAATCTTGTTACACGCCAACGTCATTTTTGCTTCCTTATATAACGTATGTTTGCCCGGCACGTCATTGCTGATCTGCTATACCCACCCACAATCAATCTACGCTTAGGTGAGGTAGTAAATGTTTCAAGAAAAAAAAACTAGAGAAGGGCAATAAAGAATATTACTACTATTTCGCTAGATAAAATACTTCTCTTTAAATAGCGAAAAGGAATACGGGACAGCCGTTGTGTGAAATTTTGACAGCAGAGACAGTTAAAAATGTAGCAAAGCGGGCATTCCGAAAAACAGAGAGTGTATCTGTCAAAATGTAAGTCTAGGTCTTACTAGGGAACTTCGGCATCACAAGCATTTACTACAGCGTGAAAGAGACATAGCAAGTAAGTGACGTTACGTAATAAAGACGCAGAATTATTTTTTCAAAAAGCGGTGGCGAGCATAGAGTCAGAAAATTAAGCTCATGAGTTCGTTTGTCTTCTTGAAACAATTAGCTTTTGAAGTATAGTTCTGCTTAAAGAAAAAAAAAAGACCAGAGAGAGAGAGACGAGAGAGAGGGAATGAGGGAGGGACAGAAAGCTTTATTGTTGTTCAGCGGTTGATGAGCAGGTGGCCTCAGTACAGTGTTCATAGTTATGGGATGTGCCTAATTTAAGATAAATTGTTTCTTCTCGCAGTGGTGTGCGTCACTACTTTCATTCATTACATGGCATTACTTGAAATATGATGCGATTAAGTCACCTCACTTTCGATGCCATACTAATAAAGGATCATGATCACTTTGTTACAACAAAAATCGCAGCCTGAATGTCTCGTGTGGGACGGAAACATTACCTAACTCTCGTCAGCAGCATTTGCCGTATACGTCAGCACTTAGTCTCAACGCCCTCCTAGGCCCGGCATTTCTTGGTGACATGTATGGGAACAGATCAACAGACAGTAAAGTCAAGGTTCCTCATCTATCCTTGGTTTAATAGTCTGTTGACTTCATATGATAGTGTCGTAATAATTCGTACTATGGCTTTACTATATGGCAGTGATGTTGGAATAAGATACGAATAAAAAAATGCCTGCATCCTTGCCCTAACGTAATTCCGTTAGTGGCGTCTTTATAAGATATAGTGATTGCATCGAACAACTTGACCGCTTCTGACTCGTGTTAGTGTATGTCGTCTTTGTTGTTATTTACTTACTTTTTTACCTTTGCTTTTTTTTTCTCCGTATAGTGTACTTGAGATCTTGAGATGGTCTCTCCTGCCTCCATCTGCTGCAATTCCAATGAGCGACGCCAAAAGCAAATAGACGACCATGGAATAGGCGTGCCCGATTATAATGGAAGGCCCGCACGCATGTCTAGATGTACTCAAGCGTTGAAACATTACGCATCAGGTTCTCTGTGACCGAACAGAAAGAGCGCGCGGGCATGCTCTTCCTTTTATTTTCTTCTGCGACAACAATTGGGGCCATTTCGGCGAACTATTCTGGCGTCTGTCGCATATGTGTATCTCATCGTCATGTTTCTTTGGTCTGAAACGTCGCCAGAAAACAGACCTCCATTCGTCTCAACCCAAAATTAGACACCCAAAGCCGAATACATGAACCTTTTCGTTCGCAATCGCTGTTTGCCATTGGCTAGCCGCTTGCGCTGATAGCGCGTCCAGCATAAGGATTTACTGGAATATGCACTGATAAACAATCCTGGCGGGATAGCCTTTCGTGACTACGGGCCCTTATCCGCTACCTGCGAGCCATCCTGCCGACAACTTGGTTGTTCTCGTAGTAGTAGTCGCACTCCATGCTGTGTTGTCGTCGTTGTCTTTGTTGGACCAGACTCGCGCTCTTTTAAGCGCCGCTTGAAGCTTTAGATTTCGACTGAGCAGCTAAAAAGATTGCATCATGAGAGAATGATTGCCGAGAACTGTCCTTTCCTCGTGGAGTTGGATCGCTCGTGATTTCAGACTTTCGTGCAGTTCAGTCAATACGTTCACATTGGATATCATTACGCATGTCACCAACTCGTCCAACTTTCTCCTCTGCTTGAAGCTCACACTCCAATGGCCCTTTGAAATTTTCCTTACTAGTTTGGTGTACTGACGGCCTCAAAAGCTTACCGAGCACGGTCTACGGGGGAAAAAAACGAAAAAATTCCGCTCTGCTGAGGCTCGCCACTTCCATTGAATGGATCCTGCGCTTTTTAGACCTCCAAAGCTACTGAAAGCTGCAACTCTGAATTTGAAGCTATGTGCTCTGGCTATGCGGAAAGTAACTTTTTTTCCCCAAATCCTGCGTACCGCATACCTGTCGAGAGTGCATTGGACTGGTTCTTTTGGCGCTTCCACTGTGATTGCGACACTATGCGGCCGGTTCGAGACCAGAGCCAGAGAAAGGCTGTTCAAGAGATAAGCCGCTCGCCGGGGCTACTTCACTCTACGAGAGCAGTGGAAGTTCGGAAGCAGAAAGACGTCACCAGCGCTCCTGTTATAAACCAACATGACTGCATGACTGACACTCAAGGCGCGCACGTGCAAAGCTCGTCCCGCCCCTATAGAGATGCCGCGCAGACAACAGAGCTTTCAGCAGCCACGTGACTGGATCTTTGTTGGTGGTGAGGGTAGTAAAATGTTTTCTTTTTTTTTTAAAGAAGGCCCCCCCTTCCCCCTTGACCGAAGACATATGAACGGAAGGAAAAGAGAGAAGAGGCATAGGCTAAGTTCGCATCTCGCTCGCACCTTCGGGACAAAGGCGAGCCCGCCCGCGAGAGCTCTGAGCTGGGCGCACTGAATGAGTCGGGCGAATGTGTTCCGAGCGTTTGGTTTCGACCATCTGAACGTAAAATGCGCCGGCGAGGGAGCTCTAGAGCGCCCAAAAGCGACCAGTTGAATGTACTATCACTTGACGACGGCGTCGCCGATGGACTGGGTGTCGAGCGACCCTCAACTGACTCCGACAACGCAGTCTCCCACCCCTGTTAAAACAACTCGTGAGTTCCCGCACTGGAGCTTCCAGAATTCAGACGCAAAGCTGCGGTTGGGCGAGACACGGCATCGCGGAAACCCCGGCCATCAAGGCTAGTCACTTGTGAGGCAGCAGCGCGGGTGCTTATTCTTTCGTGTGCACCCGCGGTAGTTGTCGTCAGGGGCACGTGTTTTGTTTTTTTGTTTTTTTGTTTCTCAGCGCTCGCACCCAAAATAAGTCGTGTGGCCCTCTAAACACGAGCGTGGAAACATGAGCGCAAGCGCGCGGAGCTGTGGGGGGGATGGGTGAGCCCGCCACACACATGTTGGCATGTCGTCCGGGTGGCCAAGCGGCGGGCACCCCCCCGCTTCTTCTCTGCATGCTATACACCTCGTACATCGCACGTCGTGAATCTCGCTCGCCGCGTCGCAGCCGCGGGACACGCATGCCTCGGCCCCGTACACCGCAACGCGTGGTGTAGCACGGGGCCCCCGCGCTTGTTCCTGGTTTGCACCCCTCCTTGCCACTCCTCAGTGGATGCGCGGCCGGGCCCGGAGAAGACCGCCCACGAATCATGCCAGCGCGCGCGAGCCGATGCGTTCGCGGGAGTGTGTATAGCACAGCACGGGCGAACGGCGTCGCGGCGCCGATCTCGGTGGCGCAAACGCACGCACAGACACATGGTGCGCGCGCTCCGCCGGCAGCGCTTCTGCAGTTTGCCACCACCGCCACTGCCAGAGAGGTCGACAGCCCTGGGCAACAACTGTCAGGAGCGCGTGAGCGTGGGGCGAGTGTACATGCGCGAGACACGAAACGACCTTATAGGCTACGTATATCTTATACCTCGAAGGCTCCGAGCGACGACGACTGCGCTCGGTTATACGATGCCTCCCATCGGACCGTTTCGTATTCACCACGTTCCCTTCATTTACTCGTCGCCCCAGAGGGGCAGCAGCGGCAGCTTGATTCGCCGAACAGCCATACCACCCTGGGAGCTTCAAAAACGAAACAAGATAAACGCGTGAGAGAAAAAAAAAAGAGCGTGTACTCCCTTTAGGATCGAGGGACGATGGATATAAGAAAAAAATAACGAAGAAAAAGAAAAGGCAGCTCGTTTCTACCTGCGCTGATACATCTAAAGTGCTTTCCGAACATGGGAAGACGAGGAGTTACATATTTTCGTAGCCAGCCCAGCGGGTAAAGCGCAGTCTCTGTTTTGAGTGATGGGAGCAGGAGGTCTGCACTCACTTCTCGCGCGGTGTGATGGCCTCTGTGTTTGTGTGCTGGACCGAATGCGATGGGACGTCGAGAGTCAGAGAGCAAGAAACAGGCGCTCAGCGAGGCGCCTCCCCTCCGCGACTTCCGGGTTTCGTAAGCTTCCTTTTAGCGTGGGTTCACTTCACGTATCCATCGCGACCGCTGCCACGGGTGCGGAGGCGGAGAGCGCGTGACGCGAATGACGAATTGCCGTGGCTTGTATTTAACGCTGCTATCGATCGTGTGCGCACGAAAGGCAGCTTTAGAAGTAAAAGAAGCTTAGTGGTAGAGCGGAGTTCGGTAACTTCTCGCATCAACCGAGACAATAGCAAAGTGGCAGCGTATACTTCCAAGCACTTCAAGCCTCGACTGAGTTGGCCTATACGCCGACAACAAAGACGTTAGATACTTGTAGCGAATATGTGAAGGTGCAGAGGTGTCCGGTGGTACCTAGAATTGCTTTTCAATTAAGTAGTGTATTCACAGAAAAGTTTTTTACGCTAAGTGTTCGTAAGAGCAGGTACCCGCAAATCGTGTTGTTGGGCGTGTTATTAGCGAAGTAGGCTTACCAATGTCAAACACTTCTTACGGACTTAAAGTTGCGCCTGCCGTGCAGGCCTGTGGCTTTTTCTTCTTTTTTTTTTCTTTTAAACACACACACGCGCGCGCACACACACACACACACACACACACACACACACACACACACACACACACACACACATATATATATATATATATATATATATATATATATATATATATAGATATATATATATATATATATGAAGAAGAAGAAGAGTACGACGTACGTTCAATAAGCACAGTATACTTGCCTGGCGTTTTACTGTGCTTACTGAACGTACGGCGTACTCTTCTTCATTTTACTACCGGGGCCAGCGATTTCCTCAGCCATAACTATATATATATATATATATATATATATATATATATATATATATATATATATATATATATATATATATATATATATATATATATATATATATATGTGTGTGTGTGTGTGTGTGTGTGTGTGTGTGTGTGTGTGTGTGTGTGTAAAAGAAAAAAAGAAGAAAAAACCACAGGCCTCCACGGCAGGCGCAGCTTTTAGTCCGTAAGAATTGTTGACGTTCGTGCGACCCCAGCTTGAGTACGCGTCTCCCATTTGGTCTCCACACCAGCAATACCTAATTGAAGCGTTGGAAATCATTCAGAATAGGGCAAGTCGTTTCATTACTCCTAAATGCAGCACCGAGTCAAGCATAATGCGGATCAAAGCCGAACTATCGTTGCAGTCGTTGAGCACTCGCCGTGATATTGCATTGCTGTCATTATTCCAAAAATTATTCACTCCGATGGGTTATTCTATACCATGCTTGAAACACAACATCTTCATATGGCGCAGATTGCACAATAAGTTCAGCTATGCCCACGTATATGGAGCGACGCAAGCATTTAACTTTTCACCACTGCCTCGCGCTATCCGTCTATGCAACAGCCATCCAGGTAGCATTGCTTTGCTAAGAAAACATGATGCCTTTTGCAGTAATTTGGTCAAGCTTTTTTTTCTCCACACTGTGCGTAGGGTTGAATTAATACACGGGTGCTTATCAATTGTATTAGGCTTACGTTTTCAATGCACTGTCACGCGTTATGCCATGTGTTTTCTTTTTTGCCTTTTTTTAATTAACATTACGCAGTGTATAAGGTCTCAATGCAAGGAAATTTGCTGCTTTTATGTAATACTGCTTTTGTGTAATACACAAGAAAATTGGATTATTAGACCACAACGCATGCTCATGACGTCACGTTTTCAAGAACAACATCATGAGAACGCTAAATGGTGAACCGTGCGAGTTTTAAACAAGGTGTGTTCCAATACTCGCCATAGACAGCCAAATAGCTAAGCGGACTTCGGCCATCTTAAGCCTCGTTTGAATTCTGCCGTAGCCGGCAAAGAAAGAAAGGTTCGCGAAGACGGCATCGAAGTCTAAAACCTTGCGGGATACTTTTCTGTCCAAATAAAGTGGCCACTGAGCAGCCTGCCTGGAAGTTCGCGTGCGCGCCGGAAAGTGTAATCAGCGTTTGTAAGCGTAGTCAGCAATTAAAGTAAGCCACGTTGCGTTGTGTTTTCCTTCCGTTCGCATGCACCAGCTTTTCAAGTATAGCATCACTATTTGCATTTCTAAAATTTTCTTTCCGTTCGTGGCCAGGCGAGCTGGCGGCAAGTAGCGGAGGCTCGTTCCGTTGGGTTCCAATACGTCGGCTCAAGGCTCAAGGCTTAGCCGTCAAATTAGACTGGCTTCAATGTTAGTCAAAACTGGAACACACCGACAGAACGAACTTTCTTTACAAAAGGTGCATACTTTGCTCCTCGTACTCAGCGTCCTCCACCATCAGCTACGAATCGCAGCAGACGGAACACGAACGCGAAGAGCGTTTCCGGCATTTAATGCATAGCTAATAGGCTCTGCAAGTCATGAGGTGCCTGGATGCGGCCTACATAATAAATCTAATACATAGTACGCTCTCAGTGTGGCCGCACGGTCGAATAATGCACCGTGACCCCTTCGCTGTCAACGTTGTGTTAAATCCCGGCGCAGGCTCAACCCCTCCAAGAGTTATGCGCCAAGGAGTTCGGAGCTCCCACTGGGACTCGCAGACGCTGAGTGCAAAAGCAGGTTCAGCGAATGGGGTTTGCTCGTTCAGGCGTCGTCGATGCGTTGTAGTGCTCTCGCACAAAGCACAGCTCCGAGAATGGTCCCTGTCTCTCCGCCGGACCATTAGTCAGGCTGGGTCTGATTGAGGACCTTCTCCTTCAAAAAGTTGGATATCCTCGCGGTATTAGGCCACCCTTGGACGAAAACAAATAAACGGAAAGAAAGGAACGAAAGACTCCAACGTCTGCAGCAAAGCTAGGTGCACCGAGGTTTTTTTCACATGCAGGCGGATCTGTTCTATACAGGTGAAAAGGGCGAAATATACCTGCACGCCCGCGCTTGACCTTAGGCTGTGCGCAACGACGATCGATGAAACGAAGAAGTTGCACGCGAACACGTGCCATCTGGTTTGGTGGCGCAGCATACTCAGGCTTCAAGTGCTTTCAGAGCACACACACGAGTCATTCAAGCACACGCAGAGACGATATCGGGTGCTGTATTTCTGCGTCCACTTTCTTTGTAGAGTGGTCGTCGTTGATGATGAACCAACTCGCCTGAATGATAAGTATTGCTTCAGATTTCAGCATTCTCTGTTTGTAGGTGAGCGACTTATGTGATTAGCACTGCTTTGTGTGACATATCATTAAAACTCCTTAATTGTATTTGATCAACATTCTTGAAGCGTATGAGGTCACTGCGTAACTGAAATCATCCAGCACACAAATCCAAACCCCTTTGATAGGTAGCCGGGACAATATTGGCCGTGCTTTTCGTTCCTAAGAAGTGTTTACCATTAAGCTCATCACCTTCGCTAATAGTGTGACAATTTCGCGTGGTTAGCCGACATTTACTCGAACCGCTCCAGCCTAAGACTATGTTTGTGAATATAGTCCAGAATTTCCATCAAATGTGTGTGCTTTCAGTACTTGTTACTGGCTTTAACGACAAGCTTCATAATGTTAGCTTGAAAGGCAATCAGTGTTAACTAGTTCTAGTTAATAATAACACCATTAGTGATTACTACGCAGATTCTCGCGTGCACACCGCGAGTGTTATTTTTTTTTTCACAAAAAAAAAACGTGGCACATAATCGCAAGAGTTGTCAATAGGCCACAGCTATTCGCATAAGAATATAGATGCTATCAAATCATCATGTTTTACAAAGTATTATTGAAGGTGGCCAGTCAATCGAAAACAGAATGAGCCAAATGTTTACTGAATTATATGCCGTATGTTTATCTCTACTGTACGCTGAATAGTCATTTAACTTATTTCCTCCTTCAGCACCGGGTATTCTTTCCTAACGATACATAGGTGGCCCCCAGCACGCACTGTCATGTACAACTTTCCACCCAGCCCCGAAATGAGGCCACGAAGGCTGAATCATCAGTCGAACCACTAACCTGAAAATTGAGTGGGAGAGGCAGACACCGGCATTATCACTGGCTCCTCTAGGTGTGTCTTTGATAGGTCTGCGTTGGATCCTTGTTTGTGCGGAAAGCGATGAGCACCACTTCAGGACGACTTTCGAGGATATCAGACGCCGACAATGCTTGGAAGGCGTCGCCGAATTCCTGTCGAGATGCGTTGAGTCAGAAAGAAAAAAACTCGCCGGTCAAGGCGTAGAGATAAGCCAGAAAAACTACAAAAAAAAGGAGCGCGCATTTCTCCCCAGTAACAAAGAGTCGACACTAAGCATTTCCTGCCGGACGCACTAAGTTTATCGCCTACACATTCTTACTAAGCAGCCTATATTTAGGTCTCTCCTCGGATCACTATAGAGTGCACTGTGTCAATTTGCATACAATAAAAGGGACACAGAACATCTAACTCTGGTCTAACTTATATTGTGCTTACACTATATGGCCACCGATCGCATCTTAAGAGCTAGTGTCACATTAAACATGTTTTCGGTTTCTCTGCATCATTTCTATGTATCGCTTACTCGTCAGAGCCATCAGGATCAGCAATGCTCTGGAACCCAAATCAGTGCCATAATAGGGCTGTGCTCTCTTTGTTCCTGCATAACTGTGGGGAAAATGGGGCCTCTATAAGAAAACGGAACTTTCTCTGGAGGAAATGATACGTACATTCGGAAACCTTGACCCACTATACCTACAAAACAAAAAGCCACAGGAGCATTGCTGCGGTATTCGAAGTCGACCGGCTTATGTGGCTGTTCGCGAGCGAACGACGAAAGCTTGATATTGTGGGTGCGCGTATGGATTAGCTTCTGCTCTTGCCTTTCTTTAAAGCCAGGCTTTCTCCGCGAACTCTTTCGGTCTT
Source organism: Dermacentor albipictus (assembly GCF_038994185.2). NCBI lineage: Eukaryota > Metazoa > Arthropoda > Arachnida > Ixodida > Ixodidae > Dermacentor > Dermacentor albipictus. The sequence goes on along the minus strand of NC_091823.1, from coordinate 14,501,956 downwards.
TGCCCACTGCGGTTGCTGCTGCTGGTGTTGTCTTGCCGGACAGTCGTGTGCGTCACGACACGTAGCGTGCGAGAGAACACTTGCGTGCGCGCCAGTTTCCATTATAGGTCACAGACGCAAGAATGAATAGGGCAAATAATAGCTAACCTCAGTCGTCGTATAGTTCTCTCTGCATCGTTTCATTGCAAGCAACAACATCGTCTTCGGGACGTCACTGCGTCGACTTCTCACGGTGCGTATATTCGCATAAACTGTTCGCATTTCGGTATAGCTCGCGTGCGGTGTTGTCCATACGCATAAACACTGCATGAGGTTGAAGGTGTGACATGCACTGCATAAGCACGCACATTGCATTAGCTTACACCCTACATAGGATGGCAATAATGACAGTTGTACGCATAGAATTTAGTTGTATATCATTTAATTAGCTGCTTCAGAGAGACATGTGCGCTTTACGTGCATATTTTCTGTTCCGTTCCTCCCTTTTCCCAATGAAGAGCCCAGCCAACCTGAGCTTGGTTAAGCTTGTGGCTTTTTCTAATCACTTTTCATTCGCATTCGCTAATAATTTAAACGCGGTAGCTTCGGCTGCTCATCTGGGTCATACTAGAAGTCAGTAACACCGAATCTCTACACGCCGAGAAGAGATCGAAGCACTCCATTCTTATCAAATCAAATAAAGTTTCAAATCAAATCAAAAGTTTGTCAGATCGTGAGGTGTGGGAATGATGTGTCGTTGTGATGAGGTGGATTTGAATATGAGAACAAAAAGGAACAGTCGAATGTGAGAACAAAAAAAAAACCAAAGAAACCAGCCGATATGTTGCGAGGTATATGGCTTCCTCTTTCTCCTCGCTCATGTAAGGGCACGTGTATATGTGGTCCAGAGGGTTAACAACCCAAAAGTGAAAAGATTGAAGCACGTGTACATTGCTTCTCGTCGCACGGGACAATATTTGCCTGCAGCAATGTTTGCTTATCCCGTAATAAAAGCTACGAGCGAGCGTTAAAGCGCTTTAAGGGGTGTCGTTCACCTCATTTAGAGTGGCGTCTGGAAGTCCTGAGAAAGTTGTTTGAATGCAAGTGTGCGCACCGGACCGTGTTTATGGATGTCCGCTGACGCCAAGACCTGTGCAAGGGGACAGCTGCGTATCACTTAAGGTTCGCAATTTCTTTTTCCGAAAGTGAGGGAGCGTGTACGACGCCTGCGAAGACGCATGACTTGCGTGGCATCCTTCCAACTTTCGCTTGCCGCGGACCAGTGCTTAGGACGCTCATTCGTCAACGCTGTCTCGGGTGCGCGCGCGTGCGACAGCGCCGTTGGCACGTGCGGACACAAGCAAAAGGCGTGCACGCAACGCCCCTCGTCTTGCACCGCTTCTGTCTCTATACATTCCGTGTGCTGTGAGTCAATAAATACGCACAACGCTGCGGTAGCTTGGCCTCCCTTTCTTGTTTGACATGGCATAAAGATGCTGGCGCACAAACTCGGCGCCAGCAACTCCTCATCTCGTGATCAGGAAGCTATATAAATACACTCGCGCATCTAATTTTTACTAGCAAGCAAGAGATAGAATGAGCGTATCAAAAGGGACAGTAGAAACCTTTACCAGAGAATAATTAAGTAATAGCCAGTCTGCTTCACAGAATCACGGGAAATTAGAAAAATGGCGATGGTGGAGGGGCGTGAATGGTAACAGCCACGCTGACTTCGCTGTCTTGGTGCATCTGTGTGCTTTGTGTGAGTTGTGTTGTGTTGTACTGTAATGAATTGTATTGTTGTGTGTGTGTGTGTGTGTGTGTGTGTGTGTGTGTGTGTGTGTGTGTGTGTGTGTGTGTGTGTGTGTGCGTGTGCGTGTGCGCGCGCGCGCGCGCGCGTGTGTGTGTGTGTGTGTGTGTGTGTGTGTGTGTGTGTGTGTGTGTGTGTGTGTGTGTGTGTGTGTGTGTGAAAGGGAGAGAGAGAGAGAGAGTGCTGTGAATCCCGCACTGCTTCAGAAATCGGCTAATATGAATTTACAAGGCCATTCACATTTCAATGGTATTGTTCGGGATTGCTCGGTGGCTTGGCCAGAGCTTTCTTCGCTGGCGTGAATGGCCAGCCTATTGATTTGGCCTAGCGCTAACAGGACCAGCAATACGAACAACCCTTTCGATTCCTTCCTCAATCGGTCCTGACGCCAGTTTGAGCTTGCGCAACACTGCACGGTATACAAGAGCGACGGAGGGTCGTGTACAGCTTTCACTGGCACTTGCTTGTCTGGCACCCACGGCTTCGAGGTCGTGTCAGGCACGAACTTGAAGGTAAAAAGTAGTAATACTGATAAAAATGTGAAGCTCAGCGCATGTCTTCCTGTCTGCGAGTTGATTGCGAGGAAGCACGCAAACAGGACAGCGACGCTGACAAAGGAAGGATCAATCAAGGGCCGAGGTGCCTGCACCGAACACGGCCGACGGGACGGGAAAAGCCAACGCGAAAAGACGTCCTCTGTTTTCTTTTCTTTTTTCTATTATTTTCAATGGGGGTCCTTGTGCGGCGCGAGGATGTGAAGGTTAAAAAGCGTGGCGAGAATGAGTGGGCACACCATCTCGGGTGTATTTTCAGACTGTTGCATCACACGGCTAGCGCTGGAAGTGCCGAACAATGGCCGCTGTTTGCAAACACAACGGCGACATGGGGCGCGACTGCAGCTCCCTCTGCTTTATTCTGCCGGCGGAGATCATCACTCTGTCACGAATGGGCGCGATTGTTGCTTCTTTTTATGCGAAGCATACTAGCCGCACAACCACGCTCTTCCTTGCTGCGCCGCGCGCGGCCGCGTAGCTACCATATGACGTCATAACAGCTGCCAAAGCGGAGGCTCAACTCGTGCGCTCGCTTGCGGCCGCGTAGCTACATAGCCGGGTCTCAGCTCGTGCGCTCACCTGCATGAGTTGTTTCTTCGTCTAGCCGAACCAAATATAGCCAAGCAACAGCAGTTCACCAGGTTAAACAGTGGTTCAATAAATAAAATAAAGGCTAGTATGCTTCGCATCCTGGGCTTAACCTTAGCTAAGCCACAGCCATTTTTTACTCTCGCATGTGCCGTTGCGCTCGTGCTTCCTTGCGAATGTGTAAGTGCACTGCATTTGACAGATTAACCAACGTACATGCGAAATAATGCTAAATAAATGTCCCATACATTATCATAATAAACAAGAATACGCTACAAAAATGCATGCCTGTGTACCTAAAGCTTTTTCTTTAACCTGTTATGATCCTTGTAATGACATATATGAGCTTCGGAAATGAATTTTGTACTTAAATCGGCTTTCGGTAATCCATATGCTGCCTTGCGTTTCGCCGGCGCTTCACTCGCTGAGAGAATGCTTTCGGCTTCTCAGGTGTTCTACTTGCAAAACAATCTTCTGTCGCGCAAAAGTGCGCCCTTCTCTAGAACTTTTGGTCCCCTGAATGCACAACTAGAGAACTCGTCCAACAATATATGGCGACGTCATTTTTACGACATGAAATTGCGTATAATACATTTCGTCCCTGTTTTCCTTCTTCTTTCCTTTTGCCGATGCGGATGAGTAATAGATAACCACAGATCGATTAACTAATGACCCCGTCCGGGGAAAAGCTCCCAAGTGGCAAGCTCGCAGCTGCCCCCGCCATTCATCATGTCACTCAGTGTGACAGCTGTGACAGCCACAGGCGGGTCGCAAAGCAAAGCACGTAAAGCGTAAGGCTTTGCTTGCAGCGATAATATTGACCATGGCTCGGTTCCAGTGCTCACTGAGACTCTTTGCCTGGCAACGCAGCGGCACTTCCGGAAGAACCCTTTCGGGTCAGACCTAAGCCTGCGGTTGATGTATTCGTGAAAGGTGAGACCACGGCCCGCTTGCCTTCAAAGTCCAGAGGACGCGGTGGTTGCGACCGTCTTGGACGCTGGAGAGAGAGGGCGCACAAACAATACGACAGTTCTGAAACTCGCCGGCGGTCTGATGTGGATAAGGCGAATGAACTGTGGGTGGAGATAAGTGGGTGCCTTGTCGCAAGCGGACTTCCGGATCAGCAGTGGCGCATGCCAGGTGTATGCTAGTGCTTCAGTCGGAGCGCTTGTGTTGCATACGCAGCGTTGGCATGCGAAATCGTTAAGTCATCGCCTAGCGCCAGACGCGCATTTCTGTATCGGAAGTTTCTGGAATGTTATCGCTTGTTCGATCAGTTATTTATGTTGTCGGCAAAGTTTGATGTAATCAGATTGCGTGCGCGAAGCATTCTAGAATGTATGCGAACACCAGCGATTACGATGGAAGGTTCAATGAGTCATGCATAAAATAGCCGACGCGTCTCGTCAGATTTCGAGCATCGACGAGTGCGCTCGCCGCTAGCACTGTGCCTTGAGTATTACTTATTTTAAGGCGTAAGCCTTTAGTGGCTCATGAGTGTCCGTGCACAGTCCGTGGTGGACGCAGGAAAGCAATGATCAATCACGCGCTCTCTCCGAAGAGCGCGCGCACTGCGCTTACATCCCATGCACGCGGCCACGGCGGCGTCTGTTCGCACAACAGTGCACACAACAGCAGCAGAGACATTCATAGATAGGCTTTCGCCTATCGCAGTTTAGCTCAGCAAAGTGCCCATAGCTTTTTCTATGGCATAGGTTCGCTCAATAAACAATTTCGTGAATTGCGTTGTGCCACTGTGGTTGTTCACCTTCACTACGACGTTACATTATGTATATGTACAAATAATGAACGTTATTTACCACGCATCATCTAGATCTTGTGACTCGCATACGTGAAAGTGTCGTGATTTATCTATGTGCTGGAAATTATGCAATAAGAGGGACTATTTACGAACCTAACATCTGCTCTGATGAAATCAACTTTGGGAGGTTATATAGCACGTAACACATCTAAATCACGAGAAGTAGTACTTAAAAAGAGTCCGTGCCCCAGTTAAATCGTAGAAAAATCTATGTACTACTCATGATTTACAGCTTGACTGAACGATTGTGGTGCCAGATATCGCGCTACACTCTCAAACAAAATTACGCCCTTTGGGCCGTATCTTGCCACACAACGATAATCGTCATCTGTCATGTCCGCATTTCCTTTCTTTAACGCTGCGAGCCCGGTACTTTCAAGTCACGAACGGCATGCGCGTTTTCAGCATGACAGAGCGTTCTCAACAGGAAAGTAGCGAGTGCAGCGTTTTCAAGAAAGGAAACGCAAGCAAGACAGATGAGTATCGTTGCGTCAAGTTGTGACAAACTTCAAGTCAGGCATACACCTGACTTGAAGTTTGCATTTTGACAAAGCTTTTGAGCGATGTATTACATAAACGTAGAAATTAAACGACAATGAAATTGTGATTTTCGTGGTGGATAAACATGCACATTCAACGATAACTATGACCTTGTAAAAAGATGGTTTATGCACAATTCGGTTCCCTAATCTTTATCGTCGACTTCTCAGAATTCTTGCATATACCTCTCACTGCAGTCGTTGAAAAGCCCTCGCTCAGAGCATATCATTCTGTCCGCTTGCCTGCATAACGTCAAGTTATTGGCCTTAGCTCTCGCGAGCACTTTCTCATGGCGCATTCGTAAATAAACGACTAATGTGCGCTCCCTTCCCACAGACTGTCTGTCAAACTCTGTGTGAACGCATCTCGAACGGAAACGAGGAGTAATAGTTAAGGTTTGGACCTAGCCAGGGATGGCAAACATCTAGACACGCCGTCGGAGACGTCGTCTGCGCAGAGAGCGGAGTTCTTTGACCTCCAATAGCTGGGAGCCCACTGAACCACAGACCCTGTCACGTATGCAGTGCTTGGCACTGAACACTCGAGAAGACCGACGCTCATTACAGCACAAAGAGAAACCGAAACATTGAAGTTCGGAGCGCACGGAGAAATCTCCGGGACTCTTTTTTTTTTCTTTCCTTCTTGGTAAAGTAAGCGTGAGTGAAAGCGGGAGGGTTGGGGTGCGTGCGGAGTGGCACACAGGTCTACTTCCCTTCCAAGATGATGGATCACTTGTAACGACAGTCGCCAAGAATCGACCCCACGCAGCGCGCGTGTGTTCCTCGCGTTGCCCTTCGGTGACTTGCAGTGGCGCCTCATGCCAGGCGGACTGTATACGCCCACACTAGCGACAAAAACGCGCGCGACACGCCGCACGCGGCAAGCGACCGCGCGGCAGAGGCGTGCGGGCAAGTCCACAGTCGCGTTTTGCGGCACGCGGCAGCGGCCCGTGGAGTCCCGCGTTGTCTCGTTCCATTCGATACTTCTCGCGACAACGCGCTCTCCGTTCTGCCCATTTCGTCTTCCATCGGAAGTGTCTGTGTTTTTTTGCGCCACTGCCGGCCACGCTCAGGCATGTCGGATACGGACGAGGAGCTACTGGTGACTGTGAACACTATAATACTTGTTTGTTCTTTACTTGTGCGACGCCGACGTGCCAGACAGCGGACGAGAAAGTTTTGAGTGCGGTACAGGGACACTGAGGGCCAGGCGTGCACTCTGCTTCCCCACCTTCACCAATTACTCACCTGTCATGCCAAACTGCTGTCCATAATGTGCCAGTGGTTGGCGCGCAGCTCCTTGTCCGACGCTCGATTTATCATAGAGGTACGCATATCAGCGAACGGTTTCCAAAAACGCCTCCATTGCGAGGCGAATTCTTCGTCGACGCCTCAGTGGCGGTGTGGTAAGGCTTAACAAAAACAGCCCCCTTGACTGGAAATGGCCTCTGAGATTTTACGGCGCGCGTGTCACTGTTCAGTCTCAGAGCCCATATATTATGATTCTTTGCTTATGCGACAGGTGGCGCCACAACAGCGCGGCTCGTAAAGCGGCTCGCTTCTGATTGGTGGACGTTTCGCGTCTGCCGCGAAAAATGGGTCTCGCACCCATTCGCGCGTTTGCCGCGCGTTGCTGCCGCTTTTCGTGAATCTTGCCGCGCGCGACAGCACCGCTCGCCGCGCGCGTTGTGTCGCGCGCGTTTTTGTCGCTAGTGTGGACGTACCATAAGGCAAGACTGCCACGGCTCTTGCGTGAGAACGCGGCGCCGCATTGCATCACCTGGGAAATGGGTTTCGCTTTCCGCTAATTTGACGGCAAGTGAAATCCTGCCTCGGCGGCTAAAAGTTCGCGCGCCCTATAAGCGAGACGCGTAATAAGCGGGGGCTCCGCTAGTGGGTGTTGCGCATCCACTGATTCTCAGTGCACAATGACCGTGAAGTGCGTTGGGTGTGGCGGCTTGCAGTGCCATCAACGCGTTTCCTTTGCCCGCGAACAGGGGAGAAACGGTGGAGCCAGTAAGTGTTGGCTGCAAGTACACTTTAAAGGCGGCGGAGGAGGGGAATCTTATTTATTTAAACGGGGAAAAGGGGAAAAAGAAAAAAAAACAAGGCACCGGAATCCATGCATAGGCGTATCTACTGGGGGTAGGGGGTGGCAAGGGGGGTGCATTAGCCCCCCCCCCCCACACACACACACTTTTGAAGGCGTGCACTGGCACTTTCGGCTTCACGCTGGAAAGTCCATTAAAACTACAGCTGAAGCTGAATGTTCTTTCTTAGTAGAGTGACCACATAAGTAATGCTTTTCTTTACTACGCATCCCCTGCTTGGACGATGAGCATTGCCTTTTGTGCCTTCTCGGGACGCCCTGTAACGGTCGACGCGCGGGATTGGCCGTACACGCTCGCATTGCGGATAACGCCTGGCGCTGTACTTGCATCATGCCCAGTTTCTCTGGACCGCTATATCCGTATTCCACAACACAATCAGCTTGTTACATTTAATCTGTGGGTGAGAATGAGGTGCGAATAAGGTACTATAATCACCAGCCGCGCCCAGTGACCGGTGTGCCTTACGGCCTGAAATCGTTGGATTATCAAATGCTGGAACTATTTAATCTCTGTGCGTTGCAGCGTTGTAGTTGTGCCTCAGTATCTTATAGCCATCACAAATCTAACCAAACCTCTTACAGGTATAACTGTCGAATTTCATTGTGTAATCCCGACTTATCGTAGATATGCTCGTGAAAATGACCTTGGTCGAACTCACAGAGCCATTTCAATGCCACTACAGCACTGACTTGAATGTTTTCTAAAGACATGTGTCATTTCTGACTGACTATTTCATTTTCAGGCTGTTTGTAACTGAGAGCTACACTGTTACTTGTTTTCCGGCAGGAGCACACACAGCAGATGCTTCGTATTTCGAAAAAAAAAAAACGAGGGCCATTTTTTGGTGATGTATACCGAAACTTTGCACTGTGTAGGTTGCTTATGTACTTTGAAAGCAGTAACTGACTGGTCGCTTTAGACCAATTTTTATGCGTTATCAACAGCATTTGGTTGTTTTCCTCTGGTATTCTCTGGTATCCTAAATATGTGGGGCACGTTGTTTATATTTATTCGACGTAGGAAACAATGTTGCGAGTGACGAGCGATATATGCTTATTCTGTGTAGGTTTATTAGGGCCTCTGTAGAAAATTACTTATTGAAGCGTTCAAGGCTGCAGTCATACTGCCGCTAATCGATTGTCTCCTGGAATCCTAAATCAACGGACGGGATACGGATGTGGAATACCGTGAAAATAGGAAACATTTAAGCGCAATGCGTTGTAAAACTTTCGCTTTTCTGCATTAAATGCAAGTGCCGCAAATACTTACTAAACCCTAGTTTTTTCATGTATTTTCATGAAATACCTTCAGACACAAATTACGATCGACTGTCAATAAATGTGTGAAATTTACATAACTTTACCCGAAGGTGCTGGAGACTCCATACAGAAAGCCAGTCAAGGTGAGAGAATGACTCTGCATTTTATAGTGACACATCATAATTACATAGTAATTCAATATTAATTTATTGTACAGTCAGTCATGTATACAACCAGTCATGTTATGTTTATTCATTAAATATATTAAATCACTCGCTCGAATTACATGCACAGGTTAGTTATTGGGACAAGCATTACAACAAGAGAAGAAATGATATCGAGTGATTACTATCAAAACGCCCAACTTCAAACGTCCCGTCAAAGGCACTAGTGTTTTCATGAAAGCGGTTGTGTATAAACAATACATTTCACTTAGAAGTGAAATGTGTGTAGTTTAGGAAAGCACAATGTTCAGTTCACTCAAAACGTTCATTGTCTATTCAGTGCAACCACTGCACATTAATGGCAAATATAAGTCGCTTTCACAAACGTGTATATGCCGTGACTGAAGGGGATATTTCGACATTCGTAGTTTGTTTCTCCGGTGTCCTCGGTAAGCTAAATAAGGCATTTGTTTATATCTAGGAAAAATTTGAGGCATGGCATGGATAACGTGTAGGCAATGTTTCAAATGGATGGATGTTCCTAATGGATATTCCAAATGCACATTTTCCAGTAGAATACGTCTTCAATCGATGTATTTGCTCTTCTGCGTTTGCGATTTCCATGTATATCGTCCCGCTCACACAATGCTCCCGTGTAAAGGAGCCTGTGAGTTATTTGAATAAATAAAAATAAATAAGTGGTCCATAGCATTATTAGTCGGTTTTAGGAGCGACGTAAAACTTAGACGGCTGCGCTGGCTAATTGCAACAACTGAGGTCAAATTTCGAGCACATAAGAGGAACAATATGCCAAGTTTACCTGCGATGGTAAATGCGTGTTGATCAAATGCACCATTAAAAAATTGTTAGCAAGTGTTTGAAACTATCAAGCTACTGCTATATAGCTAAGTTCCTCAATGTCCCAAGAGGACTCGGCGTTTCAGATATTTTATACTTTGAAGGAATAGGCAGCATTTTAAGTGCAATGCGTCGCGTAGCTTTAACCTTTCTGGCTTAGTTAGAAGCGTTACGAACGATTATTAAACCCTCATCTTTTTCCTTCTTACTCTTTCATGCGTGACATATTAGTTTCGCCTGGTGTCCTCACAGAACTAGAGGACGCAGCTTCGTTATGTTTTGTGACTGTAAGGACGAGTTAATGGGTGATGTGGAGGTGAAGTTCAAAACAGATGTGTAACTGGGGCTTTACGCAGAAAATTACGTATGCAATCACTCTAGAGTGTTATGGGCGCGTCTAATGAATGGGGAAGAATTGCGCCCGCTGCCCTGGCAGACCTATAAAAGCCGCCAAGAACAAATTTAGCGAAAATCGGTGGTACACTATAGAAACTGCCTATGCGAAGTTAGATGCGGTTGAATAAAACACAGCCTACGTGAAAAATTTCTTATTCAAGCGTTAGAGCGTTTGATATGATCGCTATCAGCTATGATTCCCAGTGTCCCGACATAGCGATACTTTACATGAGGTTAATATTTCATGAAAAGGGCAGGGGGTAGATGGTAACTGCTATGTGCAACAAAATTTTTATGTTCCTGGTCAGGTTATAAACGTTGAACATAATTAATGAGCCGTTGTTCTTTCTTTAGCTATTTTCGGGCGCTATAACACGTTCCGTCTTACTTTCAGCGATGTCCTCAGTGAACTAAACAAGACGTTTTGTTCATATTTGACGAAAACAAAGGGCGCGTTATAGGCACTATGTAGGTAAACTTCAAAAATAGGGGGCTAATTATGCCATTTGTAGTAAATTACGCATGTAAGCTATCCGGAGCTTTATGAATGTGTTTTGCGAGCAAAGCATTTATCCCGTTGCCCAGGAAGAACTGTGAACTCAAGAGATATAAGTTCTAGCGGAAATTGATAGGCGGGGGGGGGGGGGGGGGGGGGGTAGTTGTAAAGCAATAAAGTAATGCATGCCCCCACCAGTAGTTGTAGTGCCGGTTTTCAACAGATTCGCTGCGCATCCATTGCCGCAGGACCAGTCTGGCGAGTCAATATTTTCTTTTGTGTGTGTGTATGAATATTGTACGTAAATTATGTTGATTGTACGTCGTTGCGTATAGCCTCGACAATATTGTTACCTAACCTAGCGATACATTTATGCTGTAGACTTAAACAGCAAGTACAATTCTTTGTTGAAGTTTTCGAATTCTTTGTAGGAAATTCAGATTCAGTGCAAATTCAAATAAATTTTCGGGTGGCCATGGTTCACCATGTGTGATTGATAAATAGGTCCCTGTCTGTTACATATATATATATATATATATATATATATATATATATATATATATATATATATGCGTGTGTGTGTGTGTGTGTGTGTGTGTGTGTGTGTGTGTGTGTGTGTGTGTGTGTGTGTGTGTGTGTGTGTGTGTGTGTGTGTAACTTTGTATTCTCGAATATTCCGCACGACGACGTCAAAGAAGCCGCGGCTACTATGTTGATATGTACATATGAGGAAGATCCGAAGCGATTATTGCGCTCACAGTATATGTGTCTGTATACATACAGAAAGAGAGAGCGAGAGGTCAGATCGGCTGCGGTGTGCTCTTGACAACCCCCCTTCCCCCCCCCCCCCCAAAAAAAGAACTCTAGAAAAAAAGAAATAATTATGGGGCAGGAAGCAAAGCGGAGGTATACCGCAAAATTTTTTTCAGGGTGTATTTTGTTCTCATGCGGAATACACTAGGTGGCATACTATTGAAACAGGCAGGTGCATAGTATTGACGTATGCGCTTTCCGTACCGGGTTGAGGAGCAAGGAATGCGGCAACGGTATTTTGGTCTTAAATCACGTGCAGGAACATATGGAATGGTGAACTGACTGTAACAGAAATCTTTAAGCACAATAGTTTCTGTTAACAAAGCGTTAAAACTTGTAAGCTTTAATCTTCTAAATTATCAATGTTATTACCAATGGACAGGTCGTAGGCAATATTTTTTAAAAGTAAACGCAGAAGCGAATTCACCCTGCGCTGCCAGCGAACCGTGCAGTGAACGTAAGCAGTGATTCCGTATCTAAGCACACTATAGGCTAGAGCGTGTGTAACACATTTACGGACAGAAAAAGGCACAAAATATCTAATATTATACAGGACGCAAGATACAGCACAAAATCTTTGGCAAACAAAAGAAAAGTGTGAGTTCCAAGAGAGATCACTGTCGAAGATCAGGCCAAGATATTTGACCGAATGCGCATATTTTACTGGTACACAGTTACAATGAAAACAGGAGGAAGTGTGCAAATAAACAGGGTGACTCAACTCAAATTTTAGCTTTGTCTTAGGATATCTCACTTTGAGAGACAAGGCGTAACGATGTATTTTCTTTATTGTTGCGATAGCTGTCCCTTTTAAGGTTGCTAGGCCTAACAAAATACTCCATTAATGCCGCGAATGGGCTTGCGTCCTCATCTACTAGGTGACGCCACGGCGTGGTGGCCATGCGTTGGCGGTGCGGAAAAGTCTATGCTATAAGTAGCCTCCTCGGTGACTTGCGTATAGGCGGGCCGCGGCCTTGATTGCCTACGTGCGCTGAAGTGGCCGCAAATGCTAAAACTGTATATTGCTGACGTTAAAGGAGCACGCACGATGCGACAGTAAGGAGGCAAGACAAAAAGAGCTAAGACTGACCGTCGTTCTGCCACAGCTAGCAGCGACCGCTGGTGTAAGGTCGACCGGTTTAAACCGCGCGAAAGACCCACCCGCATGCGCTAGTCATCTGTATTCCGTGTTTACGTCCTCGGATGCGCGCTTTCTTTTCCAAGACGAGCATCGTTATTCAAGCCACATCGTTGTGCCTGCAGCGCACTGAGAAAGTGCACCGTCTGGTTACTTGACAGTCGGTTTCCCGCCTATGTTGCGCTTGGAGTAATGCACGTATTGCAGCTTGCGTGGGGAAACGGCGGGGCTCCTCTATAGATGATTGCACGGTATCATCTATTTTCCCAATATCGCAGCTAAATTTAAGTCCATCTTTGCCATCGTCTTATCTCTGCCCCGGAGACGCCCACGTGGAGCAGGTGCAGCGACCGACCCGTGAGCGCCGTTGAACTTGCACGATGTTTGTAGAAGGGAAGGGGGGGGGGGGGGTTGAAAGCGGAACTTGCGCGCCAAAATTAAGAAAGAGAACAGCGAATGCGCCAGAGCATAGACGTTCGTCTGTCGCTACAAATCAGCCACTGTAAAGCCTTTGAGCAGATGTATTTTTACGTATGGCAAATAGTGACCTGCAATGAAATGTGCCGGACACTAGCAGACAGCACTGACGTCACCTGGTCACTTGTTATTCCTCAGAACGAACGTTCTCCTGCGCACGGACCTCCGCCGTACCCGTCAACGCTTCCAAAAACACCGGGGTACTGTATGTGGCGTGCTCTCATGAACGAAATTAATTCATGAAACCTGCTTCGGCGAAATCGCCTCTAACTACAGGAGCAGCTGCCAGAAACTGGCTGCGGCCTAGAGAGAACAAAATGCAGGGTGGCAATGTTATCTGCAGTTCGAAGACCCCATCATCGCTAACGGTGTAATGTTGCATGATTCATCTGCCGCCGGGCGCCTCCCTCTGGATCCGGCAGTGCTGCTGACAAGATGTTCCTGTGTTTGATTACTGCCACTGTGATGGTGGGGAAGATAGCAGCTTTGAGCAAAACAGGGCAAAATGCGGGACAGCCCGGATGGCAAACAGGCACACAGAGCGCTGTGTGTGTTTGGTTGCCTATTGCTGTGTCTCCTCGTTTGCGCTGTTTTGTTCAAAGATGTTTCCTCGCCAACTAACTCGGATTCAGTCCTTAGTGGAAAAGCTACAGTCACCTTTCAGTTGTTTCTCATTTACAAGCTTCACATTTGATCGGACGTCCCACCCTGAAGTGCATCGTATGTATCAAATTATATAAAGAGTAGGGGTGCGCGAATTTTCTAAATTTCGTGTACGAATCGAGGATGGACGGAGGGACGGACGGACGGACGGACGGACGGACGGACGGACGGATAGATAGATAGATAGATAGATAGATAGATAGATAGATAGATAGATAGATAGATAGATAGATAGATAGATAGATAGATAGATAGATAGATAGATAGATAGATAGATAGATAGATAGATAGATAGGCAGGCAGGCAGGCAGGCTAGGGTCAATGTGCGTGGGCCATGCTGGTGTACGTAGTACGTATACAAGGCCGCTTATACGTATACGTACGTAGTATACGTATACGTACGTAGTATACGTATACGTAGTACGTATACTTAGCGCCATCAACTATAGCCCCATGCCTACATCTACAATGCACAGAGTCCACCACTCGCTGTTGCCTAGCTCGCTTTGATCAGAGCAAATCATTTTCGAGAGCTGACCACATAAGCCATCGCAGCTGAGGGCACCGAAGGCACTGGTACAGTTTTTTAGGGACAACGGACCTGCACAAGTGGTTGTAGCCCCAATTGATGTTGGCTGCGCTGGGATTGAACCATGATCTGTGATTGCCTGCGGTGATAGTGATCAGCTGTGATCGTGTGCCCGTGCTGTATTTCTCTCTATTTTCTTGTGGGCGTTCCACCTCTAACTTTCCCCAGCATACCGCAGCAAACGGTTTTTTTTTTCGTTCTCGTTAACATTCCTGTCTTTCCCTTTCTTTTTTTCTCTTTCTCTCGCTGGTGAACTGCTGACCTTTATATTGCTTCATTACTGTCACTGTCATCATGTCATGTCATTATTTTTCGCCTTACATTTCCGAGCTTCTCAGCTGACCTGTCATTCAGTAAGTAACGCCTTTGGATATAGAAGATTAGACATAAAAAACTTACATTGCCTAACAGATTCTGCGGCACTTCTATATTTCACTCAGTTTAGAAATTCCGAATAGTCGATATTCGAAGGACTGTTTTCTCGAATATTTGAGTTCAATTTGATTCGTAAATATTGCTATTCGTGTACGCCTAGAACAAAAGCCTTTTTTTTTTTTTAACCAAGCGGGCTCGGTATGGGCATGGGCTCGGTATGGGCCATTCTATAGATATTGGAAGGTCGCGTTTCTCGAATATTCATCCTCGATTCAATTCTGAAATTCGGCTCTCAGGATGCCCTCAGTTTTCAGATTTACTCTCTCTGAAATGAGCGCGTATTCTTCAGCCTAAACTTATGGATAAAATCTTTATTTTTGAGAGCATTATTTTTTCCCGCTTCAGTTAACGCGGTCAAAGGGCTCTGAACATGTGGCGCGCTCTGTGGGAAAGCACGGCAAATACTCCTTTTAGAGCATGGCCTCTGAGATTGGCTGGTGTGCGCACGCGATCATCAGTGCGCTCTTGGGGAGACATCTCCAAGCCTCAGCGGCGCTATGCTTGTCAATTTTAAATATCTAAGAAATACTGTTAAGTAAGACTGAGTGATATCACCTCCGTGTTCGCGTAGTGCAGAGAGCTCGGTCTGCCTCGGCGGGCAGCGCGAAAATCAACGTGTCGCCACCTAGCAAATGTTCATGTATAACCTCAATACATATTCAAATACATGTATTCTAAGATTACCATTTCTTTTTAAATATCGGGTTTTACGAGCCAAAACCACTTTCTGATTATTAGGCACGCCGTAGTGGAGGACTCTGGATACGTCGACCACCTGGGGTTCTTTAGCGTGCACCTAAATCTAAGCACCACGGGTGTTTTCGCATTTCGCCCCCAACTAAGGTTACCAATACGGCGCCATAAGTCTTCGAATTTCCAGTGTCTGGTGTGCGTGTGGTACTTCGGTATTAGCATGGCTCGTCCTACGAGTAAAACGTACTTCTATCCTGAGATCGAACAGATGCTGTGTGAAATTTCAAGAAATTGTATTTTCTTTAAGTCATCCGCACAGACATACGGACGATTGGGATGGAGTATAATTAGGACAAATATATGTGATATATTAGTGCAATTTAGTGTGCATTCAGAGTGAATTACGAAAACAGAAAGAGAGAGAAGAGAAGGGGAAATGCAGGGAAGTAAACCAGAAAGGAAGATCCTGTTTGCTACCCGACGCTTGGGGAGAACAGAAGAGGTGCTGCTGGCAATTGGCGCTCATTCTTCGGTGTTTTCGTATTTCGTCCCACGCCCGTGGTAGCAGGCAATGAATTGCTCATCTTCCCGTCCTTCTTACTTTATGGAAGAGAGAGAGAGAGAAGCAGAGGAAAGGGGAAAGGCAGGGGGGTTAACCTGAGGGGAAGACCCGGTTTGCTTCCCTACGCAGGGGAAAGAGGGGAGGGGGAGGTAAAGTGATAAGAAAGTAGAGATAAAGAAAGAAAGGAGCATAGACATGCAATCACAGTCGGTCACTGTCACCGCATACTGTCACCGAACAGCACAGTAGCACTTGCAGCACTATAAACATCTGTTCAAGCTACAGCCGCTTGTTCAATTCTGTTGCCCTTAAAAACTGCAACAGTGCCCTCGTCGCCCTCTGCTACTATGGCTTGTGATGGCGGCATCTTAAAGTAAGTTCCTCTGTTAGAGGTCTTCGGTCAACGCGCGCTATCGCGATAGCGAGCGATCGTCGCTGTAAATTATAGCGAGGACAGTCACAGATAAGGTGTTGAAGAGTCTCCTCGTCACCACAGTCATCACACGAGGCGTCGTCGGACCGTCCGATTCGGAAAGCAAAAGACTTGGTGAACGCCACCCCTAGCCATATTCGACGGCAGAGTGCAGCTGGAATGCAAAGGCGTAGAGAAGAGTCTAGGTTGTGCAGCCGGTTGTTTTGAAAACTTCCTGCATTCGACAAGGAGAACGTGATATCACGGCGGAGCATTCGAAGTTTTCTAGCGGCATCTGTCCTTGATAATGGTATCGGCTCCTTTTCGTCGCGTATAAGAACCAACCGAGCAGCGTTATCGGCGTGTTCGTTCCCTATGACGCCGCAGTGACTTTATGTAATTACAACGGAGGATAGCATGCTCACGGGATAGCTGTTCGTTCAGGGGTATTTGTAAGGGTTCGAATACAGTTTCTAACAACGCACCTCAGCCGAAACAAGCAAGTTACGAATACGTGGAACTATATAAAATCGCATCGCGCAGTAATTTTACCTGTTTGATTTCAAGTAAGGTTGTGTTAACAGCGCTGGTACTTCAAGTTCTGCAGCATTCATTCTCGTATGCAGGTGAGGATGTCTTCACTGCATACAACGTGGCGATATGTGCTTCGGAAGTTGTTTTTACCTCGTAGCTGTCAATGCGTGTGGAGAAGTTGCCTCTAAGATTGTGCCAGACAGAGAAGCCGATCCACAGAGAATAAAAATCTGAAGTCGCGATAAGGAGGGACAAGCTCAGAACGACTATGTGAGCAGTGACGCAGCACATCCTGTCGGAAACCTTGTAGAACAATAGCCACGAAACAGCTGCTGCTGCTGCTTCTGCGCTCCAAGTGCTCCCAAACGTTTCTCATACAAACGAACATAGCATCTAGCAGGGTGTGATGCCGCTTAAAAGGCGACAGGGTAGTGACGCAGGCGTTGGCTGTGCGATTTACGCCCCCAATGTGCTTCCATCGTGGCAGTTCATGATAGCGATAAGCAGGCGCAGCGGCAGCAAGCCCGGCTAAATGCTATGTTCGTTCGTTCGCGGGGCGTTTAGGGACGCTGAAATCACGGCACGCAAACGGGCATGTCCCGTGGGTTATTGTTTTTTTTTTTTTCACGGGCATCTGCAGTAAGTGGGAAGACACTAATGCCTAATAGATAGAAAGTTAAAAACTATGTAATCGGACGTTTTTCAAAGCGCTCTACCACTAATTGGAATTTTTAGCCTAGCTTCGTTGCTTCCTAAGTTGGTTAATTAATCTTGTCTAATTATGCAATTAGGCAGAATAGAAACAAAGGTAGTGTGACTTACTCCACACAGTAGTTATCAACATGTATTTGGTCGCGTCCTATTAGAGTGCATCCGCATATTTTTAACCTCTGGCTAAAGTTAGCTGGGGCACTCTGTATACAGGTTTATCATTTTTAAGTTTTATGGCGTTTTTAAAGATTACATTCGCACATACCTTAATGTTTGTCTATGAGCTCGTTTATTCGAAGAGGGGACATTACCTGCACGATAAGTCGAAACGCATGTTCAATGAAACACCCGAAATTCACTAATTAACTTCTTAATTATTTACTTTATGGCATATATTTAAATTTACGAATTGTAGCCGGTAAGATTGCAAGATGTATCCACTTGAAATGAATCTCCAGGGTGACGCCAGTTTCGAGGTATTATTTCCCCAAAGTGTAGGACGAAATACGTAGGCGTTCCAATTACTTTGTGTCTCAATACATAAAAGGGCGTTTTGTTGAAAAAGTACGTGGAACAGCGCTTTGTTACGGCGAGTTTGATGGCAAACTTTTTCAAACTGGTGTCATTCTAGAAATTCATTCCAATTAGATATGACTGGCAAACTCGCCGCCTGCAGATCGGGAAGTGCAATATGTGCCGTAAAGTAATTAATTATGAAGTTAATTAGTTACTTCTTAAAAATTATTTGAATCGGTGTTTCGATTTGTCATGCAAGTAATGTCCGCCTCACTGAATAATCCAGCTGAAGGACTAGAATTGTGTTATCTGCAACAGGCGATGTTAAAATTTCCGTAAAACTTAAGTATGATCAACTCGCATATGACAATCGACTCTTCGCATCAGTGAAGCAGACGGGACAAATTCTAGTCAAGCTCCTCACCTTTCCTTCCTCCCTTCTCTGTCTGTCTTCCGCATAAGCGGCCGACCATCTCGGCCTTCTTTGTTCAGCTTCCCTTTCCATGTATACCTACCGGCTTTTTTGAGTTTGAAGATATGTTTAAAAGTAGCTCGGACCGCGCGAAAGAATTCCGCTTGTTAGTTAACTGAAGAGGCCTGCCTTACCTGTACGAAAAATCACTGTGTGGCATTATTAAAGTTACACCAATTGTTGTTTAAAATTAAATTAAATTGAATTGTTTTTTCATTCAATACAGGTGGCATGGCCCAATTGCGGAATTGAATCCAAGCAGTAATGAAGTCACCTTCATTTTCCTAGTGGACTACCTTCACTAGTTTCGAGAAAAATATACGACCTCAATGTCTGTGGCGAAATACATCGATGTTGCAGTTATTAGTTTTCCAAAAGCCTTTTGTTTCTTTATTTAACTTTCTTTTTCACTTCGCGACGATATTAATTGCAACGTTAGAATATGTACTTTATCAGATTTTGTGGACGGATGTATAGGCTGGTACTATAGTCTGTATTTCTTCAAAGTGCACATGACTGTATAACTACTCTGCCTTATTTGCGCAATCGAAACGTGCCCAACATTGAACATTTATAAAGTTAATTACTGAACATTTTTCAATAGATCATCGAAGTTTGCGGTTTATCATGCAGATAATTTCTGCCTTTTCCAGAAATCTACCTTAAAACTAATCTGTCCGGAAAAGAAAAAGGAATAGAAATGCGGTATACATGACGGAAAGAAACAAAATAGGAGATACCTGGACGCCACGTTTTGGAAGCCGGAAGTGCAGCCATCTCGGCGTGCCAACTCCTTTCGCGTCTGCAGTCAGCTCGCCGGAGCGGGTGGGCGCGAGCTTCGAACTTGCATCGCGACGACCGCCGGTAATGCGCGCAGCTGGCGCGTATCAGAACGAAACCTACGAAACTTCTGTCACAGTTTTGATGAAGTAGACACGCCCCTGTGTTTCTCCGCGGCTCTTTGAAGACTACGAGGACCCGCGAAGTGATCGTGTGGGAGCCTGCGTAGCTGGCTAACACTGGCACTTGCAGCTCAAAGACCCAAAACACATTTTTCAAGCTCGCACACCACACTCCAAACTCACTTTGTCTCACGAAGAAAATGCGCTTCAAGAAAGGCCCAGGCTAAAGGAGAGGAGGAGACAAAGGGAAGGAAAGACAGGGAGGTTAGCCAGTGTAAGAAACGGGCTGGCTACCCTGGGCTGGGGAAAGGGGTAAAGGGAATAAAAAGAAAAAAGAAGAGATAAAAATAAAGGAAACCGGAAAATTCACACAGGCTAAAAATGCTTATCGCACAATTCGGAGGCCGTGAGCAACGAGGGCTTCGCGTGTACGGTTGCTATGGAGACGAGTTACAGTGCTTCTTTACTAAACGCAGCGCGTGATTTATACCGCACTCTTCAACACAGACAGGCTGGCCTGAGCCTCTGCTTCGATATTCAATATGTCATTATATATGATGACATTCGATTGGCATTCGATATGTCAATTTCTATATTACGTGAATTCGTTACGTTGTGTACAAAGGTTCTGCAGAAGGTGTATTTCCATATTACCATTTTTTTTAGATTTATGTGTAACATATCAATTTTTGTCCGCTTTAGATGTACTATCACATGCAATTCACAGAATTGTGATATCCTTTTTCCTTGCTGAGTTACGGAATTGTAAACTTGATAGTTTCATTTTCTGAAAATTTTCAGTTCTTGCCAATTTTAATAAAAAATCACTATCTAAATGAGATATTGGAAACCAACAGTCACTAGATTTTAAGTTTTCTTTAAAATACCACAAACTTTCTTAAATTTGGTGCAGTGGTTGCTGAGAAAAACGAATTCTTCTTTTACATGTATTTAGAAAGGAGCACCCGAGCTAAAGCTTCCTCTTAATCCGGATTGGCCCCGATCGCGATCAGAAGTGTACGTGTGACACCGGTATAAATTGTAAACTGAGTCCCTTACTCTCCTTTTCTGTTTTTCTGTTCTCCCTAGCGTAGCCAACCGTGCGCGACTTTGATTCTCACTGTCTTTCCTTTTTCATATGCATCTCTCTTTTCCCACAATCGACACGTTGCATGCAGGGTACAGCCAATCGTGTTCGTAAAGTATGTGCATTGCTTTTGGTTTTCACTGTTGCCGCATTTTACAAAGGTCGGCAGACTCCCATATACTATAGTCAGATACTCGGGCGGCTGTCCATAGAATCACTGCAAACACATTTCCCATATCGCACGCAACGTTCACTCATTCCATAGCGTGTAGTGATGCCATATACACTAAGTAACATATGTTTACAGGCACGGATTCCTCGGCATATGTGAATTCTGCGGTGTAAAGGTATGACGCTTGTAACTTATTGGTTCAGTGTGTTCACTAAGGATACACACTGAAACTCTGAATTTGGGGCTATGTGCCTAAGCGTCGAAGGAATTCCACATTTTCGCAAATCCACTGTCTCTCAATGTATTAGGCTCGAGGCTTGGGAACTTACTAAGATGACATCGACGCGGCCTATTTTCCAACGTCCGGGTGGAACCACTGACGAACATGCATCGGCGTATTTCTGGCGCACCTATACGCGCGGTCGTTTGCGAGCTGACGCACCGGCTTTCACGCGGTCTGCGCGGAAAGCACGCCTCGTTGTTCTTTTTAATGGACCGCTATGGCAAGATGAGATAACGTTATCTGTGGAGCGGCAAAGCATCAAAGGGAGCAGCCGCCGGAAGCAACAGATGTTTCTCAGCGGACATCAAAGGCGATCGCTCGTGCTTAAGGATCGCCCCTACCACTCTAACGCAAGCTTCTCCTCTGTAAGGACAATCGGCCCCTGCAAACGTCTTCGATCATCGATGACAAGCCAACGCCGCCGCCTTTCGCGTAATAATTGAAGCCACGTCCGTTAATGTTTTCGATGTGAACAATGAACGTTGTCCAAGTACACGCAATGAAGCAGAAGTCATCGAGGAAGCGTAAAGTCGTGGAAAGCGACCACCGCAATAGGGACACGTTAGAATGGTAAGTACTGCGTCTATTCCCCGCTTGTGCGTGTGTATGTGTGTACACGCTGGCCTTTAGTGCGTGAACGCTCACGGTTACCTCCAAGTAAAACTATAGGGTCTCATTTCACACTATGCGCCTTATTCTTCTGGTGCCTGAAAAAGACTCTTGAAACCAAGCAACCTTGATAACATTTATAAGCTGGAGGCATCCGTAGATGTCTCTACAAACGCGGCATAGTTCGTGTGGTAATCTGTGGTGTTAATACCAACACGTTTTCTGTGAAATTGTCATCAGCGCTGGGCCCTATAATATACATGTATATTTATACCTTGTATCATTTTAAAACTGTGTAAAAATTCCCCTTATTCTGTCTAGAAACCGGAATTGAAAACTCCGCATTCGGCTGATAGCTTTGTGAATCATTCGAGATATGGGACAGCAACATGCGTGGGTTGTCCGTAAAAGGAAGTTCCCAAGGAGCTGTAGCCTCGAGGAACGCTGTTACGCGGGATCCGGCTATACTGGCGTGTAGCTTGCCTCCCCCTCTCCCAGTCCCCGCCCCGGCAAGCTGTCTGCGATGCTCAGCCGTTAAAGACGCATGGAGCTCCCACTCGCTTCTCCCGCCAGGTGCCAATTACGCACTGTGATTCGCTTTTTGTGTGCAAAAAAAAAAAAGCACTGCGTCGGTGAGTATTCATTCCCAACTGTGTGAAGACTAGTAGAGTTGACTGTTGGGCTAGTTGGTCGTCCATATTTGAAGTAGTAGCTTAGCGCAAATAAAACCACGAACACAAGGAAGACAGACAAGGACAAGCGCTACTCACAACTGTTTAATGGAAAGGAAGGATGGTACATATATATATATATATCCTCTTGTATGTGCATATATATATATATATATATATATATATATATATATATATATATATATATATATATATATATATATATATATATATATATATATATATATATATATATATATCGCCTTTGATGTGCATGTTCAGGCTTCACTTCTGCTTGGTAGGCGCATGCGTGACAAGAGGATATATATATATATATATATATATATATATATATATATATATATATATATATATATATGTACCATCCTTCCTTTCCATTAAACAGTTGTGAGTAGCGCTTGTCCTTGTCTGTCTTTTTTTTTTTATTGATATGATATAAGGAGATGTTGGCGCGCAATTTAAGGTGCCGGCTACTCCTTATCTCTTGGGTGGTTCCGTCATACATCATTCAGGGTTCACGGTTACATATCAAATAATCATTTCACACAAGCACCAGGACTTATAAAGCAACGTTTCCACAGAAAGACTATGGCAAATGTCTCCACACCTATGTAGTCGAAAGTCTCAAAAGTAGAAACGATACTGTCGCCTAATAACACATTTTCTAGTCAGCGGGTCAGCGGGTACATACAATATACATGGCAAATATCTCCACACTTATGTAGTCGAAAGTCTCAAAAGTACAAACGATACTGTTGCCTAATAACACTTGCCTAATAATAAATATATTAACACATACAGTCACAACAAAGTCGAAAGTCTCAAAAGTACAAACGATACTGTTGCCTAATAACACTTGCCTAATAATAAATATATTAGCACATACAGTCACAACAAAGTAGTCAACATAACATAATTCCCAAACAGATGGATATATAGAGTCACATTGAAATGAACAGAACAATGAAAGCACTAATAGCGTCCAGCGATGCCGCTGTCTTCAAAGAAAGTCTTTAGTGCTTTTAAAGCGCTCTTCTGCAAGGCCGTTGTTGGCCAAGGGCCCAAAAGTTTTTTTTAAACTGAAAGGTCTGCGGTCTAATTTACTTAGCGCTGATTTAAGTCGGCATCTTGGTGTATCGTGATGTGGGCAATCTAGAAGGAGGTGATATATATCTTCATCTACAAATCCGCAATCACATTCGGGGGTTTCCGCTCGGCCAATTCTGTGTAAGAAATGCTTTGTGTAGGCAGTGCCTAGCCTTAATCGATGAATAAGCGTTTCCAAAGTTCTATCTAATGACAATGAAAATTTGAATTCAATAAATGGATCAATACGATATAAGTCAGAGCTCTTAGAATTCTGGTCAAACCAAGTGTTCCTAGACATGTTGAAAGACGTTGTCCTTATAATGCAGCGTAATTCATTCTTTGATATTGGGAGTGGAGCCGTATCATCTTTCAGGTGCGCTTGTCGTGCTGCTTCATCGGCTGCTGTGTTGCCAGGAATGTTGCAATGCCCTGGTATCCACTGGAATGCTATTGCATGTTTTGCTTCGCTTGCCTTTGTGAGGTATTTAAGTGTTTCATATATTATACTGTCGCTGAATGTTTTCCCCTTTGTGCTGCAGAGTGATGTTAGAGCCGCCTGTGAATCGCTGAAAATTACCCATTTTTGCGCTTCTGTTGCTGACAATATAAATTTTAGCGCACATAGGATTGCGAACAGTTCAGCCGTTGTGGACGAAGTCGCACGAGATAACCTAAATGATTCTTGTTTGTTGAGGTGCGGTATAATGAATGATGAAGTTGAAGAGGTTGCTGTACTGGAGCCGTCTGTATAGACGTGTGTGTATCCTGAATACCGCATATATATCTGGTATAGTGCTAGTTGTTGAGCAGCTTGAATGAACATGTCTCTTTTGCTGAATATCCCTTCTACTGACAATTCAATTTTTGGAACTGTAAGCAGCCATGGAGGATATTCGATGTCTGAGCTCCAAAATTCATTTTCTGGCAATATGTGAAGATTTTTTTGAATTTCTATATGAACATAACTTCTATCTCGTTTCATTATGTCTAGAGCCAATGGGTGGTTTTTATGCTGGGTTTGAAGGCGGAAATAATGCCGGCATGTTTCTGTAGTTCGCATAACTGGAAATGGTGATTGGCGAGCCTCAGCTATTACAAGAGAACTCGAAGTCGCTCGTGGAACTCCTAGACATAGGCGTAGTCCTCTAGCTAAAAGTCTTTGAAGTCTCTCTTCTGACGTGTGGGAAAGTCCGTGTAAGATGGGCGCGGAATATGCAATTTTTTGTCGTATTAATGCATTGTAAACAGTCAGCATGGACGATACTGAGCCGCCCCATGATGTGCCTGCAAGTCTGCGAAGTACAGTCACTATGGCATTGACCTCGTTTTCGAGTTTTTTTAAGTGGGGTGCCCAGGATAGCTGCCTATCAAGTATTATGCCAAGAAATCGATGCTGTGTGACAATCATTAGAGGGTGTCCTTCCAGATTAAGAGTGAAATTTTTTAACACCCTCCGAGTGAAGGGCAATACAGCAGTCTTTGCATGTGATAGTACCATTCCTCTTTCTCTCAAAAATTGGTTGATGATATTTATGCCGTCTTGCAGTGCCATCTGGAGTAGTTGAGCTTTAGACCCAGATGTCCAAATACACACATCATCTGCATACAGTGAAAACTTTAACTGTGATGGCAGTCTTCGCGTTAAATCAGCCATGACGCAGTTAAAAAGGAAGGGGCTGAGTACGCTTCCCTGTGGTACTCCCTGTTTGACAATATGTTCAGCACTCTTTCCTTCACCCGTCTGAACAAATATTTTCCGACCTGATAAAAATTCAGAAATCCATCGCAAGGACCTGCCAGACAGACCAAGTTCCAACATGCTTAGCAGAACATGAACGTGACTAACGGTGTCAAATGCCCTCTTGATGTCTAGGAATACTGCTATCGTCATGTTTCCACGTGCGCGCTCGTGCTCCACACAGGTTACTATATCTAATATTGCATCCATTGTGCATCTATGTTTTCTAAAACCTACTAAGTAGTTGGACAGCACCTTCGTTTCATTACACCACCATTGAAGTCGCGCGTCAATCATTTTCTCCATTACTTTGCATAAACAACTTGTCAAACTAACGGCGCGGAAGGATTCAAGGCACAAGGGCGTCTTACCAGGTTTTAAAATTGGTATGATTCGAGCGACTTTCCAAGAGTCAGGTACAGTTTCCTCTATCCATAAGTTATTATAGATGTCTAAGAGCGCATTTGTACCTGTCGGTCCGAGGTTTCTTAGCATATTGTACGTAATGCCGTCCGGCCCAGCAGCGGACTTTTGGCGACATGATGCAATTGCACATTGGAGCTCGTTTAATGTGAAAGTGTGATCTAATTGAGGATGTTGGGCCCAGTAGCAAGCAGTAATTTTTCGCTTAGCCAACTCTACTGAAATATCAAATTCTGCACATTGTGATGAAAAGGCAGATCTGGAAATTAGCTCACAAAATTCATCTGCAACTATTATTTCACACGTGTCCCGGGCTACAGCGAGAGCACGAAATGGGAAGCTTTGTGTTACAGGTCCGCTTAAAGAACGAATTACTAGAAAAATTCGTGGGACAGCCGTGTGAGGAGACAGCGTGCCGCAGAAATCGCGCCAGCGCCGTTTGCCTAAGCTTTCCATTCGTCTGCGCATTACATTGTGTATTTTCTGAGCGTTTCTGTATGCTTCTAAACTTCCGCTCCGTCGGTAAGCTCTTTCGGATCGGCGTCGGATGGCTCTTAGGTGTTCATATTCTCCGTCAACTGCAGCATAGTCTTTTGGTATGGGGACCTTCTTTGTGCATATGTTCATATTATCCTGCAAAAATTCTGTAAATTTTTCCACTGTTGCATGTTGGTTAATTTGATCCGGTAGGCGGTATCGAAAAGCTTGCCAGTTGGTTAGTCTGCTGTAACGCCTGATATCATAGTGCATGCTAGGGTGGTTAACAAGAATGGGAAAATGATCACTTCCGCGCGTTTCCATATCTGTTGTCCATCCCACACCATTCACTAGATCATGTGAACACAGGGTAACATCTATGCAGCTTGAGTAATTATATCCACGAAGGAATGTTGGCGACCCATCGTTTAAAACAGTCAAGTTGCATTTATCTATGGCGCATTCAATAACATTACCCCGTGCATCACAGTGATCACTGCCCCAGATGATGTTGTGTGCGTTGAAGTCGCCACATATAAATACATTAGAATGAGCTATTTTGAATATATCCACTAGCGCTTCTACTGAAATCCGGTTTGAAGGTTGTAGATATAGATTTATCACTGTTATACAGAGCTTGCCAAAGGATACTTTACATGCGATGAATTCCGGGAAGTCTGAATCACTGGACTGAATTTGATAAGATGGTAGGTCCTTTCTGACGCACAGGAGCACTCTGCTAACAGCACCTTGACGAGAAGTCTTATATATCACATAATTCGAGAGGCGAAAGTCGTCAGTGATTCCCGCCTCTTGAATGCAAAGTATTGGGAAGTTGTATTGCACAAGCAGTTTACGAAAGTCAGCGCACTTTCTTCGAAGACTGTTGGCATTCCACTGAAATATGGAGACATTTTTGTAGCGGTTATTCATGTAGTGCCTGCCGCAGTTTCGGCCCGGATTGTTGACACAATAGTGCTTCTAGAGGCAATAAGGCTTTTACTTCTGGTAGGTTGTTTGCTTCCGGCAAAGCAGACAGGATTGCCTTAAGAGCTGCGAAAAGCATTGGCAAAATCAGTTGTGTCACCGATGCTGTAGTATGTTCGCTATTAGCTGGTGTTACTTCTGCAGTAGATGCGTGAGGTCGCTGAGAGAAATGTGTGGTAGTACAGGAGCTTTCTTGTGTATTACTTTCTGCCTGTTGTCCTCTGGGTTTCCGTAGTACTGATGCATAGGACTGGGCGCTTGACTGTGATCCTCTTGATTGGTCTCTTGATTGCACTGTTGGTTGTTCTCTAGAGGAGGGATATCTTGTTGGTGCTCTTGGCTGTGGTGGTTCCGGTGCCCGCTGAGGTGGGTGATCTGGCACTGGATGAACAATCTCGAGGTTTGGCGCGGGTTCATTGCGTCGCGGGTGTCTTCCATGAATTAGTTCATGTCGACGCATTTGCGCCGCTGCTTTTTTCTGTGGGCAGCCTGAGAAGGAGGCGGCATGGTTCCCCGCACAGTTCGCACATTTAGGTTGGAGAAGTGACTTGCACTGCTTGTGGTCATGGTCTTCTGAGCAGATTTTGCATCTGTCTTCCTTGTGTCTGTCTTCCTTGTGTTCGTGGTTTTATTTGCGCTAAGCTACTACTTCAAATGTGTGAAGACTGCCGAGAAAAGTGTATGAGCATACAACACGTGTGCAAATGGTGCAGGGAATTCAAAGATGGACGTACAGAAGTCCATGACGAACAGCGTTCTGGACGGCCATCGGTATATCGCACGAAACGATTGCGAAAGTGGAAGAAACAATGCTGAAAGATCGAACGGTGATGGTTCGGGAGCTCAGCAAGATGATCCCTGATGTCCGCAAGACCTGGATTGAAAAAATTTTGACCGACCATTTACGGCACTCCAAGCTTTGTGCAAGATGGGTCCCGAGAATGCTTACGGAAGACCACAAACGGCAACATGTTGAAGTGGCCCGCGAATTTCTTCCGGCCTACGAAACCCACGGCGAGGAATTCTTGTACCCTGTTTTCACTGGGGACGAGGCCTGGGTTCGCTACACGAAACCGGAAAGGAAAGAACAATCCCGTCAGTGGAAGCATCCAGAGTCGCCGAAGCCGACTCTGGTTCAAACAAACACTTTCTGCCGGCAAAGTGATGGCGAGCGCCTTTATGGAAAGGAAGGGGTTATTGTTGTGTGAATTCATGCCTGCCGATACAATCAATGCGGACCGTTACTATGAGACGTTGCAGAACCTTCGCCGCGCGATTAAAAACAAGAGGAGAGGCATGCTCACCAAGGGAGTGCGTTTCCATCAGGACAACGCTCGTCTACATATCGCCCGTGTATGCAACGATCTCATCAACAAATTTGGATGGGATACTGTCACACACTCGCTCTATACAGCCCAGACGGGCATCCATCCCAAAAGTGACTCCCATCTCTTCCCTGAATTGAAGAAACACCTGGTTGGGAAGCATTTCAGAACCGGAGAGGAGCCGAAAGAAGAGGTTTGAAGCTACCTTCACGGCGAAGGGGGGAGAGTTCTACGATTCAGGCATAAAGAAGATGGTACACCGCATGCAAAAATGCGTTGATGTCAACGGCGACTATGCCGAAAAATTGGGGAAAGCCTAAGCTTTTCAAAATGTATTATTCAATGCCAATAAGCATCCCTTTCATCGTGAAAAATCATTGGGAACCTTATTTTACGGACAACCCTCGTAATTTCTTTATAAGATACCCGCAACCGTTTAAGTTTGTGGTCTCGAGCCGTTAATAATCGAAAACCCGCCAAACGCAGGGTGTCGGCCAACTACATTGCATCGCCGGGCGTGTGCCTTCCGCGATGCACCTTGTACCAGCATTACCTGGACCACTGCCGCCGGAGTGCGAAACCGCCGATGGGAGCCGCGGCATTCGGGAAGGTTAGTGAAGGACAGCGATGAAAATGACACCTGGTCTCTCTTCTCGCAATAGTTTTAAACCGTGCTGTATCCCTAGGTGTTGCGTTGAGTGCAATGTGAGGTCTTGCGCTGCCGTCGTTCTTGTATCTCTTAAGGTGTTTATAGCTTGCTTAGGCACCCACCGACCTTAGAACATCTCGGCTTTACTTACTTCTAGTGTTACGGTTACTTGTAGTACACTTCTTACACCGGATTTTCTGAGATATGGGGCCCTTAACGCTATCGCATCATAAAGTGCGTGTTCTTCCGTCTCCTTTGTACATATTTCAACATCATTTCACTTTTATACAGCTCATACGACAGAAGTTCCCGGCCGTTACGACCAGGAGGCTCGGAACGAGGGGACAGTCACGGTGAGTTTCTTCCAGAGCAGTTCGCATTTTTTAGGTTCGTGACATGGGGGGGCCACAAGTACTTTAGACATTCCTGCTTTTCTCGTGTTCGGCAGAAGGATACTCGCAATAACAAAATAAATCTATCTGTCGTGTAGGTATCACTATTACGGTATAGGCCTAAAACCGACGTCCTTCTACTATGATCAAGTGTACTGCGGCAAAGACATTACAAGGTAAGAATCAAAGTCAGTAAATGCCGCGTTGAGCCTGCGTTTACGCTTTTTTTTTCTTTTGTCTAAGAGCGACGCAGGCACCCGTTTGAGTCAGCAGAATCATGACCCGATGAATGTGGGTCCAACGACTACGACTTCAGAAACAATCTTATGTATTTGAGCAACGCGGTCGATATAAAGTTAAACGTGCATGGACCAAAACAAACGGCATATTTCATTCTGGGAATGTTTTTAAAATACGGCTATCTTTACTTAAAATATATCTTGTATACATCCAAAGAAGACAAAAGTTCACACGAAGCAGACGACTTGCAATGATATCAACAGTCGTCTAACAAAGGTGGCTGTCGCCGACAATTTGACAAAGGGTGTGACGTTCCGACGCTTGTGCAAAACCAAGTCGTCTTCTCGAAACATTGGCTCTAGCCTGATGCATCCCTCGTTCTACTACTGCTGATAATTTTGTATACATATTATCTTCGTAACTGCTTTCGTTGATGGTTGAATTTATTGAAAACCTGCAGAAGAGAACTTAATCATGTGGCGATTCTTGTCGGAGCCACGTCCCTTGTGGACGTGACGCTCAGCGGTAGTGAATTGACGACGGGAGCCATCGCCCCATGGATGTGGCAGACACGGCGCTCCAGGAGCAGCCACAGAGTCTAGTGCAGGTCTTCGGGTGATGCAGTCCAGGTCGCCCAGCTGCAAGTCATGGATGGGATCATGATAATGTGGAGTGACCAGGGGGCGCGGAGACATCCCAGTACTTGTGTACCACATTAGGATGCTGCCCGAAGGCCGAAAGGATGGGGTGACTTCATCTACGTTCAACGTGATTAATGATTGCGTCATTAGAGGTTGAGGGTCCAAAAGTGGTCATCATTTTTTATCACAATGCTATCTTGCGCTGATGAACGCAAATTATGAAGGTAGTCGCTTTCGGTCATCCTTCTCTGCAACAATTTACAAATCTACAAATTTACAAGTGCAGCCCCCAGTTTAAGCCTTCTGAAAATTCCACTACGGCTAGCGTTTACGAGTGCGGCAGGGTTTGGTTCTCACTTGCCATTAGCACAGCAATTTCTCTGGTACGTTTTATTAGAGCGCAGCTCTTAGGCGCCCGTTCCTGCGTTGAGCGCCGGAGTGCCTCGGCGTCGTACCTCGGCGTAACCGAGCGTACGAGCACAGCGAAGAATGAGAGAGCGAACGCGGAGCGCAGCGGCGGATGAAATATGGTGAGAGCGGAGAGAGGGCGAGGAGGCTAGCAGAGGAGGAGGGTGCAACACTACACCATGAGGAGGAAAGCAGAGGAAGCCACTTTGAGGCACCACCAAATGGAACTCACGTCCGTGCATCCGCGGCAACGGCTTTACCGGCCGTGCGGGGAAAAAAAAGAAACGAACCAGAAAGCTGGCCTTCGCGCATAGAATTCGCCACAAGCCTTTCCCGGTAAAGACTACGGTTGCATAAGGTGCAGTTGCCGGGAAGTGGTAAGTATGTGGCCGGTCTATATATGGCGCGGCGCGTTGCGGCTCTGCCAGTCGGTGCTTTGGTGGGTGCGAGGCCTCAATATATCGCGAAATAAAAACACGTATAGAGCTGCGTGCCAGTTTCGCATTAGGGAGTATCGCAATAGCCGGTGATTTTTTATCTGATAGCCTAGGATAAAAGTTCTTGGTCGCGAGTATCTTATTCTACGAGAAACTTCGCTGAAACATGGTGAAGGTTGCTTTGGAACTGTTGATATTACAATTTAGTTAATTTGCATGAGTTATAGGTTGTGTTGTGAATACAACAACTCTGTCATTTCACTTATCGTCTCATGTAATGCTATTATGATTGTAACTGCCGATTGAACCTAAACATAGAGAATACGGGAAAAGTCACGTAGTGACTTTTTCGTATTCCCGTACACGGCATTGGCAGAAATATAACCGTTTTCATGAAATCGCTATTGACACCCTGCTTCCTTCATTTAAGGTTTTCAGGCCAGAAGGTCAAGGGCATTGAGGTAAGATTAAAATTGTCCTCCTGGTAACAGCACAGAACAAGTCCTTCCTTCGTACCAGGGCGATCAGCTCAAACAAGTAGAGCCTTACACAAGCCACAAGAAATGGACGTTTATTCCGGACATTCGAGACTTGACTGCAACGGACTGTGTCGATTCAATAAAGGTAGGAGCAACCAAACGCTTGCATAGAGCTCTTGCTTGACGTTGCATTGCCTTTAGGAGCAATGGAGTGCTTGCAACTCGTTTCTACGCTTTATACGGCAGCTACAGCTTCCCTGATATTTAATTTTACTTCAAAAAGTCCTCGTAATCCTTTATGTAGTCATTCCCTGATCTAGTGATAATACTTTCATTGCTCTGAACGATACTTCTCAGAAATAGTGTTACACCTTTAAAAAGAACATTTGCTCCCGTGAAAGGTGCCTACAACGATCTTGTTCTTATAGTATACGTATTCAATCTCGCTTCAGGCGGAGGGCTTTCTTTCAATGTACCGGGCACACTGTTGCAGCCTTCTTGATGCCATTCTGATAGCTGACTTCAAAGCAGTGAGTATAGAGTTGCAATTTCTCTCTCAGTTCTAGTTCATTTGTGCGTTTCTCGTTTCAGTTAGAGTGAAGAATTGTTACCGTAATGTAATGCCGTCACTCTACGCTCTTACGAGTGGTCTAGCTTTCTCACAAGTATTCAACACACTTCGCAAGTGGCGAGATCTGTCGCCAGGTCCTTCAGCAGGGCACTTGTAGCACGCGTGGTGCTACGACGCTGAAGATAGCGAGTAGCCCTGCCTCTCGCACTGCCTATAACTTTATAGTAACAAAAGTACTACAAAACAAAAGTAAAAGAGCAGGCTGTAAGACGTCCGGTCCTATCACGATTACAGAGGCTTCGAAACGTTTAGCTGCACAGTTTAACTCATGTCATAGTTTTACATTATAGGACCTTCAAACCTTAAAGAAAGAAAAGACATCTGTGAACGTCGGCTCGAACTTTTAACCACGCATCACGCGCTCTATCTGTGCCCCTACTCCAGTTCTTCGAGGCGCAAGGTGCTTTAGACCTTTCAGACTTCCGTTTTAAGTTTTCATGTTCTTTCTCTTTTCTTTCCTTTCATAAACTGTTGTTGTTGCTGCCATAGTAGCAGTCCAACTACATGTCTGACTCTACAAGAGTTAGCAATGGTGCTGTGAGTAAGCTTCAGGTTTTGCATGTCTGTTAAAGGTTCAAGATATGGTACTTCACTTCTGGGGCAGCCTTCAGGAAGCGTTCTTGCCATTGCTCCATAGCACCACTGTGTGTGGCCTTATCTCTGTGTGGGACGACTATCTCTACGTGGTAAGCCTTCCGAATCATTTCAACTAATGCTAAGAAACGAATTGAAAAAATAAATGTAGCATGCTTCATTGCGAACACAGTAGCCCTTGACATGTGAACAACCCGTAAGCGTGCATAATTTCTCGTCAGCTCATGCGCCAGTTTAGGAACCGCCTTTCAAACAGACGCAACGACACAAAATAAGACCAGACATCGCACAAAATACTAGTTTTTTTTTTAACAAGACATCTATATCGGTTTATTCTGTAGTAAAGAAGGACATGTAACAAATTACACGTCTGAAACACGTGAGAATTTAGTAAAAGTAAAAAATATTCTAATAAAGTCGAAAAGCTTTTTACTTTGGTAAATGCAGGCGATGCAAGAGATTCTGACACCCAGAGAGATCCAGGAACTACCGCAAAGGTATGGTCCTTGCGAATTAGCGTCGCGAAGAACAAACAGACGGAAGGTTAACGCCGTTGTAATTTTGTTTTCTTTGATAAATTAGTTTTCAACAGGAACTCAACCTTTTCATAAGCCAGCTGCCCGACTGGCTCCGCAATGTTATTCCACCTTCGTTATTACGGCAAACAAAGATTCAAGGTAAATGCCGTTGAAGTCATCACATGGCAAATATGTTGTTCTGCTTTAAAAAGTGCCTGTTTTTCTACGAATAGTGCTTCAGGAATGGACCAAAGTTTTCAGGCGAGAGATGTCGTTTACAAAACTGGCTCAGGTAAACTGTCACTTTCTCGGTGACAATATAATTAATAGGGTTGTGTGCAACTATGTAAATGCTCTTTTTTTTTTCACCTTTCAGTCATGCCGAAGCGTGCTATCGAACGCCTGCTACACCCAGCGCATGTTGGAAGATTTGAGCAAGCTTGTCATGGATGAAACCGTCGAAGAAGCCTTCGCCTGTCTTCAAAACGGCCGAACGGCGTCAGCGCTAGGTAAGATGCTATATGGTCTATGTGAAAATGTATTTCCTACCTCATTGCACCCATGAAAGAGGGATGTGGGGACGTAGTAATGTGTTGACAAAATACCAACAGTAAAAAGAAATGTGGGAAACGTGCGCACAAATTTGAAGTCGCCTTCTCTACGAACAGCTGCAAAGCTGAGCTGCGCAACGAAACATCAGCATAGCCTACGCGAAAAGAAAAAGGACAAGGAAAGGACACTTTTGTCTAAAGGTTTCTGTTGCATGCTAACTTGTAGACTCTTTAGACTCTCTAGATGTCTTTAGAAAATGCTTCCATTTTATTACAGGGCTTTTGTTACACCTATGCATTTTATATTCCGAGCTCAGCGCTTTCGTATATATACTTCACGCAGAACAGCGCCATAGATTTCAAATTAGAGGCTGTGTTGCGCATTAAACAGAAACACCACAGTTAACCCGTAAGTATAGGCTACGTCAAACGCTGGCTAGAGGTTGTCATATTGCAGGAGTTGCTGAGCTGCTCTCGCTCTTGAAAAAGCACGCCTCAGTTGAAGACTTGACAGAATGGATGGACATGGCTCTCGACAACGCTGTTACGGTGCGTTAGCACTTCTGCATTCACGTTTGTAACTCCTAACTCTGGTAATGAATAATCTCGCGCTACTAACAGGTGCCATTTCCCATTATAAAGTCGTGTTTTTTTTTTCCTTCTGGGTTTGGATGCTGAAACAGGATGCAGGATATAGCGGCACCACACATAGTCGTAGCATTGTATACAGAGATTTCATGCTTTCTTGGATGCTGCTTTTCTCAGCCATCATGAGGCACTTGACCCTGTCCCGGGCTCAGAGCTTCGGTAAGCGGTTCAAGTTCAATTATCTTGCATTTTTCCACTGTTAAATACAACCAGTTGTATCTTGCTTTTACGTAAATGTACACGCTATACCTCCACAGAATGTGGTTCTTTTTGTGGACTTAAAGGTCGCGTTGCAACGTACAACTATACCGCGGTCTACCGTCCATCAAGTTCCCCGCGCAAGTCTCTAGACCTCGTGAAAGAACTCAGCAACAAAGGTTTCACAGTAAAGTTTCAGTGGATTCCATCCCACACAGGTATTGCCGACAACGAAAAACTGGTGCTCCTGCACACGCAACGCTCTATCATCCTCCCAAATTCAAGACTCCATGGATCAAGTAAAAAAATCTGACGTTCGAAATCACTTTGGGTCGCTTTGGGTTGCATCACATATGCTCTGCGTAACCAAAGGATTTCGTCGAGAGGAAGCCTCACTTCGCTATCGCATAAGGACAAGATCTACTAGTACAGCGGCATGGTTATTTATGACAAGGTGTATCAATTCTCCAAACTGTGCGGCATGCGACAAGACACTGAACATTAAACACTTTCTGTGGTCGTGCCCGAAATCCCTAGATTAAAGGGACGCTCTCCTGGAAAATGCACAAAAAAGGACCTTCCCTATGTCTGCCTGCAATACCTTATGTTCCCCGAAGGATCAACTATATAGCTCGCAAAAAACTTAAGGTATCCTTATCGCATTCTTAAGACAGACTGATTTGATGGACATGTGGTGAAACACCGCAGTGATATTGTAAGAGGCGCTTGGGCGGAGCTCTTGCCGGCCTTGATCACCAGGCTAAACCAGCTTCTTGCTACAACCCACCACCACCACCACCACACTCATATTCAGCACATGAAATAATCTTTTTACCGCTGAGCATTTCACGCACACACAGTGCCGTGTTTATTAGTCGACAATCATGTCTGATCTAGCGGTCACCTTGCAGCTTGTGTAGATAATAATGTAAATGTCGGTGCCGCGATTTACCCGCGCTCCAATATGCCTATGTTTTCAGGTCATGTCCACATGTTACGCGTCATGATAGAGGAGTACATGCTACTCGCGTTCGAGACGTCCGTTAGCAAAGAAGCCAGACTCCAAAGGCAGGAGAAGCTGCTAACATGCACCAAAGATGCAGGTAAGATTGAACGGCTTGATGCGGCACCATTAGTCATTTCTTAACGTTTAGAACAGGCAAATTTTCATTCGCATGGTCTTCAGAGTAGCATCGACAGGATAGATGAACATACAGGCGCAAAACAGTAACATTTCGTCGTTGATAATGCCCAGCAGGTGTTATATTTATTCGCAAAAACATTCTGTTAGTCATATGATTACACAATTTTCCTTATTCAGGAACGAGCTGCTTCTCTGACGATTCTCTAGGCAGAAACTCTAGGTACTTGGACTAAATATTTACACGCATTCTTCGGATTCCTGTTAACATAAGTGTGCATCACAGTTGGCTTGTTCGAGGTGCCGGTCTTAATGTTACTTTTCAATATCTTTGCCGCTGCTACAGATGCTGTGCGCACGAGAATGGCAACTTCGTACGCAGCTGTGATTTTTCAGCGTGCATGCTGAAATCGTATTCAGCAAGTTCTTTTCGGCAGTGTTGCTGGTATAAATAAAGGCATTTGCATATGTATGTCCACAATGCCTCTACCGTACGCTGTGTCGGACACCTGTGTCGGGACACCCGAGTAAACCGGTGTCCCGAGTGTCGGGACGCCCGAGTAAACAACTGCAGTTCCTCATGAAAGCTAATTTAGTAGGATGTACAGGACCGAACAAAAACCTGGTGTCGTGCTAAGCAGAAAAACGAGAAAGGAAACAAGCAATAAAAAAAAAACTTCACTGCTACACTTGAAGCGCTTCTTTTTTTTTTTAATTGCGCCACGTTTTACGATTTAACTACAGCTACGCCTCGAATAAAGAAAGTCAATGAGACCTGAGAATTATTTCGTGAAATTGAGTATTTCGTTAAATCGAAAGCACTTACACAGTGACCTCGTTTAGTGCGTTTCCAGCTTCGGCATGGAAGCTGCAAACCTTTTGAATGAGCCAGTGGCGTCCATCACCTAATATGACACACGGTTTATCCATATTTCACCCGTATCCCCCATCAAGCATTGTTAAATCAGGCAAGACATTCAATTCATTTCGCTTTTTCTGTGCTTTCAGAGCATTAGATACAATAATCGAAATCACGTCATTAAACCTACAGTTTTGTAAAACGGGCTTCGTTAAGTCGAGGTTTGACCGTATTACCGACGTGACATTTCGTCAGACAAGCGTCATGCCCCTGCGCGCAGGGACATGACCCTTCAAGTCCTGCACTGGCTAATTATATATAATTAGCCTATTAAACGGCATACATTCCTGCCACACCTGTAGCCAAAATTGGGCACAATGCATTTACGGCGTACTTGCGTTCTTTGATTGTCCAAATGTGAAATGCTGCTCAATACTGCAGACAGTTAATTTATGTGACAGAACAAGGTTTCTTCGTGACTGCATTATTGTTTTCTTTGGGTACGTACAATACTGAGCCTGAAGAAACCATAATTCAACACAATGGACCTTATCTTCATGTGACACCGAACAGTTTCGTGACAGAATAGTGAAACTTGACCTTTAAAGAAGCAAGTGGCCTTTCAGTTGGGACATTCATACTAATCTTGCGCTTTGTGTATACGCCACTCACAGATGTTTTTCTTGGTGGGAAGTGTTCAGTTTTTCCGCCTCTGCGTAACAAGCAATGACTAAGCTGCTAAACTTTAAACGTGATCATTCTTAAGTGCCTTCATTTTATGTTGGATTCCTAAACGCCTGAAACGCATCTGCTCAGTTGAGTGCGGGTGGTCGGTATTCTGTAGTGATGCGCCGGTGCCATGACGTCACCGCCGATGTAACCACCGTAGCCGAAGCGTGGCCAACCTTGATATCACATTGTGCTTGCAGCGCCAACCCTCTAAGATTGGTGTCGTAAGTAGCTCCTCGTTAGCGTGGGCAATCTCAAAAGCGGAAAGGTGCCTTCTTCTATAAAGTAGTGGTGGCGCACACGGCGTTAGTCCGGGATCACGCAGTAAACGGGTCGGCGCGCGTTTATCTCTGAGGCTACCAGCAGCATAGTGTTGTTTCTCTTGAGTGCCGTCAGATGCCACTACAATACGCGCACGCTGTGGCAACGAACGTTGGCGCTACCGAAATCGGCAACGGCGCCATTTCGCTACAAATCAATGCTCGGGATTTGAAATATGCTGCTTATGTGTACGGTACTGTCTGGAACTAAAATTTCATGTATCTGGAGCGCAATGCTCATTATGAATTCTCTTTCATTTTAATTTATTTAAGCTTTTTCTTTGGGTGTTATGATTATTCCGAGCGATTGCGCCATCGCACTTGGCGCACAGGCGCAGCAAACATGTGCATTGTCGTATGTGCACTGATGTACAGGTGCCATGCCTCAGCACATATGTCAGGGACTGCTACGATAATGCCATGAAATACCTTCGTTTATTTTGTACCAGCCCCACTAACAGCATTAGGTTGCAGTATTTCTGATATGGAAGGACGAAGTTGTCCGTTGTTTGTCTCACATTGGACGCTCCATATCTTTTCGAACGTCTGATGATGGATCTTCACGCTGCCGCGCTCTCACGCGATATTGTGCTCCCGTAGCGTACTGCATACTCATCGTGAGGGACACATCACAAGCAATCACGACGAAAATACAAGATCTCATTTGAATTTCCACCGTTATTTCCTCACTGACTGCGTCTGATGCTGTTTGCTGGAGCCAACACTGAGCACAGCTGCATCTAATTATATTTTACTTGCGAGGAGTGAGCCTCGTGTTCTATTGTTTGTGAATTGTGATCGTGTTCATGAGACTGAATGTGCCTAGTATCTGCACAAAAGTGCGCTTCTTTCGTGATTTAAACTAAGCCTTGCCCGTTGCGCGAAGATCACTGATAAATATCAATAAAAAATTTTAATGTTGCAGCTTCCGACATATCGACCCTATTACTTGCGCTACGAAACGAACCTTTATACATCCGTGAATTAATAATAGTACAGAAAATTAAAGCTTCTGAAAATTTTGCTTTCGGAGCTAACCTCGCCGCGAGAATGTTCTGTAAGCTTGCAATTAATAAAAGCGTAATAATTGTATTGACAATGGAGCCGTAGCATTGTACGCCGAGTTCGCAAGTATCTTTCTCTTCTACCTTGTTAAAGATGATGGTATCGATGACCTCGGGATATGTCACAATTTCACTGTGGGGCTGAGAGTGGGCTGGCACTTGGTAAATATGTCGTAAAAATGTTTTCTATTTTGGTTCTCGTTGCCAGTCTGATTGTCTCATGCTAAAAGGAAAAAAAAGAACGTGCCAACAGGAATGACATTGACTGGCGACTCAAGTGAGCTTCTTATTAGGCCACTTTCTCGACACGAGGGCAGCAGCTGGCTCCAAAACTCTCAACATATATATATATATATATATATATATATATATATATATATATATATATATATATATATATATATATATATATATATATATATATATATATTGACAAAGGCTTGGTCCACCAGCCGAAGCGTCTGTGTGTGTGTGTGTGTGTGTGTGTGTGTGTGCGTGTGCGTGTGCGTGTGTGTGTGTGTGTGTGTGTGTGTGTGTGTGTGTGTGT
This sequence comes from Dermacentor albipictus, assembly GCF_038994185.2. Taxonomy (NCBI): domain Eukaryota; kingdom Metazoa; phylum Arthropoda; class Arachnida; order Ixodida; family Ixodidae; genus Dermacentor; species Dermacentor albipictus. Next base: position 14,462,535 of record NC_091823.1, on the reverse strand, counting down.
GTGTGTGTGTGTGTGTGTGTGTGTGTGTGTGTGTGTGTGTGCGCGTGTGTGTGCGTGTGCGCGTGCGTGCGTGTGTGTGTGTGTGTGTGTGTGTGTGCGCGTCACTCCCCGACGACAACACTATCAGCAACGTGAGAATCGAACGTTGAGCCAGCGTTAAACATGTCGGCGCTCTTCGCCGTACGCTGGTTGAGTCGCGCTTCAAGTAAACGAAACAAAAAATAACATTACGTACTGCTTCAAGTAATAAAAAAGTATTTTAATTCATTCATTGCGTCCCGTCTGTTAATTCGACTTTTCAAATAATTGTACCAAATATTGCGGTCCCACAAGGGTCGACGTAACGGTAGTCGACGGTGTGTACTTTTCAGCTCTAGTGACTCTTGCGAACCAGAGCCCATTCTACTTAAATAACGAGTCATTTCAATTCAATTTAATTCACGACACACATGCAACGTTGTGTAGAAGGCTCCTCTGGAAAGAAAGCTGTAAGTGTACAGCTTGACAGAGGCCAGAGGGGCCAACAATCGGCAGCAGTGACAATGCATTGGTAACAGTATTAAATGACAATACATGAAGTCACATCAATAAGTACCTATACCTATACTATAAGTGATACATCAATATATATACTACCCGCCGTGGTTCCTCAGTGGCTATGGTGTTCAGCTGCTGAGCACGAGGTCGCGGGATCGAATCCCGGCTACGGCGGCCGCATTTCGATGGGGGCGAAATGCGAAAACACCCGTGTACTTAGATTTAGGTGCACGTTAAAGAACCCCAGGTGGTTGTAATCTACGGAGTCCTCCACTACGGCGTGCCTCATAATCAGAAAGGGGTTTTGGCACGTAAAACCCCATAATCTTTTTTCTATATATATACTGTGCATATCAAGATATGCAAATACATGCGCTACATACTAAACGCACTAATAACATAATAACACATGCGAGTAATATATAAGACGAGATGAATACAATGGATCAATGAAATTCATCAAATACGAGCATATGGCGCAATCGCCCTCATGAAAACCCATTTTTATTGGAACATTTTTCAAGTTTATTGAGTAGCACTGGTACATTGTGAGTTGCAGTTACAGCCGTTAGGGCACGGTGCCAACCACCTCCACCGTTCCCTTGTCATACGACTACTGGAACGTTCTACAGGATTAGATACGCTCTGTAAAAATTTAGCAGTTTTTGTTTCTGCAAAATGAAGATTATGCAAAAGACGGTATTTGTATGAGTGCGCGGTATTAACTGTCCTGCTTCTCTGAAATAATTCTTTTGTTGGGTGAAAATAGTCGACAAGGCTTGTGCAGCGAATGACCTTTTCTAACAGCAAGAGCCTACTAACATTACTTTTTTGTTGTTATGCATCTTATGAATAAACAGTATTTTGAATGACATCGAAAGAGTGAATGATAAAGTTGGAAGAGGATTCGAGAGGGGAACATGTGTCTACTTGTTTTATTTATGCGAATACCTGCAGCGCCACAAGGGCATTGCAGCCCAGGGGGAAGGGGCGCTGGCATTTCAGAGATACACTGGTACGGAAAGGAGTGACTCCGTAAAGAAAAAATGCATATACAGAAAGCTCAAAAAAAAAAGAGCAAGACTAACATCAGCAGGACAACATAGGCAAGGGAAACCGAGCAAACAATAAAGCGAAAGGTAAATTATTGCAATGGGCACTCCGTAAACCAAGATACAAGTGAAGAAATGATAACAGGGTAATATGCAGCTATGAAAAATTTAACAATAAGAAAGACTTTAACTCGGAACAGGTTTTACATTGATTAATGTTCGTAAAGAGCCTATTGCACAGAGCTGAAGCGTGCGGGAAAAATTAATTGCGGAGAGCTTCAGTGCGACAGCGCATTTCTAGAACTTTATAATCATGATCACATCGCTGAGAGACAAAGTGGGGAGGCAAAATGTACAGATCTTTGTCTATTCCGGTGACACCAGAGTATATCTGGAAAAACAGTTGTAGTTTTGTGGTCGTTCAACGATGCGCTAATGATTTCCAGCCTAGGTTTTCTTTAATCACTGCGTATACACTGCTGCGAAAGTCGTAACTACCAGAAACAAACCTGACTGCAGGGTTCTGAATTCGTTCGAGGTCTACAACAAGGTACGAGGTCTGAGGGTCCCACGCTGCACGAGCGTATTCAATAATTGGACGCACATTCGTAACGTGAGGTTGTTCTTTTACATTTCTGTGTTCTAGCCAGGCTCTGAACATTGATGACGCTTCGATTCTTTTTAGACAAGCTATTTTCGTTGATAGAAGAATATGTTCCGTCAAAATGTTTATCAAGCAGACACTGAAATGACACACTATGGGTGAATGGGAAATTAGAGCACTTATTAATAAGAAACGTCGACGTAGTAAATCGCAAGCAGTCGGTCTTTAAAACATTGCGAGGAATGGGCAAGAACATTAGAGAAAAGATCAAGGTATCTAAACAAAGTTATATTTCTTCGCTTGGCACGAAGTTAATAAAAACTCTTAAAGAATTTCGGAAATTCCTGAAAGCGAGTATAAGGAGATGACCACAATCCTTAATTTAGTAGTTGGTGAGAATACCGTGTACGATGATTACGAGAAGGCTTGCTGTCTGAATTCTTATTTTAAACCTGTCTTCTCTTCGGCTTGCACCGATGACCTACTTGAAATACGTGAAATGTCTTATGGTTACTGTCACGTACAGTGGTGTCCTTAGGCTGCTTACTAATGTAAAGGTGAAAGCAGCTTGTGCTCCTGACGGTATACCGTCTGAGGTAATAAGTGCTTGTTCTGAAGCAATAGCCCAGTTCCTAGTTGTGTTATTTAATAAATCATTGCATAGCAGTTCATTGCCTGCGTAATCGAAGGTAGTTAATGTGGTTCCAAGTCATAAAGGCCGTCCTAAAAATTATGTGCAAAACTACAGGGGAACATGTGTCGACACCTGAAAAACACGCCAATAGCTGGGGACAACTTTTTTATAGTCATGTGGATGTGCCAATTCCACAGTAAATGGTTCGAAAGTGTTACGCATAACACCTTGTGTTCTGATGGCGCCCTATGGTTAAGTTAACGGCAGTAAGGGCTTCGTTCTTGACAGTGGAAATGATGCCCTTGGAATTTTTAGCGTTGACGGGAAGGTAATTATTAAGCGATCATTCATGTAATATTGAGAGGGCGAAATTGGTGCACAGTACTAAGTCGATGTCGTTATCGGCGGTGACAAAAATACTAGTGTCATCCGCATATAGAATAAATTTAGTCTTGTTGTCAATTTTATTTAGATCATTAACACATACGTTAAAGAAAAGGGGGCCCAGGATGCTGTCATGAGGAACTCCATTCGGTAGATTCTTAGGTGCTGACAAAAAAAAAAAACGTTAATAGCCACGCTCTGTTGCCGGTTAGTGAAATAAATTCTGAATACAAGCGCGAGTGCGTCACTCCACGGATGCCGTATTGTTGTAGTTTAGTTAATAGTATACCATGATGGAGAGAGTCAACAGCTTTACGGTAGTCTATTAAAATGCTAAGTGTTTATTGCCCTTTCTCAATGTCTTGTAGAATTATTTCCTTTTGCACTAGAAGCGCGGACTCAGTAGACCTACCTTTGGTAAAGCCATGCTGGCAGCCGGACAAGATGCCTTGCTTAGCTAAGAAAAAAAGCCAATTAATCGCAATAAAATGATTTTTTCAATGCTCTTAGAAATCACGGACAGCACAATATAGGCCGGTGGTTAGAGACGTCATTCGTGTCGCCACCTTTATGTATCACCGATACCCTTACTTCCAGATATCCGATTCGATAGCAAGATTAAAAAATATGTGCAAAGTATGGACAAATAAGATCGAGCACGTGTTTCACTGGCCTAATCAGTGGACAACCTATGTCGACGGCCTTGCTGTTCATCAGAGACTTAAACGTCTGGTACACTTCCGAGCAATCTGTTAATTGGAAGAACGCTGTGTCTAGAATATTTATATCAAGAACGTAAGAAGAATGAATTAGAGGTGCGTGTTTTAGTGGCAATTAGACATAATGTGCGCTGAAGTGCCCCGACAAAGCAATGCCGGTGAGTGTTCTGCCGTTAAGATGTCATGAGAAGCGAACAAACAGAGAGCAAGTATAACATAGGGGAAATTACTTGTACTTACTAATTTAATTAAAGGAATTATATATTAATGACAATGAAAGTAGATGAAAATACAACTTGCCGCAGGTGGGGAATGATGCCACGTCTTCGCAATACGCGTGCGATGCTCTACCATTTCAGCTACCGCAGCGTGGTTTCCCCATCCACTTTCTTGGGTATTTATCTGTTACTGCTAGAACTAACCCCGGGGGGGTTAGCCAGCGCCACCACTCACAAACCTTGGCGGCGGACGCGGATCATCCTTTCTGCCGCAGGCGTTACGAGTAAGTGATTTTTCTGGGTGAAGGCAACTGGTCAATAGACCCGCACATGCTACCTGAAGGCATCAATGTTGAAAGTAAGAGTAATTAAGAGTAATTTTGTAAGAGTAATGTTAAGAGCTCCGTTAATGTTAATACAATATTAAGAGTAATCTTGTTTAGTTGATTTTGCCGTGAATGCGTCCCCAGTACGTTATTTATAATCACCCACGCACGATCAGGTGTGCGTGCGCTTTGGAAAAGGTGTTCGTGATATATCTTTTTCGCTTTCTTTAAATCCTTGGTCAGTCGATTGCGTAGCTTCTTAAAAGCCGCCAGAATCGATAGATCACGCTTTTCTTAGAAAGCAATGGTGCAGTTTATTTTTCTGCTTAATCGGACACATCAGGTTACGGTTAATCCATACTTTCCGTACTCGTTTCTGTGGTCTAAACAATTTCCTGGGAAAGCAATGTTTGCCTCTATAAGCTACGCTATCGAACAGTATCTGTGACATGGCTTCTAACGCATCACATTTCATTGATGGTCTGTCCGAGACGGCACAGGTTGATGAATGCGACGTTCAGAGGAAACAGATTCTAGATTTTCTTAGGTAATGAGAAGGCTGATGAGATAAGATGGAGTTAATCAAGTGGGGAAAGTGCTGATGAGGCGGCTGATTCCACAGGTAATTGCTATCCGTGTGGGCGTAATTCTTCGGTATTGCCTTTGCTTCGTAGTTTGATACTTATATGGGATTGAAATTTTCTAAATGTGAACTTATGCGGAAGCTAGATTCATTTTTTAGTTTTCACATATGCCACCTTGTCCAGTACTCGTTTGGTATATGACAGTGTGGCTAGTTACATGGACCATGTGGGATGAATACAATCAATATATCTGATCATATTGGTGTTGGTTGCAAGCCCTGTTCATATTACCCGCGCTCTGTTAGAGCCGCTTTTAAATCCATTAAGATTTCGGTATTCGATGTTGGCGTCCTGAAAATGTTGACGAGTTTGCCGAAGGATGTAAAGGATGGCTTTTTTAATACCGTATTTGCGCCAGATCATATTTTTTTATGTGTGCATGTGTGTATTTAAGTTAGGCTTACTTGTAGTGTCATGGTATCTTCAATGTATGCTCAATATAAAATTGCTACCTGCATTTTTACTAATGTATTTGCTGTTTATGTTAATTGTTCGCTTTTACGTCAATTGATGATACTACACCTATGTTATTTACGTTGTTTACATTGGGCGTTTTCACTCATGATTGCTATACATACCTTTCATTCGTCGCCCCACTTACTCTATGACCCATTTCGAATGTGTAAGGTATCTTGAAATAAATAAATAAATAAATAAATAAATAAATAAATAAATAAATAAATAAATAAATAAATAAATGTCTAGCTGATGCGCTCGATGTTAACCACCGGAGATGGCAAGTGAAGCGCCGACAAGTATACGATATGTAAAAACCACATGGTGAACTTGACCCATTGTGAAGGTAGGATTTTTTGACGATGAGACACTTCAGACACTCCAGCACGCTTTGCAGAGACCCTGCTTCTTTTCTTCGTGCTGATACCAGGAATGTGTAACTGGACTCGTACGGATGAGAGTGCCCGAAACGGAAAATTCAGAGGCACGAGCTGCTGCACGCGGGCAATAACTGAAGGAATGCTCGATCGGACGGTATGCTCCATAGGTTGAATAATATGTATAATGTTAACAATGACGCAGTGTTTCTTGAGGGCTTATAAGGCGTCAAGTTGTGAAGGTCTAGCTTCCACCGCTGTTCTATAGCTGAACAATCCACTGGGCAAGCCAAGGTGAACGATATTGGATGCAGCATTGGTAGGCTGTGGCATTGAACACTGCCCATGTAAACTTTCCTAGGGGCACCATTGAGCGGTAATCGCTATTGAAACGTAATCCGATCATGTATCGTAACACTTGCGATATTAGTAAGATGTGCCTACAGTGCACTTTCACCAGCGGTGACCAAGATATGCCTGCTGTCAATCAGCACTCCAAGAAAGTTTTGTCATCCCACATGTGGGAGAGCGCAGCCGCCGCGTATCAATGCGTATATTTTCGTTTTCTTCATGTAAAGCTATGGCGGCACTATTTACTGGAATAATTACAGACCTCTGTGTGCGTAAGAGTAGACAGAGGTGATGGCCAGCGCTTCCTGCAGCCGCTGTTCTGTGGTGTCACATGAACGTGACGTGCTATAAATGGAGATGTCGTCTGCGTATATACATCGTGATTTGAACACCACGGGGCAACTTTTCTTTAGAGTGGATAAGGACAAGATTTAACAATGAAGGGCTGAGCACCGCGCACTGAAGCACGCCCTTCTTAATAGCGTCATACGCAGTCGGGCCGTTTGAAGTGTCCACGAGTAGGGGTAGCCCTTGCAAATAGTCTGCAACCCGGGTGTACACGTCTTCCACCAATGTCAACCGCTAACAGGACATAGTGCAACATAGTCAAATGCTGCCTTGATATCAAAAGAATGGCGACTGGTGGGTGTCCATGCGCGGTTTTCTTTCTTAGTTGACGAAAAGAAGGCTACCACAATGTATACATAGGACTGGTTTTGTCAAGATCCGTTCATCTGTCTAAGTGTATAGATCTTTACGTTCGAGAAACCAGGTTAGTCATTCGCACATTGTGATATATCTTGATGTGTGTTGTTGCTCTGTTTTCATGGAGTGTGTGTGTGTGTGTGTGTGTGTGTGTGTGTGTGTGTGTGTGTGTGTGTGTGTGTGTGTGTGTGTGTGTTTGTGTGTGTGTGTGTGTGTGTGTGTGTGTGCGCGCGCGCGCGCGCGCGCGTGTGTGTGTGTGTGTGTGTGTGTGTGTGTGTGTGTGTGTGTGTGTGTGTGTGTGTGTGTGTGTGTGTGTGTGTGTGTGTGTGTCCGCGCGCGCGCGTTGCATTGCGATCAAGCACTCTTGAAACTTGGACATGCGGTGATGTCCCGGATTCATAAAGAAGGATAAGGAAGAAACAAAATAATTTCACAAGACTGACCCCCTATATGTGTCTAAACTGCAGGTAATGCTAGGGAGGCCTCTCGTGTGAGCTTTCCCACAACTCTGCATGGAGTGAGAACCGCATTTCAACTTCCCTGTTAAAAATAAACGACTTAAGCGTCATTGAGAGTCCGCATGGCAGTTTCTGCTTGTACTGCATGCAGCTAGCGTCAAGAGGAAGCAAACGTGAGAAAGGCAGTCGAAGACCCACCACGTAAAGACATTACCGAGCGAAGGCGATCCTCGTAGTGCGGAAAAAACAGCGACCCCAGGACACGTGTCGCTTCAGGGAGACGCGAACATAATCCCAACGCGAGATAAATGGGAAGAAAAACGCGAGAAAGAAGCGACGCCTCTTTTCTAGTTCTGGCATGGAGCGGTTCTGTGCCGCGGCGGCAACTGGCTCTTCAGGCAGGCCATGCCTGTGGAGGCCTTCCTGTCCTGGAGGCGCAATCTGTTTTGCATGCTAGAGGAGAGAAGCGAAGAAAAGAAGTCAATAACGAAACGCGGAAACAAGAGGCGTCACTCGGTCGTTTCGTCGGCCGATAGCCCGGTCGACCGGCCGCGTCCGACGCTTCCGTACATTTAGTGGATTGGCCACGGTGCGCAAATTATCGATGCACGCGGCAGAGTTGCGCAGCGGTGCGGAACGTGTTGCTTCGAGTCTCGCGTCGGCCGCTCGTCGTCGAGACGTTTTTGAAAGAAGCAGTTTGTCGGGGCTCTTGCTTTGTTCGGCTATACGCACGTGGGGCTCAGAACAACCCGTCCAGGCACAGCCTGTGCCGTCCATCGCGGTCGATTTGAGGGGAGGCAACCACAACCGACAACAGGCTCCGTCGTTAGTGCTTTGCTCGCTGCTGCCTGGCAAGCTCGCTTGGGTTGTTTTGCGCGGAAGCTAATGAGTAAGCACTGCCCTCGAAAAAGACTGTGACCCGAATGTGAGGACGGATTGCTGTGCGTGAGCCGCTGCTGGCTTGCCTTTGGCTTTTGAGCGTTGATCGAGAACAACGTAGGCCGTATAATGCGAAGCCCACATCGGACATGCGCATTGTTAACTCGGGAGCTGAGAACGTTTATCACTCTTAGTGTGGGTGTAATCTCTGGTGCTGAATGTTAGAGAGATAGAGGGAGATATAAAATGGCGAAGCGCACACAACTCGATCATGAACCTGACCAATTCTCCTAATTTAGGTTAGCCTTCTCCAAACGTCGTTTGATACTCAGAAACGTGCTCGCATTTAGCCTCAATACGTCTCAACTACTCCATGCGCTAGGTTGCTCGCGACACCATTTACGTGTACAGGCACCATTTGCGTGTACATGCACCTCTCTCAACAAGAACACAAGTAGCGTTGCAAGTGTGCTTACTTGTCACTGTGAAATTTAGCCGAACTGTCAATATGCGCCATCAAAGACTGCACCCGTCCGCGTTCTGTAGCATCGGTGGTTAACATTTTCATGCATTGGATGAAGTAGCTGCCTTCTAAAACGTTACATAACGAAACACTTTCCTTTTCACTGGCCGTTGCCCCATGCACTCCACTTCGCCGTACGGGGTTTCGGTGCACAACGGCGTTCTTTGCTTCACATGTATTATGAAATTCTAGATTCAGAGTTTATGTTATATATTTGCTGGCCCACCTTACGTATTACAGGATTAAGAAAGCAGGCAATGGAGGCGCATCGTTTTGGTACCTTGGAGATCGGCGAACCGTATACGCATGCATCGAAGGGTGTAGTTTTTCATCTGCAGTCCAAGATTTGCGCGGTCCTCAAAAGTTGATGTAAACGAACTTGTGACAACCAATGTCGGACTGCCTATTTTAGTCAAGCAAATAGAAAAGCAGGAATTATTGGCAAGCTATTAACGGTGGTACACATGTTTTCAAAGCTCTTTCTATTAGAGGTCCTCCCGGTGTGCGGGAAGGCAAAGTGTGGAGCAAAACACATCGCACGTTATTTATGGTGGATGTAGTCTGTGTTGCTTATCTGCAAGACGCGAGTGCACAGGTCATGACTTCTGCATTAACAACTTGAGCGCTCGGGCATTGTATCCCTTTTCTTGCATTAGAAACGAACAAACAGCAGCGGCTGACATGTTACAACAAAACAGCTTATTGCTGCCTCCGAGCGCAGCCTGTTGAAGCACACTCTGGCTCTGAATAGGCCAGCACGAAATGTGAATTTTCGCACCCTTCAATTTCGTTGACACTCTTACTATGCGTATTGTCATTGCACAGGCATGAATTGGCAAACACATAGGATAAATACAATATGCAAGACACACTGCAGACCTATGTACCGGTCATTCGAATTCGTCACGACCCGCAACGACGGGGTTCTGAATCACTCGAGAATGTGAACCAAGCACAAATAGTTTGAATGGACACGCGCCAATGTCAAGACGCAGGTGTGTACTGACGCAACACGCCAAGCAATCGGGTATGTACACCCCATTCTAAAAATACAGGTCATTCGACCGTGCAGGCACAAACTCTTTGTCAAGACAGGGTGTGTGGTATGCCGTGTGTCCCAGCTAACGTTAGCGAAGCTGTTCCACAAAAAGTAAGAGAAAATAGAAAAAACATGGTGCAAGATAAGATCTTAAGACCTGTATACATTGTTTGGTCGTCATACTTCTGACGACTAAACACCGTATGTCTTAGAACTGCAACTTACATCATGATATTTTTTATATTTTTTTTCATTGGGCAGTTTGGCTAGCATTAGCTGGGACACCCTATATAGTGTATACGTGGGCTGCCATTGTGCCAGAGCTTAGGTCCTACCCCATAAAGTTACGTTGCACTGTATTCGCGTCTCTCTGTGTTAAATGTAAACATTCAAGTCAATCCTACTGTGGAAATGGTAAAACATTCAGTGGTAGGCAGATTAGTGCTATTATAGACAATATGGAAATATTAAAATCAGTATTCTCCTGCAAACACTTCACTTCCGAAAGAATGCAGGAAATGGTACTATGAAAAACCAGAGTGTGTTCATCCAACGTGTGTTCGTCCTTTCTTTCCACTCTTATGCTAGACACGATAGGTGTCATTTAGTATCACGTATCACTAGATGAATCGGACATCAGCACACATACGTAGAATACTATAGGCATCCCGGGCAATATTATTATCTACAGTTTTCAACGTGATTCAACCGAGTAACAGTGGATCTATGTGCCAAAAACAGCTACTTGGCAAAACTTCATAGCACCCACATTCAAACGTTCATAGCTCCGACATGCACAATAGACATGCGCTTCGAGCTTTCAGTGTCTGCGTCTGCTGTGTATGCGTGCTGTATCGTATGCATAGGCTTGTTATGTGTGCGGGAATGTATGTCTTTGTGCTCACCGTTTTCATTTTTGCTTTTTCCCAAATGAACTTTTGAAGTATGTTTTTACAACGACAGTCGCTAAACGTACTTCGCCTTTAAAATTTTGGGCTCTATCGCACGTCGCACCTTCATTTTAATATTATATTTAATTGGCACAAATTATTTACGATTTCGCCCGTAACGCGAAGCAGTTACGCGATAGCTGGCGAAATATGGTGCGCGGTAAGCCGTGGATTGCTTCGTGCGTTGTTTGTTGGAGTGAACATTCGCTGGTGCGAGCCAGCAGTATACTTTCGAGAAGCAAAAAGGATGTGAGTTATATTCGTACGTAGAAGCTGTACCCCCCTGTGATGAAGTGGAAAGACTTGGCTATTTTGGTACCCTTATCTGTCCGAACTCAGCCGCTCGTCTCGCCTGAAACAACCCTTTAGATTCTTACTGCTGTATTCGTTCATCTTTTTCTCAAATTTATATTTGAACCACCCCATTAATAAGTGTCTCGCTAACTTTAAACAAAACAAGAATACATCAGTCCAATCCAGTAAACATGAGAAGAAACCGAGCGCTAAAAGAAGAAGGAAGAAGATGAAGCAGACACGCTCAATCATTTTTCTGAATTCGTTAGCTGTGCATACAACCACCCGATTCTTCGCCCATTCCCCATGGGCAATGGGAACCATGTCCAGAAGGCACATCATCATCACCATCCATAATAGCCGTTACGCGTAGAAGAAGAAAACTTAATTTATGATCCCCTGCGCAACTGCGGAGACGACATGCTAGAACACGAAGGCGCGGTCGCCAGCTCTGGCTATCCACTAGGCAGATGTCGAGCGGTCGTCATGGTCAGCTGGTCGCGCCAATCACGCTCTCCAGAATCAATACTCCTCACTGCTGCAGGCATTGGAAGAGTGACTGAGAGTTAGAGTCCTGGATTAGCAATCGGTTGGTCGTAAGTTTGAATCCTCGCGGCACGATGGGAACTTGCGTAATTTTCTCGCGGTAGGGATATTCAGAATTATAATGTAGAAAGACTGAGAAAGAAGTAAAAAATAGACAGTATGAAATCAGTGAGAAGAAAACTTGGCCTAGCACAAGCCAAGATCTATGCACTGAAACACAAGCAAGGCAATATCATCAGCAATTTTGAAGACATAGTAAAAGCAGCGGAGGAATTCTATAATGACCTGCACAGTACCCAGAATGGCCATGATACCTCCATTCGAAGAAGTAATGAGCAAGTTACAGAGGCTCCTTCTATAACTAACGATGAAGTTAGAAGGGCATTGCAAGACATGAAACGTGGTAGAGCGTCAGGAAAAAATGGAATAACAATCAATTTATTCAAAGATGGAGGAGACATCATGTTTGAAAAGCTGATGGCCTTTTATACGAAATGTCTCACGACTTCAAGGGTCCCAGTGAACTGGAAGATTGCCAAGATCATGCTAATCCACAAAAAGGGAGACGTTAAAAATTGAACAATTATAGGCCCATTAATTTGCTTCTATTATTGTATAAAATATTCACCAAGGTAAGTTCCAATAGAATAAAGGAAACACTGGAATTAAGTCAACCAAGCGAACAGGCTGGCTTCAGGAAGGAATACTCTAGAATGCATTACATCCATGTCATCAATGAGGTAATCCATAAATCCGCAGACAACAATTAGCCTCTCTATCTAGCTTTCACAGAGTACGAAAAGGCATTTGATTCAGTCGAGATACCAGCAGTCACAGAGGCATTACGTAATCAAGGCGTACAGAAGGCTTACGTAAATATCTTTGAAAGTATCTACAGAGATTCCACAGCTACCTTAATTCTCCGCAAGAAAAGTAGGAAGATGCCCATAAAGAAAGGGGTCAGAGAAGGAGACGCAATCTCTCCAATGCTATTCACCGCATGCTTGGAAGAAGTATTCGAGCTATTAAACTGGGAAGGCTTAGGAGTAAGGATCAGCGGCGCATATCTCAGCAACCTTAGATTTGCAGATGACATTGTCCTGTTAAGCAACACTGGGGACGAGTTGCAACAAATGATTGAGGACCTTAACAGCGAAAATAAGAGTTGGGTTAAAGACTAATATGCAAAAGACAAATATAATGGCCAATAGCCTGGCATGGGAAAAAGAGTTCAGGATCGCCAGTCAGCCTCTATAGTCTGTGAAGAAGTACGTTTACCTAGGTCAACTACTCACGGGGGACGCTGATCATGAGAAGGAAATTTACAGAATAAAAAGGGGTTGGAGCGCATTCGGCACACATTGTCAGATCCTGACTGGAAGCTTACCATTATCATTAAAAAGAAAGGTGTGCAATCAAAGCATTCTACCGATGCTGACATATGGGGCAGAAACTCGGAGACTGTCAAAAAGCTCGAAAAGAAGTTAAGGACCGTGCAAAGAGCGATGGAACGAAGAATGTTAGGCGTAACGTTAAGAGACAGGGAGAGAGCGGTCTAGATCAGTGAGCAAACGGGGACAGCTGATATTAAGAGCGACATTAAGAGACAAAAATGGAGCTGGGCAGGTCATGTAACGCGTATATAGGTTAAATAATCGGTGGACCATTAGGGTTACATAATGGGGGTTACATAATGGGTGCCAAGAGAAGGGAAGCGCAGTCGAGGACGGCAGAAGACTAGGTGGGGCTATGAAATTAAGAAATTCGCAGGCGCTTGTTGGAATCGGTTTCCTGGAATCAATTACCCCAGGAAAGGGGTAATTGGAGATGGCAGGGAGAGGCCTTCGTCCTGCAGTGGACATTGATGATGATGATGATGATGATGATGATGATGACGACGACGACGACGACGACGATGATGATGATGCTGATGGGATTAGAACGGCGGCGGCGGCGGACACCGTAACGACCAAGATAGGCCGCAGGAAAGTATTCTGTTCCTGTACAGGGTTCGGTCCCATGTCCGCGTCGTCCCAGCCATTGTGCTGTTAATGTTGCCATGCATCATGGTCTTTCCACTGTCTTTGTCCCAATTGAGCTATTGCCGTTCTCGGTGGCACTTATGACTCTTTTCAGAGGATCTCTACAACTACTTTTCTTTAAATTTCTACGCATAGGTACGCCTTTGGCGCCACCGCCTCTATGGTCGCCCAGTTTTCCAGTTTACCCTCTCCTTATAAGCAGCTATGGCGCATACGTACAACCAGTGATTTCGAGGCTTGGCGCGCTCAGAAGGCTATCTTCATTGCTGTTGCTCTTGACTGTATAGTCGCCGTTGTTGTTGTTGTTGTTGTTGCTGTTGTTGTTGTTGTTGTTGCTGCTGTTGTTGTTGTTGTTGTTGTTGTTGTCACAGCCGCTCGTTTTTGTTGCTGTTGTTGTGTCAGAGGCTTTATTCACGTGTAGCCTTGCGCATATAGACTTTCATTCGCTTCGCCCGAACGTCCGTTCAGCACCGTTGGAATGTTGAAGGGTCGAAAGCCAGCACTGCGTCCCCGCCAAGAGTCATCATGGCATTGTGCAGAAATGACCGGACTCTGCTCGCCTCGTCCATGAAACCATAGAATTACGAGGATGGTGATATGGGCTTGTTGGTCGGTCATCATGGAATAATATCTGGATAGCGCAGCTAAACATGAACCCAAGAAGAAACGAAAGCGAAAACAAGCGCTAACTGCATGTCCACAACGAAATTTATTTCCAGGATCGGTCATATCTTTTACTCCCCAATAAACCATGTGCACAGCGACATCAACCTTGAAGATACGTACTCGACGGCTTCAAAACAACCGAAAACCGGTGCATCAAGAATACACCAATAAAACCTAAATAATTCATTTCAAATGCAGTCAGCTTTCATCACATGCGCAAATAATCTAAGCCTCTCGCGGACAATGATAGTGACGGTTTGCTGATGCATTGGTCAGCGGGCGAGATAATTTCCTCAATTTCTACTATTAATCTTACACCAAGGAAGAGTGGTACCGAGCTCTACGCAGATCGGACCTTGTTGCACAGCTCTGGGCTGTCCATCGGGCCCGCGACGCGGCGGAGGGGCGTGGCCTCTCTGTCCCGACGTGGGAGCGGCCCGCTGCGCACTAATCGAGGGCACCGACGGACCTCAAGAAAGTCCGTCCGTCCGTCCGTCCGTCCTTCTATCTATCTATCTATCTATCTATCTATCTATCTATCTATCTATCTATCTATCTATCTATCTATCTATCTATCTATCTATCTATCTATCTATCTATCTATCTATCTATCTATCTATCTATCTATCTATCTATCTATCTATCTAATCTAATCTATCTATCTATCTATCTATCTATCTATCTATCTATCTATCTATCTATCTATCTATCTATCTATCTATCTATCTATCTATCTATCTATCTATCTATCTATCTATCTATCTATCTATCCAAGAAAAGCGTCACCTGACGCACTTTGATACGTATTTTTGTGCTCTCTTAAACGCTTATTGTTGCATCTTCCGGTTTGGCACATTTAGCATTTACTTCATGACAGTAGAATACGATAGACCATTCTTACGGCGCAGCCGACGGACTGACCTTTGTGATTCTTATCACACACCGGATTTTTGTCCTCATTGGGTTAGGTTCGATTATTATATCCCGCATAATGACTTTCTTCTATGTGTCGAGGATTGTAGTGACAAATATGGCACCATAAGGTTTTTCACAGGAAGCAGGTGTTTCAGCAGAAGGGATTTTAGAATTATTGCGTTTTTACCTGTCGTCAATTTTTGTGCAGCGGAACAACAGGCCGCATTTGTAAAAGAAAAACATTTGCACAGGGTCGTGTCTGGCTCCCGTCATTAGCAGCCTATATTTAGCAAAGTTAGATAGGCACATGTATGAGCGCCTCACGTGACTAACAGTTTTTCAGGGAGCTTTTAGATTTGTCGAAGATTTTTTACTGTTTCTAGATTGCCCTAGGAAGAGCTCTCAAGGGAAACGTGCTCATGCCTTCTGAAATTTTCGCGAGTGTTTGAGACCTCTTAACGTGATTTTTGAAGTGCCTGTCGACAATAAGCTTCGGTTTTTGGACGTTCAGTCCATCTCTACTGATAGCAAGACTTGCTGGGCTTACAGCCCACGAGCTAACAAACCTCTTCTCAAAATGCCGTTGATCCCATTCGAAGTTGTTGAAGAGGGGCACAACTAATATGCGTCTCGAAAACGCCCTTAACAAATTATGCCCACACCTAAAGAAAACTAGTTTCTAGCAGCAACCTGCGCGTCTTAAGAAAACTGGTTATCCCAACCACGTGTTGGTGTCGGTGACGGAAAGGCTTCTCAAACACGAACGTGCGAGAAAGTTCCCCCGTGAGAATGCGAATGCTATGCGGCCGCGACGAGCTGAAAACCGTCGTGATTCCGTACATAAACCGTTATCGCATAGTCTGAGAAAGATAGGAAATCGAGGTATCGTGCGGGTTGTTTTCTCAGCTCCAAATAAGCTAAGTACTATGTACAAAACCACTAACCCAATGAGGACAACAAAGCCGGTCTGTGACAAAAATCACAAAAATCAGTCCATGGGATGCGCCGTAGGGGTGGTGTATCGTATTCAGCTGTCATGCGGTAAATGCCACATATGCCAAACCGTCAGACGCATCAATGAGTGCTTGCGAGAGCACAGAAATGCGTATCAAAGTGTATCAGGTGACGCTTTTCTTGGTCTTCATTGCAAATCGTGTAGATGTCGCCCTCGTCTAAAGGAGACTGATATTATAGCCAGGGATAAGCGCTATAGTGTGTAAGATTAATCATAGAAATTGAGCAAATTTTCTCGCCCGGTGACCAATGCATCAGCGAACCGTCACTATTATTGTCCGCGAGAGAGTTAGATTATATTGTCCGCGAGAGAGTTAGATTATCTGCGCATGTGATGAAAGCTGACTGCATTTGCAAGGTATCATTTGGGTTTTCTTGGCGTATTCTTGATGTACCGGTTTTAGATTGTTTTCAAGCCATCATGTACGTATCTCCAAGGTTGATATCGCTGTGTACGTGGTTCTTGGGGAGCACAAGATACGACCGATCCCAGAAATAAATTTCGCTGTTAATAGTTGGCGCCTGTCTTCGTTTTAGTTTCTCCCTTCGTCCGTGTTTATCTGCGCTGTCCAACTACCATTCCATAGAGTTGCATACACTCTGTGCTTGAAACGAGGGCCTCCGCCGGCGGTCGTTTCCGCGCGGGTACCACCAACTTTTTCTCCGCTGTGCGCGTCTCCACTGCTGCCGGTGTGAACAACACGGCTCATTAGGTTCCTACCATTATCGGCGTCAGTGTCCTCTCGACGAGCGTCGCGGCGCCATGAAGCAAGCGAGCACTCATCCGATGGCAAAGTTAAGGCGGACGTTCCAAGCCAAGCGAGAACTTCTGTTTTATTTTTTGAAAATTCCGAGACGTCAACTCGGTTGACCGAAGATTATCTCACCAATACTGTGCAGCATTGTGGAAGCGGGCACGAGCGATAACCACAGAAAATAAGAAATATGTAATAAGCCTGTTTCCTTTGATGCAGTCAGGCCAAACAATGACGTACAAATGCATTACGCGCGTGCAGAAAGAAACTCGAAAGCTTTCAGCTGCGTTCGATCTATTCTCTTTGGGGGTCTTCAAAGGCAGCGCTATTCCGCCAGCAGTGACCAACTTTTTTTCGGGCGAGTTTCGAGAGGTGTTTGGTGCATACTTATTACCCTCATCATCAATCACTTGTACAAGAGCTTCAAAGGCACGGTTGCGCGGTCTGTGATGCTGTCCGTTTCTTCCTGGCAGACGACGAGGAGGTGGATGTGCACTTTGTCGAGGAGTGCGGCGATCTGGTAACCTGGGGTGAGTTCGATCAACTGACGCTATTGTTAGCCATTGCTCCAACAGCGCTGCACCATTTTTTCAAGGCGACGGAGGGCATTAAAACAAACCCCGTGTCTCGTTTCGGAAGACGACATCGTTAGGTGTCGCTCGCGCGACAGGGGCAGTCAACCGCGGCGCCAGACGAGGCTGAAATGGTTCTCTTCTCCTTGACAGCCGCTGCTGAGCTGTCGGTGTGCGATGGCTTTTATTTTCCTTTGTGCACACACGCTTAAGGGTTCACGTGGTCGGAGTACCTTCTTTTTCGGGTAGAAAAACTCATTTCCTGGCTCATACGTGGCTACACGCAGTGGGCAGACGACGGTGGAATGCGATTAGCTTGTACGACTCAGTCGCAGCGGCTACGTTACCTTTCTCTCCTCTTCGAGATGGGGATGAAGATATTCTCGAAGAACCATCGTGTCGTCTGCATGCAGCGCGTACTCGCCGTCAGCGCCAGCTGGAAGCGGCTGGCTGTGGCGAAGACGTTCCGGGGACCTTAAAGTTTGCGCTTGAGGCGTGAGAAAAGAATAAATGCGAGGGAGCGGTTCTCCCGTGTACCAGGTGTGCACGAGGAATCACTACACCGAAAAAGAAAAAAAAATGCAATGGACACTAATGAGCAGTGTAAGTCTATTCCCTAACTTGCCTCGCCACGGCGGCTCCACGGCTACGGCGTACTGTTGCTGAGCGCGAGGTCGCGAGTTGTTCCGCTGCAGGCCACTACAGCCTCGTTCTGGCTGCAACTGAATGTAAAAAAAACGTCCGTATATTTAGATTTAGATGCAAGCTGACTGTCACGCGGCGGTTAAGCTGAATCCGCAGGTCTGTTTTTCTCGGGGCCATCTAATAGAAAACACTAGTTACGTACTTAATGTGCGCTAGTGTAAAGGAGCAGAAACCGTCGCCAACAAGCATACGCACTGCCTGCTCGTTTCTCATTCTTCCTGCTGCCGTATACGTGCACCTTCGCACTGCATCTACACTCCAGGTCTCACTAGTCACTAATAATTCAACCAGACCAAGTTTGCTGTTAAGGAAAGATAAACAAAGTTCCACAGACTCGTCACCGATACAATATTAAACGTGTTCGAAAACGGTGTGGTCATGAGAGGTCGAAACGTATGTGTGCTTTTGAACGGATAATTTCACGCGCGGTGTACATCTCGCCCATGCTCGACTGAACACAACACAATTCCTGTGGTTGCTCCTATTATTAGTGTGTGTGCTCTTTCGCTTGCTTAACAGGTCATCTGTGTGAGGGCTCTATTATTATCAAAATTCTGTTATTAGCTTTAGATATGCGATGTTTTGTATGCATGGTGCGAATGTGTGTGTGTGTTCTGTAGGTGTCACTTCAGTATACGTACGCCATCCCTTTCATCGTGTCCGACCAAGGCAGCATGCTATGTGATCCGTCGAACAGGCAAATCTCTGCAAACTTAATTAAGGAGTCTCTGTCTCCTTCTCTGTCTCTATCCCTCCGATATTGCCCGCAGTTTGCGGGCGCCTAGCAATGCAAGGCACTACTACACACTCCATGGCATCACCGCTACGCAGCAACATAAATGCCAAAGAACTTATAGGGACGGCTCGATGTGTTTCTTGGCCAACGGTCTGTCACCATTTATTCCGGAATATATCTTACTTCAGGTTAAATTTGGTCGCACATGGCCTTCCAAGAAGCTTCGAGACATCGAATCCCTCCGGATAAAACATTACTCAATATATAGCCTGACGTCTTCATGTAACACATAGTTTGTCCCGTCGCAGTCAAGATATCGACATTTTCGCAACCTCTATGTTCTCTCAAAACTAAAAAAAAGCATATTAATTTACTCACATACCCTGAAGACCATTCGAGCATTACATAGAAGGTGGTGGAGGGGGGGAGGGGAGGAGTCACTTTCAGTACCAAACGTGCAATAAAAAAAGAACATTAGTAAGATATAGTGACCAAATTATACACAGAAAACAAAATCATGCCAGTAAGCACTGAACCCACAAATAATCCGATGTTTAGGAAAAGCCTCAACTCGTTAACAAAAACATCATGAATAATGACAGATACCCTGATAGATGTCTCTTGGAAGTTTGTTCCAATGGTACATTGCCAAACATAGTGGCGATTGACGATACAGATTAGTGCTTGCGAAAAAGGATTGCACTTTAAATGTGTCATCTAAACACTCAAAGTTACAATGAGCTGCATTGATGTGTAGATTCGCGAGACAGTGGGTTTACTAGGATAACGAGCTTGAAGATGTGATGATGACAGCGTTATTAGCCTGCGCTTTTCTAGGGAGGGCAGTTAAATTGAACCCTGGATAGCTGTAACGTTGTGGTTGATCGACCAGATCAGTTTGATGCGGGTTCCAAATAATGGACGCCCATTCTACCTTAGAAAGAACAAGCGTAGTGCGCGCTGTTTAGTAGCATGGTTGTCCAAGTATAAGTTGGGTCATTCTACGCCAACAGTCCCAACGGTGACGCTCTAGAAAAATGATCTCTCTCAAATGATTACGAAAAAAATTACACGTATTTAAGCATTACTTGAACAGTATTTCCCCGAAACATATTGTACGGAAAAAATTTTTGGCCACGTGAACGCCATTTGAATTTCACGAAATGATGGAAAACAAGGTGCAAAAAAGAAATTTGCCAAAAATATACCGTTTTTGCGCTTTATTTCTATATTTCGGGTTTTGCATTGTCTGAACATTGTCCTTTGATTATAAAACAGTTTTACTCCTTAGCACGGAGGTGAAGATGCGCAAATTATAGCATTTTTGCAAAAATTTTCCCGAAAGAATGTCAGGGGAATAAACCTGGAATTACTTACTATGCTTACTATGTTCTAAAATTTTATTTTTGCTTATGTGATGCTCACAGGCTCCAAAATAAAAGCCTCAATTTGGCAAGAACGCTATTTTGGCCTATGTTTAGAGGTTAGTAACACACTAAGGTGGTTCATAAAAAAATAAGCAGCGGAACGGATACCATTGAGAAGAAAAACAGATTTCGCCACGAAAATATTAATGAAAGTAATTTGAGTTTTCATTGCGAAAAAAAATTTAAATTTTAGCCCAGTCCTTGCATTAATTTGGTTCGTGCTTCCACTCCACCTGATAGCTTGTTGGCGGGAAATACAAACCAGGGCGGTGCACATGGTGGTCTGTGTGGTGAGGGATAAAAGCCGATGTCACCAAAAGAAGTTCGTAAGAGTTTGAATCTTGAAAGTATAGTTACTTCAGAGGAAGCTTTAGCTCGGGCCCAACTCCGACGCGGCCTATTCAAATACATGTAAAACGCAAACACGTTTATCTGAGATAACCCCTGGACCTAATGTAATGAAGTTTGTTGCATTTGAGAGAAAACGTTAAATTCTAGTGACTGTTGGATGCGGAATTTCGATTTAGAGCCTGAACTTTGTTAAAAGCATTTTCAAAAATTCGCAGGTACGAAAGAAATAGAAGCACTAAGTTTACAATTTAACTCTGCGTCAAAAACAGATATCACGGTTATGTAAACGGCATCCCTCAGGTGAATGAAAGCAGACAAATTTGATATGCCATTTTATATCTTCCGTGAATTTCTTACGTTGTGTACAGGAGTTCTGCAAAAGCTGTATTTCCATATTACTAAATTTTTTCTAGATTAATGTGTAACACATCAATTTTGTCCGCTTTAGATGTACTATTAGATGAAATTCCCAGAATTGTGATATCGTTTTTCATTGCTGAGTTACCGAGTTGAAAAGTTGATAGTTTCGTGTCCTGATTTTTTTTTATTTTTGCCAATTTTTAATGAAGAAAATGTTTGACCTAAATCGAAAATTCGAAACCAACAGTCAATATATTTTAAGCTTTTCTTTTAAATGCAACAAACCTCGCCAAATTTAGTGCAGTTGTTGCCAAGAGAAACGAATTCTCCTTTTACATGTATTTAGATAGCAGCACGCGAACTAAAGCTTCTTCTTAAGGAAGATCGACATTGCGCCCTTCCATGCTACCGGAAGTATATAGCCCTGGACGGCTTCCGGTTTTGCTCGTCGACGTGGCCCGCTAAATTTAGCGAGCAAGAAAGGCATCGACTGCGATATCGAGTAGCAGGAGCGCGTTAAAATATAAGCCGGCAGATTTTCAACGCTTTTCCTCTGTACATAACGACAATTTCACAAGTGAACGTTGCCGTAAGTTATACGAAATTTTTTTGTATTAGTTTTGAGGCGTAATGCGCATCTTTTTTTTTATCTAAAAACTTAGATAGACTTTCAGCACGGTAAAAAAACTTAAGAACGCGCTTTGTGTTCTGGCGCAGTAACCTGATAAAGGCCCGTGACCGGGCCGCATTCTCGCTGCTGTTATCGCGCGAGCGAAACCATCTATACATACGCGGCCGCCTACGCGTGAAGGGTAGAGCGCGCCACATATCAATTTCATGCTCGAGCGTGAACTGGAAGCAGCACCCGCCCCTTCCCTCTTTGAACGAAACACGTTCGGTCACCCTGAAAGCAGTGAAAATAGACCAATTGTTTGGTGAATATTTTTGATAGGGAGCTTTATTGAGCATATTTAACTAGTTCTGGGTCGTCTATACTATTCTTCCTGCTCCTTCGAGCCAGATAGACAGTAGTCGGCAATGTTTTTATTAGGACGCGAACCGCAGGGCCTTTGTGATGTCACGCCTCAGGAAACCATTTTCACAGTATATACTTTCCTGAAAGGTGTCTGAGAAAATGAAAGTGATTTGTGGCCCGCTCCATCACTTAACGCGCAGGAGGCCCCATGTGTATACTTCCAGTACCGTGGAAGTGCAGATTGTCGATCTACCTTAAGCAAGCATACCTTTAAGATTCAAATTCTTACAAACTTTCATTCCTCAACAAACAGACCACCATGTCCACCAACCAGGTTTGTGTTTTGCCTCAACATGTTGTCAGGTGAAGTGGAAGCACGAACCAAAGTAATGCAATGGTGCGACTCAAGTTCAAAAAACTTTTTCTAAATGAAAACGCAATATTACTTTGATTGAAATTTCTGTGGTGAAATCTGTTATTCTTCTCAATGATATCCACCTTTCTGCTTATTTTTTCATGGACCACCTTAGTGCGTTACTAACGTGTAAACATAGGCCAAAATAGGGTTTTTGCCAAATTCAGGCTTTTATTTTGGAGTCTGCGACCATCACATAGGTGAAAACAAAATTTTAGACGATATAACCTTTTAGTTACACTCCTATAAAAGTAATTCCAGGTTTTCTTCCCTGACCGTTTTCTGTGAAAAATTTCGCAAGAACGCCAGAATTTGCGCATTTTCACCTCCGTGTTAAGGAGTAAAAAACATGAAGGTATTGTGTGAAACTATATTATATTGAAAGAACAATGTTGAGATAATGCAAAACCCCAAATATTGAAATAATGCGCAACACGGTCGATTTTTGGCGAATTTCTTTTTCGCACCTGGTTTTCAATCATTTCGTGAAATTCAAATGGCACTCACGTGGCCAAGCATTTTTTTTTTCGTTGAAAATATTTTTCACAAATACTGCTCAAGTAATGCTTACTTACATACGCATAATTTTTTCATAATTTGTTTAGAGACATAATTTTTCTCAAGCGCCACGGTTGGTGCAGTTGGCGTGGACGAGAGAAGACGAGCGCTAACTCTCAATTAAATTTTCATTGAAACTATCAACATATATATAGGTGATTGAAAATACCGCAGCATGTGAACATGACAAGGTCTAAAGACACCAGCTAAACATATCAAGAGGCAGGGAAGCCAAAAAGCAAACAACAAAAAGACACTACTTGAGATTAACACACGTGCTGTGAAGATATTGAAATTCGCATTCTAAGAGAGACAATGATGCGTGGCTAATGCCAGTCTCTCCTAATCGTTTTATGCGAAATGCCTCGATTATTGCCCGTGTGGTTTGGCATTTGTGTCTTGAAAGAATTTTTGTGTCGTCAAACAAACGTTCACAACCGCAATTGAAACAATGCGACGCTAGATGTTAAGCATTAGGGTTGTTAAGTGATTGTTTGTGTTCCTTTAGTCTAATATTAATATGCCTGCTGCTCTACCAATGTGAGTTTTCCCGCACTTAAGTGGAATCTGAAAAACTATACCAGTGTTACAAGGCGCAAGAGGGAACACATGTCATACAGGCATTTTGCATTACGTTTAATGAAGCCGAGCGTTTTGGATCGTTGTGGTATTAAGGTGCTTGTTCCAAGATAAATCAGACAAAAAGCGAACCCCGAAATATTTAAATGTGGATACTTTTTGAACAGGGATTCCCTGAATTAGTAGCTTGGCCCCGGATTATGTGCTCTTGTGAACGTCATGGCCTTAGCTTTATAAATGTTGATTTTCATTTGCCACAGGCGACACCGAATTAGCAGATTCTGGGGTCTTACGAGCCAGAAATACGATCTGATTATGAGGAGCACGTTAGTGCGGGTCCGGGATTATTTTTGCGCGCGGGGTCTCTTAACGTGCACCTAAATATGAATACTCGCGCTTCTTTTGCTAATCTCCACAAAGGGCGGCCGCCGCGGCCTGGATCAAGCTTGCGGCCTCGAGCTCAGCAAAGCAACGCCGCAGCCGCTAAGGCCGGTCTCCGCGTGTTGCACCTGTGATTTCAAGGCATGTTGAGCTGCTTTCACGTCAGCGACAAGGTCTCGCTCTGTTCGGCCAATAGAGATAGAGGATGGCTAATGACATTCGCTACACGAAGCGCACGCGCTTGCACTTGGGCAACGGCTGCATTATCAATATGTATCTATCAACTCGGATACCAAGGGAGCGGGCACGGTTTTAAAGCCGCACGAAAGGCCCCCGCTATTACACGCTTTATTATCTGCGTGGCGCCGAGATATAGGCCGCACGCAGCATTAAATGCGAACCCCTTAAAAGCTGCTTGATTGCACAACCGCTTTATCTTTTCCTGATCGATCGACTTCCGGGAAGCCAGACGGGCTTGCCTCAAAAGTATCCGGTTCTGTCACGCGCTACACACGCTCCGTCGGTTAATGGAGCCTTCAAACAAGCGCCGAGGCGTTGGCTGTCATCTCCTTCTATTATAATTGCGGTGTAAGTAAGCAAGACTCTGTTTATGAGTAACTTGTTTCATCCGGTACATTTAGTACTTTTCGGCGTATCGAAAACCTACAGCTTCATTTGTGTAGCGCTGTTATTCTAGGGAACAATCTACACAGGTCATCGACCTCGATGTACGTAAATGTCTGCACGCGTGTCCATGTCCGCGAATATAGGCATGCACACAAGAATTCTTCGAGACATGGACTCGTGTGGCTCTGTCGATTGGAAGTGTGTGTGTGTGTGTGTGTGTGTGTGTGTGTGTGTGTGTGTGTGTGTGTGTGTGTGTGTGTGTGTGTGTGTGTGTGTGTGTGTGTGTGTGTGTGTGTGTGTGTGTGTGTGTGTGTGTGTGTGTGTGTGTGT
The DNA here is from genome assembly GCF_038994185.2 of Dermacentor albipictus. Classification (NCBI taxonomy): domain Eukaryota; kingdom Metazoa; phylum Arthropoda; class Arachnida; order Ixodida; family Ixodidae; genus Dermacentor; species Dermacentor albipictus. The sequence continues at coordinate 14,437,430 of NC_091823.1, read as the reverse complement.
GTGTGTGTGTGTGTGTGTGTGTGTGTGTGTGTGTGTGTGTGTGTGTGTGTGTGTGTGTGTGTGTGTGTGTGTGTGTGTGTGTGTGTGTGTGTGTGTGTGTGTGTGTGTGTGTGTGTGTGTGTGTGTGTGTGTGTGTGTGTGTGTGTGTGTGGCGGGCAGCGCTGATTTTAGCCAAGACTGTAGCTGCCGTGAAAAGAGGCTCAACTTGACGTAAAATCACGCGCGCGCGCGCTCGCGTCTGTGTGCGTGTGTGTGTGTGTGTGTGTGTGTTATGGTGCGCCTGTGTATATGTGGCGTATGGTTTTGGGGCCAGTTTGCATGGTTTATTTTCTCTATTTTGCTGCGAAGCTGTTTATGGATAGGGTTCCGTGCATTTTTCGTATCCGTCAAGGAATCAGCGTGAGAAAAAAGCTATCATCATCAGCTGTGGCTCGCACCATTGCTCGCGCGTTCGTCGTCGTCTTCTTCCCCAGCTGGCTCCGTTGCCCATGATCGTGCCAGCGTTCTCATGCCGTCCCTCCCTCTTCGAAGGCGCTGGCCCACTGCCAATCGGTGCGATGATTTCGGTCTCAAATGGTTTGCCTCAATATATCACGAAATGAAAACACGAATGTATACAACAAATGTATAACCCGAATGAACGCGAATGTAAAAAAAATAAAATAGTTGTGTGGGCGTACCTTTCGTCCCAATGACCACCGATCAAGACAATAAATGTGTTCGTACGCTTGTTTAAATTCTGTGTCACCTCTTTGTCGTGTGCTACAAGCTTCGCTGGTCATCCACCTTCACCGAGTGGAATGGCTAATGATCTCTCTTTTTTTTTTTCTAGTGGGGGCCATACATATACAAGAGCACTCCCCTCCCAGGGGCTAAGCCGTGAAATGCCTGCGCGTACACACACGCCGTGCGTGACCCTTTTATGCGGCATGTTTACACGTCCCACGTAATCCTCGAACGTGCATGGACAAACAAGGACACGTGAAACTGCCTTCTGCCGCGTCGTAAACATTTTACCGGCCACCCGCCGACGTCGGACGGTGCCCCGAATGGAAAGCCTGCGCGTCGTCGGACGACCTATATATCCCCGAACGCGGAAGGCCTTCGTGACCAGCGGATTGATGCTGCGGCTCCGCTTGACGGCTTCATTAACTGTGTACACACTCCTAACATCATTTGCTTCCCAATGTGCGTTCTTCGCTCCTGCCAATGAGGAATAAGCGCTCAGTAAACCATCATCCTGCCTTCAGACAACAAGACGTTCCATGTTCTCTTCTGTTAAACTCGCGTTGAAGGAGTCGAGGTGACGTTATTTTTTAAGTGCGTCTTTCCAAACACGAAAATTATTGCCGCGTACGAACAAGCAAGCAAGCAAGCAAGCAAGCGAGCGCAGTTTTTCTGTAACCCGCTTTCGGCGTGCCCGTTATCCCTCGCTATCACTCGGCTCTATTAGGAAGCAGGGCGCCGAAGGACTCGTCTATTGCCACAGCATTAACACGTTACCGCAGCACGCCACTTGGGAACCGTGCGATGCGCGATGTTCGAGGATATCGCTAATCGTAACGGAAATTTCGGTGCGCAAACCAATTGCGCTGCTATATAAACGCAGCACTGCCGCGCGGAATGCGTGGGCAACTGGATTAAGTAGGAGGGGGGGGGGGGCGATGCATTGGCATCGGGCCACCGTCGGGCGTACTCGGCGTACGCGAACCACTCGCCGGCGAACGAACCAACGGGTTGCGATGATAAATGCGAGCGAGCGAGCCGAGGCACGCCGCCACGGAGCAAGCGTATCAGCGCTTCTCATCCGCGAGAAGAAGAGCCATCGCTTTTGTGTGTGTGGCCGGCGAGCCAGCAAGAAGAGCGCGCGCATAGCCGGACACCCAGCAATTAGAGAGCTCACCGCGTCCTCGAGTGTGTGTTGTGTTGCTACACTTGTTCGCGCTGAGCCTCCCCCGAAAGACGGCATGGCTGCAGCGGGGAATGCGGGACTGGGTGAAACGATATGCGTAACGTAGCCCCCCGTGCAGGCCCTTAAAAGGGCTGGGAGGATAAATAAACGAATCAAATATCTTACGGGAGGGGTCCCGCTAATCTGGACGATCCCTGCGATGCCTCGTTTCGGCTTCTTGGCCGAGTTCGTTTGCATAAATGACTGGCCGCCATACTTCATCGCGGCTCTCTGCATATGCACACACGCCGTCTGTACGCAGCGTCCCAGAGAAGCAACGCAGTGGAAGGAGTTACGGTAGGGTGGGCAGCGAAGATGCTGAGCAACTCGCTTTGTTTCTTGCTTTCGGCGCTCGCAGTTGCAAACAAGCTCCGGCTGCCGCCAGGTTACCCCACGCAGACAAAAGGCACGGACCGCCGCCGTGCTTTCCTGAAGGCGTTATCGCGAACCAGCTGCACCAGCAGCTGCTGCTGCTGCAGTCGTCAGATGAGCCACATTACCATAGAGGCCCACTTGTTAGCGGGTTCTTGTAACCAAAGCGAGCATCATCAACCGGTATACGCACGCCGAACGCCGCCGCGCAGACGATCGCCGGGGGTCACGAGTGAACGCGAACTGAATTCCAGTCACGCGCCCGCGTTGCGGTGCTGTGCCGTTTTGCGGTGGACGCTGGTTCTCGCGAGCACGCATACCCAATGCGGTGGCGTGAGTCAGCGCCGGCGGACCGGCAATCCGCCTGGCATCGTCGGCGCACTTCCAGGGGCAATGTCTGCGCTAATGTTTGGCCACCTCTGTATTTCCCTTCCACGCTGAAGCCAAGTTCACAAGTGCACCGAGTGGACTCCGAAAGATAGTGCTATCGGTGCATTGCCCACGGTAGGTAGGTCATCCGCTACAGTGCATCATTAATTTTTTTTCTTCTTCGTTTCTTTCTTCTCTGGTATTCGAATGGCAAACGTACCATATCAATGCCAAAGCGACCGCAATCGAGCAAAGGAAGAGATCAGCCGTGACTCCAGTGATTCTCATGCCACTGAACTCATTTACTGCGAGAGCAGCGAGACCCTCCCGCTGAGCAGCACCATCTTCTCGAGAAAAACTTCAATGATATGCGAGCAACGCCGTCCTCGTCCCCGGCAGCACTGCCTCCTGTGGTCCCCGAAATACTTGCACGGGCGCCACCGTTCTCAGAAGGTACAGCACAGCTTCTTAGGCGCTTAGCGTTGCCGCCAACTGCACATACATTGCTGCAGTTCCATAGGTTCGATGCCCAGTAGGGTCGCGGGCACATTTTAACGCGAAAGCTATAAAGGCCCCGTGTCGCAGAGAATCCCGCGTCGGTGTCGGCGGAGTTGTCCGTGAGCGAAAAGTTTGGTATATATTTAGGTGTGTGTATATGCAACGCCTTGCCATACGACACGGGGTATATGCGGGTTATATTGCCACACCATTCTATCGCTAAAGTTGCTCATACCTTGTCTTACATTCTTGACAAAGTTACTTCCCTGAATTTTGATAACGACAGGCCACAAACAAACGACGTCATGGAACAAAACACCAACAGCGCATGCCTTTTATGTTAAATATTCTCAGGCTTAAATATTAAAAGTGCGAAACAATAACAGAAACCTGAAAATTATGTCATTTTTTTAGCGACGCCGTGCAAAACCTCCGGGATCGGCCCACGCAAGAGGCCGCGTTTCTACCAGAAAGCTCGCCTTCGTGCATAGCGTTCGCCACCAACGTTTCCTGGTAAACATTACTGTTATGTAAGCTGCAGTTGCCGGGAAGCGTGAGAAGCACTCGGGGATCTTTGAATGCTATCGCGTACCACTCTTAAAGGCGAAACTTAAGGGTCCTCAATTTATTTTCTTATTTTTTTCCTTGCCATATGGCCAAGGTGAATCTGAAGATGAGAAGGTGACGTAATGACGACGACGACTGGAAGATCATTATTAATATAATTAATTAATTAATTAATTAATTAATTAATTATTAATATCCGAAAACTAATGTGTTATAAATTTAATTAATGTATTAACGTAAATGTATCACCTTCTGTTTTCTTTTTATTTGTTTTGCTTCTGGCTCCCTTTCTTTTAATTCTGTAACATCTCACCTTAAGTAGAATATCAAGCCGGTTGCTATGCTAACCCGTTAAGTCACCATCTCTCTCCCTCTTGCGAGGGAAAAAAATGGCTTTCATCGTTTGACGTCACCTGGAAGCTGGCGTAGGAACTCCAACGGGGCTTCGCCCCATCCACCCTCCGTTTTCGCGTGTTACACACACCACGGTAGCCCATGGAGTGACACTGGTGTTGCGCTGCTAAATTCGAGGTCGCCAGTTTGATCCCGGCAGTTGTGACCGCATCTCAGTGGGAGTTAAGATACCTATAAAGAAAGGGGCCAGACAAGGAGACACAATGTCGCCAATGCTATTCACTGCGTGCTTGGAAGAAGTATTCAAGCTAATAAACTGAGAAGGCTTAGGAGTAAGGATCGACGGCGAATATCTCGGCAACCGTCGGTTTACAGATGACATTCTTCTCGCGTGTTTAGCAACACTAGAGACGATGGAACTTGCAGTGAGAAATAAAAGATGACCGGGAAAAACCTGCATCACCGCTTCTTGATTGGGCCCCACCCACCCATCGGCGGGGAAAGCAGAGTACAGCACTCGGATAATATTTAGCATATGTTATTTAGAGCGGTAGAATAAACACAACATTATAATGCGTGTATTACACCAGTTGCTTAGACAGTCGCAGATTCGTACGCCATTGGACGCACCGCCAGTACATGTGTGCCAGTGACGTATTCACAAGGTTTTAATGCGGTTTGTAACGAGAACCTACGCTGGAGTCAGTGCAGCCAAAGTCATGGTGGGCCATTCCTGATAAGGCATCGGTGCTCGTCGAGCATATTTAGCGGGGTACGGGGAGGCGCGGAGGCTTCTCTCATACAGCTGAGTCGCAGAGAGGGAAAGCACAGAGAACAGATCTCTATGACGTGAGCGTGGAAAAAGGTTTGAGAGGAAGCACTTGCCTAGTGGTGTAGGTTTATACCTCGCAAACCAACTTCTTGAATGGGAGTTGCAATTGCGCTCGTCCTTGCAAGGTGTGTAGACGTGTTAAGCTTCAAGCATCACGTTTCGCACTTCTCAGTACATAGTCTGCACCGCGAGATTAACAGCGTCGCAGTACTGAGAGTGTGATGGGGGGCCATCGCCAAGAAGCTTCGCGTTCACCGATTCCCACAGTGCTTGGGATCCGCGCACACAATGTTTTTTATTCGCAATTCTGAAGAAAGCACTAACAACTCGGCGTTCCTCTTGATAGTGTCCCCCTTAAGATTGTCCGTATTTCCGTACGCAAGTTGTGACGTCACTTCAAGGTCGCGCCACGTACGGCGCGCAGCGCCGAGAGCTTTCGTCCCGTCCGCGCCAGGAGGAGAAAACTCAGCGTCGAGCGCGCGTCTGACCGCGCACGAGCGTCACGAGCGAAGCGCTGCCGGCGCCACGAAAAGCGCGCACCGTCGCGGTCGGGACCGTGACCGGGCGCCCCCCCCCCCCTCCCGACGCCGGCGCGTGACCGTGACACCCGGCCGCCGTGGGCACGAAGCCGTCTGGCAACCGGTCGGGTGCCTAGTGGATCCCCTCAGAGTGGGGGACTAAAGCGAGGCATACCGCTCTATAGGTCGACGCGGAAACCAGGAGCAGTTCTATAAAAGCGAAAACGACGCTTCATACATTTTAAATGCCTATTGTTTTTATCCCGCGCATTATTTTGAGCACGACGATATGCTTGACGCCGCATACACTTTTGATACCCGTCAAGCACCGTTGCCAGAGGTCCCGGATTTTAATAAGTTATAATGACACCATATTGACGATGATTTACTGATTTACACTGACGAGACAAAGAGTTTTGTTCAAATCGGAGAATGGCGGAGAAGCGTATGGTAAATATACATATATTTGTCTTTTCCTTTCTGGCTACACGCCTGCCGTGCCATAAGTAAGCACTTTTCTGAGTGATTGATGGAGTTTAACGTCCTTAAGAGACCGATATAGAGACAACCGGAAGCAGAGAGAGAGAGCCCAACTAAAATAAAATGCTCGGTTCGGTACCTTGTACTGGTGCATATATGGGACAGGCACGCATGGACAGGCTAGAAGGAAACTGGGAGAAGAAAAGAGAGAGGCTGTTCTCATATACACAAGGAAGGCTGCCGCCGATGCAAGTTAACACCAGTAGGCGCATCCGTTAGCAGGTTGCGGTGTCGGCTTGTCGGTTTATCATCTTCGAATGTTAGCGCAGCGCAAATAAGACGAGGACACGAGAAGAACACGTGAGCACGCAGAAACGGCGCTGACTTCTAACAGGCTGTCTTTTACGAGGTACAACATAGCGTATTTATACCATTTGTCTAGGTTATCCAGAAAGCTTTTACTATACCAAAAAAAGTCGTCTCGCTCCCATTTACGCCTATACAGTAACGGTATCTTCAAAATGGGAACCACAGCTATGCATTTCTCGCAATCAAGAACACAAATCCATCTGGCGCCGTTGTCCCTCCGTTGCCGGAAATGTAGCTGCCGTCCCGAGAGGGAAGGCCGAAAGCAATATGAAGCCAAGCAACATTACCCGGTCACGTGAGATATTGTTTTGGGGACCCTCCTTTCAGTATCGACGGCATGCGATGTTCTGTTGTGAACGCAGGTGCAAGTAAACAAGACGCCTCCGCATTTATCTCCCGTCGGAATGAGGTCCACGCATCAGGGAATCATACACACGACCTCGTGTTCAGGTGGCAGAGAATTCGTAGCACTCTCCAAGTCAGCGCAACAGGTAGCGCCCTTCTACATACATGCGTCGCAAGCCCTCTGTTTACAAACGCGTAGCCTGGCATGCTGCCGGCGCGCCGCAGGAGGAGCGTTGTTGCGACGCACAACCGCGGTGGTGAATGATTGGTTGTACGGCGAACAATTTGTAAGTCTTGCCATGGGATAAAGATTTGTATTTTGTTGTACTCATGACCTTTGTTTATCTTGCTTTTGTTGTGCGGACGCATCACGTAATACAACCTTGCCGTAAGGTCAGCGCGCTCAAGCGTGATCTAAAAGAGCACCCCGCTGCGTATCCCCACTTCTTGTGCATAGCCATGGAACGCGCAGCAACGTTTCGGTGACAGATGCTGCACCAGTGCCATGTCAACTCCGATGTACTGGCGCGTTGCTCTTTGAGCGAAATGCACCAGTGCACTGGCAGCATTCCACTATTGTATCGTGCGTCAGGCATTAACATTAAATATAGGCGTATCGGTCCGCGTAAATGCAGCCGACAGCACAGGCGGCGGCTACGCAACAGCCAAAGAAGGAGGTTATTGTTCTGCTTCCGCTGACAGAAGCTGGTTTGCCCAGATACGCTCTTGCAACGTTAGCTCGGTCGCGGACCCAGTACCGAACACTGTGCCTTGCCACCTCTCCCCACCCCTCCCCCCCTTACTCTCCTTTACTTCCAATCTCCAAGCGCGCGGGTCCAAACAAATCGGCAGGGAATCACCCTCGCACGGCACGCACCACCACCGAGACGCGAAAATCACAGCGTGCCAGCGTTGACCCGAATATTTCTGGCCACTTGTTCGCCCCAACGACGCTACTAAGCAAGCGTCAACGCCCGGCTGTAGCTCGAAAATAGGAGCGGCGACCGCACGCGCGCACTCGCGTGAGTGGCTGTGTGCTCCGTGCAGGCAGCAGCCAAGCCGAAAAACGACAGTCGGCCCGCTGTCGACGACAAAGAAAGAAAAACAAAAAGAATAGTTCTAAGGCAGTGAAGCATTCGAGACGGGACGGGTTCTCAGCTTACGCGCCGAATTGTAAAACCGAGGGGAGTCGTCCGGCGGGGCGCCGCATCAAAATTTGTTCGGCGGCCGGGGAACTGGAGCCTACAAGAAAGAAAAAAAAAAAGAGACAGACAGAAATAAACCAAACGAATCCCAGCTTGCGCATGCAGAGCGAAAGAAACGGGATGATCGCCGAGGACGCACCTCGTAACGGCGGGGCCAGCAAAAATAAGAGGGATAAAAATGCAAGGTAAACCAAGCCGAAATGCACCTGGAGGGTTAGATGCAGAGAGAGAGAGAGAATATGGGGTGTTCCACTAAAACTGTGCTGCGGTGTGGAAGTTGTGTGATGGTGCCAGCGAACCAGAGGCGCGACTGTTACGGATGCACGGCGGTTCGCAGAACGACCATTGTGGCACCTACTTATTTTCACGACGCCGAATGCGAAAATCGGCCTCGAATATTCGGCCATCTCTTACGATCTCCTTTCTGGAGATATTAACGCTTGCTCCGAGAAAATAAATAAATGAACGGACATTGGCCGGCCCTGCCGCCACCATATATCTTCACATGCATCCCCGAATGGCCGTTCCATTTGCTATAGTTCTTTCTCTACATTCAGCTCTTATACTCCTTAGCCTTTGTAATGCTGTACTATCGTGCTTAATCAACCTTGGCCTAGTATATGCAATGTTATCTAAAGACTCGACGGATTGTTACCGCAAACCATGTGCCAGTCTTTGGTGCCAAGATGGAGTATAGAAAGATAAAAACGGGCTCATACGTGTATTTATAGATGCAGTCACCATGGCCCCACTTTCCAAAGGATATTTTAATAATGTGCTTCACGGGCGGTAGTGCTAGGTGACGCGTAGATGAAGATACGATTATCAGTGCGGGGATGGCCAAGACAACAATGTAGCGGCTTGGACACGCTTGCGCTCATACTACACTGGCTGCAGTGTTGTGCTGCGTTTGAGATCTTGCCTTATAAATATAACTTGTGCACACGATAGTTCCTCGCCCCCATAACAAAATAATTTTTTTCATCCATACATTCAACAAATCGGGACGCCGGTTTTTGAAACGTGAGCCCTTTAAGAAGCTCTGAAAATATCGGATGATGAGTGCGGTGAAGACGCGGGAGATGGGGAGGGGGGGGGGGGGGGTGTGAAGCCACCGTGCGGAAAGGTGAGGTGGAATGGGGAATCCGCTGCCGCAAGCAATGCAACGGACTCGCTCATGGACAGCACAGTGCGCAAGCCGGATGAAGAGCCTTCATCACTCGGACTTCCCACGGAGGCAACCTCTCCTATAAGTGCTATCAGGGCGTAGTGTTGCTTCACTTCGGTAACGGCATTTCGAACCTGGCCAACAGCTTTGGAAGCTCACAAGTGAGCAGTCCTTCAAGATGTCCCCTGCTCTCAAAAACATAAACGAGACGACGCGACGAAAAATGCGCACTGCGAAGTCGCAGTAATCTTACGGGACTTTGGTAAAAGAGATCGCCTGCGCAAGGGAGGCTAGGTGCTGCCTTCTAGATCCATTATTATTGGTGCATAATTTCCTACCTTTCCTCTCGCCCATTACAGCGGAATTGCGAAAGCCTAATTCTTTATTGAACTGAAATAATTTGCTTGCTTCGCTGCAACTATTTATTGTCAAGTTTCACTTCAGTTGGCAGTGAAGTTTGACAAGAAAAACGGGTTCAACAGTGAAATGAATTGCACCGAAGACTTTTAAAGAGTGAAATGCTCAGACTCCGTACACTTTGTCCATGTCTGTTGCCCAACTCATTGCTTCCGCCGATGAAAAGACTGCTGAAGAACAGCAGACGCTCCGGAGGTAGCAAGTACGACGCCATTTTGAAAAGGCCGCATGACGACGATTTTTTGGCTTATCTGATTGGCTGGCGGAGTAACACAACCACGCGTGGTCCGTGTGCCTTGGTTGACAACTGCTGTTCTTTTTTTTCAGTTGTATTCTACTGTAGTAATCTTTATTTTACACTTTCGCTTGTTTACTTGTTCTTGGCAGCAATCCATTTGACGTGGTTCCTTGTTTTCCAAGTAAGGGAGAGGTGTATCTCACAGGCGTACCTGTGAAATACACCATTGTGGCTTTACGCGTCTCTATGGCGAATGTTGGGCGTTATTCACATTTGTACTTGTAATCGTACCCCCCTCTCCTCATTTGCATAGAAATGTTATCTTGGCATGCCTCTCCCCCCCCTCGAAGAATACTCTGGGTACGCGTCTGACAACAGGGTTCAGTTCTTGCGGTGAGCGTACAGAAGGCTTGGAAAAGAGACAAGGACGAGGCCACGTCGACGGTGGTTTTGCGTTTCGTTGGCACCTACCGCACATGGAGTGATCAATTTTAAGTTTTACAGAATTTTCAAGAATACCTAATGGCAGGTAGCACATAATTCCTTTCCTTGAGCTGTATTTTTTTCAAATGGCGGACAATACTATCACGCGAAACCTAAACACATTTCCAACTAATTAACAAAAATGTACTGATTTGTTTCCTAATTATTTACCTTACGGCACATATTGCAATTGACTGGTTGTAACCGGTGAGCTTGCTAGGCGTATCCACTTAAAATGTATCTCCAGGAGGACACCAGTTTCAATATATAAACTCCCGAAATGTCGGACGAAATACATGGGCGTCCCAGTTGATTTTGCGCTTCAATGCATAAAGGTGCATTATTGTTAAAAAGTAAGTGGAACAACGGTGCATTTTTACGGCGAGTTTGATGGCGCATATCTCCGAACTAGTATCATTCTCGAAATTAATTCCAAGTGGATACGCCTTGCAACCTTACCGGTTTCAATTCGTGACTTGCAAGATGTGGCGTAAAGTAACTAATAAAGAAGTTAAGTAGTGCGTTTTTAATTAGAGACAGAAATGTTTCGATTTTTCTTTAGAGCACTGTCTGCATCCCTGAATAATCCAGCTCACATACTAGAATTATGTTATCTGCAATAGGCAATCATTAACAGTTCCGTAAAACTTTAGAATGCTGACCCTCTATTAATATGTACAGAGCTCAAAAAGAAAGCTGGCAGAACGCGAGCGTATATAGTATAATTGGCTGTTATACGTCTGTGCGAGAAATACAAACAAAAAATATGGGTCGGTTGTTCATACTTTAGCAGCGGTAGAAAGAGAAGCAGAAAATGACCCCCGGGTATAATGGAGGCGCGAGGCCAGGAGTGAAGAAAAATCGGCCCTGTCCGCCCAGAGGGGAAGCACTGCGTACAAAACGAAACGCACGCGCGACTTTAGCACGCCGCTCTTCCCTTTGTGTAAATCCCGCGCGTAGCCCTTTATACACCGGTCATCTCTTTTCACGCACGCATTCACACAGCCCCACAGGACGCGTGTGTAACTTCAAAAATTTTTTATTCGATTCTAGAACCGACGGGATTCAAGGTGCCGAAGTCCATGAGCCAAGCAAAGGAAGTAAAACGGCATATATATAGAAACATAAACGCAAGACCGAGACAGTGATGTCCCGGAACTGTTCCGAACGCCCTTCAAAGTTGAAGGCCCGGTCGCCTTATACAGCTTTGGGGAAGTCAGTCACTTTGAAGCGGATCCATTAGGCGGCCCTTTTTTTACGGCGGGCACCTCTCCTAGCTTTCTTTTTTTTTTTTGCTTCCTCTTGGCGTGTGTGCCAGCAACAGTGTTATATTCTGCGCTCTGTTCCGTCTGACCCCCCCCCCCCCCATCTCTCTCTCTCCCGCCGCGTTACCTGTCTGTGTTTTCTGCTCTGCTTGAAGCCGACCTCCTTGTGCCATGGCGTGGAGGATCGAGATGCACTTTCGTCGTCTGCATTTTGCTTGGTCAGAACGGGGGCAACACGATAGTAGTAGTAGTAGTAGTAGTACTAGGAGGAGGAGGAGGAGGAGGAGGAGTAATCTGTTATTTAGTTAATGGGCCCAGGGTCAAATTTGAGATATGAATACTGGCGTTCGGGTATGGTAACATAAAAACTAAGCAAGAAAAAGCAGCAACCAGAGAATGGAAGTAAAAACTACTAGGAGATCACCAAGAAACAAAGGAAGAACATTTGGTCGCAATACAAGGAAGAATACATTAAAATTAATATGACAATTATGAAAAGAAACTGTGAACCTTCAGCAAAAGGCACGGCAAATAAACAAAAAAGCGAAAAAGACACTTAACTAGGCCCAAGCAGGCGGTCAAAATCAGTGACGTCACGGCGAGCAGTTGCGGGAATTTCAGGGCCGTATCGTGTAACCTGTGTTTCAGACCTCCTTTCGCGGTAAATGTAGTCTTCTTGGTGTGGTAGTAGCGTAGCCTACTAATACAAGTCAACCTATGTATTTGTTTAGTGTCCTTTTAAGGGATCATGCAACCTGGAACCGAACGTCACAATAGGACTTTGTCTCTGACCATCGCGAATGACTTCCAAGTTCGACGCTGCTTGCGTTGCCTGCGAAGAAATTCGGCCTTTTCACGATTCCGGTAAATTCGGTACGCTCGCGATGCGTCTGCGATAGTATGCACCTGCCCAGATTGCCGAGCGATATATCTCGATTAAGGAAGGCGAATAATTCGCCGAACTGCTCCTGCATCCGGCTAGTTGAGAAAACCAGCACGTTCGAACATTTGTCAGCATTACATGCAGTATTACGGCACGTGCCCACACACACAAAAAAAAACATTAATTTTCTTCCCTCTTCCCCTCCCTGCCCCCCTACGCGCAGGTGAGCATACCATAGCGTATTAAGTGCGACCTTTCACTGTAAGAAGAGCGTGTATCGCTTCAAGTGCGTCTTCTTTGCTTGTTTAGTACGTTATGTTATAGTTCTATCATTTCTAAGTTTGACAGCCGTGATTTACTGTAGAACGGCACGTCCTTAGCGTTTCCGTAGTGCTGGAGGTGAATACCCTCAGAAGGCGCTACAGAGACCAACAGTGCAAGTCGTAAGTGAGGTTCGCACTGAGGAGGGCGAAGTGTTCCGTGACAACTTTAAGTAACACAGCATAGTTTGAACATAAGTGATTGCTTGCTGCTCTGGGCACACAAAGTAGTAAATATACGGGTAGTTCGCGCTTTCATTTCAGAAAGAACTTATTCACTTATTACCCTATCTCCTTTCCTTGTCGTTCGCTATAATTTTGGTCTTCTATAGGAGGAAACAGTGTTTGGAGCATTTGCATTCATGAAGTAGAAACATATATGAACGAATCTTGTAATGACCGGCTCATTATGAACGCGGGATGTGCACAGATCTCGAAACGTCGATCTTCGTGTTTTTGACAGTGGTCAGTGACGTGTTGCACTAATGAAGCAGAAGATAGCGACGTATTAGTTCCTCAGCGGAAACAACTCGTTTAACTGCAATGACAAAAATAGAAAAACGTCAGTGCATCTTGTCGGTTGTATAAACGATAAACAATGAGCACCAAGAAAATGTCCTTAGGCAAGAATACGTATTTGAATTTGTTTCGAGGAAAGGGCAATCCGCGTTACATATATATATATATATATATATATATATATATATATATATGTTTGTGTGTGTGTGTATGTGTGTGTGCGTGCGTGTGTGTGTGTGTGTGTGTGTGTGTGTGTGTGTGTGTGTGTGTGTGTGTGTGTGTGTGTGTGTGTGTGGCTGCGCGCGCGAGCGAAAGAATAAAAGGCTAAATGTAGCCACTGTGTGCATGTGAGCCGTAAGTTAAACAGAAGAGACGAGAAAACTCAAAAACTATAACGCAGTGTAAATTGCACATAGTACAAAAATATTAGAGTGGACTAAATAGACTTCGAATGACTTTTCTTTTTTTTTCTCTCTTTTTTTGCCACAGAAATACGTGTGCTCAAGCGTCTAAAAGAGTGTGCAGCGCACAGTCTGCGTAGCTTCACGTAACTGTATAAGTGCATATAACTGAACCCTCAAAGGAACACCTGACGCCGTGAAGAACGTGCACGGCGTCGTCCTCTCGGGGCATTCGCCGAAGGTCGAATTCGGTGACGAGTCTCAATCCTCGACAGGACGCCTTCAGCTTCTGACGCGGCTGTCCCTCGACCCGGTAAACCTGCGCGACGCACAAAGCCACGGAAGCGGCTGCTGCGAACTGCACCATTCCTGCCTTTCTTCTCGGAAATTCCGTGCAGTAGAAGCTGGGCAAGAATCGACATATATGCGTAAGCGCCATCCGGTAAGTTCAACTATGACGGCCTCCTGTCATGGCAGTTCCTTTATCGGACAAATTGCGAAAGACTATATAAAGCCTCTTGGAGGAAATGTACACTTTGTTCTTCCACTGCCATATATATATCACATTAGTTGTAGGGATGTTCTACGCGTTTAAAGGACTTCACTGAGCGACATCGGACCTTGCATTACTACAACCTTTCAGTATTCTAAACGTTGAATTGAAAATTTTTGTTTATATATTCTTAAAACAAAGGTGCGAAATTCCACCGCGTTAGGTTAGTGGAGAAATACGCAAGTAATTTGCGCGGTTTTAATAGCTATCCTCGAGTCAGAGCCTTGTATGTGACTGACCGGCATCCTTTTTTCATATAGCTACAAGCCGCTTATCTCGTTTACGAAGCGCTTTATGAATTTTTCACCCTCTTATCTGACGATCGAGAGGTAGCTTTAACGACAGTGCGCATTTTCTAGTTAGCAGCGCGTTATTTTGTTCATCGAAGAACACGCATTCTAGAATTTTCTGCGCACATATCCGCTTGCGTTGCACCGAATTCGCAGGTGGGCAGTTGTCTCCTGCGGGCCTTCGGCGCCGCGCTTAAGATACGGCGTCAGTTCCGGCTGATTCTTGAATAAATTCGCGCTCTCGGAGCGACCAGCGCTTCTCAACTGCTGTTATCTATTACGCGTTGCGAAGTGCGCCAGCGCTTGAGGAAGCTCGTTTCTGGCCGCTGCCTGGGAATAGCTTGACTGGCGTGGTCCTGAAAAACGACCATGGCGAGCAAACAAATGAGTTTTCCGCCTGCCTTAGAACAAGGCAGCAGCAAGAACGGTCGAGCGTGCCACAACGAGTTGTTAGGGCCATACGACAGTAAGGATTTACATTCAGCGCGAACAGAAAAGTAGAGAAAAGAAAGAAAGAACAACGGATAGACTAAAGCAAAAAAGGAAAGGGTGAGTGACACCTCCTCTGCTATAATGTACAAAGCTTGGTTTTCTATGTGGGCAGCATGCCAGTGCACGTTCTTGTGGATTTGCAGTAGACGTACGTTACAGTCTAAGCTTGCGATTTATCAAGTCCGTGTAGCCATGCATGAGTCAGAGTTTGTATAAGAGTGAACTTTTTTTTTCCCTGCAATGAACACCAACAGGCGCCGCGCCGCAGGCCCAGTAAGGTGCTTTGTGAATCCATTTTTACTCCCACCTACAGAACCTCTGGGATCCCAATAAAGAAAAGAGAAATGGAGATAGGGGAGAGATATGTAGGGGGTTCGTTCGTTTCGAAACATTAATGATTTTTCAAACTGTCGCTTTCGAGCCTCGTCTGACATTCCCTGTCGCTTTATTATCCGCACATAAACTAGAGTGCAATAAATAAGCAAAATCATCCGAAAGGAATATTTTGAAGACAGACAGGGAGAAAACCCCTCTCACGAACACGTGCCGTGTAGTGTACTGTACTCAGATTGCGTGCGTCGATCACGTGACTGCGCAGGGTTCCCCCAACCAGCAGCCGCCCACAATTCTTGCCGCTGCCGCTTGCTTAGTTAACGCCCTGCCGTTGTCAATAATAGATGGCGTGCGGGAAGCCGCAGGTTCCGTTATTGCTCCCACGAGATCGGCAGGGCGTGAGGGCGGTGTGGGCCGCGAGATGTGGTCGGCTGGCGACAGGCAGGCGCCGATGCCCGGCGTAGGGCCGGCACATGTAACGCCAGGCTGCGGATGGAAAAGGAACCATGCCGACACGCCGTCGCTGTGCGTGCAACGACGCTGAGGCCCCGAATGTTCGATTACAAGGGCTACGGAGTGGAAAGAGAACTGACTGTCGGCTTCGTTTTACGCTGTCAATTCTTTTCCGTGGCCCTGGACGTCTCCTTTGTTTATGTGCTGTAGGAAAAGTGGCGACAAATGAGGTAGTCGAACCTCGGCTCCCATTAGCTTGGCGCTGTCTGGGTCATTGTCACGTGATCGATTTTCCTTCTGGCAACAAGAGAGGCCAAGTGTCCCCGTCATAACTGTTCACCATGCTGACTGCAAACCACAAACCAGCCGAACATCGTTCTCTAGTGTTTTTCACTTTGTACAGGATGAAGACTTGGTAGAAATACGACATCCTTGCCCGCTTTCCGACACCTTTTCTTGGAGTGAGTCAGGCGTAAGACACCTATGTACTCTTTCTTCAAGACCGTATACTCTTCCTTCAAGAGTGCAGACGCTTTACATTGCCGAAGGGCGCAAGCCGGGCTCTTTAAGGCAGCTTCTGTGGTGCGCCATAAGTTCGAACGTTTCGGGGAAGTGAAATAACTCTCGTATTCACCACCTAGAGGTCTGGAGTATGGGGAACGCCGCGGGGACTGAACCACAGAGGGGAACGACATATACGGTGAACGCGCAGAATATCCTGTAAATGTTTCACAAAGCATTTAAGTACGTCGGCGAAACAGCAACACCATCGTCCTGAAAAATTGAGGCAGGCGTGGCAGTGGCATTTTGAATGGTTGTCGAATGCCCGTGCTTTGACAGCGACCGAGAGCGCCACCACCACTGACAACAAAAACTCCTCCTCCTCCTCCTCCTCCTACTACTACTACTACTACTACTACTACTACTACTACTACTACTACTACTACTACTACTACTACTAAACAACAACCACAGTGACGACAATGATGAAGACGACGATGAAAACAACAATTTTTGACCATGTGGTACTTCTCGGTGATAAGGACCTCGGATAAGGACCGAATTCACGAGACCTTTAATTCACAAGAACTGTTTTCACTAGCCGACTTTCTTTGCTGCTGATATATTTGCACATGAGTGCTATTTGGAGCTAGTTGGTTACACATACACATACTGAACAAACATTCAAGCAAGAGGACTACTAGAAGACGACAACACGGGCGCTGTCGCCTTCTCGTGTTTCTGTTGCTTGTGCTGTTTGTTCTCTAATACATTCGCTTTCCCCACTGATCAGTGGGTGTGCTCTTGAACCACTCCAGGTACTAATCACTTTCTGAATAAATGCCCCAGTGCCGAGTAGTAGCCAAGATGTTAGTTCATCTGGGCACGCCTTCGTTGGCTTAAAGCGACACTTCTCAAATATTTGCGTGACAACAGTGCCATCAGAACCGAGGTCCCTCGCTCACCCTTACCTCCCACCTCGTTCATTCCCTCAATGACTCCATTAGTCAACCATCCAATCAACCAGTCTATCAACAAGGGAATTGCCGTTACGAATACAAGCGAGCGTATTCACTAAGTACTTCGTACTCAGATCAATCTAGCAGACCGTGAGTGAAGTTATTAGCGCTTGCGGAGCCAATTACAAGCACTTTTTTTTTTCCAAACGAAAGAAAAGATTTGTGAAGTGGGTCCAAGTTTTCTTTCCAGGGAAAGCGGCTTACCGACGATTTACCAAAAAAATAATAATAATAATAATAAAAAATAATATAACTCAATAAGAAATTTTTGCAACACTAAAATATATCGGATATCTTGTGCAACGCAGCTCCAAGAGGACCTTATGAGTTGTGTTGCTCTCTGACGATGCTTCCGATGCACATAATGAAGCTGTGCGACCTCCCAATAGACGCATGCGAACTATCGAGGTTAGACGCTCCGTTGATTCCGAAGGCTGCTTTATCGGGACGAGCCTGTGGGTACCATGGAAGACAAGATCGATTAGCTCCAGGGACCTGCGGTGTCAAACCTATTACCGCGGTGACATGCGCGCAGCTCAAATTCGCGGGTCGCAAAGCATCTGACTACAGCCCGCCTCGCAGTGGTGGTGGTGAGTCACGTATGCGACAGGGAGCCATATTGCGGACCTGAGGAGTGGGCTACGTTTTTATCTCGGGAGGGAACGAGGGAAATGCCAAAAGGGGCGGGCGGGTGCGGATCAGCTCGGGCAGCGCAGAAGTGCTCACGTGCCGGTGCCTGCGTTTTTTGCGTGCTGGCGTCGGCGGACTGAATAGCACAAACAGCCAGAAGGGGTTCGGGCGAGAGTGAAGCGTTTTGTGCTGTCGTACATACGCGCACCTGGGCACCAAACCACCGCGCGCTTGTTCCCACACTTTGAATTACGGTCGCTTCCCTCGCTCTCGTGACTCTATGCATCATCGTCCGCCGGGTGGCGGGTATCGATTTTCAGCGTCGGTGTTCTGTGTCCCTCTCGCCGACGTCGACCGTTGGTTGCTCAATGCTGTTACACGAGGCGGGCGGATCATCTTGCTCGCACGATTTGCAGCGTATCGCTTTATCCTGCGACATAGCTTGGGATTAAAGAAAAAATCCAAACTTCGTAAATGTGGCAGTCGTGAACGTTATACACTACCAGTGCGCCTGATTATCCGCCCTTCATTAATACTGCCGTTATATACGCCATACTGCGACAGGCTACGGGGCTAAGTGAGATTTATTAACTGTAAATAACTTGCAATATCTGCGCGGCGCAAAATGAC
Source organism: Dermacentor albipictus (assembly GCF_038994185.2). Classification (NCBI taxonomy): domain Eukaryota; kingdom Metazoa; phylum Arthropoda; class Arachnida; order Ixodida; family Ixodidae; genus Dermacentor; species Dermacentor albipictus. The sequence goes on along the minus strand of NC_091823.1, from coordinate 14,418,975 downwards.
ATAGTTTGGAATTTTTCTATACGTGTACCATGTCGCTTAAGTTGCACGGCTTGTGCCTCACCGTCGCTGTCGTGATTATAACTGTTAATGTGATAGTAAATTAAGCTATGACAGGAGCTACGCCTAAACAACTAATTATCGTCATAGCTTTAATGAATGTTTCTTGGATGACAATAATAAAATGTAATATGGCGACCCCGTAATGAATCGCCGGAATGAAATGATACAGCGTCTGGCCTGTTCAGGCATGTCGCGCCTTCCATTTACTGGCATGCGTTCTGCATGCCTGTACATCATTTGCGCTGTGCGCGCCATGTTACCGCCGCAAGCAATAACTCTTCTGCATACAGCGGAGATAGGACACTGCCGGAATGCCAAAAGACGACGGATAAGCTTGTCTGCTCGAGACCACACCTGAAAAAAGCGAAATATTCGAAACATTAATTAATTAATTCATTCATTCATTCATTTACAGAATACTGTAGACCGATCCTGCACACCCAAACATGCTGAAGTAGAGTACATGTCTTTACAGTACAAGCCTTTACAGAAACAGTACAAGCCTTTACAGAAAGTCTGGAAAGTCAAAATGCTATACAAGGGCTTTTAGACACAAGATAAAGTATAGTACAGAAAACGCAACGTTATTACACCGAAATCAGAGCAAATCATCAGTTGTAACCCAAAATTGTTCAATTGAGCAAAGAGTGTCGTCAGTGGTAAACACGTTGCGAGTCAATGAATTTCAGTCAGAGATGTGAGGCACCGACTCTATCTCCGACAAGTGGGAGAAGACCCTACGAAGCCCGCTACTCCAAGACCAGCGATGGGCCGTCCAGCGGGCTCGCGCAGCGGCCGCCAGGTACTCCCTGTCGGTCCCTGCGTGGGAGACGCCCACTCTGCGCTGACGTGCGTCCTGCAGGACCTTTATTAATGTTTGCTCAGTCCGATATGAGGCGCCATTCGCTAATATACTTTGCTACGCAGCCGCGCTTCAAGAATTTTTTTGTCGGGGGTGTGGTTGCGCAAAGCGCGGCGAAGATCATGAATTCTATCGCAATTAGCAAACGTGACTCCGTAGTGTTGGACGCGACAACAACTTTCGCGAAAAAAAGCAGCTCGAATGTATACTGTATAACAATCGTATAGAGAGCTTCCGCAGCACGGCGTAAACTCCCATAACTGAGCAGTTTCTCTGCTACACAGGAAAATACTGGACAGTGGCTGCCAGGCACGTTCGGTCCCATTACCGTTGCCAAGTACCATTCCACTATCTCCGTTTCCCATAAAACATCGTATAACGGCCGGTATTCTTCGTTTGGCGTCGAGATGTTTTCCATATTACCGCTCTAGCGCGAGCACTTATATGGCGCGATTAACGGACTCGCTACGTTACGGGGTGCGGTCGCCGTAACTCATGTCTGCAGTTTCTAATTTCAATCAGTATATATATAGTGTACGAAGCAGACATTCCAAAGCTGCACAGTGCCTTTAATATAGTTATCAAACGGAAAGAAGAAAAATAGAAGGTTGTCATATTTTATACGCCCCGCTATGAGTTCGATGAGCTATATAAAGGTATACGCATCCATTTGTCATAACCATATACTTACCGTATGCGCACTGAGAATATTTCATGTGCCTTATCAATTGTACAAAAAATACCTAGAAACTCGGCCGGACGAAGCGCGTCCTGTTGACTGCTCTTGAAGCATATCCTGTTCGCCGAAGGAAGTTGGAAATGCGATGAAGAACCAAGAAGTGATAAGTGGCAGCGCCCTTACGAAACAAAGTTTTCCGGACCCACAAGCGCTGAATCCAATAAAATTTAGAGCGAAGGTCTTGTTCTAAATCCTTCCTCTTCCGATACTAAGGTCACGACCTTGTGGCCGGCGAAAAATAAAATGGCGAACTAGGTGACCAGGATGCAAGCTTGGCTTAGTTGGTTCGACGTTCTCTAGCTGCGGTAGAGCAGCACGAAAGACGTGCGCCAAAAGAAAGACGTAAGAAGCGTTTGTCCAGCGCTTTCTTTTCTGTCCATGTCTTTCGCGCTGTTTTACGGTTCCTAACTGCAGGGTGCAATGGCTAAGAAGGACAACCTGCACGCAGGTTCACTTGAACATGGCCAAATAGAGGAGACGATGCGCCCCGAACGTGAAAGAAGCCCGCGAAGGAATACACGCGAAGTGCCTCGAGCGGCCCGTCATGCGGCACTTTTGCGTGTATTCGCGGGCTTCTTTCACGCTCGGAAAAACACCTTTACGTAGCGTGCATTGAGCAACAGAAAGCTGTATCGGCAGTGCTTCATGTTGCTCTACAATTTCCTTATTGACACTTTTAATCTACTTGTAATACTTGAGAAGTTAATTAATTAATTAAGACTAATAATATAATTGGTCGGAATGAAAAGAAATAATAAACTGGGTATCTCCAAGCGACGGCAAGCAACATGACCGTGGTTCTGTCCAGCTACGTGGCATTTGCATATCTTTAATCTTCGCCACAAGTTACGTGGGACGCCCTGTATAACCATATAAGTTCTGTAGTTGCCGTTCTCCTTGAAGGACTGCAGGAAGTAGTGCCGCTTCCTTTCCCCAATTGTTCTATCTTTCTCCCTCACGTGGCAATTAATGAGCAAAAGCATGTCCGCCAGCGGCGCCCTGTGCGAGAGGGTCCTGAACTTGCTACCTCACGTCGTTTGAATCGCGGTTTTGCGCAAACAGCCTGTATACATTGTAATAAAGATAACTAATAACTAACTAAAGCTTTTATGCGACCAGGCTGTTCGCATAATAGCTTTCGATAGTTATTAGTTATTGTCTCCACATTGGCTGCCAGGGCCGGTCGAAGCGCAAGAAAGGCTTTCGCCCTGCAGTAGACTTAAAGATAATGATTGCGGTGACGTATAACGTTAAATGGGGCTATACATATATTGCGTGCGCACACGCCTTTTCTTTTCTTTTTTTTCGAACAAATGTTCAGTTATAGTCGGTGCTTTGTGAGTGCCCTCTTTCTCCGTTCGCGACTGCGCGTTTCACGCGTGGTTTCGGCGGATAGCCGTAGGACCACAAGCGAAAGACAACTTCCTGCGAGTCATCCGTCGTCTGACCGCAGCAATTACGCGCTCCACGACAAGTAATGGGGCGGACCACCAGCCGGGGTGGTGGTGGTGGTGGTGCTGCAAGACGGCGACAAACCGCTGCGACGTTGCGAAGAGCGTTGATGGAGAGGGGGAGAGGACGCCTCCAGCTAGAGCAATAGACGTTTCAAAGACCGAAAATTAAGGCGCCTAATGAAGGCGCCCCTTTGAGAAACGCCCCGCAACTTATTCGCGGTAATGCGGCAGTCGATTGGGGACGCCAGAAGGGCGCTCCCCGCTCGCTTTCCGCGGCTGGGACATCGTTCATCGCTTCGTCCGCGGGACTCGGCGCGGCGTCTGTGCTGGACGCGTCCGTGCATGGTTAGACGCGCTAAGGCATTCCTGCTCGTTGTCTTCCTGCACATAAAAAAGCTGTACGTATTATTACCGGCAGCGGTTCGCGGTGCAAAAGAATACTATACTTGTGGTAAATCATATGTTATGGGAGATTGATTTATGTCGGTTAAGTCCAGGGCTGCAACGCTCCCTTGATGGGCTACATAGCCCTCAGCTCTCATACAACTTTATTGATATTACCCCCGTATTGAGAAATGCGCCTTAACCTGAAGTCCGTGCTCGTCTTGGTCAAGATAACGCCTGGCGTGAGCGTACTCAAGATGCTCATTGCTTTTTCCTCGGGCGACATAAGGTGAGGCGTCATCTTGAAAAAGTGAAACATCGGCTTCAGGTTATAAGGCACATTACTGAATACGAGAGTTAGTGTCCTTAAATTTAATAACCTCACTCGACTTAAATGGAGGCGCAACTTGCTGCCTCATATCTTGCACTACATGATCTGGACGAGTGTTACTCTGTCGTGGGTATGTGACATGTTTTAAGGACTCGACATTCACTTACAACTAAGCTAAGTGAGAGGAAACACAAGCGTCAGCAAAAATAATAAAATTGAGGCTAACCTCTTTTACCTGACGTCAAGTTTATAGTGCCTACGTGTTTTCCTGAATGTAGTCTTGGTTGAAGGTCAATAAGCGGCCCGAAATGACGAGTACAGTAACAGAGTGACAGTACGCGTGGTTTTTGTTCCTGTGCTCGTCATATTGTTCCGCTTGTACCCCTTCGACAGGAATAACCAGCTAGGTCAAAACAATATTTTGCTTAGCCTCGATCATCATTCGTTCTTTCCGCTGGTGCCAACGTTGCGCATTTGCACCCCGTTTTACAGCTGAATATGACTGTCGTATTTTTTCGTTATTTATTTATTTTTATTTATTTATTTATTTATTTATTTATTTATTTATTTATTTATTTATTTATTTATTTATTTATTTATTTGTTTGTTTGTTTGTTTATTTATTTGTTTGTTTAGTAGGTTTCGTCTTTGCGACGTTCGTTTGAAACAGACTTGTACGAAACTGCTCACGTGTAACTCATCACTTGTAATCAATCACATATTACAATAATTTTGTTAATTAGCGATAATTTTGTTCGCTCGGCAACGCTCACTGTAATGCAGTTACTTTTTGCAGTAACCAAGTGCGTGTAACCAGTTACGTTGTTGGCGAGAGAAGCGACGCAGCTTTGAGAGCCTGAATATATGGCGAAAACTGCAGCATATAACGCCCGAGATCGTGCCACGGAGCAGCCACATGCGAACGTGCGTGTATTTGTTTCCTCACCTTAAAGGGACACTAACGGTTGCTATGAAGTCAAATTAAAGTGATAAAGCAATACTCTAGAACGTCTAAGGCGTCAACATAATCGCAAACAGAGCTTTAGTAACCGAGAAATTGAGGTAAATGCATGGCACGATTTGAGACCCCCCAGCGACATTCCGGTACTAGCCCGATGACGTCACTTGTACTCCACTATTCGTATTAGAAAGATCATTTCATTAGGTTATAAGACGGAAGAAAATGCTACTTGTCTACTTCTGTTCGATTATACGAAAAAATAACATTTTGGCGTTACCTTCAGTAGTATGGGTGGTCGAAAGGTTTCGGTCTCGCTCGACTCTGCACGCTCGACTCTTCGCCGCGCGCACTTTGTAGTTGCAGTGGATTCGTTATCGCGTCGTGCTGCGGTGGTTCTGCTGGCTCGCGAAGCTTGCATTTGGAACAAGCAGCGAGAATACCACGACCATGTGATGTCGTGGGATGCGCGAACGGTCCGCGGAACTTGGCCAAGGGCAGTTGCAGCGGTGAATCCAACGTTACTTATCACTGTGTGCCAACGAGTGAACCTCTCCGTTCGAAGTGGTTGAGTGCCCCACCTATGCCACAGCGCGCTGGCAAAGAGCCGAAAAATCAGGTATAGTGTGCTCGCTGCACTTTCGTCCAGAGGATTACGAGTTCAGCGCCGACTTACTGAAGTCGTGTGGAGTGCCTTTCAAAGCAGGCCGCCGTCGTAGTAGTACGCAACGACGCCGGCAGCGCGAGCCCTCAGTAGCAGGTCAGGTCACGTTCATCAGCGCTTAAATCACTGAAGTAGAGCCCAGCATCGCGAGCCAATGTGTCGTTGTCAGGGTCGTCCATTGCAACGAGCGTCAAAGTTGGCGTCATAAAATAAAGAATCAGCTTATCGTCGCGCGCTTTCCCTTCCGCTAGCCACCATAGTTCTGCTTTCGCGCTGTTCTCGGCTCTGTCTTGGCTCTGTTTCTGGCCGCGCGTTTGAGCTTTGCGCAGAAAAGCCGTATAGCGCCGTCTGCGGGCGCCGTTTTACTCACGTACGGCGCAACGTCACTATGAGACCATGACGTCACCACTCCTCGATCGGAGGGCGCGCGATTTGAACTGCGCTAGAGGCACGCGGACGCTACAGAACGCATTCTCTCCTAAAATAAATCTCTTATGCGCATGAAACAAGCGTTTCGAGGTTTCTGGGATGGTATTTCAACAGTCCACGTTGACTTACTATTAACTTTTAGTGTCCCTTTAACGCTCGACCAGATGCTGACCAACAAGTTGAACAGGTTCTGGTATGTCTCGATAGCGAACGTCACTTAATTAGGATGTTGAGGCCAGGAAATCGCCCTACAGATTATTTTTCCCCCTTTTCATTGGCTCAACAAGGAGCGTCTTCTCCAAGTCCCAGCAAGAATGAAGCCGCTGCGCTTCATGCAGAACGCAAATTCTGAAAAACTACAACCCTGTACGCAAAGTCACGTTACAACACCGCACTGCCCTCAAGCCCGAACATTGAGCGAACTGGCTAACTTTCCTGCCTTTCCTATCTTTTCCCTCCTCGAACAAGCTTCCAGTGTCGCTGCTGATGTTTTCACAACAACGACAAAAAAAAAAGAGCCCTGATCACCGACGAAACATTTAAAGTAATTTTTATTGCAGATACGCAATGTATGAAGGGCTGCGGATAAGGCACCAGAAGTGCCAGGCCAGCTCGTTTTGTTTGCTATAGTTATGCAATGTTAGTAAACGTTCGGAGGAAACTAACGCAGAAGTAATTAATTACTATCGAGTAATTCCGCAAATAATATTGTGGTGCAGTAATTGGTACCTGTAATCAATTACACTTTTTAATGGAGCAGTTATATATGTAATCGGTTATTTCTTGTTATGTAACGTGTACAAGTCTGATTCAATAAGCTTTTTAGTTGGTTCATTATTCCAAATGAAAGAAGCAGCACAACATATACAAGGACGACAAGGACGAACGGATTGCGCCACTCAAGATACAAATGCGTAGTAAATAATAACTAAATAAAACAGTAAAAAATAAAAAAACAATAGAGAGAGTAATTAGCGTGCAGTGCTTCTTGTCCGTACACAAGATTGAAAACTGCATCATTAACTTTCCAGTGGAATTACTCTTGTCTCTCGCAGAAAACTAAATATGGCATGAGTAACGGTCATGTCGCTCACCACAGGAACGCTGCCCAGCTTCTCGCCTTCGAATTACACGAGTAAGGAAGGCTTCATAACGCGCTCAAATGTCATGGGGCCAGTTTTTTTAATGTGTTCTACTTAAATAATTGGCGTAGGTCGCTTGCACCTCATGTTCTTGGTTTCTGCTGCGACAATAACTATAAGCTGGAAAGTGTGTCGGTTGCATCTGCGCTTTCCTGAAAGCCGTCCTCATACCACTGCGTTCCAATCCTCGGCTTCGATCTCGCTATATAGCAAAAAAAAAAAAAACTTGCCGATCACCCGCCATTGAAATCATGCCTGTGCGGCTATGTGTCATTGAGGGCTGGATGCAATAACCACTCTTTCTATTTTTTTTTCTCACATGGCATTTATTGTATAGAGTGTGACATTATATGCAGGAACTACACAAGCACTATAGCCAACGCACGGCGCATCGATAGCCGGAAAGAGCCCTGTAGAAAGCACGATGCGCACACCTTGCAGCACAAAAAGATATTCGAAGTCTATGCAGCGTGAACGTACGGTCGCGGTGTGGCTACGCACAAGTGGGCGCAATGATCTAATGCCGCGGTCACTACTTTGCTTTGTATGCCCTGTCATTGTCTGTAATTATAGAAGAAAAAAAAACGATGGGACCGGAAATTTTGACTAACAGGAGCCTGGCGCTCGGACTGCCTCATTACCATGAGCGATGGAGCAATACGTATCTAAGCGGTTGCACCAAAGAAAACCATTCGCACAAGACGGGTGCATTAAGGCGGCAAATGATGGTATAGGAAAACGTAATATCGCCGTCCTTTTACAGATCTCCTGCTGCATCATCTCCGTGTCGGCGCACTCACCGCAGGTGGCAGCTACCCACGCACAGAACGCAGATTCGTGGACATGTAGCTTTTATTTTTCTGCTGCTGTTCACTGTGATATCTGCTTCCGCTCCTGCCTCTGCCGCGCCCTATCTTGTCGCCGCTGCTTCGTTCCGGCTTCTATTTTTCCGGTTTCTCCACGCACCTCGCGCTTGCTCATAACCCGCTGCTGTACATTTACGCCCGTGGCGCACAAACCTTGCCACTCATCTAACGCGCGCAAATGCAAAGGCCAGCGCAGTACAGCGAGGCACAGAATGGCCGAAATGAAGCGAGGAAGAAGCGGTCCGGAGCGCCATGCGTTTCCCCTGATCGCTACCACGCAGTGGGAAATCGCACTGGCCGCTCCTTTGCACCGCCACGTACACATATCCACACCCACTTCGCTGCAGAAGCTAAAAGCTTGCGCAGACAAGTCGTAAAGAAGGGCGATGAACTGCTGCGTTCGAGTAGTAGTAGCGTGCAGACTGCGCGCATTGGCATCTGCATAATAAACGCAACATCACCACTTGCGCACTCTCGGTCAGAACGAATTCTTGAAACGCTCGTTCTTGAACGACGCTTCCCTCTCCCCCCTTGCCCCCCATGTAAATTTACAGGCTCGCAACTCCGAGAAAGAGGCTCATTTGAATACTTCGTATATCCACCATATTTATATTGAGTACGCCCCCTTCCTCCTCTCCCATCACTTCATACAACCTGCCATGCGTGTTAGATTTCTGCCTGGCTCTCAGGCCCGTCGCATCCAGGTATCCCAGGTAGGTAGCATCCAGTGGGTTAGCATCTGTTGCCGATAACGTGCGACCCATCAATTTTCTCGCATCCGTCTTCGCTATATACACCTGTGCATCCAGATCTCGCCAGCATGTACTCTCTGCTTCTTTTTCTCATGCATCTACGTCCGTACGTTTGCGCCGGAGAAGCGCACTCAGATTCGTCACTCGTTGGCAGATACGGCGTTGCCACTGGCGCGACACGACCACCGGTGTGAAAGCATATAAAAAACCGCGCCCACGACAAACGTAACTCGCGTACTATCCTCGAAAGTGCGAGCACCCACGCGCAACGTCGTCGGGTAACGAATGCGGCTTTCTGCGCTCTGGTGGGATGTCGTATTTCACGAGTGACACCTGCACTGCATCATGATACGGACGTGTGATGAACGTGGCATCGAACCACTTGCAGCCGTTCACTCGTCTTGCGGTCATACCAAAATGCGCGATGCGTCCTACGCGTTACGCTCGATGCGTTATAATCGCGACAGCCTTGAAACACTGGGAAGCGCTGCTGCGCGTTTACCTCGGGTTCCTTTCTTTTCCTTTCTTTCTTTATTTCTTTCTTTCTGACCAGCGGCCGTGAAGTTGCCCGTGCGGGTCACGGCCGAAACGATACGCGCACAGATTTCACGGGAATGTTCTGGTGGACGCTCGTAATCGTGCCGGGCATGTGTTCCGGGGCGGGCTGCGAAGGCTTGCGGCGTTGTTTTCGTTAACTCAAGGCCGGGGGACTTGCGCACTGTTTAAACAAGTTCGGTGCCGTCTTTGACTCGGTAGATGCCCACTGATAAAGAACACAGTTATTTGTCTCATGACATACTTTTGGAAAGCAATCGCAAGCTGATTTTCCGTTAACTTTAGTGTCCCATTATAAGCGGAAACCAAAAATTATCGAATCTTTCCTCGTACACTACATTTCTGAAAGCTGATCCTGGCGTACGCGTCTTGGCGGTATAAGATGCGCTAGACTATACGCTTTTCGCCACCTTGACGTTCGATGCCATGAGCACATTATAGTTGACATATAACGGCCAGTTCCTTGTTATCAACTCCGATAAAGTGCTATTGGCTTTTTCGAGGGAGGAGAAGGGAAAGGAGAAAGAGAGAGAATAAACAGACACATCTGGTAGCCTTCGTCACACACAGACAGGGTTTGCGTTATTCTATTCCCCAAAATGATTTGGTAAACACTTCGTACAGAAGAGTGCACGCGTAAAAACAATCGTTGAAGTTAGCTTTATTATTGTGAGCGAAAGGAAGTTGGATAAGCCAATAAAGGAAAAATGGAAAAAGAAAATTAGGCCTTAACAAAGATCCAAGAGAGATGGTTTCCCAGCACTTTTATTACGACAAAAGCTGAGGCGTGCTTCGGATCAGCATCGGTGGCTCATTGACTATGGCGTTTTCCCGGTGAGCAAGAGGTCGCGGGTTCGATTGCTCGCCGATGTGGCCGCATTCTGACGCAACTGGGGGCGGAATGCGAAAATGCTCATGTACTTAAATTTAGGTGCACGCTTACACTAATTCATACACGGGGCTTCACATCCACGAGCTGCACTGACGCTATGAGGGTCGCCGTATCGGAGGGCTCCGTATTAACTTTGACCCCCTTCATGGGCTTGTGTACCTCAAACTGATTACACGAGTGTTCCTAACTGTATTCCACCCAGTCGAAATGCTGCCTCCGCGGCCGGCAATCGAAGCCTCGACCCTTTGTTCAGCAGATCAACGCTGTAGCCGCAGAACTACCACGCCGGATACGGCTACACTGACGTATATTGCATACACCGCCGACTGTCATCGCCTCGACGTGGCATTGTAGCGATGGGGAAGCTAGACCGGAATTCCGGCAGCAACAGTGCGCCTTCGTGCGGGTTTTTCTTCTCTTCCATCTACTTTTCTTCCCCTCCTTCTTCTTCTTCTCGTTTTGTTCGCCGACCGACAGCGATGCGGATCGAAGCGATGAGGCCCGCGAGCGAACCGGCTCCGCGTTTTACTCGCATCCCGGATGCGGCCTCGAGAAAACTCTCTGTATACGTCTCCGAACGGGCGCAGCACAGCGGCTCTCTTCTGGGAAGAGCAAAAATCAGCGCCACTGCACGACGACGAGGACGTCGAACCAGAGCGTCAGAAAATGGCCTCTCTCCAGTGAAAAGCACTTCGGGGATGATCAATGCACGGACGGCGTGGTGCAACCAGGAAGCTCGTTGGCGCGCATCAGGCCAAGCGTGACGGAATTCGCTCGAACTGCGGCTGCCGCCGACGTCGCGCTCGCGACGCGCACGCATCTCGCTCGTGCATGCACGCACGCCAGGCGGGAGTCGCCCGTTCGGAGATGCGGCCCTCGCGTGCCCTTAGAACGCGCGCACAGGGCCCTACGGATAGCGAGTAGAAAGCTCCCTTCGCGAACATCACGCCCGTTACGTCACGTCCGCGTGGTGTGTGTATTCTAAAACGGATCGAAAGCACGAAACGTGACATCAAAGGAGCTATATATATATATATAGACGCACTCCCCTCGCGCTCTCTTGGGCGCGCGATGCTGCTATCGCTGAAGTCAGTATTGTTCACCGCAAGTGTCCGCAACAGCGTTGCAAGGCAAGAACCCAAATGTGGCTCGCATGCTAAAGGCTTCACTGCGTAATTAGAGAGCGAGAACGAAGAAAGCACATAGGCATATAATTATGTCGTAATTAACACACAACCGCGGATACCACGCCTTTTCTCAATCTACTTACACCTCGCTCTGCCTTTCGTTTCACTAAACCATTTCTCTTTCTCTCTCTGTCTACATTTTCCTCCTCCCATTTTTCTTTCTTTGTCATGTCTCCGATGTTACAACATGTTTCGGCCCCCTATTCCAGTGAGCGAAAACTTACACTTATATACATGCATCGTGTTAGTATATCATGCACCCTGCTTGTGTTGCCTCGTTGAGTTATCCCAGCAGCTTTCAACAGGTACGCGCCAGGACCTGACCTCATTACATACCGTGCCCTGTGTAACCTAGGAGACCAAGCTCGGAAGGCACTCTTGCTCCTGTACAACGACTCCTGGCAGACGGATACGGTTCCGCAAGAATGGAAGTCAACTCGCCTTATTCCACTTCTCAAAGCTGGCGAGCCGCCTTTGGACATTTCCTCATACCGTCCGATCGCACTTGCCAGCTGTGTCGGAAAAATAATGTAAAGAATGATTTTAACACGTCTGGAATGGTACTTAGAGTACTATGAAATATACCCAGATGCTATGGCCGGATTCAGACGTGGCCGTTCGTCAACAGACAACGTTGTTGACTTGATAACATTTGTGCAACACCAAAAGGCCTGTAAGCGAATATCTGCTGCTATGTTTCTAGACGTTAAAGGGTCTTATGATAATGTCTGTCACCCATAAAGCCATCCTTAGCACTTTAGAAGCCGTCGGACTTGGTGGTAAGATATATATGTGGGTGTGCAGCTACCTACAGAGGAGACCATTCTACGTGCCCACAGAAAATGGCCCGACATCCTAGTATTACGGTACCCGAGGAGTCCCTCAAGGCGGAGTGCTTAGCCCGACTCTTTTCAATCTCACCCTCTGTGGATTAGTTGACAACCTGCCAAGCACCGTACGACTTTCCATCTATGCGGACGACATCTGCATTTGGGCATCAGGTGTGACACGAATTCAGCTTCGCGCTCGGCTTCAGAAGGCAGCGACAGTGACATCTTGCTACCTTCGTGAACAAGGACTTGAAATTTCTTGCGGGAAGTGCGCAATGGTGGCATTCACGAGGAAGCGAATGTCTGCTTACGGCGTATCTATTGACGGGCAACTTATACCATACAGTAGGAGTCACAGGTTCTTGGGAGTCGTAATTGACAGAGACATATCTTGGACTCCGCACGTGAATTACGTGAGAAAGCGGCTGACGGCTATCTGTCACCTGTTCAGGTTCCTTGCAGGAAAAAGTTGGGGAGTATCAATACACGCCATGTTACAGCTGTACATGGCGTTGTTCGTTGGTTTCCTGCGATACAGCCTGCCTGCAATGTCCAACACCTGCAAGACTAACCTGCGTACGATTCAGGGTATTCAAGCCCAAGCCCTTAAGATATGTCTTGGCTTACCACGCAGTGCATCAACGGCTGAAACCATTGCCCTTGCGCAGGATTACCCAATCACGACGCACATTACGGTTGAGACAATGCGTATGCATTTCAGGCATTATGCTAGGACTCCTTCCCACCACTTGGCGAGCCTCACTGCTGCAAGGCCCTGCTCGACATTTAGCGGCATTGTCAGTGCACATCGTGCGTCGTTTACTTCAGGGTACGCACCTGCGGCCAAGCCAGCGTTTCCTCCGTGGTGTTTGAGCCGTCCACAAGTACATATAATGATTCCAGGACTACAGAAGAAGACAGATATACCGGTCCCTGCTCTAAAACAGCTGAGCTTACTTCTTTTGTATGAGAAGTACAGCAACCACGTGCACATCTATATCGATGGATCGACTACGTCGTGCAGTTCTGCTGGTGCCGTGGTTATACCAACGCGAGAAATGACACCGCGGTTCAAGACATCGCATGTCACGACCTCAACGGCGGCAGAACTAACGGCCCTGCGTCGAGCACTGGAATTCATTGATTCTGAAAGACCTACAAAATGGGCTGTGTTCTGTGATTAAAAACCGGCATTACAGTGCACGCAGTCAGTTTTCTCCGACATGGATGACATGACTAATTGACATACGAAGTCGCAAAACTTTACCATCACGTCGAACAAAAAGGTCACGAGGTCGTTTTTCAATGGGTACCTGGCCATTATGGAATCAGTGGCAATGATTCCGCCGATAACGCTGCAGGACATCAAGAAGAGCACAGTGTTCCAATTCCGCTTTCGAGGACAGACGCCGCAAGGCAGCTTCGACACCTGGCACGCAGTCTCACACTGACCGAGTGGAACTCGCCAAACTTACGACTTACACAACTGCGTTGACTAAACCCCTCCTTGCAACTCCGACCTCCACTCGGACTTCCTCGACGTGAAGCTACGCTTCTCTGTCGCCTTTGGTTAGGAGTTGCCTTCACAAAGGCATACTCTACATTATGTGGAATGACTGACAGTGCAGCGTGCGAGGTCTGTGGCACCGAAGAAAACATCGACCACCTGCTGTGCCACTGTCCACGATACACCCCAGAGAGACAAGAACTTGCCAAAGCTTTCCAAAAACTGGACAATTGGCCGTTTTCAGTGCAGGTACTGCTGTACACCGCCCCCATCGCCCGTACGTCGGCCCATAAAGCGGTGAAGGCGCTTTTGTGCTTCTTAAGGACGACGGGCTTGTGCGACTATTTGTGACTATTAATGCAATTTCTGTAACAACACACACGTCAGCGAACTCACCGCAATTTCCTTCTTTCCTTCCCTCCTCGCTCTCTCTCTCTCTCCCTGTTATCTTTGTGCTCCCTTTCCCATTCCCCCGGTGTAGGGTAGCCAACCGGACGTTATTCTGGTTAACTTCCCTGTCTTCTGCTTTTCTCTTTCCCTCCTCCTTTCGATAGCTACACTTTGAGGTCGCGACGAGGGCCTGCACGAAATAAGTTTTTAGTACAAGTCGTGCCTGAGTCAGGTCTTTCTCACTGGAAGGCTGAGCGTGCTCTTATCACTTGCCTCTCACTGTCACATGCGCACTTTCATCTTCTTGTTCGGCATGCGCCTGCATATGTATACGAAAAGAGCAAGCGGCCTAAGTTTAGCATGCAAATAACTCCCCCCTTCCGCGTCTATTCTGAAGCGCATTCGTTGCCCGCAGATACTTTGGAGCGATATAGTACACCGTACGCAGCACGAGAGCAACACGCGGAAACTTCGATGTAAGCAGCTTTGCACGAGAACGCGTGTAGATGCAAGATGAGATCGTATACGAACACATTCGCAGGTCAAGTTCCTATGCAGACCGCGCATATTGGTCGGCGGCAAAGGATTGCCGCGTGCAGGAGCCCTTAGACTTCGTTCCTTTTCTTCGTCTTTCTTTCCTCCTTTCTTTCTTTTTATTTTTCATTCAAAACTGTAGGGCCGGTTTCGACTTTTGCCTCTTAAGAAATTGAGTACCGGCAGGGCTTAAAGTCTCCTTTCGGTATGTGAGGGGGGAGGGGGGGGGGTGCTCGTAGGCGGCGAACAGTGTAGCGGGCGCACAATCACACACGCTGTGTGTACACACATCACAATCACACACATGTGTCTACGCGTGTGTTTGCGTGTGTGTGTGTTATACATGTGAGATATGTGTTATATTTTGACTGGATTTTTGATGGGTCAAACGTATTTGGAAGAATGAGAAGCACAACTTCGCGGTTATCTTCGGTTTGTTTGCCCAAAAGTTTTGGTCTGTGGACCGACCTTTTTCGAGGGCTGAGGTTTAGGGAAACGGGCGGCAAACAAACTGAAGATAACCACGAAGTTGTATCAGGTATCCCAGCGTGTAATATATATGTGTGTGTGTATGGCAAAATTAACTGGTAACCTGAGAAAAGCAATGTGACTGTTCACTAATTCACGAGCCGGTAGCTTAACGCTCACGTGGCTCATTAAACGTTATGGTGTGCCAAGAATCTGAGTCGAACAAGTGTGGTTACAGGGGGGCCACGTCCCCCCCCCCCACCCCCCGCCTGATTTTAAGCACTGATAAGGTTTCGAAAGCCCCGCAGTGTACAGAGTAGGGCTGTTCTGTTCCTTTCTTCTCGGTTACAAACTAGCTGTTGTCGAGAGATTGATGTACAATGTGCGTGACTATTTTATTTTTCTCGTTATTTTTCTATTAATAATAATAATAATAATAATAATAATAATAATAGAAAGATGAATGAGGAGCATGTGAAAATTTTACGAAACACACAAGCTTGACACGACACATATTACAATAAATACATAACCGGCGTTAATAGTCCTAACTCTTTGCGAAGGCGCCCTGTATGCACTGGGATAGATGGACGGTCGAAATGCACAGCTAAGTTCGAATTCAGTACACAGTAGGAAGCACATAGAAGACTTCATTGCGTAAACAGTTCTGCAGCCACTGCTTATCAAGGAGCCTGCGTTGTCCACTAGAAGGCTGTTAAGAGGATGTTAGCATGCATTTGGTTACTATTAAGTGTTGTGTACGGAAGATACATGCCGGTTAGTTTTCACGAGTTCTTTCAATGTTTATTTCCTTCTTTACCGCCCATTTGGCGCATGTTAAATAATCCCAGGTGGTCAAGATTAATCCAGAGTCCCCCACTACGGCGTGCCTCATAATTAGATCGTAGTTTTGGCACCTAAAACACCAGAATTAATTTTAACTGATTTCTTTAATGAGATGTACGTGTACTCTCGTTTCTGTGTATTTTAACAGGATGGTCAAAAAGCAGGAATCAACGATAGTAGCATGCAAGGGCATTAACGCCAGTGCCTAATTAAAATACGAGGCCCAAGAGTACCTTGTCATACACAAATATTACACCAATCAGCGATTACGAGTGGAATATTCCACGCAGCAATGAGTGCAATAATAAAAACTGAGTAACCGTGACGTAGCTATAGGAACGATAATGCCAATTATTCACACCTGGACAGCATGCATATTAAACGTGAACATCTGAGAGGGTCGACAATAAAAAAGCGAATGAATCTGATTAAGCTCCAACCAGAGAGCCTAATTGGTTAGCCGTCGTGCCCGTAGCCGGTTCGGTCTTTTCTTCAGGTAATATGTGAACCGAACGTGTCCAAAGCGCTAAGACTCTCTGGATACGAAGCCTTTATGGCGTCGACGTGCGGGCAATCCAGCAAAGTAATTGTTTACATCCGTACAGAACTGACTTACATTCCCCACTCGGTGCAGCCTCATGATGGAAACCAATATGTGTGTCTCCGCATTACAAAGAATAAAGTGGCCTTCACTCTTATCGGCGCCTACATATCCCCATATAGTCGGTTCGACGGCGACCGATTGCGAGACATCCTGACGGCGACTACTGGACCCTGGATTATCACGGGAGACTTTAATGCTCATCACTTGGCTTGGGGAAGCTCCAGAATAGATTCCAGGGGCCGGAAACTTGTGGAATTTGCTTCCGACCATGAACTTAGCATTATGAACGATGGCAGTCCGACGTACTTGCGTGGTTCGAACTACAGCAGTTGCTTAGACTTGACCTTGGTGTCACGGCAACTTGGTCAAAATGTTCGATGGTTCGCTGACATCGAGACTCATGGTAGTGACCATCTTCCCACCTACTTAAGTATCACTGGATTTGGAAACTTCTCCTCCTGTACTTCCCGACAAGCATATATAAGGTGGTCAACGTATAAGACAAAGGTGGAAGAGGCATGCAAAGGAGGATTTACCGGCACCATTGAGAACCTTATTACAAGTGTACTGGAATCGTCTAAGTACACATTTACATCCGCTAAAAAACGTACGGATTTTGACATGGAACTTGAGCGACTTCGAACGATTCGCAGAAGAGCCGAGAGGCGATACAGGCGCACGAAGTCAATTCATGACCTTAGAGTCGCTCGACGTATACAGAAGAAAATCCAACGTCGTATGGACAGGCTGGAGGAGCAACGGTGGAAGACGTTCTGCGAATCACTTGATGCCCGCAAGCCACTGTCTATCATATGGAGGACGGTGCGCGGCCTTGGCTCGTCTCCACAGCAACGACACCCATTCTCAGCCCTAGCCCTCTATCAAGGCCGCTCACAGGTCGATATAGCCGAAGACTTCTGTGTGAAGATTGCAGGCAGTGTGGTCACCATCAGTAGCGAAATTCTGGGTGAGGTTCCTGCGACACGCTTCCCAGAATTGAATGTGTCCTTCTCACTTGAGGAATTGGACGCTGCTCTGGCCTCCTGCAGGCGCTCATGGTCGCCAGGACCAGACGGCATCACCTACGCTGCTTTATGCCACCTAGGTGAAGATGGCCGAAGACTCCTGGAATGTTATAACCAGTCATGGAATGATGGCGTCGTTCCTGAGCGGTGGAAGTCCAGCCGCTTGATACCACTCCTGAAGCCTGGAAAGTCACCACTTGACCTAGCGTCCAACCGACCCATTGCGCTGTCCAGCTGTGTTGGGAAGGTCATGGAAAGAATGATTCTCACCCGCCTAGAATGGTATCTTGAGCGCCACAACGTATACCCCGTTGCCATGGCTGGTTTTAGAAGAGGCCGTTCCTCTATTGACAACGTCACCGACCTAGTCACGTCTGTACAACAAGAAAAACACCACAAGCGTATATCGGTTGCACTATTCCTCGACGTGAAAAGCGCCTATGATAATGTAACGCATGAAGCCATCCTTGATGCCCTGGAAAATAACGGAATTGGTGGACGCATGTTTCAGTGGATTCGGAGCTATCTATTCAAAAGATCCTTCTTTGTGCACAGTGCAGATGGCCGAACTGCTGACCATTACACTTACCGTGGCGTCCCTCAGGGTGGGGTTCTTAGCCCCACTTTGTTCAACCTTGCAATCCTTGGCCTTGCCGACGTTCTACCACATACAGTAAACCTTTCAATATATACTGACGACATATGCATATGGGCCTCGGCAGTTACACGTCTCCAGGTGCGTGCACGGCTCCAAAAAGCAGTGACCCTAACATCATCGTACCTGAGTGCGCAAGGCCTCAGCATTTCGACCGAGAAGTGCGCCTTAGTCGCCTTTACCCACAAGCCCATGACCTGGTACCCCATTTCTATAGACCACCAACCAATTTCCTACGCAAAAACTCACCGATTCCTAGGCGTTATTATAGACAGAGACCTTTCATGGAGCCCCCACATCTCATACTTGAAGAAGAGGCTTACTTCTATCTCCCATATACTAAGGTTTCTTGCCGGAAAAACGTGGGGCACATCTGTGGCATCTATGCTTCAACTATACAGGACGCTCTTCCTAGGATACTTGCGATACAGCACACCGGTGCTGTTCAATGCTAACAAAACTAATATCCATGTCCTACAGAGCATTCAAGGCCAAGCCCTTCGAACATGTCTGGGGCTACCTCGAAATGCTTCAACCGTGGCAACAATTGCCACCGCGAGAGACAACCCAATAAGGACCTATATAGATATCGACGCACTCCGGGCGCATGTCCGCCATATATCCAGAGTCCCTGACCACCATCTCGCTCACTTGCCTGAGAAAAGACCCAAGGCAGCGTTCTCCAGATCAACTGCGGCTAACCGGCACTCTTTGTCTTTGAGGCACTCACCCGCAACAAGAACGCCATCCCCTATGTGGTGTTTGAAGAAGCCTCCTGTGTACCTTGCTGTTCCAGGAATAGTGAAGAAAGCTGGCCTGACCACCGCGGCTCTCAAGCAGATCACATTGGAACTTCTTCATTGTTCATACGCTAACCGAATTCATGTTTACACGGATGGTTCCGTCTCGGAAAATTCTACGGGCGCCGTTGTTCTACCATCTCAATCGGTCGTCATCAAGTTCAAGACTTCACACGTAACGACATCTACAGGTTCTGAACTGGCCGCTCTTCGCGCTGCTGTCGAATATATTGAAAAAGAACCGCCCAACAGATGGGCAATATTTTGTGTCTCGAAAGCAGCCCTACAGAGCTTGCGAAGTTTACGACGTGGCAATTATGAACAGCTGGTGTCACAAATCAACGAAACCTGCCATTGCGCATCTGAAAGAGGACATGATATCATATTTCAGTGGCTGCCGGGACACTGTGGCATCGTTGGTAATCACCTCGCCGATGACGCTGCCCGACGTGCCCAGGCTGGCTCACCGACACTCCTTATACCTTTATCCAGAGTCGACGCTGCAAGAGAGCTTCGCAGTCTCGCTCGTGCAATCACGTTAGGTTGCTGGCATACACCACAGAACTCTAAGTGTCGTTTACACAGCCTCGACCCTTCACTGAAACTTA
This sequence comes from Dermacentor albipictus, assembly GCF_038994185.2. Classification (NCBI taxonomy): domain Eukaryota; kingdom Metazoa; phylum Arthropoda; class Arachnida; order Ixodida; family Ixodidae; genus Dermacentor; species Dermacentor albipictus. The sequence continues at coordinate 14,399,433 of NC_091823.1, read as the reverse complement.
CATTACCAGCGAACCTTCCACGACGTGACGCAACACTGCTGTGTCGGCTGTGGGTAGGAGTAGCATTCACCAACTCCTACAGCTACCCTATTGGAATGGCGGATTCACCAATGTGCGCTAAGTGCAAGTGTGAAGAGACCATCAGTCACCTTCTGTGCCACTGTTCTCGCTTCGATAATCAACGTGAGACTCTCCAGTGTGCCTTAAATAGACTGGATGACAGGCCATTTACGGAAGCGAAGATCTTGGGAGCCTGGCCTCACAGTTCCTTGGCCCAGAAAGCCGTTCGAGCGCTTTTTCGCTACCTGAGGGCAACAGACTTGAGTGCCCGGCTATAGACATCCTACACTTAAGTTCTCTCTCTTCCTCTTTCACTCCCCATTCCCCTCCCCACGTGTAGGGTAGCAAACTGGACTCAGTCTGGTTAACCTCCCTGCCTTTCCGTCTTCCCTTCTCTCTCACTCTCTCTCTCTCTTCAGCAGCAAGATTTCCTCCAAACAGCAGAAAGGAGTGTGAACCGAGAATGAAAAGGCGCTTTTGCACCTCTACCAAATCTACAATATTGAAGTTTTGCCATGACCAAACGCCATAAACGTCGGGAAGCTCATTACAGGTTTTTTTTTTCTTTCTTCTTCTTTAATTAAGCTTGTACTTTGTTCTTGAAACTTGTTGCTGTTCAAAATACATATTCATGAAAGCCCTCGTCAATGTACCTTAATTCCATGCCGGCGGCATTTCTCGTTTCATTGTTTTCGAAAGCATTAAATGTGGTCGCGTATATTAAGAATTAAAAACCAGTTACGACTGTACGTGCCAAAATTCCGATCTGATTACGAGGCCTGCCGCAGTGGGGCACTCTTGGTTGATTTTGATTTCTTCGGATTCCTTAACGTGCATCTAAAGCACAGTGCATGAGCGTTTTTCTATTGCGCCCCGACCGAAACGTGGCCTCCGCGTCCGGGTTCGAACCCACGACCTCGTGCTCTCAGTGCCACGCCATGACCACTGAGCTGCCGCGGCGAGTAGGTCGCGGATGTGTTCTTCAATCCTCGGTGTGATATGATGAGAATTTTCAGCTCCCCCAGCACTGTTCCGTTTCAGTTCGACCACGTGTAGACAATGCGGGTGCTAAAAGGAAACGGGTGCGGGTGCGGGTGCTATAGGAGGAAACGTGGAGGGAACGTGGAACCGAATTCCACAAACCTTCTCGTTCGTATATTATCTTTTCTATTAACCGGTAGCCTTCTCTAATAATATATCAGGCATTATGATTCACTGGCGTTTGCTCTTACGAGTAATTCCAGGGCAAGAGCTTTTTAGGGAGTGAGGACCATGCTCTCTAGCGAAAAATGCCACATGATCTTATTCATCGCACTTGCATAAGTGTAATGCGAACAGAGAGTCTGTCTGGTAACAAAATCACTTGTTGTGGTTTAGGTGCTGACTTAGCCTCCGCACGCAAAGAGACGACCACTTTGGCGGACCTTAGAGATAGCAAGCGACGTTGGTAAGTGTGATGAGCGTTGTACCTGGATTCCAAAGAGCGACGAATAAGAGGGATAAACCACGAAGAAAAAGTTGCGGCAGATCCAACCCGCTTCTTGGAATCAACGTTAAGCAAAGCATTCTTGAAATGTTTAAATTGAACAATATGCAATGTGTGCGGGCAATGTGGCGACGTTTCACACATACTTAGAATCGCATCTTTTTTTAGTTACATGAGTTACATACAGGAGTTGACGCAACTGGTTGTTTATTGAACAAAGCTTATTTCTCGGCCCCCCACGTATTTGTCGCAAATAATATGCTCCGCTAGAGCACGTTTTTACAAGAATAAGGCGACTATAATTATTGTGGACCATAAGTTTGGCTGCTATTGGGCTTGCTTCTTGCAATGACGCGCAACATTCCTCGATGGGCAAGTCTCCAAGCGTGGCATCAAACCAATCGCGAAGGCAATGTACGGCACTTTTGGTTACAGTCTCCGAGCTCAATGTGTACATTTAACACGACTGACTGAACAACTCCAATATATAAAGACTATTTTCTTGGTCTTCTGGATTCTGGATTTCGTCAAAAATGCATCTTTCATATCAGACATGCGCATTGACGGTGCCTTTCGCGCTATTTATTGTGCATGCCACTTCCATTATCGCGATATTTCGTATATAACTTGCCATAGAGAGCAACGTGTTTTTAATACATTAGCCATTGTATACTGGAGTTGTTAAGTCAGCTTTATTAGATAGCTACTTCGCGGAGACTGTATGTAACCAAAAGTACTGTACATTGCCTTCGGGATTAGTTTGGTGCCTCACCTGCGAGTCTAGCCCATCAAGGAATAAGCACTGCTTGAAGCAGACTCAACTGGAAGACCAACTCAGGCCTGTACTGGTTCTTCATAGGGGACACTTTGGCACTATGTTGGTCTTACATTGGTTCTGCATTCGCGCTATACTTGAGCTATTTTTGGGTTGTCTCTTCTTCCATGGCGACGGCTTCACCATGCGTTCTCGCTGCCATCCTGCTTCTCGGAATCGTCTTTGAGAAAGCCCTGTACGCTACCTAGAACGCCCCAGCTCTCTTTTCTTGCCTGGATGACACAGTCCAGGAAACACTGCGATACCATGCAGCCCGACGCAGTGACTATGCAGTGACCGGCCACGCCCATCTCAGCTAGCGTTTTTTTCTGGTTCAAACACAGCTGTAGGATAACACCTACAAACAGCGAGAAGAGCATGTGCATCCCTCGCGGACGTGTGAAACGCTCGTGACAGCGCCCGATGCTCGCGTGAGCGGCACGTGAGAGAGAGAGAGAGAGAAACAACTTTATTGACCAAGAGGTTCGGGCACGTAGGTCCCAGGGTCCCCGCACGACCCCACTGCGCTATATGTTTGTGAGTTCATGGAGTTCCATGACGTGGGCGGCCCGGTCAGTGGCGATCTTCTGCCTGGCCGGGTCCGTCGAGCGCAGAAGGGTCTCCCATTCCTCCCATGTAGTCAGGAGCTCCGGGCCCCGCGGGGGAGGGTCCGCCGGGCATTCAAGGAGAATGTGGGTAAGCGTAGCATGGGGGTGAGTGCATTGAGCACACGAGGGGGTGTATGCTCCCGGGCGGATGCGGGAGAGGAAATAGGGGGAGGGAAGGGTGCGGGTCTGGAGGCGGCGCCATAGTATTTTGTGATAGTTGCCAAGGGATTGGTGGGGCGGGGGGTATAGCTGACGTTCGGCGCGATATGCCTGGGTCAGCTCGCTGAAAGAGTGCATGCGCTCCCGGGAAGAGCTCGACTCCGATTCCGCCGCCGCCCGGTTGATGAGACCTCGGGCGTGGTCATTGGCGGCTTCGTTGCCGGGGTTCCCAGAGTGCGCAGGCACCCAGATCAGTTCCACCTGGCGGGGCGGGTTTGCGGAGGGCGAGCTGAGAATGCGGAAGGCGGTCTCGTGGACTCGTCCTCGTGCAAAATTTAGGAGTGCGGTTTTTGAGTCGGAAAGGACGTACCGAGCATTAGTGTGTGTAAGGGCAAGCGCGATCGCCGCTTCTTCCGAGGATTCCGGGGTGGATGCGCCAGGAAGGTGGAGAGTTGCGATGGGTTGTAGAGTATTGTCGACGGCTACAGCTACCGCGTCGTCGCCCGTGCAGGCCGCATCCACCCATACGGCGTCAGCTTCGTTACCGTAGTATTTGTGTAGAGCTTTTGCGCGGGCTTTGCGGCGGGCCGAATGATAGGTGGCGTGGGTGTTCCGAGGTAGAGGTTTTGCTGTGAGCTGAGTGTGTATGGGGCGGGGAACTGATAGGAGTGTGGGGTCGGCTGCTGGTATGTGAATTCGGAGAGCGTCTAGTATGTAACGTCCTGTGATAGATTGAGCTAAACGAGTGTATTGTGCTTGCCTGTGGGCCTCTATGAGTTCGTGTGTGGTGTTGTGGAGCCCAAGCTGGAGAAGTTTGGTGGTTTGCGTGTTAGGGGGGAGGTGTAGGGCCACCTTGTAGGCTTTGCGAAGCATAGCATCTAGGGTGGCGATTTCTTCTTGTCTAAGTCGAAGATATGGTATTGTGTAGAGGAAACGGCTAAGTATGAAGGCATGAATGAGACGACACAAATCGCGCTCCTTCATGCCATAGTGTTTTCCGGAAACTCTTCGGATGAGGTGCGACAGCGCTTCCGTCACCCGCTTGAGTTTCCGGATAGTGAAAGTGTTCCGGCCGTTGCTCTGGATGTGTAGGCCCAAGATCCGCAGTGTGTCGACCTCCGGGATGGAGTGTCCGGCTAGAGTAACGGTGATTGGGGCTGTGGGAAGAGTACGTGGTGAGGGACGCATGAAAATTATCTGAGACTTTTCCGGGGAACAGGATAGACCAATGCTTTGTGCGTGCTGTTGTGTGATGTTTGCAGCGGTTTGTAAGGTTTCCTCTATGTCACCATCACTGCCGTGGGTGGTCCACAGAGTGATGTCATCTGCATAGAGGGTGTGGTGAAGGTGAGGGATATCTTGAAGAGCATGGGCTAAGGGAATGAGTGTGGAATTGAAGAGAAAAGGGGAAAGGACAGAACCTTGCGGAGTACCCACTCCGCTGAGGGTGTACGGAGGGGACGCATGGGAGCCCATATGAACCTCGGCCGTGCGTCCCGAGAGGAACGCTTGTATGTACGCGTACATGCGGACGCCTACATCGAGGGGGGAGAGAGCCGCCATGATCGCTTGGTGTTCTACGCGATCAAAGGCCTTGGACAAGTCCAGGGCCAAGACGGCTTTAGTATGAGCGGGGATGAGAGGGTCAAAGATGTCGTGCGTCAATTGAAGCATTGCATCTTGGGCGGAGAGACCTGGGCGGAAGCCCACCATGCTGTGCGGATATAGGTTGTGGTCGTGCATATGCTGATTGAGTCTGTTTAAAGCAACATGCTCCAGAAGCTTCCCGAGACATGATGTGAGTGATATGGGGCGGAGGTTTGATATGGTGTGGGGTTTGTTCTGTTTCGCGATGAAGATAATTTTGGCATGGCGCCAGGACTGTGGCAGGGTGCCCTCTCTCCAGCATTGATTAAAATATTCTGTAATCTGTGTGATAGATTGATCGTCCAGGTTACGGAGCATAGAGTTTGTTATTCTGTCCTTTCCCGGTGCAGAGCTTGTGCGGATGTTTTGCAGGGCCATGCGGACCTCTTGTTCCGAAATATCGGTGTCAAGGGCCTCATTCGCGGCTCCTGTGTAGGGTGGTAGAGGGGGGGAGGTGCCGGGTGCCGTGTGTTCTGTCCGGAGTTGGTCCAGAAGGGTGTCGGGGGAGAGCGTGGAGTTGTGGATGAGGCGTGTGATGTGATGTTGTGATGCTGTGCGCGAGTGTGTGGGGTCAACAAGATGCCGTAGGAGTTGCCATGCGTTCTTGGTAGAGAGGTTGCCAGATATACTGTTGCACACCTGACCCCAGTTGGAACGGCACAGCTCCTCGGCGTGTGCAGCGATTTGTGTTTGTAGCGTGGCCAGTCTTCGTTTTAGCTTTCTGTTATGTTTTTGGCTTTTCCATCTCTCTAGGATGCTGTGGTGTGCCTCCCAGAGGTGGGCTAGGCGCGTGTCCAGTGTTGGGGTGTCGGGTGACGTGGTAATGTGTTGTGTGTGTGCGGTTATATCGTTTAGGAGAGATGCGACCCACTGATCAATGTCTTGTATCGGGGTGTCTGGGTGTTCTTGTCGTGCGGACCGGATTGCATCCCATTTGATAAGATTGTGGGTGAGGAGTCGAGGGCTGTGTTGTGTGTGAGGTATTTGGATGGCTATCATGTAATGGTCGCTTCCGAGTGTGTGTTGCGTTCGTGACCACGAGATACCTTTGAGGCAACGGCTAAGTGTAAGGTCCGGACTAGTATCCATGGTTACACTGTTGCCAATTCGGGTTGGTGTGTGAAAGTTGTTATGTGTAGTGAGGCGCAGGTCTTGGACAGTAGTCCAAAGCCTGCGACCCCGTGCTGTGGTGTACCGATAACCCCAGTCTGTATGCTGAGAGTTAAGGTCGCCTCCTATGAGTAGGGGATTTCGGCCCGCGATGCTATGAATTTTATGGAGTAGAGTATCGAGAGTGGTCATAGCTTGGCGCGGGGTGTGGTATATGTTGGCAATAAAGATCGGAGGTGTATTACGTTTCGTGGGGATGATTTCAATGAGGACACACGGAGTGGTGGAGGTGATTGTGTGTTCTTGGTAGGTAATAGTGCGATGTATCAGTGTGGATACCCGAGGGTTGGCGGTGGTGTCTGAGTGTACTGCGTGGTAACTGGGAAGTTTGGCTTGGTGTTGTGTGTCCTGCAACAAAAGGATCTTAGGTATGGCAGGGAGGGTAGGTATTAAGAGCTGCAGCGGCGCGCGCTTGCCCCGAAAGCCGCGGCAGTTCCATTGAATTAGTGATAGGTGGGTAGAATTATCCCGGCCCGCCATATTGGAGCGTGGGTGGGGCGAGGATAGGTTCTCGTGGTGGTAGTGGAATAGGAGGAGTAGGTAGGTGTAGGATGGAGGAAGGGGAAACCTCCTGTGAAGAGCTGGTGTTTGTCTCTAGCCTCTGAAGGCGCGTCTCAAATTGTGCAAAAGTACGTTCGAGAGTTAGGCTTAAGCGTGTGAAAAGTGTGTCCATCTGTTGCTCAAGGCGAGAAGATAGCTGTTCGGCGAGTGTGGTGAACTTGGTTTCGAGGCGCGTCTCCAGAGCTACCAATTTGGCGTCAAATTTGGATTCCAAGTCTTTAAGATCAGCCTGATAATCGGCATGCGAGTCCGATGTGCGTTTCTTTTTATGGGGGGGTGAGGCGGGTATGGCAGGTGCGGTGGGTGATTCTGCAGTGGGTGGGAGAATTCGCTCTGGGGAGGGATGCTGGGGTGTGGAGGGGGGAACGGGGTTCTGTGTTAAAAGTGTGGTGAGGCGGCTTACCTCCACACGCAGAGCCCGAAGCTCCTGGTCGCGGGGGTCCGGGGTATGTGGGGTGTTGCTTGCCAGTTTATGGTTCACGTTGGGCGTCTTCAGCTTGTCCGCCCATGTCGGTCGGTCCGAGCTCTTAGAGCGCCCTGTTTGTTGGCCGGCAGATGGTTCCGAGCGTTGGAATCCTGAACTGCGCGGTGAGTTGTGGTCGTCTTGTCGCCGGGATTGTGCTTCGCGTTCTGGGGTAGGCTTCGTTGTCCTGTGGAGGTGGCGGTGCTCGCATTCCCGGGTTCCGGACAAGTGCGGGCCTTGGCAGATGATGCAAACGGGAGTGCATGTTGGATTTGGTTCCTTCGGGTGTGACTCGCCGCATCTGGGGCACTTGTGTGTCCTAGGTTGGATACAAACATCTGTGCGGTGGCCTATGGTCCGGCAGTTGCTACAGGTCTCGATCCTTGGTGTGTAAGGCGTGCACATATGCAGTCCTCCGCCATAAACAATTTTTCGGGGGACGATGGCTTGACCGAAGGTGATAAGTATCGAGCGTGTAAGACCCATCCGTCGAGCATCTAGTATAGTAGCATAGGGGTTGCGGGCGATCAGGTCTGCTAGAAGCTCTTGCGGCGATTCTTTCCAGTAGGCATTCGTAATAACTCCCCTAACTGAGCCATCAGGGGGTGCGATATATGCCGCCATGGCATACTCACGTTGGTCGTAGATGATGTGCTGGAGTTGCACAAGCTTGAGAGCGTCATCTTGATTCGCCGCAGACACTATGCAAGTGTTATTGACCGGGTGAATTCGAAGTGTCAGCGTGGAGGGGTCGGTAAGTGCAGCGGCCTGCATGAGAGCGGTGAGGAGGTAGCGTGGCTGGAGCATCGTCAGGTCAAGGCCTCCCTGGGAGCGGAAGACGACTTTATATTCGTCTGGCGGAAGAGCCGGCAGCTGCTTGATCTTTTGTGCAGCTGTACGGAGCACGCGTAGCTGCGTCGAGGAGCTGTGTGGTGCGGGAGTTGTGGCAGTATCCCGCGTTTCCCGCGGCTGGCTCTGCGATTCCCGACCGGTAGGATCGGCGCTTGGATCTTGGGTCGCTTTTCTGGTTTTCCGGTGATTCGCCTGTGTTCTCAGGACTTGGGTCCAGTCCCGAGGGTCATACTGGCTCGGGTCCATGTCGGTACCTTGCACCTGAACCTCCATGCTGTATGAAAGCGTTGGTGTAGTCGTGCGCACTCGAGATAGCAGCGACCGGCAGTTTCGCCGTCGCGGCGGCCGAGCGTCTCGACGGAGCTGGGGAGCCGGAGTCGCCGGGGTTTCGAGGCGAGCCGTGCCGCTCGCGGTGCCTCGGGGGCCCCCGGCTGGGGGCGGCGGTTCGGGCCGAAGTACGTGCCGTGGAGCGGTGTTTAGGCACGTCTGACCTCGGCAAGCGCTTGTGGTGTTCCGGCACGTGAGACTTCTCAGACGCTGCCACGGAGCGGAGACCAACCGATGGCGCAGACAGACGCCTCTCGGTTGCTGTAATACGCCGCGTCCGCTGACGTGTCCCTGGCGCGGGAACTGTGTGCTCCTCCATGCGTCCATGCCGCCTTCTCTGCAGAGGCTACTGGGTCGAGACAATTTGCTTTCGAACGAGCGTCGCCTGATGGGCAGGTCTCCGTTATTCGGCCTCTTCGCTGTGCCGCGAAGATGAACAGGTGGGCGATTGGCCAAGCGGAAAGAAAAGGGGCGACTCGGTTTCGTTGCTCGGCGAAGATTGGTGACGTTTCCTGAGCCTAGTAGAGTCGTTGATCGCGAGGATACACGAAGTCCCACGGCGGAGCTGCAAGTGCGAATAGCGCTTACCTAACGGTGCGCACTTACACCAATTTGCCTCATACCATGCGCACAGGTGGCTTATCAGTTCAGTCCTACTGGACTTTTCAGGCATTTGTGCAATGGACTTGGCGGAGTAGAGGCATTTCATCTCAGCTCCGTCTAGTCGCCTTGCTCATCCCTCTTGGCAGCGTCAGTGGTGCATTGCAGGATTGCTACATATTCAACACTATGGCATGTTTAGCACCACACGGTTGCCGGCATGCCTTTGCGAGGCTGTATACGTGCAGCTAGCATCCCCTTCGTCCTCCGGCCAGGTGGCTCAGTGGCAAGCACTGGAACTATATCGGCAACGCAGGCTTATCCTCTGATTTTTCACTGGTTCAACCCCCAATTATGGCACATAACCTCTACACTCAGCTCACGCACTGCCGCCCCACCCCCACCCTACGCCAAACATGCCTCATGGGTACACCTAAACACAAGGTGTTTCAGCGAACACTTTCAAAAAATTCTTTAAATTGTCTGTGGCAGATATCACAATTCTAGTCCATGAGCTGGTCTACTCGAAGAGGCGAACATTACTTACACAAAAAATTGAAATGCATAATCGACTAATTAACGAGAATTCACCAATGAAGTGTTTCTCTACTTACCTTATGGCATATATTGAAATTTACAAATTCTAGCGGGTGAGACTGCAAGGCACATCGCTTGAAAAGAGTTGTGTGGATGACACCATTTACGAGATATGCATCGTCAACCTTGCGATAAAAATGCCTGACGTTCCGCTTACTTTCTTATATAAACGTCGTTTTATGCACTGAAGCACAAAATTAACTGGAACGAATTAATATCTCAAAACTGGCGTCATCCTGAGAGTTCATTCCAAGTGGATCCGCTTTGCGAACTCCCTGGCTAGGATTTGTAAATTGCAATGTCTGCCATAATGTAATTAGTTAAAAACTTAATTCGTGAATATTTGTTAGCTAGTGAACTATGCATTTCCATTCTTTGTGCAAGTAATGTCTGCCTCATTGAGTATACCAGCTCATGGACTAGAGTTGTGCTATCTGCCACAGGTAATTTTTAAATTTTTTTGAAAGTAGTCGTTGAAACGCCCTGTATATAGTGCATAGTGCGCATTACGCACCCATCATCGACACCGCAAGTCCGCTGCATAAAGACCAAGAGTCGCCCGACAACAATTGAGCCTACTAAGAAGTGTCACCTTTGAAAGAAACCCAACTGTCGATTTCAAATGCGATCAACCAGCTTTACGCTTACCATGCAAATTGCCTCGTGTAGCGAGATGTGCTTTATTTGCCGTGAAAAGCTGCCCGGAAATATATAGATGAAGCACGTCAGACATTAACGAAATGGGCGGCCTTACTTTGAGGCGCACCCATTTCAATTCGTGCTTTACACATTATAAGCACGAATTGGTTCAGGCCTCTGTCGGGGGGGGGGGGGGGGGAGGTGATTATTTATATATCTGCATTGGAGGGATACAACTGCATTCAGCGGTCAACGGACTAGCACGAGCCCGAGCAGCAAACATTGCGCAAATCCAAACATTGAAAACATCGAAAACCATTCGAAACCGTTATCACAATATGCGGCAGAACCCATCTTACGATGACTGTCGATGGGTACACCTACCGGCGCGTACCCAGTGCTTCAAGTCAAATAGGTTCTTCGAACTGCGCTGCGCACCCAGTGCCGCATCTACATTGACGTGAAATAGATTCGTTGATGAGCGGCACGTATGTACTCATTGGCACATACTTAGTGACCCAAATTGGTCCCTTGGTTGGTTTCGAATACTGTTACCTTATCACAGAAACCCGATGCGCTACGCATTGAAGCAAGTGACCCAGGTAGGTGGGAAAAGCGGCTAGGTACAAGCAAGCATAATAGATAGCCCCCGGAAAGTGCGCTAAGTATCTTAAGAAAGCTAACGCATTAAAAAGAATCGTTGGTTAACTGCGCTGTAATTTTTTGCACAAAGGACAATAACATACTGCGCACAAGTTCGTCCATGTGTATATTTTTTGTGTTAAAATTTCAGTGAAGTTAACCGAACGATGCCGTACCAATAGCCTCCATTTAAAGCGTGTCAAAAAGAAGAGCAGAAAGGAGGGCCTCATTATAAGTGCATCAGCCATGTTTTGAGGCGGCAACAACAACAACTCCAAGCTCTTCTTTAGCGGCGTTGATCCAACCAAGATGGAGGGTGCCTGCCACGCCGACTCGTTCAGTTCCGTAAGCATCCATTCAGAAATCGGTTATCATTCTTCTCCCCCCCGCCTCTCTCTCACTATATTAGAGTAAATTAGGCACTCCGTTCTAACTGATGAAAACATTGTTTGGCGTACTATGGTGATTATGTTAAACAACCCCACAATACCTTTAGCACAGCATATAGCGTGACTGTGTGGTCTTCTTCTAGGATGTGTACCGAGTGCTCCCACTCACTCTCCGCGCTCAAATTCGGAGGCTGATTGCGCGCGCCCCAGACTATAGCCAAATCAAGCCGAGACCGAGAAAAAGAGAGCGATAGTTCGCCAAAAAAAAAAAGGAAAGAACGCGCGTGCGGGCCACGCCACGAGGGGTAACGCTCTCTTATCATTTGCATTTCGCCGAGCAGTCAGTTCTGCGAATTCAGGCAGCGCGCGCGTGCTCGCGTCTGACGAGAGCGTCGTCTTCCACTGAAAAGTCGTCGCCCACCACAGCCGGCGGCAACCACCGTTCAGTCAAGTCGACTGCGCCAGTTTATCTTCGCGTTGATGCGTGGGACGACGCCTCGCCACCACGGCGCCCGCTGTTGCTCAGCAGACGGGAGACGAGCCGTCTGGAAGGGCCTCGCCGTTCACCCGGTTGATGAAGGGGGAAAGCACGGGCGAGGTGAACTTTCTCCTGCCTTTCCTGAAGCCCACCCCCACATCGCGGCGAGCATCGTACGAAGCTTGCATGCTCGTGCTCAGTGTGCAACATCGTCCAAGCCTGAGAGATGTGTACAGGATCGCTATACGCTTATGCCATACTAAACGTACTGCAAGGCACTGTTCCATTGACATTTCTTGGATATTGTGGGGGAGTACAGTCTATGTTACGCGTAGCGCAGATATCCTTATGTAACAAGTTAATCTGAACGCTTTTTTGCCAAACCAAGGCTGGCACTTCTGTTAAGAAAAGATGGCCCGGCTGCATAGTTTGTACTCCATCCCAGGTGACTGCTGACACGTGTAACAGACGCCTGCATAAGCTTTTTCTTTCTTTCTTTCTTTCTTTCTTTCTTTCTTTCTTTCTTTCTTTCTTTCTTTCTTTCTTTCTTTCTTTCTTTCTTTCTTTCTTTCTTTCTTTCTTTCTTTTTATACATGTGTGGCTAATGCTTCATATCAGTTACTTTTGCTTGACAATGTTGAATAAATGCTCCATTTATACTGAATTCATTGCAATTCAGGTGTTTTCTTTAGCAGTGAGCCCTAAATTTCAAAACGAACGCTAGTCAGAGTAGATCCCTTCGACCGATGTAGTTCGGCTGGTACATTCGGTCTATGGCGCTGGGATTGCTTGGTGAGATCCCGTGATTGAACAAAAACGCCTTTGTTATTCTTTTGAGCACAAACTGAATTGATACTTTAATGGGGGCGTGAACCTAGCGCCCTGCGCCATAAGGGGACGGAAAGCGGAGTACTGATACATAGCGTTGTTTAACCTACAGCGTGGCGTCAGTTAATCGCGAACCGAATCTGTGAAGCTGTTCGCACGCGTCATGTCGTTAACTGTCAAGCAGTGCGTTATAGACATCCATCCAGCATAGCCTTCACGGGAGCTAAGATTTTGTTATAAACATCGTAGCAGGCATTGGGGGGGGGCTACTATCTGGACACCTGGCTCTTGTGCAGGACGCCAGTCAATCAGGAAATAGTTCGAACTTCCTTAACTAGAGCTCGCTGACGCCAGCTCTAGTTTTCACAGCGTTGCACGGATTTAGTGTGAAATGGGGTGCAGGCTTACAAATTCAGCTGAAGTGCGTCGAGTTCGAACGGGGCTGGAGCACAGTAAATTACCAACTTGAATACGCACGTATCAGTGTGAAGGGTGAAGTGTGTAAGGGTGGCAGGTTGACAAGACAGCGCTCTACGAAAATATACATAAAACTGACATGCATGAGTGCGTGCGCACGTGCGTGTGTGCGTGCGTGCGTACTGAAAGTGTGGGCAAAGAAAGGTAGGGTTGAAAAAACACTGAATTACGAGGTGAACATCTGGCACGAAGCAACCGTCTTGACTTCGTTTTGGGTGCTAGCTGCCCCAAGCGAGAGAGAAACTTCGTGGATGACAGAGAAGAACGTGACACTTCACGTCACCATTTCCATAGAGCCTTGAGCGGGGACCCATGCGCCAGTCTTTTGAGCCACAGCAAAAGGCGCACTCCTTAACTGTAAACGAGGGATGGGTCTGTATAGTGCGCGCACGGCCAAGTAAGTGCTCACGCGTAATCTGGAAGCAATCTGCATGAAGGTCGTAAAGCACCCGGGCATTTTTGTTTTCGCTCGCATTAGACACACACATGCTAGCGCAGGTCGTTGAACGAGGCGTGCCTCTAACTACTGTTGCTTCATTAGCTAGCAAGTCTTCTGAGCAAAAGCAAGAGTGAGAGAGTGGTAAAAAAAAAAGTACAAGACTAGGCTTTGTCCACTTGGTTAACACGTGGGGAAGCGGAGAATTTGGGTTGCCTGAAAACGCTAACAGCAATGAATTCGAACGGAAGAAAACTGTTGACGTTATGCTGCTCATGGTCGACTGGCTTGCCCTACGAACTCTGATAGTGTGCTTCATATCGGCCTGTGCAGCCACTGCGTAGCCCCTTGCATGGGAACTAAGTTCGCTGTGTACAGACAGATTAATGTTTTTATTTATTTATTTATTTATTTATTTATTTATTTATTTATTTATTTATTTGTTATCTAGTGTGGTCTCAATTCCCTAGCGGCAAGGGGGGGGGGGACAATACAATGAAAAATAACACAGCAATATGACCTGAATTGTATTTCTCCTAGCGAACGAAATAGCTGAATTACCTTAACGACAGCGCGAAGTTTGGCTAGTTTTTGTGTAACATTATGAAAATGAGCGCTACAGCTACAAGATCACAGAAGCAAGAAATGCTCATCCGTTGTTCGTCTTCATGTTGCCCTATAAATAGCGGCTTTCTTCTAAATTTTAATTGCTTTTTCATGGGCATAAATCGAGCTTTGTGATGTATTCAACTGATATAGAATGAATAGCCCATCACGCAGTGATTCACCGGCAAAGGTTCCGAGCCACTTAAGATGAGTTCTTCAATGGCTGTATTTGCCAAGCGCACTTTTGCGCAAACGGATTCCAGGTTATATATAGGGTGTTTCCGCGAACACTTTCAAATATCTTTAAAAGTTGCCTGTGGCAGATGTCACAATTCTAGTTCATGAGCTGGTCTACTCGAAGCGGCGAACAATACTTGCACAATAAATTGAGATGCAAAATCGACTAATTAATAAGAATTCACTAGATAAGTTCTTAACTAATCACATAATGGCCCATATTGCAATTTACAAATTCTAGCCGTGAAGTTCGCAAAGCCGATCCACTTGGAACGAATTTTCAATATGACACCAGTTTCGAGATATAAATTCCCGAACTTTGCGGAGAAATGCATTGGCGCTCCAGTTAATTTGTTAACAAAACGTTGTTTCATGCACTGAAGCACTTAAGTAACCGGAACGCCAATGCATTTCTCCGCAAAGTTCAGGAATTTATATCTCGAAACTGCTGTCGTACTGAGAAGTTGTTCCAAGTGTATCCGCCTTGCGATGTCCACTGCTAGAATTTGTAAATTGCAATATGGGTCATAGGATAATTAGACAAAAAGTTAATTGGTGAATTCTTGTTAATTCGTCAATGTTGCATTTCAAATTTTTTTTTTGCAAGTAGTGTCCGCCGCTTGGAGTAGACCTGCTCATAAACTGGAATTGAGTTATCTGCCACAGGCAACCTTTAAAAAATTGTGAAAGTGATCGCTGGGACACCCTGTATATATTGTAATGATTTTCAAGCAGACAAAGAGGCCCACTCGGGCTCGGGCGCGAGGAGGAGGAAGAAGTAAACCAGGCGTTCGGCGTAACGGCCCTTTATGTGCTTCTCCCCATTACAATATATATATATATATATATATATATATATATATATATATATATATATATATATATATATATATATATATATATATATATATATATATATATATATATATATATGCAAATTAGGGAAGCGTGGATTATTAAATGATTCCCTCTGAATTACTGTTACCGCAGAGGACCACATTTGAATATGATCTGATCAAATAATTGCACAAGTAATTATGCAAGAAATCAGATTAACTGTCCAAACCAAATGGGCATGTGATTGGTCGCAATGCAAGACTTGAAGCACACCATGCGAGGAGCTCATAACCGTTTCCAGAAATGTGACATAAATGTTTAAGCTGCTCATTTTCGCGGCGGAATTAACGCCGGCCGATTTCAACTGAAAAGCGAAACTCAACAGCCGAAGAGCGCGACTGTCACGCCCTCGTGGTAGACGCCCGTACACGAATTACTTGCTGCTTGCGCGCCACCATCGGGCGAGCATCAAGAGACCCTCTTTATCAAGCCGCGAGCGCGCTAGCTTGAAAACCTTCAAGTATGATTCGACTAATCGTCCAACAGGTTCTCAAAAAAAAAAGTACAATGTGCATTTTAAAAGAACGCATTCGAAGTCGCAGAAGAAGTTCATGTACTACTCACGATTACAACGATAACTTAACGACTGCAGCGCCTAATTTTCATCTATAGGTCTTATAGTACTCGTACAAAACTCTGGTTAGTTCCCCATAACGTTCCAGCACTTTGTGCGAAAACAGGATATGAAACGTAGCACAGGGAATGGCACGCCGTTCCGGTCATTTCATTTTTATCGCCGTCTTATCGGTGTAATTGAGCGAGGACTTACTTTCGTGGTGACAATGCCACAATGAACCCCGAACGCGGAGTCATTCGCGCGAATCGCTGCCGCTGCCGCTGTGGATACAGAGACGCCGCAGCCGCACAACAGGCCGGCCTTCGTGGCCGAATCAAAACGGCGCTCGGCTCGTATAAAAAGTAATCACGCGTATAAATACATACGCTGTAGGGCATCCGCGTTCACGCCACATTAAGCGCCGTAACGAACAACTACCACCGCGTTTTTCTGTGTGTGAGCCAGACTAGGTCATGAACAACAAGGATGCCTATAAGTGCGCAGCTGTGTGTATTTCTTTCAATGTATTTTCCTTGATCTGGCTGCCGAAAGATCGAACGCGATAACAAACCATTGAGGCTTATGAAACTCCGCATTTCTTGCTTAACGTTAAAGAAATGACGGAATGTGGCAGCGCACTTCGATACAAGGACGCAACGCAGTGAACAAACACGAGCGCTGTGCTTGTTCGTCTTTGTTCCCTGTGTTACGTCTTCATATCGAAGTGCGCTGTCATATTCCATCATAATTAAGCAGCTAGCGCACCAGTATGTCTTAACGAAGAAACGGTGGGACTCCTGCATTGCTGGTGTTTGAAAGGCAGCTGGAAATGTAGCGACATTATTTATAATGGGTGCTGGAGATGTTTCCCTGGCCATGCGCCTGGCATGGTACCCCTGACGACAATGGTGATGCATTTAGTGACCCACACAGACACACGCGCACGACATGCGCAAGCAAGGAGCAACAAGCACAGGCAAGATGGATGTCTCGGTGGGAGGCTAACTGCGGCTTCATTTCGCGCCACGCACTAGTAGTGTGCTGCTCCTTTCAGCAATGTTTTCCTGAAAGACAACTAAGCTCTCCATGCATGTCTTGGGTGGCGATCAGGAAAATAGGAACCAAAATTAAATATCGGAACTAGGTTCGTTGTTACAACTATGCGCATACGTTTGTCTATGCGCTGCTGCTTAACAACTTGTCAGGTTATGATACTGTACAGGAAGCGCAGATAAAAACAAAATAAAAACAATAGTGCAGAGCATCTATCTTATACTTGAAACTTAGCTGCAAGACATGTGAAAGAACAAACGAAGTGCTAGCGTCTGATGCTAAAATTTTGGCAAATAGCCTAGAAGCGCAATACTTCAGAAACCGATAGGTATGAACGAAAGGTAAAGCAATCACTTGCATTGCATGAGTATATACGTGTGACGTATATGCCTAAATATCAAGAGTAGAGACTATACAATATTTTTTTTATTTCGTTTCTCTGCCTTTTACGTGTTCTTTCGTTTGTAGCGTTTCGATGCCATGTTACATATTCTTGGGCTGCCGAAAAAAGAAACAGCAAGAAAAGGCGAGTAGGGATGGGAGGGCAAAGCTGTCTCAGAGAAGCTGTCTGGGACTGCAGCCCCTCTTTCTGTTGACCACGCATAGAAATACCCTATTTGATCTGATTTCGTAAGGGAAGAAAGCAATTCCCAGGACAATAACTCAATAAAACGTGCATTACAATATAATACACTATAGAAAACATATCGTCTATGATACTTCTGTAACCAATGAACATAATGGAGCTTCGACTTCCGCAGAGGCTGTTCTGGAAAGAAAAACAGAGAAAAACAGTTGAAGAACACATCGTCGAATTCAGTTAACATGTGCAAACCTAAAATAGAGCATGTCAAAGTTTGATTTTCAACAGGCATATCCGGCATGCAGGCCAACTGGCTTAGTGGGATATTGAGCTGCTTTTTCGGCGTAACAGTTTGCGACGTCAAGCGTTCCACGGCAAGCGCGTTAAAGGCACAGTGGCCGCGTGGATACGTAGATCTCGGGCACCGTTGTAACTCGGCAACGTACAGAGCCGTTATCCAGCGGCGAGACGCGATAGTCAAGCGCCGTTAGCCTAGCAGTAAAGTTTTCTCGTTCCATAGAAAACAGCGGCGAGGTCGGCCGAGGGCGTCAATGCGGTGGCCAGCAGTAAAGCACGCGAAATAAAACGACGCCACGCCATCGAGCGGCGGGTTTAAAGGGAGCGCCATAAAATACGGAATGGAGTGGGTGGTTGTTGGTCTATGTCATTAAAGAGAATGAGGCCTTAATGATAGGCTACACCGCCAATAAAGCGCAATGAGCTGTACTGGACGCCCTCATTTTTTCGTTAACCAATCTCCTCCGGTCGGCCTATGCCCGCTGCATTGCGTTCTAAATTTAGAACACACACGGGGACTTCCGTGGCGTAATTTATATACTGTGGTGGCAGCAAAAGGACGACGTCGTCTAATGGAGCAACCATTTTCTTTACTTTAGAAGTTCGCTTGGCAAATTAGCGACGGCACTGACTGATAAGCCTAACATTTTGCACGTCGATCACCAAGGTCCCCGTGGTGCTGCAAAGTCAGCACTTACGAGTATCTCTAGCCGCGCTGTAGAAGCTGTGAGTAGGAAGAGAGGGAGAGATAAATAAGATGCGAAAATAAGGGAGGTTAACCGAAAGATAGATATCAATTTTGCTACCCTGCACTGGGAAAGGGGTAAGAAGAGACTGAAAGATTTTAAAAAATACGCACGCAGAGAAAGAGAGGAAGATGAAAAAAAAAAAAGAAAGACACCACACACCACGCAAAGGAACACGGAAGTGTTACAGTCATTCAAACAGGTCGATGAACTTCAGTAGTGCCTTCGCCGCCTTCTGTAGTGAAGACCGCATCTGCGGGCGCTCGATTAGGACAATACACTGCACGTGACGTCACGTGAATGCTGCCCATATCATGTGGCTGCGATAGTATGAGGTAGGGAAAAGTGGGGTAGCTAAAAGAGGAAGAACTAATAAAAACACAAGTAATTTACTTCTAAGGCCCTTGGTGTTGAATTTTCATTTCGTGTTCTTCAAAAACGCTACCAGGGGACAAATTACCGAGTAGGGTGAGGTAGTCACTGCTAATCTGGCTCTCTCCCGAAGCTCCCCCCCACCCCCCTTCGAAGTCAATAAATTTTAATGAAGAAGGGCCCGTATTCACAGAAATGTCTTACGCTAAAATTGTTCGTAAACGAAAAGTTCAGCCAATCTTGTGTCCGGGACGTATAATTAACGAAGGCGGCCAACCAATGGCAAAGATCACTTATAAACAAAAAATTTTGTGCCACGGCAATAAACTATGTTTGCTAATGCTAAGAAATATCCCGGAAATGTAACCATGTGGAAGTGTGTCGTGGTGTGGTACACGATGCTAGCACTCCAAGTGAGTGTCTTCCAAGTATAGAACACGTAATGTCGGAATCTATCAGAGGGCGATGCCGAAGTTATTTTTCTGCATTCCCCCATGCAAAGTTAACATTGTTGGAACATGGCAGCCGCTTGGCATTCTTCAAAGAGTATGCAATGATTCACTCTCTCGCTACCACATAAGACGCACAACGCTTTCTCCTCGGTCCTAGCCCACCCTGGAACAGCTTATCGTAGCACCACCAAAATAGAAGCAAAAAAATTAAAAGGATTGTATGAGGCACGGTTTACACGTTGCAATAAAGACTTACCGAGGAAATATGCCCGCGAGCATTTTCCTAAGTTTGCGCGCTTCGTGCTGCACATGCAGCAATGCTATGGACAATAGCTGCCCCCGAACAGCGATGGATGAGCGCACACGCATTCTCCCCACTGCCCGCCCAACCGCCGTCCAATCCAACCCGCCCCGTTCTTCCCCCCAAACACATACACGTTTTCCGCCTCCCTGAAATATCATTTCGCTGGCGCCGCCGTGGCTACGAAATGACAGAGGGTTCACGCGGCACGGCAGAACACGTAAGAAAGAAAAATAAAGGAAAAAATATCAAACCGGACGAACAGACGAAGCGCAACGGCCACCACAGCTCGCCGGCTGATGCCAACAGGCGGCGGGGTATACGCCATGAAACAAGCAGAGAGCGAGCCCACGAGCACGGACTCGCGAGACGCAACCGGGTTCGCGCGCATGAAAATCGAGCAAAAAGTACTCGAAACGAGAGGATCGTTGGTCATGGCGCACCTCAGCAGCCATTAGCCGAGCCTAATGACATTTTCCCTCTGCCATCCTCTTCTTCCTCTCTCTCTACGCGCGCGCTATTGAGTTCAGCGATTGCCAAGTTCGCTGCCTCCCATGCCCGTCGACCCGCCGTTGGGGTGCAACCGGTATGCAGACGCCGCTGTCATAAGCCGGCTCAGCCGAGTGGTAGTTCGAGCCCTACGACCGCGGAGTCGCGAAGGCGTAGAAATGGAGGCGAGGCGAGCGGTAGAACAGCGCGAGATGAAACAAAAGGTCGAGAACGACCGATGAAAACGACGGCCAAGGTCGTGGGGCACTCGCGGGTTCTCGGGGTGCGATGGATCGCGCTCCGCGGGCAAAACGTGCGAGCGCCACTCGTGTCTACGCACACCGGGCCCCCTGACAGCGCTCGACGGCGCTTCTCCTGCGAACCACACCTGGCGGCGTGAGCGCATAGCCAGTGACTCAGAGAACGGATAGTGCCTCGTCGAGTGTTTTCTTGTCGGGCCGACGACACGGTTGTTGTAGGAGCAGCTACGGGCGTCTTTGTGCGTGGGAGGAGAGCCTGCGCGCTTCGAAGCGAGGAGGCCCTCGAAGTATTCGGGGCCCGACGTTGCGAGGTGGGGCCACACACGCGAGACGCTGGCTCCGGAAAGTGGTGCTCGAGATCAAGCAAACAGACGAATCAGGGTTAAGAAAGCTGCGTCATCGAGACTCGTTGCACGTGGTGTCGTGTTCTAGGATAGTTGTAGAGAGACGCCGCTTCTGGAGGTGACCGAGGACGTTCAGAAGTGACCGTTAAGCTTACTCTCCAGTCAGTGTTGATGGGTGAATAACATTAGTCATCATGAAGGAGTACTCACGCAAACCGTTTAGATGCGTGTTAAAGTCGACTCGGCTATGCCTGAGGCGTGACACCTTCCTAGAAAATGATTCAGGAGCTGTCGTTATCACAGTTGGGGCATGTAGGCACTGGTTTACTTACACCATTACGTGTGCATAGCCCCGTCACCCTGCTGCAGCCTAGGTCTGAACCGAGCGATGCAGCAGCAGCAGCTCGGTTTAGGTATCCTGACCTTAAGAAAAATGCTGAGTTGTATGTTGAATCCGACAAGCTGGCCGTTAGTCCGCGAAGAGGCTAAGTACATGAACGCGGTTGAGGTGTGAAAACCTTGAGAGGTACATGGTAAGATTCCGCATGCTATTCGCTGTACGAATAGCCGTAGCAATAACCGCATCCTGCAAGTTTCCAACATAATACAACCGATTGCAACATGTTCCTACATATTCCGACAGGAGCTGCCATCTAAAGTGTTAATTACTCTTCTGATGTATTCTATGAATGCAGAAAACACAAATGGTGCGACTACGTTTTTGCAATTCGTACACAATACAATACGCGATACTATGCTCGGCTGCAGCGTGGTTCCCTTTGCCTCTGTCACAGTTCTTCACAGCGTGTCAGGTCATGTACTCAATTAACTCTGTAGCATGCGTAGTCAAACAGTATATTATTTTTTTAATGACACCCAGAACGTCAAACGGAGGGCTCATTTTTCTTTAATTGTTTCTTTCTTTCTCGGTGTGTTGTTCGCATTTTCGGGTTGTTTCTAGTACTTCATTAAGTTTTCTCACATATAAGCTGCGATTCGATGCGGTGCCGTCACAAAACAAGCCCATCCTTTACTTTCGATTTGTTCTCCTTCCGGCATGCTTGTTGGTTAAGCCATACGCGTACCTTACCGCTTGTTTTCTTACAAATGATGTTGCAGCGAAGAACATCTCGGCCAGTATGCTCAAGAACCTTTTACACTAGAATTGTCCGTAAGAGCAAATTCTAGCTAATCCTGATGCTGGACTTATTGTTAGCGAGTGCCGACGACCGGTGGCAAAGCGCACAAAAGAAAGCTTCGCAAATACGGGCCTGGTTGTCTCCACCGTGCTCACTGCACCGAACGAAGCGGGCCGCCCATGCGTGCACCGTCGAGACTAAGAAAACTCTTCCGAGGAAAAAGCGCCAACGTTACGCAACGGAGCCGCCACCGTCCGGCGACCCACTCACGCGCCCCGCCAGGGTCGGGCAGCAAACGCTGTTGACCCGCGTGAGTTCGACCAGATTATGAGCCGGGATCCCGGCGAATCTCGAGTCTCATTCTCTTCGTGCCCAGCAGTTGTACTCAGAAGCGAGAACGTCTCGCGTGCAGGCCTCTCGCACTGCCATTAACCGGTGTCAAGGCTTTCCGCGTCGTTAACGCGCACAAGTTTTCACAGGGCTGGAGACTCGGCGATTAGACTCGACGTTAACGATAAACGCCTGCGAAACACGCCCGCGCCGCTTCTATATAGCGGCGCGCTCTGAACTCCAAATGCGAGGGATTAGCCGTCACTTAGATGTGAAATGCTCGCGTCGAAATGAAAGTTATGTCCTCTTTTCCTTCTTGCTATATAACAATTTGAGAGGCTATACGGACAGGGCACGTCCCTCTTAGCGGGAGACAAGTGTTCGTCGGGAACGAGGGCTGTTGCGCGTTCCAGAAGGACAGAGATCCGCTCATATATTCGCGCAGTAGGCGCGCACCGGCAAGAAAGAAAGAAAGAGATAGGCGCCCTTTGAAGGCTCGAGGTTAATTACCGTTCTTGCAATTCAGGAGCGATCTCCCGCAGCTCCGCTCCGTGACCGGCACGAAGGCCGCGCTTCTTCGCGGGGAGCGCGATGCTAGCCCAGCGTGTGCTATGCCTGTGCGCGCGCGCGTGTGTGTGTGCAGGCGCGCGCGGCTCGTTTACCACGCTGGACGCGCGCGTATACGTTCGGCGTCCTTTGATGACTTGACCGTGAATCCCCTGCGCGAAACAACGACGACAAGAAGACAGAATCGCACACACACGCCCGCGCTTTCTTACCTCTCGCGCGAGGAGTCACCTTGCGCACGAGACACTATAGAGCGGCGGCGGCAGGAGCGTCGCTTTGCATCCGCCGCATACTCACTGTACACACTATGGTTATTTGTCTTTCGGGAAGGGCTTCCTCGTTCCTAATAGGCCGACGATGATTAATTCTGCCTCTCGGCGGCTCTGCGCTCGGTGTGGCCGTCGTGTATATGCACGCTATACAGGGCAGACGTGCGAGCAGGAAGCGGCTTACGATAAGGCAACGCTAAGCGCGGCCTGATTCTTCCAAATTCGTCGCCGCCGCGTCGTGTACACAGCGCTAACGGAGAAACGATGGTGCGCAAGCGGCCCACTTAGGGGACACGGCCAACTTAGTCGCACCTTCCGCCCCCCTCCCCTCCTCTTACAGGCCGCGAGCGACTCGTGCGCTTGGAAAAATAATTACCCGCTCGCTGTCGATCGTGACGCGTCGTTTCTTCGCTCTGGCGTGTGGCGACACTTGGTCACGCCGTTCATACAGCTTTCTCGACGAGGCCTAATTTAATATTAGGATTAATCTTACGAATTGCTTGCCTCTTCGTGTTCATCTGGAAGTGGGATCCATCACACACACACGTGCACGCACGCACGCACGCACCGCTCTCTCTCTCTCTCTCTCACACACACACACACACACACACAGATGTACGTTTATTTGCACAAACGTTTCTATACATTACGCCGATACGCCTCCATGATGTTACACCTGTCGACACTCGATCAGTTGCCACACATTTGGTAACAATTGATGTATAGCAGATGTTGACACAAGGAAATAGGTCCGCCTTTAGCCTTACTTTCTGCACGGAGAAAATTAGGTTAGTACATCTATATATCAAATTCAATTAAACGCATCGCTGCAGCACGTACTGGCACGTAAATGCCCTGCGGGGCACTTTTGCTTGATATACGTGTACGGGTGTATGTACATGTGGCCAGTCGAGAACCGACAGGTGACATACCCAAGTGTAACATTGGCAACACATTGCTCCCGGTACGCCCCCCGTCAGCTAATAAATCCAGCAAAAGCCAATGCGTTCGCACGTGGACACAATCCATATAAGGCGACTCGTAATCGTCACCTCTCCCGCCTCAAACTCTCTAGCACGAAAATTTCATGTTGATGTTGATGGTATGTTACATGCGCCCACAGTGTGGATGGGCCATACAACGACAGATGAAGAGAGCAGCTACAAATAACACAATTGGAGAAAACGACAAAAATATAGTCTATGAGTAATTAATACGAACTTGTAATATACTTGCGTTCAGACAATAACTGTTCTTGTTTTCCCTCCAGCTTGGGAGCTCCTCTCTAGATACATGGGAGCGGAAAAAATGTTTTTCTGGGCATCCACTGCAGCGTTACTGACGAGATGTGTTGCACTTAAAAGAAAAATCATCAATAAAACCGATATCACAATTCTGTAAGTTGCAGCTGATAGTGCATCTAAAGCGCAGCATTAAGTTAATGTGATATGCACCTCTCAGAAGTATACCATTACGTTGTGGGCAAGCTGCTTCAGGAAAGGTTCACGTGAGCTGTGGATTCACATATCGCATTTCTCCGCTTGAGATGCTCTAACAGATGCAGTTTACGGAACTGCGATATCTGCTTTCAGTGCAGAGATATAGGTCTAAATTTTCGCGTTTTTTTTCTTGTGCAATACCTACCGCATTTTGCAAATTATTGTAAAAATTCGGACCTTGAAATCACAATTCTCCTTCTAGAGTCACTAGAAGTTAACTTTCTTTCTCAGTTGCGACAAATTTCATTCAAGTCAGTCAGTAAAAACATAAAAAAGCATTTCTGCATTTTGCACGTATTTGAATAGGGAAGTCGGAGTTGTCTAAGAGCTAACGCTTCCTCTTACACTGTTCTATACATTCTTGCATCCGTCTCTCTGTCCCACAATGCTCTTCCAGTAGCGCAAATTCGACCCTAGCTCACTACTGTTCTGGATGCTATATAGTCGGGCCCATTTGTTTCGTCGATTCGTCCCCCTCCTCGTCGAACAAGATGAACACTCGTGATTTGCCGACTAGGCCCAGGCCGAATCTCGAGAGAAGTTGACGCGTGACTTATGCGCGTCCCCGCCGGTCGAGCCAGCCAAGCCGAAGTGTGCCCGCGCGCTTAACGAGGACCAATGCTGGCGCTCGAGGTGGGTGGCCGCGACGTCGAGACAAGCGCGGCCCCAACAGCGCATCGCGGCTGGACAAGCGTGAACCCGGCCGGCCCGTCGAGCGCCGGCCCCGCTTTGCCCGCCTGACGCCAGCGCCGAGCCGAGCAAGGCAACGCCGTCCCGTGCGAGCCGTGTCCAATGCGCGGCCGTCCCCTCGAGGCCGGTCCTGCACCGGCCGACCGTCCCGTGACGCCGAGCGCACAAAACCATCAAGCGACACCAGCCGGCGGTCCGTGCCTGCGAGCGATGAGGCCCGAGAAGAAACGAAAAAGGAAGAAGAAAGAAAATGATACTGATGCCGCCTGGTAAGGAGTCGTCGGCAGCACCGAAAGAGGCGTGCAGCGAGATGAAAAGAAAGAAGGTAAGAAAAAGCAGGCCACACGGCAGCACACAGTGTTACGTTTCGTAAGCTCTCCGCAACGGCGCGAAACCCGAAACCGGCTTTCGTTTACTTCTGCGCCAACAACACAGCACGCACCCTCGGCTGCAACGGAGACGTAACAATGGGTGTCAGTGCATTCCCCCCACCGCCTACTCCAACCCGCACACGTACCAAGATCCACCGGGTTCTGTTCTCAGCCTCTTTCTGTCGCTTTTGCCAGAGAAGAGGCTCACGCTTCGGACCCTGACTGAGGAGTCTCGGCAACTTTGCGCGCGGTCTGGCAGGCCGAAAGAAAACAACAACCGGGACGCGGAAAAAATAAGGAAGAAACAACAAGCGTCCCGCCAAAGTCATTTACTCCTCAGCATTCTGCGAACGGGCGTATATTTAACGACGTGTCTTTTGTCTGGCATTGTTTTCGCTCTTGCCAAGCTCGAAACAGCGCCACGGCTTCCCAAGATCGTCGCTTCTACAGGTAGCAAAAAATAAAAAAATTAAGTTGCGCACGCCGTTGGAGAGATCCCCCACGCCCAAAGAACGTTCGTCCGTGACAGACTACCTTGATTCGGCAGCTACTGCTGGCGCTGATTCTCAAGCGCGAAACTATACACAAGAAAGCCCCGAGCCAGGCGGGAGGAGGGGGCGACAATGTATCCCTTTACAATGTATAAAGGGGGACGTTCTTACAGCCGAGTCGCTTTAAGCATCGCTATCATAGCATCGCGTCCGTAAAGCACACAATAGTGTCGTCATTGTTCATCGCATAAAGAAAGGAACCGATACAAAAAGGAGGAATGTCTAAGACGAGCCGTCTCGCTGCCGTCTGCTCGGAGATGCAGCTCCTCCAGCAGCACGCAATGCCTGCAGTCAGAAGAATGCATAGCGGAGAGATGCGAACGGCTGAATAGAGTTGCAGGCGATCAAGAGCAGGTTTTTGTGTCTGTTCCGCTCAGAGACATACATGGAGTCGTCGGCATGGGCAGAATGTTGCTATTGTGCGGCAGACGGGAATCCTTGATATGCTCCTCCACTCCGCCGGGAGACATCGTGCACGACAGCGTGTCCAGTTGCATTCGTAACTGAGTTTGCACAGATATCAGAGCTAGATGTTAGTGGAAGTAAGGCAACGGACACTGCAGAGGTTTCAGGTCATGTGCAAATGAATGCAGGGCTCGAATAATGTGTTCCCCAGGGCAGTATCCTTGGGCCTCTTCTGTTTAATCTTTGCGTCAATGATCTCGTTAATATTGATCCCGATGCCAAATTCATAATCTATGCCGACGACACTACTGTCCTGTTTTCGTCCAATGATGCTTCGGAGCTAGTGTCAGGGGCTAACTCTTGCTCGGAAAAAATATATTCATGGTCTCTAGAAAATGGTCTCAAGATTAACGCTTAAAAATCAAAGGCAGTTTTATTTCAACCGAAGAATAAGAATACCTGTCTTTGTAGGGACGCGGTGTTAGGATCTTCTAAAACTGAACTCGTCCCTTCTGTGAAAACACTAGGGGTCTTTTTTGATGAAAATATGAGCTGGAGCGATCATATTGATTTTCTTGCAGTCAAACTCTCCCAAATTACTGCACGCGTTTTCTCTATTCGCTACATGCCTCGGAAGATTAAAATGTTAATTTATAATGCTATGTTTGCGAGCCACCTTCATTATTCCTGCCTTATTTGGGACACCACATCTGTTACAAATATTAACTGTTTGCTTATAATACAAAAGAAAATTGTTCGCGTAATTAGTGATATGCTCTTTGACTCCCCATCTGAACCCCTATTCAAAGAACTTCGGGTAATTAAAGTCAGTGACATGTTTAACTACCGCCTTGCTCTTGGATACCTAAAAGAAACCAAATAGAATTTAAGCCTTGTTTCATATAGTAACCAAATGGCTTGTTACACTCTCCCCACTCTGCTGAATAATATCAAATTTGCGTCCATCAATGTACCTAATTGTTCTGGCAGAGAACTGTATAATTTCTATTGCCCCAAGAATTGGGTTTAACCATGTACCTAATGTTTTTCTCTTTAAGAGCCTTGTGTATCTATATATCCATGTTGTTTATTTTTCCAGAGCTGTTTCATGTGTGAAGTAAATTGTTTAAGGGATATCTATGTACTACATGCCATTGCTCTCTTTGCTTTCTCCACTTTCGTTGTTCCTCTTTCCTTTCTTTTTCTTCTTTTTTTTTCTCGCTCTTTACTGTCTGCTGCCTTTTGGACCTTCGGGTTAGTAGGACCAGTCAAGTTGCTTTTGTAGCAACTTTTTTCCTAATGCCTTGGCACTTTGTACCACTTGCTTTTATGGATAAAGGTATTATTATTATTATTATTATTATTATTATTATTATTATTATTATTATTATTATTATTATTATTATTATTATTATTATTATTATTATTATTATTATTATTATTATTATTATTATTATTATAGAAATAGTCCCTCAATTTCATAAGATTGTTATCGCGATCGCAATTTTAGTGGTAGTCCCAGTGCCTCCAGCATTTCCGACAATAGGAAAAATATATACGAAGTATTCTTCTTCTGGGTTTTTCTTTTTGTTTTGCAAATGAATAAGCCTATGCTGCACCGCGCTTAAGAATGTAAGACTAGTGAATATACTTATTCTTGTATGAGTGACCCTTTGTACATATCAGAATGAAAGCCTTTCGTGCCAGCCTACACCAATGTAATAATAATAATAATAATAATAATAATAATAATAATAATAATAATAATAATAATAATAATAATAATAATAATAATAATAATAACGAGAAGAAGAAGAAGAAGGAGGAGGAAGAGGAGACTGGATTTAGCTAACGCGCTCAGAAACAGCAATGCAGTCTGGGCGATAGTGCACAGAGAAAGGAAAACAAGAAAGGTAGAAATGTAAGACAACTACACCAAAGATTTCGAATAAAGAAAATAAAAGGGAATAACAAAAACAAAAGGCTGCCTGTAGCTACATATTGAGCTACAATACAGCAATGCCACGCAATTGATAGACGGAGAACATGAAACAGTGAAAAGATTGGAGACGACTGCAGCTAAAAAGAAGGCTCAGGAGAAAGTGCGAAGCTCGGAACAGAAAAAAAAAGAACGCGCTTTTTAAAAAATCAACATGGAGAAAAAGACGGCTGCATAGTTGACTGCATTCTGTGTATAATAAATAAATAAATAAATAAATAAATAAATAAATAAATAAATAAATAAATAAATAAATAAATTTGACGCGCCCAGGAACAACACTGAAGTCCGAGTACTGGGGCCCTATAACGTAAAACTATTCCAATATGTTTTTATTCCAATCTCCTGACGTCAAATTTGCGTAACCACCGACGCAAGCACCGGGCGGTCACCCGCAGGGTTGTCCGAACAGACAAATCAACCGCTCTCCTCGTTCATAGGAGGTCACTTTTGTTTGCTTGAAATACGAATAACATTGCCTACACTGACCGCCTTGTCGTATCTAATTGGCTGACAAGAGGCGAGTAGAACGCTTAAGTGGAGAGGGATTCGATGGGGCAGAGCCAGTGCACTGAAAATCTATAACCGGATGAGGAGGGTGGTGCCGGCGTCTGCGATTGGTCCGCTTTCCCTTAGCTTGCGATGGCTGGTCGAAAATCACGGCGGCATGCAATGGAAGCTTAAGAATGACGCTAAAACGGATCCTCAGCAAAGAAGAATTGGGAGAATGAGGTCGTAAACGTGCCGAAAGTGCTCGGAAACGTTACACAGCCACGCAAGAAGCTTTATTATACGCAAATAAAGCCATGCTCTCCGGCAGGTGCAAGTAGCCAGCGCCTGAGCGATCGGTGGCAGCCATCTTTTTATTCCTTTCGGAACGGGGCAGCCTGCGGCTATTCAGAAGAACATTCAGTTTTCTTAGGCATGTTAATGCATCTTTAGTGCGTACACGTCACTTTGACGCGGTGAGTTTTCGCGGTTTGGTGACGTTGCGTGAAAGGCAGGTGAAGTGGGTGCAGCCTGAAAACTGTTGACCAGTAGCCAGGGGCTAATGGCAAAAAGGCGTCGAATCAGAAATAACTGTTTTTCATTTTTTCGGTCAAATCATGCATAACAAGTGTGTACACATCATATCAGATGGGGACGTATCACGATTTTCTTGACGTCGCGTGACAGACAGGTGAAGTGGGGGTGATCCAAAATAGCTTTTGACCAATCGCGGAGGGCTGATAGCAGAATAGGAATAGAAAAGTTTGGAATAGCTTTACGTTATAGCGACCCTGGTGCACAGAGCAAACAAATTAAAAAGAAACGCTGTTTCGGTCATGCTGCCGCCGTCGTCGCGCCGTCATCTCCATCGTCGTCACGCTGTCATGCCGTCAACCAAAAAGACGTCAATGACAATTTGTGCTGCCACCATAAAGCCCGGTTATCGACGCCATCAGTTTTCTTCGGAAGTATTGCTATTGTGTCTATTTGATTTCTGTGGTGCGCATGTGCCATTCGCTTACTTTGACAATTATCCTTGATTGCTGTGCAACTTTTTTTTTCTCACCTTAGCGCACAAGCAGCTGCGGCCATAAAGTCTAGCGGTGCTAATCACGCCCCTTGCCTACAGCATGAGAACGCCCGCTGCATATGACGCCTGGTCCCGTTGCGCATTGCGTCACACGGCGCCAGACAGCGTCGCTTATAAGGCAGGTGATCACGACTGAATGGGACTGCAGGTACCGTTGGCACGTTCGCCTAAACTCATCCTTTCCTCTTGACAGACATGACGTTTTCGAGCTCGGGTTGCCGGCATAATTATGAGGTTAAGGTATCGGATACTCGATATATCATAATATGCAAAGGAGAAAGATAAAGTAAGAAAGGCCCTTTGCGTGTGATTATACTGTATAATATGCGACACGCGTTCACTACACCTGAACGTGCCGTAGTCCGTAACATCTGCTGTGGTCGGCGAACGCGAAAACCCAAAGACGCGTAATGATTGATCGTGACTTCGTGCTTCAATTTATGCGGCTGGTGCATTTAACACCTTAGTGCATCGTTTTCCCACGCAAGGTTCCGAAAACATTGAACCTATCATAAACCGGCTCCAAATAGCGCTTTTCCGTCACCGACGGATAACAGAGACGTGCACCTGACACCTTCTATCCGGACCAAGCGATCGCCCGGCTTCACTGTGGGATGATCGATATGACTTCTTCGTCATTCAAAGGAAAGGAAGAAAGAAAAAAAAAACGTTGTTGAAGGTGTAGCTATAGCCAGGAAGCCAAAGAGGGCACCGCAAGCCAGAAATCGTTCTATCTGTTACCTATGTGTGCAGGCACGTCATCGACACCGCCAGGTGTGACCTTTTACGAGCGCGGTCGTAGCGGCTGCTGTTGGCGTCGAATCCTGTTCCGGCAGGTCATGATTTTTCCTGACCGCGTGAATGTCACGACGTCCGTTTTCTTTTCTTTCTTTTCTGTTTTTTTCTACGGCTCTGCAACCCCGAAAACTCGTATTCGAGAGATAAAGATTCTGGGCAGAAGCAAAGAAACTTCTTAAGAGAGAACATTTTCAAGAAACTTGACAAGTTAGCTTGTGCGCTTGGGATAAACTCGTGAGATATTGCGTCATAGAAACTCCTGTGCGTATATTTGGAAACTAGATGCGGTTTTTTAAAGCTTTTTCTTTGCCGAGTTCAGCCTGTGTGCATGCGCATTTTATTGTAGTTTTCTTCTAGTCTTCTATTTGGTCTGTAATAAAGTTAGGGGTATGCGAATTGTATTTTTTGTGATAGAATACAATACGATCCGAATAGTGTCAGAGTCGAATCGAATATTTTTTTAATGATAAACAGCCGTTTTCACAAAAAGTATATGATCGTGTTTGTAATGATGACGTTATGAAGTTCGTCATTACATTGCACGTTTTGAAGGGCTGTATAAAATTAAATTCTTGGGTCTTACGTGCCAAAACCACGATATGATTATGAGGCATGCCGTAGTGGGGACTCCGGATTAATTTAGACCACCGGGGGTTCATCACTGTGCACCCCACGTACGTTACACGGGTGTTCTTGCAATTCGTCCCCATCGAAAAGCGGCCGGGATTCGATACCGCGACCTCGCGCTTAACAGCGCAACAACGAAGCCACTAAGCAACCATGGCGGGTATAGCGTTTTCTTAAAAATGTAAGTGGAGCAACACTGCATTTTTGCCACAAATTTGACGGCGCATATCTCGAAACTGGCGCCGTCCTCAGAATTTGTTCTAACTTAACATGTCTTTCATACACACTAGCTACAATGCGTAAATTGAAATATGTGTGGTAAAGTTATTAGTTCAAAAGGTAATTAGTGCAATTAGGTAATTATTCCAAGTGATTGCCGCTTCATCAAGTAAGATATATCAAGCGTTACAAATGTGTTATTTCCCACAGGCATTTTTTTCTGCTGAGCATTGCCCTCAGTATTGTCATGCTGAGGGCCTTCGATACGAGCAAGGAATTCGCGCGCAGCTGGACTGTAGCCAACCACGTGTTACTTGCGCGACGCCAATTTGGGATTACTGTTATTGTTCCTGCAGCGCTCACCAGCCTGAGCGAGTCCATGGTAACTGAAGAGAGAGAGAGAGGACAGGAAAGGCAGGGAGGTCAACCAAAAGAGCCTCCTGTTTGCTGCCCTATACACTGGGGGTGGGGAAAGGGGAATAGAAAGAGGAAAAAGATGGTCACTGAAGTTAATTCAGAAATGAAGTAGCTCTGGATTTTTTATCTGTCCTTTGTATATATACCTGCAAAAATTATTTTACCTTCGATTGTAGTTATTTTCTTAGTGTTGTTCCTATGTACGTCTCATATTTTTGTACGCATCTGCACGTATTGCTATTTCGTATTGTCGGCGTTTATTTTGTTAAATTTGATGAATTTGGTTATGTGTTCTAGTTATGCAATGCCTAGTGTTTGGCCCCTGCTCTCTGCTATTCATTTTGAACTTGTACCCGCCCTTACAAAATGCCCTTTGGGCCTGTGAGGTTCAGTGAATGAATGAATGAATGAATGAATGAATGAATGAATGAATGAATGAATGAATGAATGAATGAATGAATGAATGAATGAATGAATGAATGAATGAATGAATGAATGAATGAATGATATCTCATGCTTCTTTCTTTTCGTTTAGATAATTTCTGTTTTGACGTAAAGGTGCTCTAAAACTTCTGAATTGCTCCAAGGACTATACCGTGCGTCCAAGCTAATGTTAACCAAGCTCCGCCTGCAGCTGCTTTCTTTCTCCTATGTGTGTGCGCGTGTGGTAGTATATGCGTGTGCTGTCGTTTTTATGTCGCTTGCATTCTTTTATTGCAGGTGCCTAGAGTAGCATGCCCAGCTTGTCAGCAGAATATCGCCTTCTGCTGGTATCATTAAGCTTTCTCACGAGAAAGAAGAAGTAGAAGTATACAGACTTTGGAATCAGCCAGAATGCCGACGCAGTAGTATAGTAGTAGTATAGTAGCAGGTGTAACAACTTTATTTATCCTTTTTTAAAGGAAAAGGGCAGCGGCGTAGAGGGGGAGGGGGGGGGGGGTGTCGAGCTAGTAAAGTATTCTAGAAGCCAGTTTGCTTTATAGTAAGTAATTATGTATGTTTATCTGCAATAATGCATAAGGACAGCCATCGGCTGTAGCTGAATTGGTAGATCACTGCCCGCCGCATGGAGATGCAGGTTCGGCTCCCACCAACGGCGAAGTTGTAATTTCATTCACTTCGTTTTCCTTTACCAATGATAGGAATACTGACGCAATTTTAACCCTCCCTTAAAAGAAAGTCTAATTCCTAAGCAAAATTTAGTACTGTTCATGTTCATTATGCTTCCGTTGGGTTTCCTCGTTGTTTCTCGAAATGACTGCAAGTGAAGGAGGTTTAGTCGCCTTACATGTCAAGCTTCTCCTTTCTTACGCAGCGATAATAGCGGAAGATAACTCGCTTCATCATCTGTTGGTTTCGTGTGGGTTGTATACCTGTGTATGCAACAAATAATTGGCAGAGTCGGCAACGGCTGTTGTTACCCGGTTTCCGACTCAAAAATAATAACGAATCTCAGCTGAGCAGCAATGAGATGTACACCCGAACGCCTCGTAGCAGGTGTGCCGTCACTCATCGAGTGACGACTGTACCTCGCCAAAGACGCGGCACTTTAGTCCCGCGCGGGAGCTTCGCGAGCTTCCTACCAGGTTCCCGTTACGGAGCGCAGCGAGTGCCTCCACCATCGGCCGGTCTCGCCGTCGGCTGTCGTTGGCCGAGAAGGACGAGGCGTCCAGGGGCCGGCCATGTCAAGTCCCTGGCGAAGAACCAGGCGGCGGCCGGTGGCCACCTCTGGGTATGAACATGACCGCCTGCGGATCGTAACATGTACAAATAGTGTTGGCCACTCGTGCGTCGGTGCCCAAAAGCTCCATCCAGACGCCTAAGGCCGGCTCAACACGCGCTAGTCTCGATTGTCCCAACAGACGCCGTGACCAGTCTATGTGCGTTGGCCAAGTACCATATACCATCGTGTCACCCTTGAGCCAGGACCCACAACAAGCTTCCATAGCGGCTGCCGTTGAGGGCCCCGATAAGTCGCTACTCAAGACTCGGTCGCAACACTTCGTCGGCAGCGTCTTCCGCGCCGTAGTCTTCCGAGACGAAGCCGGCAGCCGTGCTCGCCGCAGCCGAGGTGTAGCAGCCGACCCGGCGCGGATACGGCGCACACATCCGGCAGCCCATTCGGCTCGCGCGCCGCATTCATTCAGGCGGGAGCAGTTCGAGCGCGAATTGCATCAGCAGGCATCCAGCGACCATCGGCCCATGACATTCCTCAGCCAGACACCGCAGGCGGATTTGGACAACGAGGCGTCGCGTACCTTCTCGTAATCGTTCCTGAAGAACAGCCTCATTATGCCGAAGCGGGGCATCGCGACCGCGAAGCTCATTTACGCGATCATTGCGAACCATAACAAGCCCGAACGCAGAAACAAAGCAGAACCCGGTGGGCATCAGGAACACAATTGTGTCGCCGTACGGCAAACCCAAGGCTGCGTCGCTGCTGGCGCTGCTCAAGGCACTGCTCAAGGCACTACACCGCCTGACGACGTGGTCACAATCGAGTACGGGCCGCCCGCTCATGGGCGTCCACCGCCACCCACGCGGCCATATGAGGTCATCATGCTCAACCAGCACACCGAGTCAATCCTCTCCAAGAACATCAGCAGCCTGAGCGAGAGTGGCGGTGGCCCGCTGTACGGCCAGATGCCCGTCAGTGTGGCGCCCTGGGAGCGCATGCTGCACAGCGGCGGCTACTCGTCTCCGTCCGAGCTGGCAACCATGGCTCCTCGGACGCCTGCGGAGGCGCTACAGTCGGAGGAGTAAGAGCCAAGCGTCATCCAGAACCCGCTGCAGCAGCACGTGGGGCTCTCGGCGCTTGACTGTATCGTTGAGGGCGTGCTCATTACGGACGAGCTTGCCACTCACAGCAAAGGCTGCCGCGGGGTACGATTACGTGCAGCGACAGCCCTCATGAGCGCCCGCTCAGCGAGTGTGGGCCAGCCGGGCCAGACCCGGGCCAACCGAGCGATTCGACAAGGAACCCGGGGTCGGACTGGCTCGGCAAAAAGTTCCGTCCCAAGTCGGTGCCACCCTCGAACGCCGGCCCTCCCGCCCTTCCCTTGTGGCCGCATCACCACAACCAGCAGCATCACGACGACGATGGGTGTCGCAGACAGCTGGAACCCGTGTCCTCGCCGCAGCCGCTACCACGGCTATTCCCGACTACGTGCGCGCGCCTGCGTACGTAGTCGTACGCAGGCGTCATCGTAGGAGATTACGATATCGATGTCATACTGTATGAACGAACGACTGGTTTGTTGACGAAATTACCTCTTTTGGAGTACGTACATTCTTACTGACTCCAACAAATGATGTGCATCGTGCAACAACGCAGCACAACGATCTTTCGTCGACTTTGTGTTTGTAATGAATGTGAATTAGGCTACGTCGCATGGACGTAACGGTTATTTACCTAATCACAAAATAATTTTAACTACCGTATTATATGAATGAAGAAGAAAGAGATAGTATTTGCAATCCAATAAACCGGTGTGCAATCACACCTTGGATGCGTTGACTGAAGTCATTCTTCTGCTTCGTTACTGATCATGTATGAAAGCATCATAAAATAGAATACACAAACAGAGCATATCCACGCAAGGCCAGGCAAGGGTAAAAGGAGGATTGAAGGGCGCATACAGTGCGGCCCACTGGTAAAGGGAACACTGTGCACCTCTCACTCTGCTGGCGCCGTAGCTGCAAGTGGCAGCTAAAGCTACGTCAGTGCGCAGCTCAGGTGTGCAGAAGGGTGACAGCGTCACCAACCACAAGTCATGCGCTGCAAAGTCAGACACGCTTATAAGCGTGTCTTATAAGCGAATGTTCCCTTCGGTATACTGAAGGGAACATTCGCACATGCGCTGCACTCATCAGTTCCCTTTAACTGTGAACCATGCTGTATATGGACAAAGTAAACGAAAAGACAGTACATTCAATTCTTTATTTATCTTTCAATGAAAAAAAGGTACACTTACAAACAACCACTATATGCATACTATATTTATTATTGCAGTGTGAACGATAGAAAGAAGTAAGAGATGGAGACGAGAATGAACAATAAGTAGATAGCAAAAAGGAAAGGAAGAAGAATGAGAAGGTTCACAGGATGTCCTAGATTAATGTTTCCTGCAGTTCTCGCCCGGCAGTCATCTATTGATGGAAAGGCGCCAATGCTAACACATCACAGTCGATCAACAACTTGGAGTAAGCGCTTCTCGTGTCTTGGGTTTTCGTGTGCCATTTGCATGCACTTTAATACCATGAAAATATACCAACTAGCCTAGCTTTCAACCCTTCCGATCAAGTGTGGCAGTATGATGACGACCTATTAAGTATTCCTTGCACGAGCACAGTTGCCCTACGATAGGCGGTCAGTCACCGACATCTGTTACTAAGCCATATTTCCAAAGGAGGCCGTATCCCGGTTGGCTATGAGATCGAAAGCGCCCTCAGTTTCAGTATGTTCTACATGCTAATAAACTCTAAGGCTGCACAAACAATCGAATAGTGCCTGTCGCTGCGCTTGTTTTATATTTAGAGTGCCCCTTCAGCATAGTCGAAGCGGCATACCGCAGTTGGCTCCTTTTCTTTCCTAACCGCGCCACACACTTCCCAAGCGTGCTGCCACCCAGCCGGCGGCACACTTCGGGGGTGTGTCCAAGTAGTATACAGTGTGCTATGAAGAAGCGGTGAAGTTGTTTTTCCTTGTTCAGGGACGTAAAACTGGCCTGCCACCCGCGAGAAGCACCAAATCTCTCATCAGCCGAAGCGTGTATATAGGGTTTCCCGGATAGAGAGAGGTCTTAAGCGGTGCTCCCAATTACAAGGCCGCCAAGCCGCCGCCGCCTTGCGCACACACGCACACACACACGCGGAGAGATCTGCGGCGCGGAGGCCTCGAAACATCCTGGATTCTGGCGTGGTGCGCGCGGCACTCGTCTCCAGCGCAGCCAGCTCGTATAGCTGCAGCGAGGAACGTCGCCGCTGCCTGATCCTCGAACGTGACCGCCATTCGGCCATCACTCACGCGGCGGACGCGGCCCCGCGCGCTTCTTTTTGGGACGAAGATGCTGCGAGCGAGACGCGTGCAACGCGGACGCCGCCACGATCACCGCCCGCGAGGAGCTGCAGTGCACGGCAGTTGCAACGCCGCCCGCGCGATCCTCGGGACGACATTCGGCGTCACCTCGCAACCCTATGCGCCATGCGCCGTACTTTGGACGTTTAGACGCGGATCATCATCAACCGAAGGCCCGAAAAAGCGGGGCCGAAGGTGGTCACCGTCACGACGACGATGACGACGGCGAACTGCGGAGCGAGAGCCGCGGAGGCCACCGAGTTTTGACGCGTTGACAGGAAAAACGCGCGCGTGGACGAGCTTGCGCAATCTTGCTTGGAGAGCAAGAAAACGGAGAGAACTGGCTATACGGGCTTGAAGCGGGCGCTCTACTTTCTTTTTCTTTTCTTTTGTCTCGCTTGCTTTTTCTTTTTATAGTCGGTTACTTTACGTCAGGCAAGGCAACGCATTCACCGCAAGAAATGCGGAGCGATGGCAGCTTTCAGCAAAAATCAAGAACCCGAAACTGACGGGGGCAAAAAAACCTTCACGCTGAACCGCGAGATGAACTTGAAAAGGGCGCCAAGCCGTCGCACGTTGGCAGATGACCTGCTTTCGTTATTCTTTTTGATCGCCCTGGTTGCGTAACGCTTATTCTCTTCTCATAGGTGACAGGGTGGGAGTGTTAGAGGGTTTGACAGCATTTCAGGCTTCTTTAATGCGCGTCGGGTGACTGAATTTTTTTTTTATATGACCCTACTGGGTTGCGCGTACTGTCGCATCGTTGTCAACCTGGAAACTGACCTGCATTGGTAATTTGACTGAATGAGTACGTAAAGAAAAAACTAAAGTGCCTTACACATATGTGCTATTTTGAAGCAATTGTACTTATAAACAAGGTCCCTGATGTATTGTACATGGCAAGCGAAGGGCTTCAACAGCTTACAGATGAAATTACGACATCCAGCAAACTTTCAGTCATCGCCAGAACTTTGTTATCATGATCGGCTTTCTTTCACTTAACGTTATCTTTCCCGCGCACTTGTTCATCTGTGCCATTTACTTATTTAGTTACCACGTTTTTGTTACGCTTACTCTACAACAAGCATTGAGATTTTTTTTTCTTTTATGCCAAGCATACTTTAGCCTCATTATTGGTACTTTGCAGTAGGTAAGTAGGTTTTTGTTCTTTCTTGCTTTCACAAAAAGAAAATGATCCGTGACCGACGGCGGAATAGAACCTCTGCCGTCGAGCACAGCAGCCCGGTGCACTAACCACGATAGAACGCGTATACTTCACTCGCTTCAAATGCAGCCAGCCCTTTGAAACACTCGTCACGTGTGCCACGCGCCACTTTCTCGTCTTCTTTGCTCGTGTGACAGCTCGCGGATTGAGGCGCCGTGTCAGACTGCAATATCGCCGGGACAGGCCCACTTTCTTTCGTACTTTTCTCGCAGTAGCTTGCGCTACGTATAAACTGTGCGACGTTGTATGCCAACTTCATGATCGCCCAAAGTAATGCTTAGACCTTTCTTCGTTGGAGTACTAATGCCATTCGTCGTTTTAGGATACACTATACGACATAGTCATAGGTATACGTAGGATTGCATAACACGTAGTCGCTGACGACGTCACAATCCCCGCGTTTCTCTCGCTTAAGCGCTACCCACGTAGAACCCAACGATCGTCATGTCGAATCATACTGGAGTAGAAATCGTGCCTTTACTGTCATACGATCGTCTTCGGCGGGTTCGTCGTCGTGCCGATTTCGTCACACACACGCACGCTTCAGATCCCACGCTACACAACTACTCAATTTACACAAGCATGTTGGTTCACATGGTAGTGGTTTGCGGAATGCTAAAAACTACTCGGTAGCCAGGTACGTGCAAAATGCTTCGCATAGCATCGATTCCCACTGTGCGGGGGATCTGCACAATTTTTTTTATTTGTGCTTTTTGCTTTGCCTTACGGAAAGTTACTTTCTTAGTGTTAAGTACGCCTATTGGTGCCACCAATACTTTCGCTTTGGTTACTGTACAGGATTTTGTTGTGGATCCAAACTAGCCTATATCTAGGTACTCAGATGCCGGTCACTCACTCACTCACTCACTCACTCACTCACTCACTCACTCACTCACTCACTCACTCACTCACTCACTCACTCACTCACTCACTCACTCACTCACTCACTCACTCACTCGCTCGCTCACTCACTCACTCACTCACTCACTCACTCACTCACTCACTCACTCACTCACTCACATATAATTGGCTTCGATTTTGCACCCAAGAACACGCTTGCAGGCGGATCTGTGGATCTGTTCTAAATCTACCCGGCGATCCACTTAGCGCTGAGCCGGAGCTGTATTTTGCAAATATCTATTTCCTATCCAATTCTTTTTTGTCATTGGCCCTGCCGCCGTCGCGCCGCTGTTATCCCCGCGGGATCGCCCACTCGGCTGATAAGAGAACAAGAAGGAAAGAATTTCATAGGTGATATGGAAAGTAAACGCAAAATGAAGTGAGAACATTGCAAGATATCGCCTTCGGCTTTCAGTTCCCTGTCTCAACGTTTTGATGTATATAAATGGTCATTGATGTGTGATTAATAACATGCCATGCAAGCCATTTGAGGTAGGCTTATCTTAATTTTAATCATAATTTTAAGGCCACGGCGTCTTCATGATTCCGTTTCGTGTAATGCTCGCCAGAACCTGTTTTCCCAGGGCCGGTCTGCATGTATACTGGCTAATTCGCAAACGCTTTTCGTTCGCAAGAACGTTTGTCGGCTTCCTTCTTAATCCCACGTTTGCCGATAAGCCGGCGCCCCTTCTTACTAGGCGGTCTAAGAACCGATTCGCACTTGTGCCGCATTGACAAAAATGAAGGCATTGAGGTCGGATCTGCATGCAATCACGGTAATGCCAACCTGTGGAACACTCGCCGCTGGGAAATGTTATTGACTGTAAATTCTCTGTACTTCTCGGCATGCGAATCTTACGATCTTTTATTTTTACTTCATTAGCATCGAGATAGAACATCAGGCTTGTTTCGTGTTTGTGCATGTTGTGTGTTATTTCTAACGTTATTAATCGCCTCTACGTGATGCGTTTAATTGATTTGGGCTTCACTTAATTGAGTCACTCGTGACGACGAGTCGATGCCATGCGATAATCATTTCGAAGGCGTTTTTTTTTTTTTCAGGGATCTTTGGAATGTTCCTAATAAATGGTGTCGCTTCAGTGGGTCCATTAATTCTTAAAGGCTGTATATGTAGATTATCTCGAGATGCGAAAGCAACCGGTGCGACTTCATCGCTGTACTCTGGCATTACGGGTCTCTTTTGAACACAGGCAGGGATCTTACATAAGATCTGTAGTTCGTCAGTCGTGACCGGATAATAAGGGAAGCTTCGGGGTCCTTTTGTATAGAGTCATGTTCTATTTATCGCCATTTCACATATTATTAATTACGTGAAGTACCTGCATATGTACGCAAAAATAAAAGATGATCTTCAGATTAATAACATAAAAGGGCAGACCAGTGGTCTCAAGAGGATGTCAGAGATACGCGGGTAGTTCCGTATAGAGACAGCCCTTACAGACTAGACTTGCACCCTGAAAAATAGCTTCCTCTTTTCTTTCTTCGGTGGCATTCACAGCCCCACTAAAGACGCCCAGATTACAATTTACTGCGGGATTAGGAGAAGAGGCTCACGAACCGTAAATGCGTGGTCGTTCGAGACGCAGCTCAAGCAGCAAAGCGCCGCAATCGGAATCAGAACGAATTACCTAAACGCGAAGCATAACAAGAAGCGCCACGTGATGGAGGCTCACGCACACACCCCTTCCCCTAGGGCCGCATGTGCGTATACGCGCGCGGCGGGCGCACCGGCACATATACGCAAGCTACCGCTGCGCCTTGCGGCACACAGGGGGCGGCAAACGTATGGTCAAGACCGTCGCCCCGCCCGCTGTCCCGACGCGGCAACAAACGGGCGGCGGCGCGCAATCAGGAACAAATCAGGGGCAGGCTTCGATGTACATCAACCTCATGAGCCCATCTCTCACATACACGGGACGAGCGATATAGTACGTTCGCCCGTTCGTTTCGCAACGCGACCACCACCGCTGATGCTGCGGCACCGCCGGCAGCCGGCTTGAGCGACCGCTTTTCTCTCTCCGTTTTGTCGAAGACCCGAAGGGGCCCGCCGACACACGCACACGAGGGACAGGCGAGAGAGGGATGGACTCTGAAGAGCACGGCGTGTTATGGTCTGCTGGCGCGTCGTTTATTTGCCCGCGCCCACCGCGCCAGGGACCGCGTCGTTCGGCAACAGCGTTCCGTTCGCTTTGCGGTGACCCGTTCCACGTGGAAACGGCGCTGGCCACTTGCTCCGAGCTCTGATCTCCCGCGCCCAAAATCGCGAGACCGCGTACGTATAGTGTATGCCCACGGCGCAGTCGGTAATAGACCACTCCCACGCCGCGGTGAGTGCGCGCGGCGTTCGACAGCAGCCATTCACGCACACGCTGCTCGGGGGTTCTTGCTCAACGCGTACCGACACAAGCACCCTCGCGCACGGGGGCACACACACGAGCGCACAAACTCGGCGAGCACAGACAGGCTGCGGCAATTGGCAATCATTCACGGACGGCAGTGACCGCGAGAGCCGCTGCCAAAGATGGATCTGGGGCTCGTGCTTTTCTGGCGGCCCGGGCGAGCGCGCCAGAATTGGAGCAGGCGCGCCGCCGTGAGCGCCGGGACCCGAACACGCACGCGGTGATTTGAGCTCTTCCAGCCTTCTTCCCCCCGACACCCCCTTCGCCCTTACTCCGCACTCGTCGGCAGTGTGGCTTTGTAGAGACGCTCGCCGTGTGGCACGTACAAACACTCTACCCCTATTTTGCTCCTCTTTACGCGCTGCACGAGCTGCGCATCGAGAAGGGTGGTCGGACGATTGATGCCGTTCGACGACGACGTGTTTACAGTGCGTTCCGCGATCGAGACAATGATAGTAGTTGAGACAACGATTCTTTCGAGGCCAGCTGCTGCTCTGTGCAACAGTGTGCCAGCAGTTGGGGGCCAAAGAGTGAATTCACTTCGCGTGATATGCGAGGAAGTGCAATAGAAGGATGTGCTTCGAAAGTATAAGGTTGGCACTGAAGGTGCGGTTCGAGAATCTCAACATAGCAATGAATCGCGAGAAATAATATTCGGACGATGGAAACTTGTACAGGAAACGTAGAAGGAGAAGGTAACGGGAAACTTCGATCCAGTGCCAACATTTAGACAGGAGTTCTTACATTAGGCATATGCTATCAACAAATTTTGCCTTCGTAATGACATTAAGAGGTCCCTATATAAGCTTGGAGTGCTACAAAATATGCCCAAGCAACCACGGATATCCGTAGGGCGTCATAATATCCGTGCGACGTCCACCACAAATCCGAATGTCCATTAATCTAAATATTCCTCACGGACGTCCAGAGGACGAACAAGAAACATCCATATCCCGTTTGGATGTCCGGGGGACATCCTATTTTGAACGCCCCCTGGCTGTATACATAGGCCTGCTGTTAGGGCGTTGATCAATGTCCTGATATGAAAAATATAGCTGTAAATTCTAAAGACACGTAATTGATTTTACATTTTAATGTTTCCGCACTCTACTGAACACATAATCTGAGTCATTTTTGCACGGCAAAACGAGTAGCTGACGTATCCTTGCAACTTAAGACGACTGTTAAAGCGTAGCAGATCTCAAAGGCTTGGCTTTTTTATTTTGGCTGCGTGAACGATTACAGAAGCAAAAAAAAAAAAACCTCATAGGTGACATGTAGTGGTAGGCAATCTCTAAGCCTATCGAGAACTTCTTGCTGGGCGAGTTGGTATTGATTCATTACA
This sequence comes from Dermacentor albipictus, assembly GCF_038994185.2. Classification (NCBI taxonomy): domain Eukaryota; kingdom Metazoa; phylum Arthropoda; class Arachnida; order Ixodida; family Ixodidae; genus Dermacentor; species Dermacentor albipictus. Next base: position 14,356,580 of record NC_091823.1, on the reverse strand, counting down.
CTAAATTTTTAAGGCACCAAAAACCACACACAACACACAAGAGAAAACAATGAAGAAGCTTGGAGGCGTGTGCTCTCGGATAGAAAAAGGGAAAGAAAAGGAAAGAGGCTGCGCAGCCAAGCATGAGCGACAGTTTATGAGATGTGCCGTAGGGGTTGTGTATGAAATTCCCCTCTCCTGTGGTTGTTTCTATATAGGACAGACTGGGCGCTGTGTAAATGAGCGGATCCGGGAACATGAACGAAACGCTGAGCAAAATAAAGCGGGCCCTAATATACCAAAGCATATTAGAAACTGCCCCTGGCGTTCTTGCGAAGCACACTTTTCTGACGCGCGGATTGTGGCCAGAAGCAAAAGTACGAAAGCTAGGAAATTAATGAAAGCCTTTTATATCAGTAAGAAAGGTAGCTTGCGTGTTAGTGAACCGTTGTTATCGTTGTATAAGTCAGAGAAACTGCCTCGTGCCCAACGTATGCAAGCCAAGACAATCCATTACCAACCATCCTATTGTTTCTATGCCGACGCGTCTCGTTAGGCCTACGGGCGCCGCAATCGCCGAACGATCTCAGAAATTGGACGCGCTATGCGCTCATAACTAACGTTTCAGGTGAGTATAGAGAAAGCGAAAGCTTACTTCAATAGTTACTAGCGATCAGCACGAGTCAGACCGCAGCCATCATGAGAATTCACGCTGAAGCGGAAGCCATGGGTGCCGCCATGTTCGACAACGCTATTTCTTAGCCTACGTAAACATTTGAACATTAAACTCGCCAATAACCTGCTTTATCATAGCACACGCAAACCGCAGGAACCCAATAACGTTCAGAGCATGCGCAGTGATGACAACGCCATTTCTTTACGTACGTAATGCGTTTACGTTTGGTTGCAAACGCTAAACTAAAGCTGTCTAATAATGTTCAGAGCATGTGCAGTGATGACAACGCTAATTCTTTTCGTGCGCAATGCGTTTACGTTTGGTTGCAAACGCTACATTAAAACTGTCGATTAACTTCTGAGCTAGCCTCTGTAAATCGGCAAACATCGCAAGGCACATAAACGTTCGCGTATATAGGATAATACATGTCAACGCATGTGTGCGGCCTACAGGCACCGCTGCGCCGCTCTGGACTTGCGATTTCTCGAGAGGTTGACTGCTGGTTGCCGGCGCGACGTCCTGAGTCCTTATATATGGCCTTTGTTTGCAGTGACGCTTTCTTTCACGTGTACGGCTCTCACCTCACTTAAGGGATTGTTGTCACCTGTGAACAAGACACGTTCCGATATTCTAACGGTTCAAATAGAGATAGATGTAGCTGTCACACCTCAACAGCTGAGAAGGTGACTTCGGGCAGGTTGTGAAGACATCAAACGAACCGACACTGCATCGGCGCTTCGCCGCCATTAAAACGATGGAACGATAGCTATAACTTGGATTGGATTGGATCGCGGCAGGACACTGTCGTCTGCAGCATGCGTTGCTGAGCCTATCTGACCCGTCAGCGTACATATAAAAAGTTTTATTTTTATTGCATATAAAATTAGGCAGTGAAATAAATACTTGTTTTGGCAGTAAGTGCTGCCCGAAAACCCAAACGTCTATGCCGTGTTTCCGGCTCCTGAAATCACTTCCGAATAATTCAAATAGCAGCATAGCTTTAGAGACTTCCTACCACTACATGGCTTCTATGATGTATTTCTTGCTTCTGTAATGCTTCATACAGCCAAAAAAAAGTCTAGCCTTTGGGACCCGTTATGCTTTAAAAGTTGCAAGCATGCATCAGCTACTCGTTTTGCGTGCAAAAATAACTGGGATTATATGTTCAGTAGAGTGCAGAGAAATTAAAATGTCAAGCAAATTACGATGCTTTAAAATTTCCAGCTATATCTTTAGTATTAGGACATTGATCAATGTTCTAACTTATGTGGGCATACCCATTTATGTAGAGCCAGAGGACGTTCAAAAGAGGATGTCCCCGGGCATCCGAACGGGATATGGACTTTTCTTGTACGTCCTATAGACGTCCGTTAGGGATACTTAGCTGGATGGACATTTGGACTTGTCGCGGACGTCCCACGTATATCCGTGGTTGCTTGGGTGCAGCCTTAACGAAAAGCGTGCACGCCAGTGTGACGGAAGTTGTCGGTATTTAAACACCTATAAGCCATGCATGGAGCTTCTGTGCTCCATATAGAAATCACTGATTCTCAAGTTTTCCCAGTTCAGGAGCAGGCGCACCCGCTATACACGGCAAGGGTGCAGCTGCAGCCTGGCGCTTAATGGTATTTGTGTCTCTGACACATGCCTTTTTTGAATTCCTAGGTTCGTATTCACTAAGAGCTCTTACATTTAGAATTGTTCACAACAGAAAATTTCAACCAATAATGGTACTGGACTTATTATAAGCGAAGGTGGCCACCCTATGTCAAAGAGCACTTACTATCGAAAAGCTCTGTGACTTCGGCTCTATGGTTATTCGTGCCACGCTCGTATGCAGGGATATATAAACCTTATGGGCTATATACTTCGATGCAAGTGTAATTTCACGAAAAGACACAGAGTTATAAGCATATCAACAGCTCTTTCGCGGCACTAACAACACCATCCGCATCAATGAAGTCATAATATGCGGCATTTACACACCCAACAAAGCGAGCACGATGTGTATAAAAACGCCTTTGATTCCTAGACCTTCACTGATCAACAACAAAACAAAACGCCCCGAAGCGCACGCCCCGCTACTTCGGCTGTGCATTCTTCACAGCGGTGCACGTCTCGCGTCTCACGGACACAGCGCGGGGCAGCGTTCTGCCGCCCTTAATTGTTTCGAGGAGCTTCACGCTTGGCCTCGACAACTTCACACGAACCGACGCCAGGCGGCGGGCGCGAAATGGTCGCAGGTTCTGCGCGTGTCAGCACCTTGTCGCTTACGCGCCTGCCATGTATCGTCCAGATATGCAAATGGCCCGCGGCTACGGGATTAATGAGGCGCCTCCGCTGCTCGAGAAACTGCGCGGCAGAGTCCGCGGGAGGCACGTCGGCCCACTACACGACGCACCGACGCGCAGTGTACGGTATAGGCGCACGCAGGCTCCGTTACGCGATCGCGCACGGAGGAGGGGAAAAGAAACGAGCCGGCTAAGCCTTTCTGTCCTAGGGTTGCCCCTGACAAATGTAGACGTCAACTCCCATAGAGGCAGGGCAGCAATAATGCGTCTCGGTAAATGCGTGCAGTGCTATCGGCGCTACGGGACACTGCGGGAACTAAATGGAAGACAGATTCCGTAAGGACCTTCACTGATAGACCACCGGCTTTGAAGGTAAAGCGAACCTGCTGCGTTACTTAGAGTCCAGACTGTGCGCCATATATTGTGACTGTGCGACACTACGCGCTGTGTGACGTCGGATGTCTCCGTACATGACATTGTCTCTTCGCTTAACTATGAGCCGCATTGATGCACGGTGCGACATCGCCCACACAGGTTGTTTTATATCCTTGATACCTACCTTCTTTACTTTCTTTTCTTTCTTTTCTCTCATCTTTGATATTCCTGTTTTTCTTGAACCCTCTCTAGGGTAGCCAACCAGAAATATGATCTGGTAACTTGCTTGTCTTTACATTTACCTCTATCTTTGTCTCAGTATATAGTGTAATCGAAATTTCGTGTTGCGCGATGTTGCTTAATTTAGAAGGCTCTTGCGACCATGCGTGATCGCACCAGGGCTGTCATACCGCGGGAGTGATGACGTTGCATCTTCATCGCGCGAACTCAAATCACACTGTTTTGAACTTGTTTGGAACTTGAACTTGAACTTGACTATACCGTGTCAATACTAACTTTATATCGGCCCACTTCACTGTTGCCATCTTGCATTTTACCTGTCGTCGTCACTGGTACCGTGACTCTGACATCCGCCAACTTGATTTCACCATAACGCTCTCTGCTCTCAAAAACATCGGCCAGCTTCTCGGCAACACCGTTAGCTATCGCGACTGTACGCCGCGTAAGCCCCGGCCAACCACGAAACACCAGGCGTGAGCTGATTGGATGACCGCCTGTTCTGACCTCGATAACGCTGCACGTTTTTTATGAGACTCGGCGTGGTCCTGCGTGCGGGCGCTGGCGTAGACTCGAGGTAGCCTACCGACGGCTCCGAGTCTGCGCGGGGACACTTTAATTATGTCTCGCGAGCGCGGATATATTTCATGCGATCTGGGCCAGACGTAAATTCAATTTGGTCAGACGCGCAACTGGTCTTCCCGGAAGACGTGCGCCGAGTGAACCAAACGAGTCTCTTCTCATTTTTCCTTTGCCGCGTCCGCGTCAGATGCTGCTCTCGTCGTTGAGCGTGCTTGGTTACGCGCCGTGAATGCAGCCCTCCAGCAGTCCTCTATTGGTCCTACCTAGGATTCGGGTGCGAATGTCCTTTCTTTCTTCTTCCTCGGTTGTTGCATGGCTGTCGAATGACCTGAGAACCGCGCGTAGATGATCACATATTTTGTTATTATTTTAAGGTACTTCAATCGCTTATTATTTTTTTTTTATGACATGCGAGCTCGCAATGAAGCCCGACGAACCGGTCTCTGGTAAGGGACAACGGCTCATTGTCCGGTCTCTAGATTAACACGTTAAAATTAGCCGCCTCGCTCACTGCGGGCAGAAGTGGCTCGCTGGTGGTGTCCCTGGGACCCGAAGTCGTCCTCGAAATTGAGCTTTGAGACTTCACCAACAGAGTGTTTGCGCATGATTGCTGCAACTGATGACTGTTTCTTCGGTCATTAAATGGCGCTGTTGTTAAGCAACGCTTTTATTGCGAGTTCTTTATTGCCGGGGAGGGGAACATAACTGATTTGGTCGCTCGCAATATACGTGTCCTGTATAGATCCCAGAAAATGGTATTTAAATTTAAGCCTGAATAATGTAACGATTATATTCCCTTTCTTTTCTTTTTTCCCGCTATCTTTGTCACTGGTTTTTTTTTTTCAAGCGCGATTATTCGCATGTGTAATTACCAGAACTGGCGAGTACCGAGCGGTAATTAATAACAATTGAAAGGAATCATGTGAAAATAAGCATCACTTTATTTCAGCTTACGTGTGCTCTGCCCTCTCGTTCATAGCATTCTCGGCTCAGTCCGCTATTTCGGCTGCAGCGGGACATGAGGAATTGGTGGGAATTATCCGGTTTTAGAATAAGGAGAACTGGGCCGCGATGTTGTAGCGATGTCTTCCGCTCGATTCTGTGCCACCATTAACGCCTACCGTTCACGACTGGCTGATGCCTTTGATAACGCGGGCGAAGCGTTGTGAATAGAAGGAATACCATCAGAAGGTGCTTCGATACAAGGTTGCGGCCTTGATTAAAATACAATGTTTATTGTGACGCCGTTCAACGCAATCGAAAAATATGGGAGGGGATATTCGAACGAACCGATACCCATCGAATTAAAGGAAATCTACTGAATACCTTCAGTTCTGCTGGAAGCCACCAAAGCGGTAGTCGATCTTGAAATGGGATCGAGTGTGCACAGGTGCAACATACATGAAACAGCTTAAAAACGTCATCCCCAAAGTGAGAGATGTCAGACCTGGCCTTCAATACATCAGTTTAATTAATGGGCATAACGGGCACGCTTTTTCAGAATTCAGATTTAGCCGTTTGCTTTCCGCATTACTTGTTAAAGCTTCCCCAAAGCTCTCCTTTATTCGTTGGTTTTGTTATACGTTTTATATCACCCCCGTATAGTTTCCTTAGTCGCAAGTTGCGCGGGATCTTGCTTACTTTATATGAGCGTCCAGTTTACGAAATTGCCGGTTCTCGTTGATTCACGGTTTTTTTACATCTCAAAGGTGACACTGGGGCTATGAGAGACCACGTAGCGAAGAGCCCCGGATCAATTTTGACCGCATTGGATTGCGTGACGTGCAACTAAAGTGCGTAACGCGAAGCGTTTTCACATTCCGCTTGCATCTGAACGCGTCTGGGAAACCGCGACATCGTGCTGAGCAGCCGAACGTCACAGCTATGCTGAGCCACCGCGCTGACCAATTTCCGATTCCAAAGCAGCCTCGCTTCTCATCTCATCATCGCGTAATAGACAAAATTCATTGTGCAGTGTATGCACAGTATTCTCAAACACACTCGATGAAATAAATCTCTACAGATAAGACATGGCACTTCAGGTTCGAACGCGTACGGAAAAGTAGGCACGTGGAAGAATGTATCCACTATACGATAACTTGATCGCCAGAGAGACAAGAACGTAAGCAGCGTATGTCTATAGAATTTCAAACCATCTATATACGGTGGAGTGCAAAAACTGGGGGGACGTCGGGGGGAAGAAGAAAAGCGGCAACAAGGGCGGCACTCGACCGTAAAAAGCCTCGCGCGAACGTTGCGATTAGCTGGCGACCTAAAAGCGCTGCGCTTTTCTCGTACGGCGGCAGCTGTCAGCGGGGAACCGGAGATTTTGAGGTTGATCGTGTACGCGAGAAGAGAGGAGGATAACAACAGACCAATCTTTCATCGCACGAAAGAGTTCGATAGCCACTTGTGTATCTACGTGCTTTGGTTTCTGCATTTTCTTTTTTTTTTTTACCCGGCGTGGCCCATTTTGGTGTTCTCGAAAGTTACATGATATGTAGCCAGACTAATATATTTTAAGCAAGGTAATGAGCTAAAGCCGCTGCTTAGAAGCAATAAATGCAGCTATAATATGCGCCGTCCTAGTCGTTATGTATATATATATATATATATATATATATATATATATATATATATATATATATATATATATATATATAACCGGCACCATATGTCTAGCAGACGAAATGTCGGAACTTTAGATTAGTTGGCAGCGATAACAAAACAACCACGGGATACACGCCTGTCCCATCGCCGATGCGCTGAGAAGCTTTCTTGCATGCATCACAATATGGGACATATTCGCCCGACTAGCCACTCTGTTTTCGAATCCTTAAATTCTTCCACCGTTTGATTTCTTTACGCAGTGTGACCCTCGGATAACTATCTGAACGAAGCGTGGTGCAATTATTATGTCCTTATAGGCGACAGTGAACAATGCGTAGTCGAAAGAACCGCAATATCCGTGCAAGGCGCTCGTCTTAAGCAAGAATTACTTCCCACCCTTCATTCATATCATCTCGTATTGACCATCGTTATAAAGTCTTTGTTCCTCGTTGTCACACTAACCCCCCCCCCCCCCCCCACACACACACACACTTTCATTCTTTCATTCCTCAAACTTGTAATGATTGGAACCACTTGCCCACCGCCGTTGTACCTATCACGGGCCCCAGTGATTTTAAAAATGCGCTTGAATGTGTTACCTAATATTTGCTTTGTGTTTTTTATTTCCAATTTATTGTTACCACTCCCTTCTGTAACGCCTTATGGGCACTGAAGGTATTCAAATAAATAAATAAATAGAAAGAAAGAACAAAGTAGGAACCATTCGAGCGAAGAACAGGCCGTTATGCAGGGCATGAGGTATGAAAGAGGGCGGTTTGAAGTGGGAGGAGCTGTATATACAAGAGGGGAGGGGGGTGCCGGTGCAACCATCTTCGGCGGCGAAAGATGCCACACATCGCGATGTGACGCGAGGTAAAAGGGACGGCGAAGGGGCCGTACAGTATACCGCGGACGGCACAAAGGGGCAGCCTTATGGCTATTTTTGTAGGTCATCTACCGGCCGAGCTCTTTTGTCTTTTACGACGAGCCCCGAACAGCGGCGGTGGCGGCGGCGGAGTTGCAGCCGTGCCGCACACACACAGACGCGTCTACTCGCGCCGAGCGACGACCCTGCAGACGGACTGTGTGCGGCGCTCCTATGCATGCTGCTGCTGCTGCAGCCGCCGTTGCTAGCGGCGTTTGTTTGCGCGCGTACACCGCTCCGTTTCCCTAAATAAAAGGGGGAGGCCTGCTCGAGCACCACTCCCCGGCGATGATGGCGCGCGGTGGACGTGGAAGAGGCTGCTGGACTCGGGGCCACCGCCTGAGAAGAAGAAGAAGAAGACCAGCGCGTTCGCAGCGGCATAAAGGACGCGCGTGCCTCTTGGGTGTGACCGGGATTTGGCGGGGAGCGCCGTGTGCCAGCCCACCTTGGCGGCACAGCCACCGCTGTTTCCTCCGCCGTGCCTGGCCGAGCCCATCCTTTATCTGCCGAAGAAGCGCGTGTACGACCGCAGTTTCTGTGGGCGAGCGCAGCCCGGGGGCCACCTTTTATTTATCCCGTTAGCGGTGTCTGTTATTTTCGTTTCTCTTTCTTTTTTTGCCAGAGGCAGTGCTTCAAGACTGCCATGCGACAAGCACATGCAAGAAGGATGACACTAATCGTCTGTGTTTTCGTGTGAATTTTCTTTTCTCTCTCTCTCTCTCTCGCTTATTGGGAAACGTTAACTGAATGGTTCGGTGCGTTCACTATCACCCTTTCTATAATTACCACTCAGCTGTGCCCATTCCCTTGGTCGCGGAGTGAGATCCCTCATTTTACCTTGTTTTTACATTTATAAATCACACATTCCTTTCATTGAAAACCGTTACTCTCTGGCATTTCTTTTTTTTTTCATTTTCCTGCATAAGACACGTTTCTCGTATTGCGGAAATGTAATTTACCACTCCACGGAGCATGACTCAACATACGTCGCTTATAATTTTGTCACTTTAAACAGCTTGCTTTTCTTTGGGCCGTTCCTCTGCGTGCCATTTCAGTCACCTGTGACCCAAGAAAAGTCACAAGCGAGCAGGACTGCATGCTGGCGGACGTATTTCGGCGGAAGGTAGCACGCGTGTACGTCGGCGTGTGAACGCGCTGCTTAGAAGATGAGCTCGCATTCACGCCGCCCGGAACGAGCCGTGGAGGTGAATTCTCGCTGTCCTTGGGTTCCTTCTCGACGAAAAGAGCCACTCGCTCCGGGAGGCCCGCAATATGACGCAACGCTAGAAAGTGCCGCTGTATTCGCCGTTTACAAAGTCCTGCGACTGCACGTAACGGCGAGGGAACCACATCGCCCGGCGGCGCCTGGCACAACAACACAACTGCTGCACGCGTGTCCTCCATACGATCGCGGCTTCTAGCGAGCGTTGCCACGAGCTTGCGGCTGTTGCGCGAAGCGTTGTCTTCCTCGGAAACCTTCGCGGTGTTTATAGAAACCACAATTAGCGATGGCAGAGACGCTCCTATCGTGGCGTCTGGCGGGACGAGGGTTTCCGGGCTTGACTCGGAAACCCTCGTAAACCCTGTATCCGAGCGGAACCGTCCAATTGAGCCTTACCGATTATGTCCAAATTAGAACCTTGTTTATTCTGTCGTGCACAATGTATTAGCGTCATCTTTTCAAATGTAAGGAGGAGGGCTCGGAGCCAACACATTGGTTATGCCTCATTGACGTCGAGAATGTTCATTCATTCGTAGTGCGTTGTTTCTTTTGTTATTGAATAACTTATTCTCGAACCAGGTATTACCTACGAACACCACTCATTTTATTTAAGGCATGCTGTACAAACAATGAACAGTATACGGAAACAAAGACAGGAACGACCTAGAACATTATATTTGAAATTATACTTATTATTTTAGGAAGCACATACTTACCGTACCTATATACACAGCACAGCGCCCGCCGATTCTTTGGCTATCTGTTCGCTCGCTCATTTGTTTCTCTGTTTCATTTATGCATGTATTTACTCGGGCTATTTAGCCTTGAATAAGACACCACAAAATTACCGCATCGAAGCTATTGTCTTATTAAAGAAAACAAATAGACGACATAGTTAGTTGTTGCGACAGTAATAACATCATTTAGCAGTGTGCGTCCGTGTTTGTGTGTTACTAAGCGTAATGTTGCTGAGCTATGAAACCGCATGTTCTCACATGGTGCATGATGTCTGGTGTATTGTGGAAGTCTCTCAGCTCTCTTTTCCCCCACTTTCTTACTTCTTTTTGTCAGGCGGCTTGCATTCGATCAGCTTGTGAACTCGTGGCTTGTGTGTAGGTTCCACAACATGAACTATATTTCAGGAAACTATTTATCCTTGAGGCTTTCCGTATTTTCTAGGCTTGCTTCTCCTTTTATTGGACGCCGGAGCAGAGGGGTAGCCGGTGCCCCAACAAGGCACCAGCATCTCTTCACACACATTTAATTAATAAAATCTGCTATCACAGAATACTCCACACCCCTATTAACTATATACAAGTGATAAAGAAGAGAGAAAAAAAATACGCAGGCATGCATCGTTTGAATCCCTCTGCCACGATACCCTGTACTTTCCTGTTGAAAGGGGGGAGAGGCCGGAGTGCGCAGATGGGCGTGGTCCCGTGTCTCACAAACTTAACGGATGTCGCGCAGAACGGAGATGAATTGCGTTTTAATGTGGAATAAGATGTACGTTTAAGCGTGCGGACATGTAAGGAGAGACTCGTAATCACGGGACATCTTAGTTCGCCGACTGCTCGCCGCGAGGTCTCCACGCGACCACCGCGCGCCGATCGATTCGGCGAGTCCGACGAGAATCGGCCGCGGAATGTCCGTCGCACTGGCGAAGGGGCAACGGCCGAACGTGGACGAGCTGCCCCTTCCTCTCCCAGTACGGCACGGGCTGCGGGCAGCGGTCGTTCGTTGTGCGCCACGCTGGCCCGGCTGAGCTCCGCCCTGCTTGTTCAGCGTAAGAAAGACGTTCCAATTGGCCTACATGAGAAAATGTAGACGCGCACGCAATGGTGTAGCTAGGGGCAATGTATATGTTCTCATTAGGTCACACTAAGCAGACCAACGGTTATCGTTTGTCTCACGTCTGCCGGCCGGCTTGCAATCAGCCCGTCAAGCCATTAGTGGTATCAAGATGAGGCAACGGGCATAGCAGTACGCTGCCTTGATTGCAACTATGCGCTTGATTTATGCCGACGTAACGGCGCTTCTATTTACATGTCATGAATGTTGTTTGTCTTAGCGACAAGAGAGGTGGTAACGTACGCTGCTGAGACAGGAAGGTGCGGCGTCGGATGAGCTTGCCCTGCAGAAGACACTGTACTCCACACACGATGCCAAGCAACTTTGCGAAGTGACACGTACGTTTACTTCTGACCATTAATGATGCTAATGAGGACGACATCGTGCGTTCGTTGCGCTGCCGTAGCGACCAGTTTTGATGTAGGCGCATGTATGGCGGTGCATGCCGAAACACCCGAATGGCAAATTAGTTCTGCGAAAACGCGCAATGGAAACATTTTCATGAAATTGAATTTTTTTTATTTCCCCTAGGAATAGCCTGATGCATAATAAAACAATGATGTCCTCAGGTTACTCTAAGGTGGATGACTTTTTTTTTTCCTTCACGGAACACCCGTATGCTGATGTTTCGGTATGCACGAAGGGCACTATAATATGTGAAAATCAATCCGAATCTGTTACCTTTAAGTTCTCACAGAACGCGCAAGCTTTCGAGCCTATAATCAGTTTATCAAATCAAGTCTTGCCTTCTACAATGATGCCGTATGTCTTAGCATGTGCTAACGCGATTACCATTCGTGTACCTGCACCACGCCAGACGTGGAAATTCTGGCAATTGCTCCGCGGTGTTTAAAACTGCCACAGGCCGTACCAACGGCAGCACCTATACAGGAGGCCGCTGAACTGCACCATTACCTATGCAGGCTTCATTACAGAAAAAGTTCTGACCTATAATAAGATGCTGAAGTGACTAGCGCAAGAGTGGACACGGGACACTAAATGGGTGACAAGGACAAGTGCTCGTCCTTGTCACCTTCTTTAGTGTCCCGTGTCCACTCTTGCGCTAGTCACTTCAGCATGGAATACCAACTAGCCCAGTCTCATACCCTGCTATAATAAGATCTTGCTAATTTTGTTGCTGATTCTTATTCTGCCCGAAGTGTACCTATGGTTGGCACCGACAGCCTATAAACCGAGCGGCTTTATTTCAATATTGCGTTGCGTTTCTCACTCCTGCAATATTTGAACGAGAAGACTGCGAGAATCCCCCTATATCTTTTGTCCCCTCGTGCGAACCAAGAGGTGTCTTCTCAGTGCTCAGTATCTTAGCTAAACTGCTTGCCCTCCTGCGCCTTAGCCCCACTGCAAAAAAAAAAAAGAAAGAAAGAAAGAGAGAATTGATCGACACTCAACAGTTTGACGGAACGGAAACTGAACGTCACATTTAAGGCAAGCATAAGCACTCTTGCTGTCACGCCAGACACGGACGGGAATATATATATATATATATATATATATATGTGTGTGTGTGTGTGTGTGTGTGTGTGTGTGTGTGTGTGTGTGTGTGTGTGTGTGTGTGTGTAATAGTGCAGAAATACGAAAAGCACAATGTGAAGAACAGTGTGGGGGCTCCTCCACTCAAAGGTGCAATCCCCTACCGCACACTTCTTGTCAGCGGTCGCGGCTATCCATTACCACGACTGGAATGTGACGAGAAGTTTATTACTCACATGCCTCGTAGCTGGTATCTGCGAAGCTTTGGCATACGACTGCGTACACGCTGCTTACTGGAAACACGCCAATCGTAAAACTGAAAGCTGCCTAGCATGCTAAGAAATAAAATACTAATAATAAAAAGAGCAACTCCACACTCGAATTCGACGCTGAATTCGCAATGCTGTTTTCTTGTCGCGCTGTATATTCACTTCCGCTCGCGCGAAGGGAGAAGTCGGCAAGGTGGTATCTATAGCACATGAACGGGGAACATTACCTTAGCAGTGCCTTTATGGGCGCCCTGTACCATACAGACAGTGCTGCGACTTCGTCAATAATGACACCGGTATCCCGGATACCAGTCGCTATAGATATGCGTAGGAAATGAAACGACAGTGAAAACGCTAAGAGACGAGTCCAAGCTTCATCGTTCGTCTGACTACATGTTGCACGCCGAACTCGTGTTCTTAGATTTTGGTACTAGTTACAGAAAATAAAATAAAATTCTGGGATATTAGGTATTACGTGCCAGAACCCCGATCTGACTATGCATGGGTCAGGCCAAAGTGGGGGACTCCGGATTAACATTTGACTGCTAGTGGTTCTCTAACGTGCACCTAAATCTAAGTACGCGAGCGTTCTCGCCCCCATCGGAATGCGGCCCCTGCGGCTGGGAATCGAACCCCCCGACCTCTTGCTATAGCAGCGCAACGCCATATCCACTAAGCCACCACGGCGGGTCATGATAAACTGTTCAAAATTAAGTCGTAGCTAATTTATCCAAATCGAATCCAGGTAAACTAGAACTATGGTTGTTTGAGCTAGTTGATTAGGTGCAGCTACGCATCTAATCATAGAGCTGAAAGACACGGACAAGAGCGCGAATACAGGACGAGCGCGCTCGCCCTGCCTCGCTCTTGTCCGTGTCTGCCAGTGCTATGACCGCCATTGCATGCAAATTAATCCGAAGCGAATCTACTGCGAACACACTTATCACGTAGCTCCTTCTTATGGCTTCTTAGGCCTATCTTCTCCATACGTTCCGCTCGTGAAGTGCGTTGGTCGGTGCACTAGCGCGGTTCTGCAAGATAGCTTGTACGCACGTTGTACCTCTTCACTTAGTGCGCGGTTCGTTGTCATGGGACTGGTATATCTATTACATGTGCATCCTGTCATGATTAACATATTATGACGAGCCTGTCACGATAAGCCTGTCGTGTTGATGTGCGCCGTTCAACGCACCGAAGAAAAATGGTTTCCAGTCCCGAAATCTATCCGATCTGGTATTCTTCCACGCAACCAAGGGACGATTGAAGTGGGGAGAAAGATGCTCTGCTGCGGTGCGTCTGCTGCCAGATTTTCTCAGCAGCTCTCGTTAAATGAGCCAATAGTAATGCGCCTGTTAATATGTGCCCTGCAGGAAATATCATGCGTTGCATGCATGTCAGTCTAAGTTCTGCTGGACAGTCCTACCTGCACACAACATCGTAACCGCCATCACCACCACCAGCACAACCACCATTACATCGACTAAATAGCAGCGACCACGACTTCGGTTGTCGTTATTGCAGGGTGCGTCGATGAAGTCTACTGATGGCCGAATTCAGACGTCTGTCTGTTCGGAACTCCTCAGAGGAAATAATCATAGAAGCAGGGCTACAAGAAGAAGGAATAAAATAGCGACGGTCTTGAGCAGAGTCCAACCGTACCTGAGCTGTATTCTGGTCCACATCCCTTCTTTCCGTTCTCCGTCTCTCTCCTTAAACGCTTGACTCGCGGTAGAAGCGGAAAGAAAGGAAGAAACAAGAATGGGAAGGGCTAGTTCGAGCGCGACGACTGTCAACCAAGAGCTCTATAAGAGTACTCAGCGCCCATGATGGGAGCGCACACGCGCAAATACAAATCATTACCGGTACCAGCCGGCCGAACGCTCCAGTTTTCTCTGTCTGGACTGACCACTGCGCGCGAACACTGGACATCCCGCTTGCTTCCAAGCGCGCCTGCTTATGTATTAGGTAGGCGGCGAGGCCGACAGGCGCGTATTAGTTGGGAGACGTGACTAACTGTGAATGCATTACAGGGAGGGGGCCAGTTGGCGGTTGTACGTGACGCCGCCGCCAAAGAAGAAGGGGCCATCTCTCCTCACAAGAGAGAATAAGCTGGCGCTCTGTGTGTCTGGCCGCACGCACGTTCCCAGCCGGTATAGAGCAGAGTGAACGGGGGCGTCGGATGCGTTCACCGCGTGAACGAGACGGCGGGCTGCTTCTCTTTCTCTCTCCTCAGGAGCCGCGGCCCATCGGTCGGAAAGCGTCGGCGCGACACGCGCGATTACGGCCGGACCCTGTGGCGTGGCCGAGGAAACTCGTTCCTTTTATAGACGCTCTCCGAAGCAGCTGCGGCCGCTGCGTCTTTCCAAATCTCAGCGCGCGCATACGCACACACTCGCACGCCCCACGCGAAAGGCATCCATTAGCTAGGGCTGCTGCTGCTGCTTCGAGCGACGCGACTCCGGAGAATAGCAGGCTCGCGAACGTGTGTTTGTCCGGAGTTCTAGCGCGCAATCGACGCACGCAGCAGCAGCGCCGTGAGCCGCCGCCTATGCCCAGCATGTAGTAGAGGAGCTGCAGGCCGGAGAGACCCATGGAAGGAGCGGAGGGGGGGATCACAAGTGAGGCGGTGTCTGTGTGCGTGTATATTTATAGAACCCGCGGCAGCACGGAGCTCTTTTAGTTAGCATTATATACGCGCCACGCTGCCCGCGTGCGCTCTAGAACAAAAGCGCGCCGTGCACTTTCCGGGCGCGACGAGTGTTAAAACGGCGCGCGCGCAAGCGTTGAAGCGCCGACGTGCGCAGGCCTTTTGTCGTCCCGTTCGCATAGATACCTGCCGGCCGCAGTTTCGTGACCCCTTGGATGCTATAGGTAGACGAAGGAGAAGGCGGAGGCAGTGACAGGCGCGCGCACGGTGTTGACTTCTTTGTCTTCTTCTTCTTGCCCGAGTGTCAGAAAGAGTTGCGATTGGGGCTACGCGGGGAGGCGGAGAAACAAAACGGTCCAAGCGCTCTCTCTCTCTCCTTCGAAGTGAAAAAGAAAGGATGGTGTGGCGTTGGCGAGCCAAGCACCGCGGGCTCACTCGGAGCTTCACTCAGCTGTCCACTGCAGCTTCTCCTCCACCCGTGCATGCTTTTATTCCTCCGAGCCTCGATCGGTCTTCCGGCAAGCTACAGGAAGGAAACCTCGGCGGGCGCCATGCGAGACATACGCGAGAGACATCCACACCGTTGTAGGCCACGGTACTGCTTGCTGTTCTGACTTTATAATCGACATCGCTGTGGAACGATGGCTCTCTGTTCGCTGCCTGTGCACATAGCGCACCAGGAGGAAAACGAAGACGACAAACGGTTCGATACGCCTTGCGCGCAGGTCTCCACTGAAGAAGGAAATGAAAGGAAGGGGGTGGGGGGAGAAGTGATGACGGATGGCGCCCACATGGGTGCCCCGGGAAGTGAAAGTGGCGATAGAGAAAGAGGCGGCATATCCGGGAACGGTAACGCCTGGATCTGTCTGTCATTCGCTCCGGAAGCAAGCGGCATTCGAGGCACGCCTGCCACGTTCATTCGTCATGGAAGCAATCGGAAGGAAGCATGTAGGGCAGTCGGCATTTCATGCCGCCAACACTACTTTGGGGTAGGCGTGCAACTTAGGTCGCGTGCGCATCTTGGCGGGACATCGCTTTGGTTCTATACATTTGTGGATCTGTATTGAATCCATAATGGCTGCACAGCGCAAGAGTACACTACACGGAGGGCAAAAAAAGACGGGACAGACCTTGTCCTGTCGTTTCTTTTTTTCCGTGTACAGTGTTCCCTTGCGCTGTGCCGTAATCATGGTTTCATGGCGAGTGGTTCAATTCTCGTTGCTCCTACACTGTATTGGTTATTGAGTATTGAATATTGAATAGGACAGGAAATGCCGCAAGGGATGCCTTAGTGGAGGGCTTCGGATTACTTTTGAGCGTCTGTGTTTCATCAAGGTGCACCTAAATCCAAGCATTCGAGCGCTTTTGGATGTCACCCACACCGAAATGCGGCCACTGGGCCCGATGATCGAGCCCGCGACCTTCTGCTAAGCAGCAGGACGTCATGGCCACCGCGCCGAGCAGGAGCTTTTAATAAAGTTATGATTAGGGCAAATACTAGTGATGAGACTATAGAAGAAAACATAATACAACGCGATTACATTGATACAGCGAAGAGGTACAGCGATGTAAGCCTGCATGCTTGCAGGAATTAATGAATGAATGAATTAAGGGTTCTGTCCCACTTCGCGCTAAGACCCTATACGTGAAAGCGTGTAGAAGTGGTTAGGACGAGGGAAGGTTAGGCCGCCTAGCTAACCAGACATACTGGACGTGCGAGGCTCTTGCGGTTTATACGCGGCGGTGGTCCAGAATACTAATACCACTTTGCGTATGATTACAGTTCACTATGACAGCGAGGCGAGTAACTTCATCCACGGAATAAACATTCACATCGGCCTCAATTATTCGTCCTTCCGTCTCGCATATCTTACTTAGGTCAGCGCCCCTTGTCCCAAGCAGCCACATTTTTCGCCATATGTCGTTTTAAGAGATGTCAATCCGAATGCATTGTGAAATAGCGTTGATCACCATCTCTTCTAGTAAAGCTGCGACATAGTTGTGTCAAGCAATATGGAAAGGAAGAATGATAGCTAATAGAACAATCGCAAGGCCTAACTAGTCCCGCTAATTTTAATGCAAGGTAGTCGTGTATACTGCATGCAGTGCTGCATTCGTTCATTAAAGGAAGTGCGTTAGCCTGCTATGATTCAGTGTGGGTGCCACTAAACAAGTAGACAAAATATAAACGGTCTTAACGAATGAGTATAGCTTACGAGGCCCATTGCAAGCCCGGATTCGCGAAGCTTTTTGTACGCTCGATGGGCTTGTGATATCTGGCGCCGGCCAATAGTGATATCGAACATATTATTAGCAATAGGAAGGAGTGCTCGGCGAGTTGATATAACAGCATTTTGTAACAACTGTGCAAAAAAAGACAAGACACACATACATGTGGCCTTTTTCACATTTATGTCTTGTCTTTTGCGCTTTTGTTACAAAATAATATTAGCGTAGTGGCAGCCGCTGCAGTGTGGAGCAGTTCTTACGGGCGATTTCAATTTCCTGGACCCTCTTTTGTTAGTCTATGGATACGTAGACCACGTCAAGACCCAGCGGGACCACACTTCATGAGGGAGCGTCAACTCAAAGACATGGCTCCTCTCGGTCCGATGACGCAGCAGAAGAAGCGTGCACGCTTCGTCAGCCTTCGTGCACGTCAGCCAGAGCGGATGGTTGGGTTTCCATAGAGCAACGGTGACATGAGCCAGTGCAATCGCCGCCATGGGAGGTTGGTAGGGGTGCACGCTCATCTCCAGCCGAGTATCAGAAAACCCTATTCCTCGCCTCTTCTTCTTTTCCCCGTTATGTGAGAACCACGCTGGGTGGCACACACAGAATGTCGGAGGAGGGCGAGGAGATAGTTGGGAAGAGGAGCAGGCAGACGTGTCTGGGGCGAGAAGAAGGCCGCTGCAGTTTGAAGAAAGCGGCCGACGGCTCGCGGGGGCGGCGGGATAGTGCGGGGGACGTCGCCGACGCCAGCGCTACACTTTTTTTCGGCCAGTCCTTTTCTTCGCACGCGCTCGCGGAAGAGGCGTCTGGGCGAGTAGCGACGCGCAGGCGAAAAGAAAAAGGGTTCAGTGGCCTTTTGCCCCGTCTTCTTCTCCTTCTTCTCCGGAACTGAATCATCTCGGAGCAGTGCTCGCGATGGGCCCTCCTGAGTCGAGCGGACATGCCGCAACGGCTCTCCTTTTTGGCACGGATCCTGGGCCCCACCCGTCATGCGGCGTCCAGGATCGCGACGTCTGACGGTTCGCCCGGCTGAAACTCGTGCCTCGTGAAAACCGTGCAGCGGGGCCGAAGGCGAGCGCTGGGCACTCCGAGGCTGTTGCCGCTGCGCGAGAGGGTAGGACCAAGTTTACGGGCGATTTGTACCGAAGGCGTCGTCATCGTGGCCTTCCGGTGAACGGCGTAGACACTCGACGCGTCTCTCCCCTTAAGCCCCGTAAGAAGCACTAAGCAGAAACGCTAAATCAGTTTAGAGTGATTAAGTATGCCTTAAAAATTATATTTTTGGTAATGTAGCATTACGAGTTTGATTATACTACAAGGTGAAATAATTGCCAAACTGCCATTTTTTTTTCACTTTCGCACCGGAAACCCAGCGCCAGTACGTCAGCGTGACGTTAGGGATTTCAGTCTATATACACATGTAATTTATTTTTTCGTATTGGGACCGTTTGTAGAACCGCAAAAATTATCGAAACTTGCTAAGTTGAGCCGTTGGCAATATCAAAATACGATTTAGTTCATATTTATCAATAAAGTTGAACTTAGCTGGAGCAGACACCGTCAAAATATATGACGTCATGGCAAGCAGCTCCGGTATGGATGGATGGATGGATGGATGGATGGATGGATGGATGGATGGATGGATGGATGGATGGATGGATGGACGGACGGACGGACGGACGGACGGACGGACGGACGGACGGACGGACGGACGGACGGATGGATGGATGGATGGATGGATGTTATGAGCGTCCCCTTTGGAACGGGGCAGTGGGTTGCGCCACCAAGCTCTTGCTATTATACTGCCTAATGTCCTACCTAGGTTAAACAAAAAAAAAACACTATTATCTACCCCACCCAAATTTTCTGATCCCCTATTTCGAATGAGAGAGAGAGAGCAAATAATAAAGAAAATGTAGGGAGGTTAACCAGGACCGGGAAGTTCAAAGCGGCGCCGCCACCTGCGTTTCGTTTTGACATCTTTTCTAGCCTATTAAACTTTCTCTCACGCAAAGGCTCTCTTTCTTTCTCCTTTCTTTATGTACTGTAGAAGCGTTATTTACTAATGCAGTGTAACTTGCCTTACTGTTTGGTGTCCCTTGCAGGAGTTTCAAATTTCACTGAAATGAACAAACGCAGCGAGAGCCTGCTGGCAGCCATAGAAAGGGCGCTCAGTTGCATAAAATTGTGCGCGACAACATGAAGCCAGCTTGCCTCTCATATGGCGCAGTACGTTTCTACATTTTTCATACTAGACGATGCGAGTCTCCCAGACATTCGCATCCTCTTCATGCAATAAGTATACATTTCTTCATCGCCACCACCTTCACCCTCCAAAAGACCAGTGTTTTCGGTATGACAACATCTCACGCACCGAAACCCAAACGGCTCGAATGACGCTTTTGTATTAAGCAGTGGCGCAAAAAGCCGGCGGGAGAACACGGGTTGTAGCCGCCCCCGTTCGCATCTCTCATGCTTTAGACAAAGACCTTGACTCCTCAGTTTAGAGCCTCGTCTCCCTACCGAATTAACCATACGGATTCCCACTGCAGGGACGAGCACCAACCCGCCACAAGAAACTATATTCTCTTGAATAGCGAATATATATATATATATATATATATATATATATATATATATATATATATATATATATATATATATATATATATATACACTATACACGACTTCTGTCCTGCACTTGCACGATTTAATCGGCATCGGATCTAGTGCGAACCGAGGCAGCCCTGGTTGCAAGTCATGTATACGTAAGTGCGGGGGCGTGAGCTCTAACACAAACGCGCCGTCGTCGTCGCCGTCTGTCTTTGTCATTTCATCACCTTCATTGCATTTTGATCATTGCTTCGTTGCCACGCTGCCATAATAGTTCCGCCGTCTTTATTCCCCCGACGCTCCTGCGTTGTCATCTCGTAGTCATCACACAGCCGCAGTCTCGCCGTCATTCTCACTCCGTCGTCGTCATTCCATCGTCATCGCGCAGCTGTAATCATGACGTCATCAGTCCGTCGTGATCACGCCACCGTTGTCATGTCATGGCAGCCGAAGTGTTGTACACTTATTGTTTTCCTCTCTTGAAATTTGATAGCGATGGCTGCCCTTGTGTTTATTGCATCATTGCTTTGGAATACGTATACGTAAACACATTTCCGAATACGCGGGCGACGACCTAATCATTGCATCACGGCAGTCGAAGCGAGGCGCGGATGACTTGACTAGACAGGCCTCTGGTTTATCTGCATACTCGTCACTGTTCAAACGCAGTGATCACCAATGGATGTGCTTAAATTTTGCACCACTCGTCTTGGGCCAAGGCGTCTGCTTAAGCACTCTCGACAGTTCTTATTCGACGCTGCCGCGCGTGGAGCCCACTCCCCTGAATGCGCACGGCAGCTCTAACGTGCAGTGGTCTGCTGCTGCACCGCTTCGCTGAGTCAAGCTATGCTCCCTGACGCGTGCGCATTCCTCACTTGTGGCTTTCTCTTGCTTTACAAGTTCGAACACGAGAAACAAATGGCCTCATAGGGGGCGACTTGCCCTTTCCGGAAACATCGTCGTCTCGCTTCCGACTCTCTTAATATAGCCGCTAACCGATTCCTTAACAAGATGTTCCCTAAACGTGTCAGCTGTCTCGAAGACCACCGTCTCGCCTTGGCTAAGCTTGCATATATTTTCTGCTTTCAGGCAACTAGAGAAACAGGGTAGTGATGTTGGCTTAGTTATCGCGGTCTCTTGTTTGCCGTGGGCCCTTTGTAGCAGGTTGCGTAAGGATGAGCCGCAGATTGCGTTGGTTTTAATAAACTGTCGTACAAAAATTTACTTAACAACTTGCGTAAGGAGGCGCGGCCAAAGGACCAAAGTTTGCTTCTATAAAACGTTGTAAAAAGGATTGACGATAATGTCAGTTGATTGCAGCACATATTTGACCTGCAATGCAAGGAATTGACACGACCCAAGGAACAGGAGACCATGATTTCTCACCGCTGGTTGCCAAGTTATTAGAGATACGGGGCGTAATTCGCAAAGATTTTCGTTCGTAAGTGCTCTTTGCCATTGGTCGCCCGCCTTCGCTAATATGTTCAGCATCACGATTGGCTGGAATTTTCTCTTACGCACAATAATAGTTATTTGCGGATGCGGGCCTGTATCAACAATAACGTCTTACGCTAGAAGTGTTCGTAAGAGAAAATTTCAGCCAATCCCGATGCTGGACATATCATTAGCGAAGCTGGTCGGCCAATGGTAAAGAGTACTTACGAACAAAAACCTTCGTGCATTCGGCCCATGGGGCCTGCGTTGTTATTGTCCTCTTCTCCCGGTTGCGTCGCTCAAGTCGGTGTCTTATCGCTACAAGTTTAAGTATGCGTTACTCTCAATCTTTGCCATTTCCTTATCTATCCCTTTTCCTCTGCCCATCGCAGGGTAGCCAAATGCGTTGCAGCTCTGGATAAGCTTCCTCCCCATTTCCTTCCCTATCCACTTCCTATCTTTATTTCCGTCTTCATTTGAAACGCCTGGCATCTCCGGGGCACAAAGATGTACATTGATTCGCTGCTCGCAGAATGAGTCGAGCGTATTTTGCGATGTCTATTCGAGACGTTTCGCACTGAACGAAACTCACTCACGGCTGTCACAGTAGAGCCTCAAGCAAGAGAGAAGAGCACGCGCAGCTCGCAAACGCGGAAGAAAGCACCCGGACACGGGACTGGCCGGCAGCGAGGCAACGGACTCGCGGCCGCACAAGCCCGGCGCTTGTTGTCGGCGACACCAGGCGGCGGCTTCTCGCCACCGCGGCCGTGCGCTCGGCTGTCTGCGAAAGGGTTAATTAATAGCCGTACTTAGAACACAACCGCGACTTCTATGCCGGCGCCCCCTGGTGACAGGGGACGGAGTGGAGGCGCGTGCGGCGCTCATATTTCCTCGGTGTTAATGACCTCCGCGCCGAGTGGATCGCGGGAAAGACGCGCAAGGAAAGGGGCACCAGCGAAGCGGACGCATGTAGTGTGCATGCGCGCACGTTCCTCCCCGCCCTTCCTAATTGCCTTGAGACCCGTTATCTGGCGGTCGATCGCAAATCGTCCCGACGAAAATGCCGGGGCCGTGCTTTTAGCGTAAAAATAAACATGGCGATTTTTGTGCCTCAGCGGCAGAGGCGGCTGGCGCTCATCGTGGCGGGCGTCAACGAGCTCTTTTGTGCTTCCATCAAGAAATGGGCGCTTGTGTGCGCAGGGGCTTTGAGCACAAGCCGAAGACACTGTGCGCCGCTCTGTTTCGATCCCTGAGAATATAGTTCGACGTCTCACGCGGCAATCCCTTCAGTTTCGTATGCCGACGGAACCTCTCTCAAAATGCGACAGGAATGCATGCCGTATTGACTATTGCTTTGTTGTGACGACTGTATCTTGCGTCATACAATAGCGATCGCCGTCGCTACGATAGTAAACATTTTAGTAAACAGTACTTTAGCGCGCAAGAAAGGGGGCGGTGACGAAACTGGCTGTAGATACAAAAGTGTCTGACTTTGCTGCAAGAAGCCGTCCCGAAATGCGATAACAATGTATGCTGCGGAGTCAGCATAGTTTGTTCTTTCTCATTTGAATGCAATGGTGTATGGAAGGGAACTTTCCACAGCCTGCGCATGTTTGAGTTTATTATTATTATTATTATTATTATTATTATTATTATTATTATTATTATTATTATTATTATTATTATTATTATTATTATTATTATTCGTTTTAAAACATATATAAATGGAAGAGAGAAAAAGGAAGCAAGGACCAGTCTGGCAACTGCCAACAGAAAGGGCACAACGCCTCCCTACTCTTCAGGAAGGAGGAGAAGGAGACAGAAACACAAATGGAAGATAGGGGGAAGGAGAGGAAAGAGGTAAAAGAAAGAAAGATCGAGATGACTGATCACGAAAGACTAAAGAAAACAGTAACAAGGGGTAGAGTATATGAGGCAGAAGTAACAAAAAAAAATCATTGCAGATCGCGCTATTAGAGTAATGTTAAAAAGTAGAACTATGGCGCCCTATGTCGGGCGAGGCGAATAAATAAAATATGGAATGTCAGGCACGTCTTACTGCTCCCACAAGAAGAATCCACCGAACTTCTTGCTTTGGTTGTAGCTCTACCAGTGCCCGCGGCGTCATTTCAGCCAACAGTGATTCAGCGATTGCATAAGTGAACCGTAGGCCGAGTTAATATAAAGATTATATTCCACTACTGCTCCTTCTCGATGTTCGTCTGTGGTCCGAGCGGCGCTCGATCCGCACTCGTCACTGCGGGAATCGGCCGGTCGTGAAAGGCGGACCACAAGAAAGGAATATAATTGCGCAAAATGAATCCGTATATTATAACCGATCATTGTATGCCCTGAACAATACCCCCAAGGGCCGAAGGCCAAGCCCATGCGGCTTTGGGAAAGGGCGGACCACGCACGGGGACCACGGTATACGCAAGGCGAAGGCTGTGCACGTCGCCTGAGGTTTTAAACATGTTTGGTCAAACAAACAAACGAAGTGGACCGCGGCCGTTCGATCAAACCGGCCCTTCGCGCTTTGATCGAGTGGCGATGGGCGTGTGCCCGTTGAAACGTCGTCCCAGCTTCCTATATGGCCCTTCACCCTATTCCGGCCTTATTGAGCTTCACTTCCATTGTCCGCGATTTCTACCATTTGCCCTTTAATATCAGCACTCTGCGCAGCCAAAAATAACTGGGCAGTCACCGTTTCCGTAAACGTCACCGTTTTGACCTTTGCAGCGGGTCACTGCTGTCGGCCTCAAATTTTCTTCCTCAAACGTTTAACGCACAATGTGGATAGTCTGACATCCTAGGTATACTTGACTGTGGCGCGAAGTACATTTCGTGAAAAGGGACAGAAAAAAGAAGACAGTGAAGTGCCCAACTACCAACTGTTTAATGACAGCTTGGAAAACGTATAGAAAAAGAAAAGGCGACTTCCGCACATGCGCAGAGAGCCAAGGTGGGGCATAGAACAACATGGTCATGATAATATACTTTGGATAAAGCACGTTTCTGCAGAATACAATAGGATAGATGTATAGCTGACACAATCAGACCCTTTCTTTTTAGTATAAAATGCTTGCAGTTTGGAATTCAAGCATTTTGCACCTAAGTACACAAGCGTGTTTGATTTTCGCCCCCCATCGAAATGCGGCGACCGCGGCCGGTACCGAAACCGCGACCTCGAGCTCAACAGCGCCAGTGCCGTAGCTATACTGACCTACCATAGCGGGTTGTTTCTGGGTATACATACGAGGTTTATATATGCGCCGAATTCTAGTACTTGCAAATGGTCTTAAATAACGGATGTATTTTCACCGGCAAAGTAGTACGAGTAAGTGCGCCTCTTGCCGCGCGACTGGCCGCTCGAGGCACTTTCCGCGTATTCGCAGGCTTCTTTCGCGCTTGGAAAAACACTTCTATTAAGCGCATATCGGGCAACAGAGAGCTGTTACCCGATACTTTTTCATGTTACCCGCTAATTTTTCATGTTACTCTACAATTTTCTCATTGACACTTTTCATCTAATTGTAATATTTGAGAGGTTTATTAATTAATTAAGACTAATTATATAATTAGGCGGAATGCAAGAAGTAATCTGAGTACTTCCAAGCGACGGCAAACATTACCTTGGCTCTGTCCAGCTACGTGGCATTAGCATACTTTTAAGTTTTGGCGCACGATAGTTAGGACACCGTGTATATCTGCGCGTAGAGATGTCACCAACATTCTTCCCTCCACAAGCGTCATACATCGTCATCGTCCTCGTGACATTACTGCGTAGGCGCCTCACACTGAGCTTCCACCTGATTTTGTGTTTTCATTTCGGCTTCGCTTGAGTTGTTGTGCTTCAACGTGAAAAAACTCCATGCGTTGCACCTGCGCTTTTGTTTTGCGCACCAGATTTCAAACAATCTTAGGTGGAACAAACATATTCACTACGTTACAGCGAATGCTTATAGAAAGTTATTCTTTTTAAGAAGAACATTAACTTTGGCTACCCCTGCTGTAAGAAGATTAGCATGCACATCCATTGTCCTCCCAGTCTTAGACTATGCTGCTATAATATGGGACCCCTATACAAAAGGTAATATTCTGAAACTAGAGAATGTCCAAAAAAAAAAAAAGCCGTACAGTTCATTTATAAAAACTTTCGACGTAGCTCAATCACTGAACTACAAGCTCGCGCTAACCTAATCCCGTTATCCGATAGAAACCGCTCATCGCGACTAAAATTTTTATATCAATTAGTTAAGGGGCACTATAAAGTCGACGTTAGCGAATGGATTACATTTTCTTCCGGTTATTCGACACGCCAAAGACATGAACTAACAATAACACCTTTTCGTTCTCATAATGACTCTCAAGTATTCATTTTTTCCACGAACAGTCAGAGACTGGAATAATCTCAGCCACTGTATCGTTCAAGCAGACTCTTTGTCAGCTTTCGCATCCCTTCTTGATGGCTGAAACAAAATTGGTTATATTATAGTGACTGTCTATATGATTTATACGTTGAGTGTTCGTCTATTTCATTTGCACATTTGATAAATGTTTTGCTTAATTTTTCTTTTATTCTTTCTTGACTGTGACCTAGGCATGTACATATGTTTCGTTTGCCATTATGTTGTATTTTCTCTCATGTATTGTAACCCACCCTGGTAAAATCCCGGTGGGGATTGCAGTATCAATAAATAAATAAATAAATAAATAAATAAATAAAGATATTCAGCGTTTCGTCCTTTCTCGCACAGAAACCTAACCTTCCCGCAATTTACTTTGCTTTCCAAGGAGGAACACAAGTTGGAGCTCTACAGGTGAAGGTCTACAGGTCCTTGGTCGGCAGCGCTCACACAACTTCAGAATGAGCCCCCCACGTCCCCCACTCGCGTCTATTGCGCCTCCGAAAATTCTGTCCGTTCTTTCTCTTCCCCTTTCGTGACCGCGTCACGTGCCCCAGCATCGCTTCGGACAGCCAGCCCGTGGCGTCCGCGCTCCACCAGTGATGCGCGCACCCGGGACATCATCACCCAAGGCGCCGCCGTTCAACGGGCCACTCACGGCAGAACGCGGTGCAGCTATCCGCGTGGCGGAACGGTGCAAAAAGAGCGCGGCGAGATCCTTCTGCAACAGCAGAAGATTGTCGGGAGGCTAACACGACACGCGACGTAAGTCTGTGCATGCAGAACTCCCTGCTCGGCCCAGATGCGCGCACCTTCCGCGCAGGAAGCGCGGTGCATGAAAATGAGCCGTGATTGTGGCACCACACTGCGCATGCGTGGAGAAAGGTTGCGTTTCGGCACGTCGAACAATGTTTTGAGTGTCGTCCCATCCTCGCAGCGCGCAGCCTTGCAAAGCCGGTACAACAACGAGTTCACTGCATGGCGGTTACGCGCTGCCTGGTCCCATTTCGTAACGCAGGCATGGCGCATCACGATAGGAAGCCGCACGTGTGCGCCAGAGCCATACAATCCGACCGACGACGCGCCGTAAACATGACTGCTTCGAGGCCAGCGGCGACTCTCAGGTAAAATACACCCTGAAGGCAACAAGCAAGCAAAGAAAACAAATTGAAATTACTTGCAATTTGCGCAAGTACGCACTAACCTTGGCGTCCTTTCTCCATCTTTAGCGGTCCGCTGATTATATACACACGTTTGGTACAACTGTACAGCCTAGCACAAGTTTGCATGTATAAAAAAGAGCGTTCCTAAATAGTAACGCAGAAAAAAAGAATTTGCCCTCTGCTTTTTCTGTTTTCCCTCAAAAGACAATCCCAAGACTATCATGTTGTTGCGTCTCGTAAACATTCGTTCTTTCCGAACATCTCTGGGCGTAAAACCAAAAGAGAACGGCAAAGGTCGTGACAACCTGCATGGCCCGCATTTGCTAAATATGGCAGAGAAAGCTCTTTTTGAAAAGCATAGTGCTTAGCCGGCGTATATTTGCCTACATGTTACTGTGCAGGGAATTGGACGAAACGAAAGAAAAGCCCTAGGGGTAGAAAGGTCTGCCTACGCGTTTACCTTGTTTGTGCTACGGAGAATGTCTTGCTGCAGACTGCATGGAAAGAGAATATCCCGATATAGAACCCTTAAAGTAGACGGGTCACCAAGGCTTCGTCCTGAAGCCATAGTGTACCGGGAAAGTGGTAGACAAAGCACATAATCTTAAAGTGTTTGCTGGTTGATCACGTTGATTTCTACGAAGTGGTCGATCTAAAATATGGGTTGACCTGCGGCGTACGAGCGCGATCGCCGCCAAATGCCGCTCATGTAGGCAGAAGCAAAAATTAAGAAAAAGCGAGAAGGCACGTGCTTTATTGGGCTGACCTCCACTCAGGAAAAACGACAGAGTGAGAAACGATGTCGAAGATGACGAAGCTTTCTTACAGCTTCCGCTGTTGATAATAATACAAGGGATGTTGGTGCTCTAGAGTGGGTACATTTATATTTTTATTTATTTATTTACAAATACTGCTGTCTCAGTTTCTGAGACATAGCAGGAGTGAGTACAGAGTAACAATAAAAAAAATACAATTTCAAGTACTTTTAACAAAATTCACCAGAATACTAGAAAACATTACCAGAATACATAATTACGTAATTCTTTTTCAAAATCCTCAGTACCGAGTCTGCGCAGAGACCCATCAAGTTTATTCCATAAATCCACCGTCCGTGGAAAGAAGGAAAACTTAAAAGAATCAATATTTGATCTGAAGGGCACAATGTTCAGGGGATCAGATCGTCGAGTACAGCGTGCAGAAGCTGCAACAAAAGAAATCGGCGCCACAACACTCAAGCCGGTGTGAACTATCTTATGAAGAAGGATAACGCGATCAGAATTACGCCGATGTTCGAGAGATTGCAACATTAAAACGTGTGCATGCGAAGTAGGCGAGAATTGCCGGTCATAGCGACAAAAAATGAACATCAAAAATGAAATGAAAAAATGAAATTTGACAGCTTCATCGGCGAGGTGGCTACCGCCGAAGCCCAAGCGCAGGTGGAAGGTGCTATAGGGTAAGGAACCTAACTAGATGAGTGTCGTCTTCACTACTGCACACTGTAAGAGAGGACATATAGTAGAAAAGAAACCATTTTCGAAGGCTGTAAGCAGCAAACCACAGTATTTTACTGTGATTGATTGATTGATTGATTGATTGATTGATTGATTGATTGATTGATTGATTGATTGATTGATTGATTGATTGATTGATTGATTGATTGATTGATTGATTGATTGATTGATTGATTGATTGAATCGGTCTGTTTTCATACTAACAAACTCGTGTTCTCTCGTCAAGAAGAAGAGAATTCTTCAATATAGACCATTTGTAGCTGTACTCGGACGTGCAATTTTGCCGCCAGCGTGAGAACAGCCGCGTGAATCGGTGCTTTTCCTGGAATTTGAAGTGTGGCCACGTCAGCGTTCCCACGTGACATGTCTTTCGCGTTTGATTATGGTGTGCTTGCGTACAACTGAATATTTAGTAGCGCAGCGGCGAGTGCGCAGAATGTCATGGTGCACAAAACCCTTCACTGTTTACGAACGTCCCGCGGTGCTGACCTTGAGCTCGGAGGGGCGGAACCCGTCACGCATCCGCTGAGAGCTTCCGGTCGCTGCTGCCTTTGATGTGGTGCCAGAACGCTCTTTACGCCATAGTGGCGCTGGGCTACTGAGCATTTTTGCCACTATAGTACGAGTAGCACCGCCGTGAAAAAGTAAACTTTCGGAATTTATTCTACAGAAATGGTCACATGCCAGAAATATTTTAAGTTCTGCGTTGACGTGGTTTGTGGGCTTAATTAGGCTTTGCGTTTTCATGAGGAACATAGAAGAGGCCATAAATAATGCTGTCCACTTAATTTTTGACACTGCAGCCCATAAAAGAACTGTTAATTCGGCTGCCTTACAAAACTTGCGCACTTTTCACAGCACCAACATACCTACGTATGCATGGGCGAAGCATTATTTCCTTGTTCCGTGTTTCAATATTTAAACAAAATTTGCCCGTGCCTGCCAGTGGGTGTCGAAAAGAAAAGCTTGGACCATCGCGAGCTTTCAAGTAGCCTTCAGGTAACACACTCCGTAGCACTGCCACTAACTTCGAGCCCACAGACAATACGAAGCAGCCTGGCTTATGATCATAACATAAAAATGTTGCAAAAGTTGCTCTTCATAGTGTACCCATATTAAGACTGCACGCTCAGCGCTTCTCAGAATTTGATTAGCCTGCAACCTCACGGGAGCTTCGCATGTGAAGTCCTCATAGTAAGCCATCTCCCTTCGCCTTACCCACTTTTCCAAGAGCCTCGAGTAGTCGTTTAAATATATTTATCTCCTTTTCTGCCCGTACATATCCACAACTTCATCTAGGTATTCCCATTAAAACCCATAACACCTCAACCACATCCATATGAGACAGTTCACGAGCCATGCACGGACGGAAACAAAGCTTCGATGGAGGCACAAAGTCGTCATCCAAACGCTACTGGCGCTGTCATCCTGCGCTCGCAGATCCTTCTCATCCTCTCTTACCGGAAGTGTACATTACCGCTTGAGCGCCGCTAATGTGTTTTTGCCAGGGGCACGGCGCCGGAAGCGTCTGGCCTTTAATTATCTCGAGTGCTATAACCGTACGCAACCACGCGTAATACGCGTTGCAAATCTCCACGCATTAAACCCTCATTAAGACCGGGAAAGCTGCATCGGGGAGAGCTATAACATCTTGCAACTGAACACGCCGCAAATAGCTTTGCTGGCTAGAGGCCAGGCAGCATTGTTCGAGAATAGCTTTTAACACCATCTGTACACAATAAGATCTATCTGCCCGCTGCTCACCGTGCGCCACTGCGCAACTAAAACAGAATGTGAGACTTCAAAAAGAAAGAAACTAAAGAAATCAATTCTTAAGTCGATGAAAGTTGCCGTTGACGTACAGGTAATGTATCAGCCGAATTAGACACACGTGTAGTCAAGTCCCTCTCGTCGCCTCAACGACCTAAGTGTGGTACCTCTTCGCATCCGGGGCTATTGCAGTGAAGGAGAAGACTTAGGCAGCGCAAGACTGCAACTCGTCCTTCTGCCCAAACTACGTTCATGAGCGCATAATATTACACGTGCACAATAATACTCGTAGATGAAACGAGGAGTTGCCGGCGCTGCACCCGCGCGTCAGCATCACCTAGCTGTGATGTAAACAAATTATGAAATTGTGCGGAAACCATCGGCAGTGATCGTCAATTAAGCGAATAGCCGAACGCTTTCAGGAAGCTATTCACTTTATTAAATGAATGATGTGCTTGACAAGCGTATATTTGTTGTACCGAGGCTATATATATATATGTAGCGTTTGTTGCTTCACTGCTTAATCCCGTGCAGAACTAAAACCGTTAATTAGCACATCTGTAGCGGTAGTATAAGTGGCTATACATATAGGCCGATTCGCCACACATTTGCTGTCTCCAGTGGCGCTATTCACTTCGAAACTACAAAAGCAAAGATTATTTTTACTGGGAGGCCGCAAATGGTAGCCAGCCTGTAGTGGAAAGGCTCCAGACTTGGTCGGCCGAAGAATTGACCGCTGCTCGGCATCTGCAGGCGTCGCACCACTTGCGCTGCTGGTGCTAACACGGAAGGGTAGCCAATGGCACGCTGGGTGCAATATTTCGCGTGATTTAATGGTGTCTCACGTGCTCATAGAGCTCACTACAATAATAGTACAGAAGAAACTGGGGTCCTGTGATCGTTTAGTTACGATGGGAATGGTAATTAGCCTATATATTTATCTAATCTTCACACTTGTGGCTTTATTTATTGCGCTTTGTCTCTCTGAATTCCCATGCAATCACACTCTTCTAAACACAAGGCAATAAGTATTTGCGCATATGCACAAATACTGAAAATTGTTCCATTTATAACGCAATATTTTGTTAAAAGTGATCGATTTGCAAAGTCACGAAGCCGTTCCCAGCCAGAAGGCCGTAGTTTAGGCAAACCTGTGCATCGCCTATCGTTCCCGCGCTTGCTAAACCACACCTCCCCTAGACGCTAGCAACATAGTTTGCTCTAGTAATTTTTTTGTATTGTGGGAAACACTATTCCATAGCTACAGTCTACAAGGCTCTCGCTTGTACTTTCGCTCCAGTGTCTACGACTGACCACACGATGCAAACTATTACGTGGTCGCATGCCGCACGTATGGCGAAACGAGCGGCTTTGGGCGATATGACAATAGGAAGAAATTGTGTAGGTGGCTATGCAAATCATTCTTTTGCATATGGTGGTCAAAATTAATCCGGAGTCCCCTACTAAGGCGGGACTCATCATCACATCGTGGTTTTGGTGCGTAAAGCCAAAGACTTTTTCTTCTCTCAGTCGTTGCGCTCCGTCCATCGTATATAGAAGAGCCCTCTTAACTGCCAACATAACTTGGCACAAAACGCTTTGAAAGCTTATTCTAGACTGTATAATCATGCATTTACGTCTGCCAGTTGCTCGTTTATATTATTTTATGGTTTACAATTTCTGTTCACAGAACCTGACATCAAAGGGCTAAATGCGCTTCCCTCCACC
This sequence comes from Dermacentor albipictus, assembly GCF_038994185.2. Classification (NCBI taxonomy): domain Eukaryota; kingdom Metazoa; phylum Arthropoda; class Arachnida; order Ixodida; family Ixodidae; genus Dermacentor; species Dermacentor albipictus. The sequence goes on along the minus strand of NC_091823.1, from coordinate 14,324,562 downwards.
TGACAAAAATTCTGATGAAAGTATTAGACTAACAAATCTTTTTAGGCTCCAACGTCGCTTTATTTATTTATTTATATATATATTTATTTGTTCGTTCGTTCGTTTGTTTGTTTGTTTGTTTGTTTGTTTGTTTGTTTGTTTGTTTGTTTGTTTGTTTGTTTGTTTGTTTGTTTGTTTGTCCTCAAAACCAAAAGGCTTTAGAGAGGAGGGTGCGTGGTTATGGTTAGTACAAAAATAAACATACAAAACAAAACCGTGCAAGTGACAATATCCTTACTTACGTTGCCATCAAAGGTCCAAGCAGTACATCCTCCCCTATGGTCTCTCGAACAATTTAGTGGTAGTACAAATTTCAAGCCTCTATGAACGCCGAATGCAAGGACGGACGCAATGCACACAGCCGCGCGCTGCTTCTCGTGGTCAGCTACTCGCACGGACATTGACATTGAATTCGAAAGGCTTCGTGCAATATGTCGGCACACCACGAAGAGATATAGACGTACAAAATCAATTCTAGACCCTAGGGACGCAAGGCGCAAGCAGAAGAAAATACGTCGTCGCATGAACAAATTAGACAACGAACGATGGAAATCATCTGCAACTACAGTTGGACCCCCGCAAAGTGCTCTGTCGCGTTTGGCGAACTCTCCCGGTCCTTCGCTCTGCTCCTCAGCAAAGCCACCCCTTTAAGGCACTGGCTCTACGCCAAGGCCGTTCGTCGGTCGACAACGTCATTGATCTTGTGTCTTCGATCCAGCAACAGGAATCATCCAAACGCCTCATTGTAGCGCTATCTTAAGATGTGAGGCGCGCTTACGATAATCAAAATCAAAAAATCAAATCAAGATCACTTTATTTCAGGGCATTTCCTGCGGAGACAGAGTCTAAAGGCTGAAATAGCCTGACTGGGCCCCTGCCCCCGTTCATTTCATACAGCATTTACGCGTACAATAACATATACGATAAGGTGCACATTATATTAAAATTACAGTTGCACTCAATGTACAGCCGATGAAGGAAAAAAAGTGATTTCTAATACATCAGATATAGGAAGTATGAGATGCATACATGTGCACACAGATCACGTAGACAGATATACATATAGAAAAGGTCACACAGGATTCATGTGTTAGATAGCTAGTAGACCTTTTATCATGTTACGGATGTGTAGAAAACGATTATGTACTAGTACATTGTGCTTACAAAACAGAAAAAAAAACAGAAAATCAGAAATGTTATGGATATAGTAGAAAGTAATGTAAAACAGTCTACAATACACAGGCTGTTCTGACAAGGAACGTTTTGTACATTCTTTTAAGTTTACCACGGCTGTCTGTCCAATTAATTACGTCTTTCTGTTTATTTAGAATCTGTATAGCTTGATATGTTACCGATTGTTTCCCGTAATTTGTCCTAATCTTCGGAAGCCTCCTCCTATGCTGCCTAAACCCGTACTTATGTTCAACTACCATATCACTGTCTTTGTAAATGTTTGTGGTGTGTATATGTTGCACTAATTTATAGAGATAAACTTGATTGGCCATAAGCATGTTGTGTTTCAGAAACAACTCCCTGGTATGTAAGTCACGAATATCTCCTGCATAATTTTCAAAAATACGTAGCACGCGCTTTTGTAGTACCGTTCATCTATTATAGTTGCGCTGAGTGGTGGTACCCCATACCTGCGAACAGTAGGCAATCCTAGAATATACTAGAGTGTAATAAAGAGGTTTTTTTAGCCGAAGAGGTATTCATGTAGACATCTTTCTAATACATCCTATTGATCAAGCTATATCGACTACCAAATCGCCGACGTGACATGACCATGCCAAAGACTCTTGGAACCAAACGCCTAGGAATTTTTGCTCAGGTGTTTGCTGAATAATCTCGGTTCCATACGTAATATGCATGACATGTTGGTCGTGTTTATTTGGAATAGAAAAAATGGTGTATTTAGTTTTAGAGACATTTAATTGTAGACAATTATCATTTAGCCATTTGGGTAGGTTTTATAGATAATGATGAGTCTTTTCTTGAAGTTCACGTTTCGTCCGTGAAGTAACAAATACGTTAGTATCGTCCACAAACATTACTATATCAAGGCTGTTGTCAATCTGAGTTATGTCATTATTGTATAACAAAAACAGGGTAGGACCTAATACTGATCCTTGGGGTACTCCATTTGTTACATTTAACGATGTCAAGGAATAATTATTAACTTCTGTAAATTGGAAGCGTTTCTCAAGATAGCTGATTATTAATTTTAATGACATGGCACGTATTCCATAACATTGCAGTTTTAGAAGTAGAATATCATGACTCACCGAATCAAATGCTTTCCGCAAATCTAGAAAGAGGCCTAACGTAAAATCCTTATTTTCAATACCTTGAATGATTTTCACCATTGCACGAAGTAGTGCTTGTTCAGTTGACTTGTGTTTTTGAAATCCAAATTGCGAACTAGATATGATATTATATTTCTCTAAAAACTTTGTTATGCGATCATTAATTGCCCACTCAAAGAGTTTTGATAAAACAAGTAATACCAATGTTTCTCACGAAGCCATCTTTGACGTGCTCATGGCTCCTGAAATCGGAGGCTGCACTTTTCGGTGGATTCGGAGCTACCTGACCAGAGGGAGCTTGTTTGTATTCACCGAGAATGGCCAAACAACCGACCACTACACAAGCCATGGAGTTCCACAAAGTGGCATTCTAAGCGCAGTTTTGCTTAAAATCAGGGGTACAATCAGGACTCGATGACAACCTTTGGTTGTCATCGAGTCCTGAGCGCACTTCATGGTTTTCTTGCATTACAGCACTGCGGTGCTATCAAGCACCAGGAGGACAAATATCAGAGTGCTTGAGAGCATGCAAGCTCAAGCGCTTAGAACCTGTCTTGGTCAACAACCGCAACAATTGCCATCGCCAGTGAACGTATATCATCAGTAGGCCCGTCGAAAGACTCGTGAGCACAACGCAACGCCGACCATTCTCGAGGGGAAAGGAAGAGTCAAGTTCGGTGGCCCACAAAGACGTGTCGCTGTGTCCCTGAGGTCGGGACAAGCCACGACGACGAAGTCAAACGTGCGCCGTCCCTCGGTGCGGGAGCCCCGCATCATTGTGTCAGTATGTCGCCACAGACACCCTTAGAAATCATTTTCGAGACATTTCCCTACTCCAATCTCAACGCGTTGCTTCTCTCTCAGAAAGTATAGAAGAGGCAACTTTTTCGGGAAGAAATGTAGCCTTTTATACTGATCCTGCCTTCCGTCTGATTTCACATCTCCAGCAAGATCACCTGGTCCTTTGTGGTGTCTACGGCAGCCATAAGTACAGCTTTCTATTTCAGGAGATGGAAAGAAGTCCGGCTTGCCAACTTGTGCCCTGAATCAAACCGTTCTATATATATATACTGCGTGATTCTTACTCTAATCGAGTTCACATTTATACAGATGGCTCTTCTACTCTAACCAGCTCTACTGTAATTCCGGTAATTATTCCGTCGACGTCAATCTGCAAGTTCAAGATCAGTCACGTCACGACATCGATAGGGTCCAAACTTGCCGCCCTCCGTATCGCAGTGCTTTCCGGATCACGCGGCTATATTCTGTGACTCAAAAGCAGCCCTGCAATATTACTATTATCAGCTGTGCACTTCAGCCCACATGAACAGTTGGTAGCAGAGATAGGGTTACACTATACCATCAAGCGGTGGACAGCGGCGATGACATTGTATTTTAGTGGCTACCTGGGTACTGCAACGTTGCTGAAAATAAAAGTCCCGATAAAGCTGCCCGCGAGGCAGATGGTGAATGTGAAAGCACCTCGATACCATATTGTCGAGCACGTGTGCTGCTTCGCACCTCAGAGGTCTTGCCCACATTATTACTCTAAGGAAATGGAACACACAGTAGTTCACCAACCGGCGCCTATATGCCATAGACCCACATATATGAGATTACAACTTTTACCTGGTTTCAACCGACGAGAAGAAACGTTTGCCGCCTGCGAGTAGACGTTTCCTTCACAATCACCTACTTATTCCTAATTGGAATGGCGGACAGTGCCAGTTGCATGCAGCACATGTGGTGTCAAAGAAACGACCAAATACATCCTGTGTGACTGCCCCACATCCGAAGATGAGAGGAGTGCCCTTCAGGGAGCTTTGGGGCACTTAGACGACCCGCCTTTCACAGAGGAGATGTTGGGCCCGTGGCCTCGCACGTGTGCTATGGGCAACGCCGCAAAGGCGCTGCTGCGTTACTTGAAATGCATCAGCCTGCATTTCAGACCTTCAAAAGAAGGTAGCGACGTAGAACTCTTCGTTGCCTATGCGCGAGCTAGAAAAAGAAAACAAGGAAGAAAAATTAACCAGGAAGTAAAAGCAGCGGGTGCATGATGGTCGATATTACCGTGGTCGACGTTGTCGACGCACACCGTAATAGCCGCGTTTCGCATGCCGCGCTCTGTCTCTCCTCTTCCTATATGTGCACTGCCGAGCGAATGGCGTACCGGGAGGCCCGAAGTGCCGAGCTGCAGCGAGCGCGCATGCACACGAAGTGAAGTACTAACTTGCTCGGGCAGGCAGCTGTCGGTCATGATCAAGCACGCGCGCCAGGGCTAATTTCGACAACGATCAGCAGTCACGCGAACGCAGCCGCATTGCAGCGTGCTGCCGACAGACAAGCGTGCGAGCGGTTTTTGATATCGACGATAACGGGGCAGCATTTCCCCCGCGGGCCGCATTAATTTAAAGGCGTTTCTCGGGCCTCTGCGGAGCGCACTCGATCCATGATGTCGATAAGCGCGCGTACTGCGGCGGGAGGCGAACGTCGTGCGGGGAATGAAGAAAAAGTGCCGTTGACTCCGTCCGGGAACGCAGCTCGCGCGGGGTGGAGAGGTGCGAAGACTCGACCGCTTCCCGGTCTTTTCGACGTCCCGTACGCGCACTTTCGTTCCTTCCCGCGTATCTTAGTTTTCCTTTGGACCTGCATGCCAACAAGAAACAGGACTATAATCGGTATAGTCCAGCGTTCCGCAGCGAAAAGCGTAACTAGAACAATGAAATTGCACGGGGCAAACGCTGTACTGGCCATGCCTGCAGCCGACAGCCTAACCACGTATTAGGACTTTCCTATGTGCTTGATGGCAAATAAGGCTCGGAAAGAAGCGGCATTGCACAGTGAAGCTGTTACCTTCTAGTTGGTCCGGATTTTTCGTTGACTCGCGCTCATCCAAAGAGAGAGAGAGAGAAAGGCAAAGGAAAGACAGGGAGGTTAACCAGAGATTATCTCCGGTTGGCTACCCTGTACTGGGGGAGGGGAAAGGGGAAGCGATAGGTGAGAGGGAGAAGGATTAAAAAAAAAAGAAACTACACACACACGCACGTACACACAAACTGTTTCTGTGGGCACTGTCACGCAGCCCGCAAAGGCGTTCCTACTGTGATGCAGTGCACCGTACAATCCTGAGTCACACAGTGAAGTCACAATCTGTCAGAAAGTCCAGTGTCTTTTAAATACCGCAGCAGTGCCTTCATAGCCGATCGCGCTGATGTTCGCGTAGGCCAGTGTCCAAGGATCTTGTTTTCTGACAGTGGGCGCTTGTCCAGTTTGTCTAGGGTGGCTGAGAGGACTGCTCTTTGCGGGTTGAAACGAGAGCACTCACAAAGAAGGTGCGCGATTGTTTCATTGCATCCGCAGAAGTCACAAAGTGGGTTGTCGGACATGCCGATAAGAAAGGAGTACGCATTTGAAAATGCTACTCCAAGCCATAGACGAACTAGAAGGGTACAGTCGCGTCGTGGAAGTTCGGGCGGAATACGGAGTTGTAAAGTAGGGTCCAGGGTATGAAGTCGTGCACTTCTGAAATCGGATGAATTCCACTGAGCTAATGTCAGGTCGTTTGCCAGTACGGCAAGTTTTTTCGCTGCGTCGGCTCTCGAAAGAGGAATGGCAACGCACCTGACGCCGTCATGGGCAGATCGGGCAGCTGCGTCTGCTCGATCATTGCCGTGTATGCCACAGTGACTAGGCAACCACTGATATATGATATCGTGTCCTTCGTCAACTGTGCGATGGTGTACTTCTCTGATCTCTGCGACGAGCTGTTCATGTGATCCATGGCGCAGTGCTGAGAGTACACTCTGTAGGGCTGCCTTGGAATCACAGAAGACTGACCATGCATGCGGTGGTTCCTCCTGAATGAAATGGAGAGCCGCACGCAAGGCTACCAGTTCAGCAGCTGTCGTTGATGACACATGCGACGTTTTTAGCTGTATTTCGATGGATCTTGTTGGTATCACCACAGCAGCAGCTGAACTTGCAGATGTGACTGAGCCATCGATGTAAACGTGTACGCGGCCGCTGTGCACCTCATGTATAAGTTGTAATGTGGCCTGCTTCAGGGCAAACGACGGCATGTTAGCCTTTTTAGTGATTCCTGGGATGGTGAGGCGTACTTCAGGTCTGTGCAGGCACCATAAAGGTGTGGATGGTCTTGCTGCAGGCATGTAGTTCATTGGCAATGAGGTGCGATTGGCAACAATCATACGACTGATAGCTGCGTGTGGCCTTTCTGCGGGTAGAGCGGCAAGGTGGTGAGAAGGTAGTCGGGCAACGTGGCGAATATGCGCTCTGAGAGCGTCGGTTACCAAGTACGTTGTTATTGGGTGATCTCGAGCTATGACAATCGTTGCCGCTGTAGACGCACACCTCGGAAGGCCGAGACACGTCCTTAGGGCTTGAGCTTGTAGTCCCTGGAGTACACGCAGGTTTGTTTTGCAGGTGTTTCCAAGCACAGGGAGGCTGTATCTTGCGAAGCCGAGGAACAAGGCGTTATAAAGCTGCAGCATTGATCGCACCGATGTGCCCCATGACTTTCCGCCGAGAAACTTGAGGAGATGTATTATTGTCAGCAACCTCTTCTTTAGGTACGAAACGTGCGGGCTCCATGATAGGTCGCGGTCGATAATTACCCCTAAAAAGCGGTGTTTACGTGCATGTGCAACTGCTTGGCCGTTGACACTTACAGAATAACGCTTCATTTCCTTCCGAGTGAAAGAAACAAGGCAGCATTTCTCTGAAGACAGCTCTAAGTTCTGTTTTCGCAAGTACAGTGATGTTAAGGTAGCTGCCTTTTGTAGCCGTGCTCGTACCTGCAGTCGTGTTACAGCAGACGCCCAAATGCAGATGTCGTCGGCATAGATTGATACTTGAACTGTGTTGGGCAAGCATCTGACTAGGCCAACGAGCACTAGGTTGAATAGCGTCGGGCTCAACACTCCGCCTTGCGGTACTCCACAGAACGTTTGGTGTTGAGTCGTGGTGCCTTCTTCGGTCATCACGAAGAAATGTCTGTCAGTCAAATAACTGCACAGCCACTGATAAGTGCGGCCACCGATTCCTGCTTTAATCAGAGCCTCTATAATGGCATAATGTGCTACATTGTCATAGGCGCCTTTTATGTCAAGGAATAATGCCGCAGTGAGTCGTTTCATCCGTTTTTGATGTTGAACATACGCGACCAAATCGATGACATTATCTATGGATGAGCGCCCACGCCGGAAGCCAGCCATAGCATCTGGGTACACGTTGTAGCTTTCCAGGTACCATTCCAGGCGCGTCAAAATCATTCGTTCCATTATTTTCCCTATGCAGCTGGCCAGAGCGATGGGGCGGTACGATGACAAGTTTAACGGTGATTTACCAGGTTTGAGAAGTGGAACCAAGCGGCTGCATTTCCATTCACGTGGAACCAAACCGTTGCGCCAAGACTCATTGTAAAGGTTTAGCAGCATGAGGCGTGCATTCTGCCCAAGATTGGCGAGCGCCGCATAGTGTAAAGAACGGCGGGTTGCACAACAAGACTGCCACCTTGCCACCTGATTACGACAAGGGGTGCAAGACGCGCACCTGCACCTCTCCGTGCTGCAGCTGCGAGGCGTTCAAAGAAGCGACCTTTGCGCTGGAACCCGCCGCCTTCCTCCAGCCCCTTCGACATGGTGACGGGACGAATTCGGTGTGTGGACAATGATTCCAGAGTTCCTCAACGCGGGGCTGATTTGACACGCCTGGAGAAGCTACCGCGGGAAGACTTATTTTTGTGCTTCTCAAGGTTTGGAGTGGCTCGGAACAATGAGCGACGCGCGATCGACAACGTCGATTTTCCGGAACGGCACCACCTTCAACACCGTCGCTTGGGCTTCGGAATGTGTGTGCCTTTGTGTCTGTAAACTGGTCTTCAGAGCAGCTGCGAGTTGGTGATGTGTAAACGAACAGCCGCCGCGTCGTGGACGGGCGGATCGAGTGTATAAAAACTGTGGTTGTGCGATTGTTGGACGCACTTCTCTTGAGCAGTCATGTTAGACTGGTTCACTTCTTTCATGCAGTCCTGTTGGACTAATACTCTTTTTCTCAAGCAGTCATGTTAGACTGAGTTAATTTCTGTAAATAAACCCCTTTTCCCTCGTTCTCGATGAGAAGCAGTTCTTCACTTCATCAACGATCTCAGCGTAAATAAGTTGGGCGACGGCATGGGCCAGCTACCTTCGAATTCATGCCGTACTCCAATCTTGGCAAAGGACCACGGACGAAGGGATTGAGCCCCCAATCCTGACAACTGGCTGACAGCGGTGGGATGGACTTTGCGACATGGTGCTGTATCTGCGGTGAGTGCTTGGTTTTTGCTTTGACTCTCTAGGCTTCATTTTGTGGTTGTTCTGTTTAGAACAGTAGGGAAGCTAGATTGTTGTGTGTTAGCTAGGTTGTGTTTTCCTAGCTAGATTTAGAGAGCAGAATCAAGGCAGTAAAGCAGCAGTCATGGAGTTAAGGACATTGCTGAGAGACGAGTTGTTGATTGTTGGTGAGGAACTGGGCCTAAATGTACGCAAGGAAATGCTCAAATCGGAATTATTGGAGCTAATTTCCAATCAGGCCAGTGAGCAAGATATTGAAATGGGATTGGAACTTCTCAAAAAGAGAGAGAAACGGGAAAAAGAAAGAGAAGAACGGGACAGAGAAAAACGAGAGAGAGAGGAACGGGATAGAGAGAGAGAGGAACGCGATAAAGATCGCGAGATAACAAAAATGCAACTTGAACTTGAAAACAGACGTTTGGAGTTGTCTCAAGGAAGTGAAGGAGCTCTGGGTCGATCAAGTGAGGCAGAATCGTACCGCATGGACAGGCTATTAAAGCCATATGAGGTCGGGACCGACATAGGCTTGTTCCTAAGCAATTTTGAAAGGACTTGCGAAAAGATGAACTTCGGTCCGAGTACATGGCCACAGCGGTTGCTGTCTATGTTGCCGTGTGAGGCGGCGGAAGTAATCGCCAGATTGAGTGTGCAGGATGCATATGATTATGCGAAAGTTAAGGCTAGTCTCCTGAAGAAATACCGCCTTTCAGCCGAAGCTTTTCGGCAAAGGTTTAGGAGCACAGGCAAGAAAGATAGCGAGGGCTATCCGGAGTTTGCATATAGCTTAAAGGCCAACCTAGTCGAGTGGCTTAAAAGCGCGGAAGCGTACGACAGCAGAGACATGATCATTGAATGCATGTGTCTAGAGCAGTTTTACAAAACCATTCCCCAAGCTGTGAAACTGTGGGTGCAAGATAGAGGTAATGTAAACACTGTGGAAAGGGCGGCTGAATTAGCCGAAGAGTACGCAACCCGTAGAAAGTTGAACGCCGAGGAGGGAAACTGGGACGGTCGAAATGGACCGCGGAAACCATTTCCGTTCAAAAAGGGTGCGCAAACTAGACGATCGAAGCCTGTAGACATGGCGGAAAAGCCCGCAGAAAAGAGCGAGGAGAAAGTTAACGGAGAAACCGCACAAAAAGAACAGAAAAGAAAATTCGAATCTGTCAGACCAATTCGCTGTTACAAATGCCACAAACTGGGACATATAGCTGTAAACTGCGAGAAGCCAAGCGTAGTTTTTTCCTACGTGGAGGAAAAGGATGAGAATATGGAACTTTTAAGTCCATATCTCCACGACCTGCAAGTTAATGGAAAACCATGCCGAGTGCTAAGAGACAGTGCCGCCACGCTGGACATTGTCCATCCGTCTTACGTGATGGTAGAGGACTTCACCGGAGAAGTAGCATGGATAAAACAGGTTGTAGAAGAACACAGCGTGTGTCTGCCCATGGCCAAAGTCAAAATCAGTGGACCATTCGGGGAGCTAGAGACTGAGGCTGCAGTTTCCAAATTTTTGTCACTGCAGTATCCCTACATCTTTTCGAATCGTTCGAATCAGTTACTGCGTGACAGAGGGCTCAAACTGGGAGAGGGCATAGTACAGGCATTGACCCGAGGCCAAGCTCGTAAGATCGCGGCGCTTTCGGCTGAAAATGCTCAAGCTCCTCCAGCTGAAGCAGAAAAGGGGATAGCTTCAATACCCGAATCCGAGCTAGGCCCGAGGGACAAAAGAACAGTTGAGGAGAGCCTGCCAGTCGACCAGCTCAATGAGAGCGTAGCACTAGAGTGTCAGAGTTCTAGCCTGCAGGAAGAGCATGCAGACGCGCTCCCAAGCGAGACAGGGTCGTTGTTATCACCGGCCTCAAAGAACTTTGATCAACTCTTACGCGTGGATAGAGAGTCACTGGCAGCTGAGCAAAAGAATGATGAGAGCTTAGCTAAATTACGTGACACAGCTAAAGAAGGCATTGCTAGGCGCAACGTAACGATACATGAGAGAGGAGGATTGTTGTATCGGCATTACAGAGATCGAAAGGGTAAGATTTTAGATCAGTTAGTCATACCTACTAAGTATAGGGAGGACCTTTTGAGTCTTTGTCATGGAAATGGGTGGTCCGGCCACCTAGGCATAAACAAATCAAAGGAAAGATTGCTTATGGAATACTACTGGCCTGGCTGTTTCAAAGATGTAGAAAACTTTGTAAGATCATGCGACGCCTGCCAGCGTTCTGGTAAACCAGGAGAGACTTGGAAAGCTCCACTGAAGGTAGTGCCCTTAATAACAGAGCCTTTCAGACGACTTGTAATAGACACGGTAGGGCCTCTTCCAAAAACAAAATCAGGCTACAGGTACTTGTTTACCATGCTGTGTCCGGCCACCAAGTTTCCAGAAGCAATCCCTTTGAAAGAGCTCAGCTCCACTGAAGTAGTAGACGCGCTTTTGACAGTGTTTGCACGAGTTGGGTTTCCAGCCGAAATTCAGGCAGATCAAGGGTCAGTATTCACGAGCGCACTGACTTCCACATTCTTGCAAAAGTGCGGGGTAAAGTTAATTCACAGTTCTGTCTATCACCCTCAGTCAAACAGTGTAGAGAGGTGGCATTCGGTGCTTAAGCGAGTTTTGCGTGCGCTCTGTTACGAGCACAAGGAGGACTGGGAGAACTGTCTGCCGGCAACTTTGTTTGCTTTGCGAACGGTTCCACATGAAGCGACAGGGTTCTCTCCAGCAGAACTAGTGTATGGGAGGACACTCCGTTCTCCACTGAGAATGTTAAGAGAGATGTGGGAGGAAGGAGGGGAGAGCCCAACCGTGGTTGAATACGTGCTGAATTTATTGGAACGGCTAAGCGCAACCCGAGAACTAGTCGGAAAGAACATGGAAATAGCTCAAAGGAACACCAAATTCTATTACGACAAGAATGCGAGGCTTCGTACGTTTAAAGTTGACTTAACGACGAAAGCGGAAAAGTGTAGGTTTGGATGTTCGCAGGTTACTTATCTGGGCCATGTTGTCGGTCAGGACATGAGACGGCCTGCTGAGCTGAAAATAGCTACGATTGGAGATTTTTCTCAGCCGCGCACGAAAACGGACGTTCGTTCATTTTTGGGACTTGTGGGGTACTATCAACGGTACATTCCGAATTACTCACAATTGGCAAGTCCATTAACAGACGCCCTCCGAAAGGGAGCACCGAGTAACGTACTCTGGGATAAGGACAAAGAGAACGCTTTCCAAAGTTTGAAAACGCTATTGGTTTCTCGCCCTGTGCTTCGCGCGCCAGACTACACTAAGGAATTCATAGTTCAATGCGACGCAAGCGACAGAGGTATGGGCGTGGTACTTAGTCAAGTCGGCGACGATAACGAGGAGCATCCTATCCTCTACGCCAGCCGTAAACTAAATGTAAGAGAGGAAGCCTACAGCGCTTCAGAGAAGGAATGCGCTTGTTTGGTTTGGGCCGCCCAGAAGTTGTCGTGTTATTTGTACGGAGCGAAGTTCATCTTCGAGACCGACCACTGTCCTCTGACGTGGCTCAATCAAATGTCACACAAAAACGGCCGCTTGCTCCGATGGAGCCTCACTCTCCAAGAGTACAACTTCTCCGTTAGATATAAGAAGGGAAAGTTGCATAGCAATGCGGATGGTTTGAGCAGGCTAATTTGAATTCTGCGTTTGGGGGTCCCGCCTAAATTTTAGGGTTACCAGTGTTAATTTTATTAAGCGAAGAAGATCCCCTCTCGTTTAGCAGGATTCCCTCCATGATTGCTGAATTTGTCAGCAGGAATTTGCTTCAGAAATTGGCATAGTGAAATGCAGCATTTTTTTTGTTTCTGCACTTATGTTGTTGTTGTTTTTTTTTGAAGCCTAGCGAGTCTAAAGTGAGAGCCAATGCACGTCATCTCGGCGCAGAGCCGTGTTGTGGGGTTCATTTTGCAGTTGCCTGTCCTTGTTGGATGTTTTGGGGCGGTGACATCAATGCACAGGTGGTCGCTGCGAGCCAAGACATCAATCCCCCCCTGACCAGCAGCCATTCTCTTCCTGCCTAGCGGTTGTCAGCGCTAGACAGTCGAGACTTTTGGGGCCATGGAGGCGCTGTAAAGAACGGCGGGTTGCACAACAAGACTGCCACCTTGCCACCTGATTACGACAAGGGGTGCAAGACGCGCACCTGCACCTCTCCGTGCTGCAGCTGCGAGGCGTTCAAAGAAGCGACCTTTGCGCTGGAACCCGCCGCCTTCCTCCAGCCCCTTCGACATGGTGTCGGGACGAATTCGGTGTGTGGACAATGATTCCAGAGTTCCTCAACGCGGGGCTGATTTGACACGCCTGGAGAAGCTACCGCGGGAAGACTTATTTTTGTGCTTCTCAAGGTTTGGAGTGGCTCGGAACAATGAGCGACGCGCGATCGACAACGTCGATTTTCCGGAACGGCACCACCTTCAACACCGTCGCTTGGGCTTCGGAATGTGTGTGCCTTTGTGTCTGTAAACTGGTCTTCAGAGCAGCTGCGAGTTGGTGATGTGTAAACGAACAGCCGCCGCGTCGTGGACGGGCGGATCGAGTGTATAAAAACTGTGGTTGTGCGATTGTTGGACGCACTTCTCTTGAGCAGTCATGTTAGACTGGTTCACTTCTTTCATGCAGTCCTGTTGGACTAATACTCTTTTTCTCAAGCAGTCATGTTAGACTGAGTTAATTTCTGTAAATAAACCCCTTTTCCCTCGTTCTCGATGAGAAGCAGTTCTTCACTTCATCAACGATCTCAGCGTAAATAAGTTGGGCGACGGCATGGGCCAGCTACCTTCGAATTCATGCCGTACTCCAATCTTGGCAAAGGACCACGGACGAAGGGATTGAGCCCCCAATCCTGACAATAGGTAACGCCGTCCGGCCCAGGTGACGAAGAGCGCCTGCAAGTCGCTAGTGCCGCTTCAAGCTCCTCCACCGAAAACATTACATCCATGCGGGAGTCCCGTGGCACAGGAGTGGCACATGGTGTAAGGGCGCGTTGAGGCTGCGAGCTGGCAAGTCTTGAGCAAAATTCTTCGGCAACGTCTAATTCGCTGCGACCTTGTTGTAAAGCGAGGGACTTAAAAGGAACACGCTGTTGCGGTGATACACGAAGTCCACGCACAGTTCTCCATATCTGAGATAATCGCTGACGTGGATCCAACGACTCGCAGAAACGTTTCCATCTTTGAGATTGAAGTGCGTCAATGCGGCGTTGAATCTTCTTTTGCATCCGCCTTGCCTCTCTGAGATCATGGATGGATTTGGTTCTCCTGTATCTTCTTTCAGCCCGCCGGCGAACTGCTCGTAGTCGCTGCAGTTCGGCTTCAAATTCTTCGTATTTCGGGAAGGGCTGAAAAGCACGCGTAGTATCTTGCATGGCTTTTTGAATTTCGGTTTCCAGACTTGAATGGTTCCCTCGCTGACATACTTCCTCCATGTGCGACCGAAACGCCGACCAGTCAATTCTCCGGAGTGTCGTGGAGGGGCATTTAAATAGTCCCTTGATCTTCAGGTACGTCGGAATGTGGTCGCTTCCACGGGATTCGATGTCTGGAAACCATTGCACGTTTCTTTCAAGACGCCGAGAAACCAGGGTCAAGTCTAGGCAGCTGCTGTATGTAAGCCCGCGTAAATATGTTGGGCTACCATCATTGAGGCAGTGAAGGTCGTGCTGTGTGGCAAAGGATGCTAGTCTCCTTCCCCTGGAGTCCATCTTCAAGCTCCCCCAAAGCGGATGGTGAGCATTAAAATCTCCGGTGAGAATCGTAGGGTGGGGTGTCGCTGATAGTACGTCGTGCAGTCGTTTAGAGTCGAATCCGCGTGAAGGAGCAAGGTAAACAGCAACGAGTGTGAACGTAAACTTGTTCGTTTTCACAATTAAACAAACGTACTGGTTGTCGTCGTGCGGCGGGACTGGGTGCAACACGTATGTCAGATCACATCTAATATATACGATTACCTTGCTTACATCACCACAGGTAGAGGACATGAATGCCTCATAGCCAGAAATGCGTATAACATTCTGCACGTTCGGTTCGCAAATCACAAGTATGGGAAATCGGTTTTCGAAAACGTAGTGTCTGAAATCTGAAATTCTCGATTTGAGACCACGGGCATTCCACTGCAGTAAAGATGCTTTCTTGACTTCCTTGTGGAAGGGCAGCGAGGGGCGGGCCATGGTGCTATGCGATGCTTTCAAGTACTGGAGTCAGCGCGTCCAGCACTTGCAGTGCGCTACGAGCAGCCGGAGTGTCCATGTTTGTCAGTAGTAGACGCATGACATTCGTGAGGGATTTGAGCATAGCAATCACCTGGGAATCCTTGTCTCGCACTTGGTCAACTGAAGTGACATTTGACGTTAAGTGGCGAGTCATGTGCTGTGGCTCTGGCGCGTGGCATGTCTTCGGCAGTGCTGGCCACACCTCACTTGATGAAGCAGGAATAGCAGGGCCGCTTTTATCGTTGACATTCGTGCTGTTACTGGAGACAGATGGAACAGGAGGTGGCGTTGCCGGACGAGACTTTTCCCTTGAACCGAAAGAGGATGTCGTAGACTTTCGTTTCCGAGAGTGGTGTCGCCTAATCGCTGCAGAAGCATCTCTGTGTGATGATCCGTCTCTGGCCATTTTCCGCAAGATTTTCTGCTCTTTCTTTAGGCGTGGACAGTCTTTTGAGGATGCGACGTGTGGGCCTTGACAATTAGGGCACTTGAGCTCCGTTGCACGGCAGGTGTCCGTGTCGTGTTGTTTGGAACATCGTGGGCATGTCGCTGTATTTCGGCAGACAGCGCTCACATGTCCAATTCTTTGACACCTTCTGCACATAAGTGGTTTGGGCACGAAAGGTCGTACCACATGCCGAAAGTGTCCGACCTTTACATGTGACGGTAGACAGTCACCTTTAAACACGAGCCTTACACAGGTCGACTTGCCGAGGCGCCGAGCTTGTAGTAAGGCAACACCATCAGTGGCAGGTTTGATTAAAATTGGCAGGTCGCTGTCGCTAATCGATGTGTCAATATCATAAACGACACCAGCCGTAGTTTCGTTGTCCTGTGGAATGAGGTAGTGGACGTTGATGTTGCCCAGGAGCTTTACTGCCATCAAAGCATTGATTGCGCTTTGGTTATGGACATCAATAGCCAGGACGTTCTTTCGAGTGTTAATTCTGATATCCTTGATTTCTCCTGGGACAAGAGCCTCCAGAGAAACGGAAATCGCTTGTCTATTAAGGCGGTTGAGGTTGTCGGAGGGTGTGTCCGGCACAAAAAGAATAGTGTGCGCAGATGGCCTTCGCTGTGGCATGACGGTAGACTTACTTGATGAAGACCGTCCGCTGATGTTTCTTCTCTTGGCCTTGCGATGTACCACTCTTTCGAAGCCTTCGTCATCTGAGGCGTCATCACTTGAGCAGGAGTACAGCGCAGTGTCCTCGCTGTCAGCTTGACTCGGTGGGCAATTTCTCTTCCTCGGGCCGGTACCTGCCGAAGCAGTCACGTCGCGGCGGCATTCTGCCGACTCCACTTCCATTGCCGTGGCAATGGGAACGGCGTCACCCAGTAAAACACGGGAAAAAGCCGAAAATACTGCAGCGCGAAGGAACAGTGGTCGCTACGAGAATCACTTCGTCTTCCTCTCGCGCTCATCCAAATACAGTGCTTGCACCTAGCGGCCGCGGCTACTCGAACAGACCTCACGTGGCAGCTGGGAAAGGACTTTGTCCAACTCCAAGTTGGACTTTGTCCAACTTTGTCGCAACAGAGTTATGTTTTCTCGCATATTCAAATTACAATCCGAAGCTATCATGTATACGCAGCTTGTGTGTAAGGTGTACTTTACGACATTTCTGATTCAATTTACTTTGAAAAATTCAATCAGTTTAATAAGGCGCACTTGCACTAGGTGGAGGGCCTAGAAGAATGAGAATGCATGCTGCACTTCTAATCAGGTGCGTGCGAGCGTGACGTACGTGTGCACGCAATGTGTCTGTACGATGCTTCGTTTTTTGTATATGTTATCGTCCTGGTGGAATTATGCCGTGATTGAGACTCAGTGTTCGTATTGTCTCCTTTTGAAATAAACTCTTCCTGAACACATCTCTCCTTGATGCGTGGACACCCGTTGAATCTGTCGCACAGTGTGTGTTCGACTGTAGTCGACATTATGGCAAAATGTGCACAAAGCCAGTACTAAACCTGATGACCGCGGCCACTCAGACAAACCTCAAGCTGCAGCGCGATATACATCAACAGTATACGATGTGCATCAACCCAGGCAAAGGCAAAGCAGATATCGAAATCTTCATGAAAAAGCACTTTGCCTCAGTTGAACAACACACAGCGGTTGAAATAGCGGGTGACTTTAATATAGATATGGCTCAAACAGGCAAACAGGAATGGTTAAGGATTGCAAACAGGATGGTTTTCTAATCATTATATGACGGGAGTCACAGGCTTAACGCCTCCACTGCCTCGGTATTACTCACTCGGTGTTATTGATACTTTGGCTGTCTCATCGTATTTCTTCCGTTGATTTTAACCTTGCGCCACACATCCTTCTGAAGTATCACTGATACGTTCATTCAGTAACGCATGTGTAGGTCTTGCGCGGCTCCCGGAAGGATCGGCACGAGTGTGAGACTATAATAGATGTGCGTTTTCTACTTACCTTTTTTCGCGACACAGTTTGCTCGATGAGCTGCGACAGACTCTGTGTCTTGAGCATTGTTCTCCTACCACGAGTGTTTATGAAAGTATGTCTCTTGGCCATCCCAACGCGTGCGCTAAGGTCGGTCCTTTCAAGGATTGCCAAACGCTGCAGCAGCTACCATAGCAGTTTGCCGACCTTTAGCTATAGCTCGCAGCATATATTCTATATGTAGGTCGCCGCCCTGTACACAGCCCAGCGCACGCGTCATAACTTCACCGCATACTGGCGTGCTAACTTTTGCCGTATTCCTCTGTTGACGTTGTCTCACCACGGTCACCACTCAACTCGGCCTCCTTAAGTGACACTTCTTTTCCACTTGAGCGACAGTGAGTTGTCCGACCCGCTTTAAGCGTTGCAGACCGTGTGCTCATGTATATGTCGTTTATCATCGCCTGTGTGCACATCCAAAGGCACGCTCGTGGAACAAACCGCTCAAGAATGCTTTCTCAGTAAGCTTGCGCTCGCTAGTCGTGACCTGTTGAGCGAGTTCTTCAGAAGCGGCACACCACATGGGTTCGAACGTTGGCGTTTGCCATTGGTGCAGAGCGTATAAGGAACGAACACGCTGCAACCAACGCCGTAAGAAAAAAAGAAGGGAAAAAAACGGGCCCGCAAGAAGAAAGGCGGCACGAAGTAATTAAGCGTGGCATTCGGTGTACAGCCCAGAGAGAAGTGATCACCGCAGCGCTCACGGAATCCACTACCGAATCGCTCTCGGGTCCCCCGCTCGCTGCCGTGTCGTCGCGAGCGTTGTTCACTCGAGACGCTGGCAGAGTCGCCCCGCACAGCACGATCGCGCCGTTATTTATAACGTTTTCTTTCCCGCGCGAACGCGCTTTCAAACACATAGGCGCGCTAGCTGGCACGCGCACCCACATGTACGCACGCAAACATGAGCGCCGAGCCTTCTCGGTCAGTCGCCGCGCGCTCGAAACGGGGCTACCGAAGTCCCCGCGCCGTGCCTCGCTCGCAGCGCGAGATTAGGGGCTGCGATTGCGGGCCCATTATCCCAGATATAATACTAACGAACACGCGCGCCCTGCCATTGTGCCATCGCTTCTTCTCTCGCTTCTTTCCCGACACTGATTAAATTCGCCGGACTCCAGCGAGGCGGCGTCGGCGCGCGTATGGTGCAAGCGCGTGCCTCGTGGCTCAGCCGGAACGCTATGCAGCGGTGGAATGAGGCCTCCGCGTGGCTCAAGACGAGGCGATGCGGGCGCTCGGTCGGCAAAAACACCTCGGCGCCGGTCGGTCCTCGGCGGAAGAGCGGCGTCCGGACGAGTGTGGCCGGCGCGTTCTGGTCGGGCGGAAGACGCGAATACGTGTTTGCACAGCCCTCCTTTGGGTGTGCGCGGATTGCGTGAATTGAGTGGGGCGGTGACCGACCGTGTTAATATGCCGCGAGCTGCGGCTGAGCTGAGGCGTTCGTGCACCGCCGACGGGAGGAGCGAACACTTCGTCGTAGGAGACGGTGTTCACATAGCTGCTCGTAAGCAGGAACGGTTTGTTATAACTGGTTTACTTGGGGTCTTTAACGATGTGATGCCAAGAATGTGTCTGATGAAAAAGAAGCAATCTCCGCGAGTTTTGATCCTTGTTGTATTGCACTAGGCTGAAAGAATAGAAGACAAGAAAGTTTCTTACTTTCCTTGTCGCACAGTTGGCAGACGCGACAACTGTCAATAACAAATTCGATGCTCGTTTATAGAATTCTCCTTTCTTAACTCAGTTACGTAGGCTGGGTTTTAAGGTAACCAGAGTCTCCGAGTGACGGAACAACTCACACAATATGCAGCAAGTAGCACAGGCGACAGCACAAGCCGTCATCGCATTACACGGGAGGCAACGATTAGCCGGCCAACACAGTGCTGGAACGGCGTCGGCCCAATCACAAGCCGGAGCGTATACACTCTAGAGCGGGAGTTTGCGAACTCTTGACAGCGCATCGCGTACGCAGCGGTAGGCGAACGACAAGCCAGGTTACGCAACTATGCCGGATCTGTAAATGAACGCAGGCTGTCTTGCAGCTTCGGCTCGGACAAGGCAGCTGTGAGTCGTGCCCAACGAGTGACGCGTCGTCGTCCAGCTAGGCTGCGCACGCAGCAAGACGGACGCTCGGTCAAGCTCTCTCGGACCAAACAAAAGAACCAAATAGCAAAGCGCCAAGCGGCCGCTATTCGGGCGAACGCACCGAACGGGTCTTCGAATGCGACGGCAATCGCTGGACGTGCGTTCGTCTGTGAATGTGTGCAAGGCCAACAGCAGGAGGAGCACGAGCGCCATCTCCGACCAGCGCGTAGCGCGGCGGCGCCTCTGCATGGGACACGTCGTCCCATCATCGAGGGCGTGTTTGCGCGCTTTCAGAGCGAGCGTCTGTCCAGGCCATCAGACGGCGGGGAGCCGCCGCCGCCGACCTGCACGTGTGTTCCAATGCAAGCAATGAAGCTACGACCCGCTGCCGACAATCGCTACTGTACACAGAGGCGTTTTGCGAGTGTAAAAAGCCCGCTGCCTAGCTGTCCTTGCCACATTCTCGCGCTTCGAACGGTTGAGGCTGAAGGCTTGCACGGGGGTTTTCTATACGCCGGCTTTCGCGGGTGTCGTCCGCGCGCGCTCATCGGTCTTCGCATGCAGTTTATCGACGGGAGGAGGTGGAGGCGCTGGTTCTCTTCTTCTTTACTTTCTTTCTTTCTTTGGAACGAGGCGAGGAAGGGGTTACTGCTTGGCAAAGGTGGACAGAAGGAGAGACGGAGGTTGCACGACACCTGCCTTGAGAACGCAGAAGGCGCCCAGGCCGTGGGTCGATGGGGACCTCGAACCTGTATCGCAAGCATCCGCAGCGGTCAGGTGACGGGAACGGTCAGCGGCGCTCCGTTAACCCGCCCCGTAGCTCCCTGCCCCGCCTTCTATTTGAAACTCGTTTCTTTTCATTCGCAACCTCACCTTGTTTCTCGAGCATCTGTTCAATCTTTGTTCGTCTGCGCGGCGAGTGACCGTGAAGGAAAACAGTGACAGGGCGGAGACCGGATGAACCCCAGACGAGATATGAAGCCCGCCCGCATGAGACACTTATGACGCTACCTTTCCTTTGTCCTTCCTGGTCGAGGGAGAAGAACGCAAGAAAATTTTATGTATATGCAAGACACACAAATAGACAGATATATAAATTTTATTTGCAGGAAAGGCAGAAAGGGCGACCTGGGCTGATCCGCTTCAGTCTGCTACTCTTCACTGGGAAGGAGGGAAGGGGAGTGAAAGTACATAGATTAATGACATGAAGAGAGGAGGAGTGAACGCTTATATACGTGTTTATGACAGCGGCCCTACCAAAGCCGCTCGTCCAGTCCTGTGATATTCAAGACAGGAAGACAGATACTGAAGTCGGAATACGCGAGAAGTTATGCCAAAAGCAGTTGAGGCTACAGTGCCGTTATTCTTGTTGTAAAGAAGCGAAGGGTGAAATACCGGCGGCAGCTAGGAATCCTACACGAGCAACAAGACCTATATGCAAATGTTGTAGAGGTCTGAGGGATATATTCGAGAGAAAGAGAGCTCTTTAACGAAGGCCTGGCTGCATGCTTAGTATATTAGAATGAAATGGCACGCACAGTGCACTTCTCAGATACTCAACAAACACAAAACACTCCACAACACTCAGCAAGGTGAGGTATCTAATTGGGGCCATTGACTCTGAAGAAGGTTTAACGTTCGTTCGTTGCGAGAGACGCACACGCAGCGTTGGTCCATAGGCCAAAGTGCGTGTCGCAGCTCAACGGATGACAGCCTTTGGTGAATATTCAATGAATATGTTAGGGCTATTATTTTTCTTGTATATAGCCTGTCTTCTCGACATAACCCACTTACACCTAGCGTTTAGTATACTACAAGTGTCAGAAAAAAGCATTGTAGGACACTTAAGCTTCGTATTTAAGAGTGGACGCGATAGCATTCAAAGATCCCTGACTGCTTCTCAAATTTCCCGGCAACTACAGGTTATGTGTAACCGTAATGCTTATCGGGAAACGCTGGTGGCGAACGGTATGCGCGAAGGCGAGCGGGCGAGCTTTATGGTAGAAACGCTGCCTCTTACGTGCACAGTTTCATACAATAATTACTACAGGGAACTCTGGCGCTAGTATCTATGGGAGCTGCAATGAGAACGGTTGTACCAGCATGGGAAGTACACGGGATTTGCCTAAACTTCGTCATTTTGGCTTAAAATGGTTTTGTGACTTTGTAAACTCGTCATATTCAACAATGTACTGCCTAATAAATAAATAAATACCATTAAAATTGTCCGATGGTAGGATTCGAACACAGGAACTCATGCACAGAAGCCTAATATTGAAACCATTAAGCCACGGACTCATGCATCGACAAGCGAATGAAACGCCCTTGTGAATTTATCACGGGCATGCCAGTGCCTTGAGATGCTTGGCGTGTTTCAATTTGGCCACCTGGACAAGCTAAATCGTTGCAATTAATAGCAATTGTGCGTGTTCGCGGCGTCCTCCGCACTTCGAAGAGTATAGCTTGCGCTGAAGCTTACGACATTAAGACTTGTATAGCGTAATATACAAAGCCACAAGAACGTCTGAATGCACAAGCGCGAAGATCAGCCAAATCCATGTGCTTCCCGTCGTTCCCATGGTGGTATAACGACTGCAGCGCCAGAGTTCCCTCTAGAAATTATTGTATGAAACTCTCTGCTTGCGTGGGCCGCGGACGCGCGGAGGCGAGCGCCATCTGGATGGAGGCGTTGCAAGGAACCGAGCGGGCCGCGCCGCTCTATGTATGGTAGAAACGCTGGAAAAGAGGTTTGTGTTGGAGTTGCCACGTAACAGAATTATGCTTTCTGGTATATTCAAATTACAATCCGATGCTATCATGTCTATAGGTCGTGTTTAGGTCGTACTTTTTTTTTCTGACGCGTTTTACTTTGAGCAATTCAATTATTTCAGTAACGCCTCTGCCCCACGCAGAGGGCCTGCGTGGTTGTGGTTCGGAATGATTTTTCGCGAAACGACGTCCGACACCGACGCTGGATTTTTCGCGACACGGGGCCCTTGACAGATATCGTAGTTCTGTAAACTGCATCCGTCAGAGCATCCAAAGCGGATAAATTTGATTTACCAACTGACATGTTACGTGAATGTGTTACATTGTTTGCTATGGTTTTGCAAAGTCCTACTGGCATATTAGTGGTCTGTTTGAGAGCCATATATAATGTATCAATTTTGTTCGCTATAGATGTACTACAAGATAAAATTTACAGAATTATGATATCGCTTCTCATTGCTGACTTACAGAGTCGTAAACTTCCGAGTTTCATTTTCTCAAAATTTGCGATTTTCAACAATTTTTATAAAAATATTGTCAGCATACCTCAAAAATTCGCTGCCAACAATCACTAGATTTTAACTTTTTCTTTTAAATGCAACAAACCTCATAAAATTTGGTGCAATAATTGGCGAGAAAAACGATTTCTCCTTTAGCGTGTGTTAACATAAGAACCCCGAGCTAAGGTTTCGGCTTAGGTTGCAATTCCGATTTCGTTGTCTATTGGGTTTCTTTTAGTTTTAATTCACAAATTATCCGAAATTCCGTATTTACCGCTTTGAAGTTGTGAGTTGTCACTACACAATGCAAGCATCCAAGCATTGGCATCAATTGTTCTCACGAGTATCTTTAGCTGTCGGTGAAGCTGCCCACACAGACAATCGCGATAGTTTTATCTAAAGGCAGGACATATTTATAAAGACAAAGAAGTTGTCAACATGCTATATGGATATCCTGAAGGCTAAACCACTGATGTAGCGCTCTATGGTTCTATAAATAACGTTAACATGTCCCTTAGCACAGGTTCTATACATTGTAGTCGATAGATACTGCCGATTTCTGAAGACAAAGCCGCCTTGCCGTTTTAAATAAAACTTAATTGTTTAACAGAAGAAAATTAGCAAGAAGGTATCAATTGGTACACCGTAGCAGTGTATAAACTTAATTTCATAAATTTAGCTGAATGTGGTCGACGACACACTTTCTTATCATCATGATTCAGTACATCTACATTTTCTGCCAGAAAACTTGGGTTGCGGAAAATATTATGGACAATTATTATTCAACAATCACACAGCCTATGTTCAAACATTAAACAAGTACTCAAGCTAACGCAATGAAACTGGCTGCTGTAACCTGTAAACGAAATGTTACAGGTGGTGGTCATGTCTGTTTTCAGTGTGCTATGTATTGGAACTACCGTCGTGCTTAGTTTGTAACACGATTGTCCCTTTATTGGACGTTACAATCATCATCAACATTTAGCATGTGGCATACCCCTGCTGCGCCACCAGGCTTGCATCTTATTAAAGGCGGCAAATGCGCTATATCCCGACAATGCAACCGGTTGTGCGGCAGGTTCTGGAGAAGAATAGGATCGGGCTTGATCAAGAACGAGATCAGCTTCGATTACCATTTATTCCTAACCACGATCACAGTTGTCATGGTAATATTTTCGGTTTGATGCGTTATGCATAAATACGTACTGGTTGTCACTTCAAATACGAGTAAAGCGGGCTTTTCCGCACAAATTCTTTTGTTGCAGTGAAGCCAGATTTGACGAAGGTTCATTAGTAGGAGGGAAAGAGATAAGTAGAAGGAAGGGAGGTTAACCAGAATAACGTACGGTTGGCTACCCTACGCCGCGGGAATGAGAAAGGGTAAAACAAAGATAACAGGGAGAGAGAGAAGGGAGGGAAAGAAGGAAATTGCGGTGAGTTCGCTGACGTATGTGGTCTTACAGAAATTGCATTAACAGTCACAGATGGTCGCACAAGCCCGTCGTCCTTATGAAGCACAAAAGCGCCTTCACCACTTTATGGGCCGACAGGCGATGGGGGCGGTGTTCCAGCAGCACCTGCACAGAAAGCGACCAATTGTCCAGTTTTTTGGAAACCTTTGGTAAGTTCTTGTCTCTCTATAGGGTGAGCTACGCACATACGAATGCACGTAGGGGCAATGATTCTGGCGCTTCGCAAGTACATTATACAAAGGCATTTACCTTTGTGTGAAACGTTAACAATGAGTAACATGTGAACACGTATAAACATGCATAACAATGTAAATGCCTAAGTGTTCTTCGGCGCATTTCTTCAATCTTTGAGGATGACTGTAGCAAGGTGTGGCCTAACGAACCTGCAGGCATTCTTGTTGCTAGTTGTCTGTCTGCTCATCAAGCAAGACGGGTTCATTTGTTCTGCCCTCAGTATTTCACGCTAATGAGCATCTGAGACTCATGAGTAGTGCTATTACCTTCGCCGCGTGCGAAATTTGGGCCCCAAATGCGACATGCCCGCCGAAACACGATCCATGGTAAACGTCAGCTTTTACGTTGATAGGGGGCACGATAAAGCAGTGGAAACCAAACGCGCCGGTTTAGAGATGCCGTATTTCTCTCGCGTGCCCCTATTGCGGTCCTTATCTCCGAAAGCTGCGGCCATCGCACTTGCACGCGAAATGCGAGCCTAGCGGTTCTGCGCTTCGAATAAACAGGCCGCGGTGCCTTAAGCGATTTTCAACGTGCCACCGTGCATATCATTGTGCTAATAACACTGAAACACGCAGCTTATAACGAAATATCGCTGCAGTGCAGCACTGAGACCGCGTATTCAGCGCACATTTAAAGTAAGGTAAGGTAATCGTAGGGAGTTACTACACCTGCAACGCTAACAGTGAATTACACGAGATACCATTACCAAACTCACTAACATGTAAACATTTTTCTTCCTTCATGAAACCTTGTCCGTTTTGTGGATTTCCACACAACTTATTTCCCATGTAGGCAAGAACTCCACGCTCCACTGGCGAACAAATATTATTCCGCTTCTTACGATGTATGTTGCCCGTGTACTGTTCTTAAAATTAAACTCTGAGGTCTTACGTGCCGAACGCACGATCTGATTATGAGGCGTGGCGTAGTCGGGGGCTCCGGATTAATTTTGACCACCTGGGCTTATTTTACCGCGCACCCAATGCTCGGAACACGAGGGTTATTGCATCCCGCGCCCATCAGAATGCGGCCGCAGCGGCCTGGATTAGATCCCGCGACCTTGTGCTTAGAGCACAGCGCCATAGTCACTGGGCTACCGCACCGCGTGATGTGTAATGTTTCGTAATACTTCAACATATGGCACACTCCATACAACATGACATGTGTAGAGTACGCTACAGTGTACTAGTTTAATATGGTATATTTTAATACACTTGTGTTGCGCACCATACCCTATGGCATGAGATACAGTATACCGTACTAGACTAGAGCATAGCATGTATAAATATTGTGTAAATCAGGGTGCAGAGCCTCCGATTCCTCAATAACAGGCGCACATTCGAGGAGTATTTAAGTCATAGATCATTTAAACCTGCGAACCCCGTTAGCTGTCTTCCGAGAGTTCGCACAAAAGAGCCAATGAAGTGATGAGGAAATTTCGGTGGCCTTGATTTCGAAGGTTTTTGAACGCGAGCGTATGACGACGGCTCGACAGGCTGGCCAGTGTCGCGATAGGTGGGCGTAATCATCGTCGCTGTTCCAGTTGATGGTTTGCCCTAGTGGAGTGTGCGATGCTACAGTGTAGTAGAGACGTTTACGTTATAATGTACTGCGCAGTAATCTACTATAATGTAAATCGTGAGTGACCGGCACGCTGGCACCGACCAATCAAACACCGTGCGAACAGCTTTGTGGGATCTGCCCTTGACCACCTGATGGCCAACTGCGGCGTCTACACGCTGCACACTTCTAATGACATCGGCTTGCAGGAAAACATTTCCTTTTTTTCTCCTTTTTCACGTGTCACGTCGTTTATCTGCAGCTTCCTGAAGTCACCTAATGCGTTACTCTGCTAATTGCCCTCTGCTATTTAGATCGAGACCGACAGGAACTGCAAGGAAATCGAACCCGGGATTACAATGTCAAGGGCGTATCAGTGTTTTAGATTAAACTAACCAATAAAAAAGACAACAAACACGCTGCGCCGGCAAGCTTTTTAGGAGATTGCCAGTCGTTGCTCCCATTTTACGCTTCAATCGGGAAGTGCTTGTACCGCTTTTATCGGCTGAGCAATCCCGCTCGGCAGACTGAGCTCCTTATTTTTAAATGCTATACCTTATACGTATATATCTCCGCGCATGGCCGATTTCTGCGCGGCAGTTCTCTCTTTGCCCCCCCCCCCCCCTTCCCCCGTTAAGAGGGTCTCGCGAAACCGTTATCTATATCCAAATCTGCGAAGAAACGAAGCACCTTATCGCCCGGTTGTCCGTCGCCGCGGCCTTTTCTTTCTTTCATTTTTTCTCGTTCTCCTTTCTTTACGGCAACGTTTTATTACATCTCCAGCGATGTTCGCCGTCCGCAACGTGCTCGCCGAAGACTATCCCCTCTCAGGAACAAAAGCCGGCAGCGGTCGGTCGACCCGGCTCTCGCTTGAACGCGAAACAAACGCCCGTATATCCACGTACACAACAAAAACACAGACAAATGAAAAAAAAAAAAGCTGGCGCTCACTCGTGCTTAATTGCGAAGGACAAGCCACGGCGACCATATATATATATATATCGGATGGAAGTGGGTGAAGAAACGATGGGAGTAATGAAAAATAAAAATAAACAGAGATGGAGCGGGCCCTATAGAGAGGCGACCGCCGCTACAGCCAGCTGCCGTAGCATTTATAAATAATAACAATAATAATAATATACAAACTAAACTCGAGCGGAGACTCATGATAACGGTCATCCGCTGCCCGATCTCGCATACAGGAGCGCGTCCAAAGTTAGAGCGCATGATCGAAGAGCTGCGTGTAGCTCGCGCGCTCGTTCTGCATAGACTGAGGAGGGAGGCTGTGCGTCTTGGCGAGAACAAAGACCGTCGACCACACCCCGTGCCGCAAGCACATAACGAAGAAAGAGCAAAACAAGCTAAGCACGGCGTGGTTTGTCGGGCGTAGGAAAGGAGGAGGGCGCACATGGACACCCCACTCTGTGAAAGCGTGTTCAGTAATGTCATCCCAGTCAGACTTGCGAGTTGTTAGTAAAATGATTGGGAAGCTGGCTAGAAACATGTGCAAAAGCGCTAATGCCAAGTAGAATAATTGCTTAATTGCTTCAATCTGTTGGGTTTAACGTCCCGTAACGGCGCAAAAGAAATGAGACCCGCCGAAGTGGAGGGCCTCAAATAAATAAATAAATAAATAAATAAATAAATAAATAAATAAATAAATAAATAAATAAATAAATGGCACAAAACCTAGCGCACGAGAGTTCTTGCGTTGCGGCCCCCAATAGGAATGCAGCTGTCGTGGTTGGGAATCGAGCCCGTCACCTCGAGCGCAGCATCAGAACGCCATCGACACAGCGCCCACCGGCGCGTGTCACAATAATAAGCATAGACGAAAAAAAGGGAGATATATGCAACAAATCGAAAAAAAATATAGTGAAAGGTATTCAAAAACAAGTAAAATCGGAGATAAAACTGCGGATGTGCTTGATGACTAATCTGGCACAAAGATTACTGCCTTGGGAAGTCTCGCATAAAATGATGCCATGGACAAAATCGATGAAGCTCCCCCAAAAATAAAAGAGGCACCCAAAATTACCGTAACAGAAAAAAAAAGAGGAACACTATGAGCGAACAGTTGCTCGACAACGCTTCTGATTTACTTTGTTATTATTATCGTTCTTATCCTATAGGCCTCGATTTTGTGTTCGTTCACTCTATTTCGGAACCGGTTCAAAGCGGCTATCTGGACAAAAGGGGACATTCGGTTTATATGATTTGCATAAACGTGTTTCTCTGACCGCACTGTGGATGCACAATGCGAGCGGACGGGAAACAAAAAAAAAGAAAGATAGCATAAAGAAGAGAAGACAACTGGTTTTTCGCGACGCACGTGGCCAAGCGGTATCATCACGGGACATCTCCCTGGTAACTACTTTTAATTGGACGCAACAGGTTGGCCCATAGGCTTTCAGGTTCGAAACAGTAAAGGAAACGTTTTAAAAGCATTTTCTTTTTGTTCCTTGCCAACCTCGTCCACCAGCGATTACGAAACAAGAACAGAAAACAACGCAGTAAAGTTTGTGCAGAAATGATTATAAGCGCTTCATTTCTTCTTGTCACTGATTAGTATATACATTCGAACTTTTGTTTTACGGGAGTTTTACAAGGCAGCAAATTGAGTTACGAGCCCGCAACTTCGTTGAAATTTCTTGATATTTTATTTGGTTTTTTTACATTATAGCCTCAGCGAGTTCTTGTTTTCGTTTCTTCTCTTGGCGTGATATTTTACACAAGCAAACAAGCGAACTCATCGATTGTGGTGTAAGCGTAAATGAACGTTGCGAGAACTGGTTGCTGCTCAGCAAATATTGCTGGAGTAATCGTCGTGGCGGTGATTAGTTCCGAGGCATCGCGCGGTTATTGAACTTAAAGAAAGGTATAATAATTGCGTGCTTCATTGTTCTTTCGTTTTTCTCTCTCTGTCTCGCTTTCTATATACGCTTCCTGTACGGCATTTTTCGAACTTTGTGTTCCTGGCATTCTCGTCAGCACCGAAAGCTACTAGAGTTATATTGTATGTGCATCGATGCTAGCCCAGTGGAGGTTCGCGATATCAGTATTTGCTTCGACAGCTAATATACGATTATTATTACTACGCCCTTAAAATTTCGGGCCCCGTGCAGTATGCGTACAGTTAACCATAAAGCTTTACGGAAACGAGGAATTTGAGAAGAAGCTGAATATACGCGCAGCCTCGGAACGCAGCCAAGTATTCGCACTTACAGCCTCTGCCAGTATATCTGAACAACATTGTGGTGTTCGGTTTTACTGACTACTGTTACAGGCTGCTCGGAAATTGAACGTTTTCTGAGATCTCGTAGTTCGTAAACTTTCGTAGTTGACTGTACTTTCCACTTTGAAACTGTCTGGAGAGATGATTGACTGCGAAGCTAACAGCGCCTAGCTGCAGCAACACCACCAGCGCCACAACAAAATCTAGGGCCCTCTCACTGAAATAAGTACTGTCAGGTGAAATTCACGTGCGCAGAAGCGACGATAAACTTCGATAGCAGTGTGTCCAATGGGGCTGGTTGGTTCTTATATAGACAGCGCTCTGGACAGTGCTCTGTCCTGTTTACTCGCTCGTCCTGCGTTGCGCTGTTCCTGTTTTTATAAACTTCGAGGACGGGCAGCCTTTATTGTGTGAACTTGAGCCCCCAAAAACAGAAAACAGAAAAGACGATTTCTGCTCTAACGGAGCGCATAGACAAAGTTGATAAGCAACTAGAAAAACCCATGGCGCTAGCCGCCAAAGTTCAAGAAGTAGAAGCAACAGTTACAGGGTTAAACAAAGAGATTGTATCCCTGATTAGCAAGGTAGATGAGCTACAAAATAGAAGCCGCCGAAACTACCTGGTTATATATGGCATATAGAAGAGCCACGTGGCGAAACTGCAGATGGCTTATTAAAAAAATATAAAAGATGAAATTTTCAAA
Source organism: Dermacentor albipictus (assembly GCF_038994185.2). Taxonomy (NCBI): domain Eukaryota; kingdom Metazoa; phylum Arthropoda; class Arachnida; order Ixodida; family Ixodidae; genus Dermacentor; species Dermacentor albipictus. The sequence continues at coordinate 14,294,593 of NC_091823.1, read as the reverse complement.
GACACACGCTACAGGTTACAGTCACGGGAATCGAAAGGTCATCGGATCGGGCAGAAGGCCGAAAATAAATGCCGTCCTGTTATTCTAAAGTTTCTGGACTACCGAGAGAAGATAGCTGTATTAAAGAACTGTAAAGAACTTAAAGGAAGTATGGTGTCGATTTCGGAAGATTTTTCCTAAAGGATAAAAGAAATAAGGAAAACATTGTGGGGCACATCAGCCGATGAAAGGAAAAACAGATCCAAAGTGAAACTCTTTTTTTTGATAAACTAAGCGTGGATGACGTCATGTTCGGGTGGAACGAAACTACCGGTTCACGCTATAGGTTAAACGGAAAGGCTAACTGACGGCAAAAGCATGACGTACTGTCACTGAAAGTATTTAATGTAAACTGCAGAATTGTCGTTAACAAGGTTACTGAGCTAGAGGCGTTGTTGTTGACCTATAGCATTGATATAGCCATCCTCACTGAAACGTGGTTAAATGTGTCCATTTATGGCAGTGCATTTGTGCCCGCTGGATGCAGCGTACATAGAAAAGACCGTGAGTGTAAGCGTGGTGGCGTGGCTATTCTTTTTAACAAATCCTTAGGCATGAAAAAAAAGCCTGATGTGCCTGGTGTCGAGGCTATCTTTTGCAAAGTGTAATGTGGTAACACCGGGTATGTTATAGGCGCTATTTACAGGCCTCGTGGTTCTGATGTTGGCATCCTCGAAAACCTAAGAAAGTATCTAGACATACAAGTCAGGCTTGTGTACAAAATAATCCTATCAGGTGATTTCAATCTGCCCGAGGTGGATCGGTCAACATTCACAGCTCGAAAACGAAATGATAATCACTGTGAAATAATGATAGATATGGGCTTCGCGTTCTACTTACTGCAAGTAGTTCAAGATTACACCAGGATTCTGGGTAACTCAAAGTCCATACTTGACTTGTTTTTTGTAAGTGGTTCAATTACAGCCGAAACTTCCTAAGAGGTAATACCTGGTATCTCGGACCATTCTGCAGTATTGCTAGAATTCACTGGTGCTGCAAACAAACGTAATAACCCAACGTCTAGTATCCCTAACTTTTCACGAGCAGATGATGTATCTATCAATGACATGCTTTCCTTTAATTTCGGTATTTTCTCATCCTATTCTGGAGATATGAACAGTCTTTGGCATCAATTCAAAATAATTGTAAAAGAATGCATCGATCAATATGTTCCCCGGATTGTAAAGAAGTGCAAGCGCAAAAACGCTTGGATCTCTCGGGACTCATTGCGGTTACAAAGGCAACTCAAGAGACTAAAGAAAAAACAAAAATCTACAAACTCTTCCTGTACTGCGCAGAAAATAGCGGATATTGCATTACAGCTAAAAATACAAGTAAGAACTGACGAACAACGATATTTCGGAGAGTTCGTACCAAATTGTATACGCACGTCCCCCTAGAAATTCTGGCGGCACGTGCACCCGACTTCTAGCGATTGTGATGTCTTTGGTATCGAAGGTGCAGCAGTAAATGACGCAAAAAAATCTCAAATGCCTTCAGTGAGCAATTTAAAAGCATTTTCACTGTTGATAACGATGTATTACCACACTTCGACGCAAATTTCCAAATATCGGATGTCATAGTTAGTGAAGCTGGAATTTTTAATATGCTCTTAAAGGAACACTAAATGTTAATAATAAGTCAACGTGGATTGTTGAAATACCATCCCAGAAACCTCGAAACGCTTATTTCGTGTGAAGAAGAGACTTATTTTAAGAGAAAATGCGTTCTGAAGCATCCGCGTGCCTGCCAGAAAACAGAAGGGCTAGCCATAATAAAAAACCCGAGTGCGGAACAGTGGGAGAGGATGCTATCCAGCGACATCCTGAAAGTCCAACAAGGACTAGTAAGGCGTGCACGCAGGGCAGTTACCCTCAGCGGTGCCCTGGACTAGGGGAACCGACCCTGGAGAGAAGATGGAAGACTCCATCTGTAGCCGTAAAAATCACTGCAAAATAGAGCAAAGAAACGTTTTTCATCATCATCATCATCATCTAGCGCAGTTCAAATCGCCCGCCCTCCGATCGAGGAGTGGTGACGTCATGGTCTCGTACTGACGTTGCGCCGTCGGTGAGAAAAACGGCACCCGCACACGGCGCTACAGCTTTTCTGCGCAAAACGCAAACGCACGGCCAGAAACAGAGCCAAGACAGAGCCGACAGCAGCGCGTAAGTGGAACTGCGGTGGCTAGCGGAAGAGAAAGCGCGTGACGATAAGCTGGTTCTTTATTTTATGACGCCAACTTCGACGCGCGTTGCAATGGACGACCCTGACAACGACACATTGGCTCGCGATGCTGGGCTCTACTTCAGTGATTTAAGCACTGATGAACGTGACCTGACCTGCTACTGAGGGCTCGCGCTGCCGGCGTCGTTGCGTACTACTACGACGGCGGCCTGCTTTGAAAGGCACTCCACACGACTTCAGTAAGTCGGCGCTGAACTCGTAATCCTCTGGACGAAAGTGCAGCGAGCACACTATACCTGATTTTTCGGCTCTTTGCCAGCGCGCTGTGGCATAGGTAGGGCACTCAACCACTTCGAACGGAGAGGTTCACTCGTTGGCACACACGTTGTATTCGCCGCTGCAACTGCCCTTGGCCAAGTGCCGCGGACCGTTCGCGCATCCCACGACATCACATGGACGTGGCATTCTCACTGCTTGTTCCAAATGCAAGTTTCGCGAGCCAGCAGAACCAGCGCAGCACGACGCGATAACGAAACAACTGAAACTCCAAAGCGCGCGCGGCGTAAAGTCAAGCGCGCAGAGTCGAGCGAAAACGAAACCTTTCGATCACCCATACTACTCAAGGGTAACGTCAAAATGTTATTTTTTCTTAGAATCGAATAGAAGTAGACAAGTAGCATTTTCTTCCGTCTTATAATCTAATGAAATGATCTTTTTAATACGAGTAGTTGAGTACTAGTGACATAAATAATAATGAGGAGCGCCTTCGTCATCGGGCTATAGTACCTGAACGTCGCTGGGGAGTCTCAAATCGTGTCATGCATTTACCTCAATTTCTCGGTTACTAAAGCTCTGTTCGCAATTATATTAACGCCTCAGACGTTCTAGAGCTTTGCTTCATCACTTTAACTTGACTTCATAGTAACCTTTAGTGTCCCTTTAAAACTCGATATAAAGAAGTCCCCAAGGCCAGATGACCTACCAAACGCATTCTTTAAGAGATACGCAGAATGAGCCTCAAAATACTCGTGTGATCTGTTCTCTTGATCACTATCTGAGGGGCAAGTTCCGGACGACTGGGGAATCGCCAGAGTGAAACCTATCCTTAAGAATGGGAGGAAAGACTGTATAAAGAACTATCGTCCCATTTCCTTAACCTGTACTGCATGTAAACTTTTAGAACATATTATACATAACCGCATAACACAGTTTCCTGACAAACATAATATTTTAACAATGTATCAACATGGATTTCGACAGTGTTATTCAACGTGTACCCAGCTAGCAGAAAGTATACATGACTTTGCACTTTCAATTAACAACGGAAAACAAACCGATGTAATTTTTATGGACTTTAAAAAAAGCGTTTGATAAAGTATATCTCATAAGACGTTATTACACAAATTAGGGGAAATAATGAATAACCACCAACTTTTAAACTGGATTGCCGCCTACATTAACAATAGAAAACAGTTTGGAAGTTGTTCGAAAACTTCGGAAGTTGAAAACTTTCGGAAACTTTCGAAATTTCGGAAAACTTCGAAAACTTCGGAAGTTGTTGGTGTGGGCTGAGGTGTTCCCCAGCGGTCAGTGCTTGGACCCCTTCTTTTTTCGTTTGTTTATTAATGATTCTGCAACATTCCTGTCAAAATACGATTGTATGCCGATGACTGCGTGATTTACACGGAAGTGAACAGTACAGCTGAACAAATTCCTTTAAACGATACACTCAACAAAACTGTTCAGTGGTGTGATATGTGCAAAATGTGTATTAACTATAAAAGAACAGTGTTCTTGAGAGTTACTCACAAAAAAGTCCATTAACTTTTATCTATTCTGTCAACAGCAGTGTTCTTCACGAAGTATCTCATTACAAATACCTGGGCTTCTCGATAACAAATAACGTAGACTGCATGGGCTAAACACATAATTATATCGTAAGAAATGCAAACTGCAAGTTGTCCTTTTGGGAAGAGCTTTAAAATTTACTACTCCTGATGTCCGCATGACCGCATATAAAGCGCTTATTCTCCCATCATTAGATTATGCAGCCATAATCTAGGACCCCTTCACTCGGTCCTATATTATATTAACAAGATTAAAAACGTACAAAAAGGGGTGTGCAATTTATATATAACAGCTCTGGACGTTTTTCTGTTTCTGCCCTTTTAACCAGATCCAACTTGCCACAAATAACCCAAAGAAACCGGTAATCTAGGCTAAACTTTATGTATAAAATTGTAAAGGGGCACTATAAGTTAGACACTTCAGAGGTAATAACCTTTTCATTCGAGTATACCACTACACAAAGACACCTGTTAACAATTGCCCCGTTTCGCACACGTAACAACTCCTTTAAATAATCTTTCTTTCCGCGGACAATAACTGAAAGGAACCAGCTCACTAACACCCAAATTCAACAGCCTTCACTTACCTTGTTTACATCGTGTCTTGGTACTTACCATATGCCTTCTCTTTTAGTTTATATTAGTTTGTTTACTCTTATGTATCTATGTATTTGTTGGTTGCTTTGTTGTGATGTTTTCAACATTTGTACCCTCCTGCGAAAATTCCCAAAGTGGAATTGCAGTAACAATAAATAAATAAAAATAAGGGGCCAATTTGACGTCAACTGCGTTGCCATTCCTCTTTCGAGAGCCGACGCAGCGAAAAAAAATTTCCGCACAAGTGCACGCCTTCATACCCTGGACCCTAATTTACATCTCCCTATTCCGCCCGACCTTCCACGACGTTAACTGCACGAGTCCGTCTATTGCTTGGAGTAGCATGTTTCAATGCGTACTCCTTTCTTACCAGAATAACCAACAGCCAACTTTGTGACTTCTGCGGGTGCAACGAAACAATCGCACACCTTTGAGAGTGCCCTCGTTTCAACCCGCAAAGAGCAGCCCCCTCAGCCACCCTGGACCATCTGGATAAGCGCCCACTACTTGTGACACTACTGGGACTATGTGACAAATTGTGACTGCACACTGTGTAACGTAGGATAGGAAGGTGACAGTGCGTAACACTAGGAAGGCCTTCGCAGACTGCGAGACAGTGCCCACTGAAACAGTTCTGTATCCTGTGTGTATGCGTGTGTGCGTGTGTGCTTGCGTGCGTGCGTGTGTGTGTGTGTGTGTGTGTGTGTGTGTGTGTGTGTGTGTGTGTGTGTGTGTGTGCGCGCGCGTGTGGGTGTGTGTGTGTGCGTGTTTGTGTGTGTTTTCCTTTTTTGTAATTCTGTTTCTCTCTCTGACCTATCGCATCTCATTTCCCCTCCCCCGGTACAGGGTAGCCAACCGGAGATAATCTCTCGTGATCCTCCTGTCTTTCCTTTGCCTTTCTCTCTCTCTCTATCTCTTTTGACGACAACGACCGCTACGATGCTGACACAATTGCGGTCAGTCACTTAAATAATGCAACTTACAATGTGCCCCGTACTTATAGGTCGTCATTGCGCATCTGCATAAAGCGGTGATAATTCAGGCAATGCGCGAGTGCACTCATCAGCTGCGTTTGGTAAGCACGCGACCGTTTGGCGCAGCCCAAACCATCGTTATTACGAGCGCAAAAGCGAAAACGCGCTAATAGACAGTTTTAGCAGAGCGTCTGCTTGCGCTCCGCTCCGCAAACGTTTCACGCGCACCGGTGGCTGCATAGAATGCAGTGATTTCGCTTATCTAACAAGCGCGTCTCCCAGAGACGCCACTGACGTGCTCTCAGCTTGGCGGTAAAACGATTACGAAAGCATCTACACGCCCCCTGACGCACCGCTAAATCAGGTTCCTAGCGGAACGTGGTCAGCGTCCCACGTTCCGCTGCCGCTATGTGTGCTGTGCGCACGCGCGTCAGTGTTCTCGGTAGCGTTTTGCTGAGCGCCTGCGTGCCAATTGTTGTGATAGGCCGGTCTGAGCGAAGCGGACCGTAAACGCTTTGCTAAAACTCTCTAATGCTGTTAAACTGGTTAATCTCAAGACACCGATAAGGCAGCGATAACAATCTCAAGGCCTCCATGACATAAGCGTGCGTGCACAAGACGACAAGGGCTTGAGGACTCGGGTGTCATGCCCAAATATGGCACGAGCTGGTGCAACGTGCTGGTGGAGCTCGGGGATGATGTTGCTACAGGAGTGCTTAGCCTGGCTGTATAGGAGGCCTTATCTCCGTTCGAGTGTCTCTCTCCGGGTTACAGAGGCATTCGACCACGTCATCAATTTCACGTGCAAACATGACTAGAAGTCCACGAGACTTTCTTTAGAATAATTTTTGGTTCCTCGCCGAGCACCGTAGTCGGCGACCACTTGAAGATTCAGTCCCAAATACACGACTGTTCAAACGAAAATGAGCTAATTACGTCAGCTCATTTTCGTAACGTCACAGCAAACACGAACATCTTTCAATGACGGCGTCTCTCGGGATATACGTAGATTTGGGAGCGAGGAGACCCATTGAGTGCGCTTTTATGGGTGGAGCTTGTGCTGAATTCTTAGACTGTCACCCAGTACAATTGTTTCGGAGCCACAACATGTGTAAATCATCCTATTTTCCGAGTGCTCTGTACTAAAGTCTTTCCGCTCGGTATTCAAGCGCCGCGTAAGGAACAAGACGAAATGTCCCGCGTCGCCCAACTTCCACGACAAGCACCCTGCTCCAAAAAAAGAGCTCTCGCCCGTACGGGGGTCGACATTGAGATAAAAGCTCTCCAAGACGGCGTCCGCCCAGCTATGACGACGGCACTTCCTCGCGACACCAGATGCGCCGATCCTCTGCCATGGCACGCATGCACGCTCCGCCGGCGGAGCATCGCGAATGCCACCGTCTCGGAAGGAAACGGGCGTCCAGCTAAAACTGCCTGCCTACCGCCAGTGCATGCGCGAGCGAGCAAAAGAGATGGCGTGCCGAGCGTGCTCCCCCCTCCTTCTTCGTTTAATTTATGTTTTCCACTAAGTCCCTGCGCTCCCTCTTCTTCTTCGCCCTCTCAGCCCCGGAGAGATCACGTTGCCTCACTGAGTGCCCATGTCTCGAGCCTTATGGGGAGGTTTTTGTTTGGGCACCGGCGCCGGGGGCGCTCCGGAAAGAGAAACTGTGTCTCCGGCCTCAAGCAGGCGACGAAGAGTCGCGTGATTTGAGATTTTGCTTGCGCGCCCGGCTCTCAACATCGCTGTCTATCTGTTTTTATATAACTGTCCTCCTCTGTCTCTTCGCGGGCAACGTCAGGCCAGAACCGTAGAAAAGGGAGCGAATCTGGTTTTCTCTTTTATCACTTTCTCTCTCTCAGTCTCTCTCTCTCTCTCTCTGTTGTCAAAATGTCGGCCGGATGCAGTGCAGACACGTGAGACTGTCCCCGACCCGTCAGCTGGGCACACACGCGCAAGCAGACCGTCACTTGAAAAAGGACCGCTTTGCTTTCTTTCTTTCTTCGGCGATTTCGTTGTTCTTAGTGCGTCTTGTTGCTCTCCTCGTTTTTATTGTATCTTTTTTCTGCTTTCCTGTGTTTGTCTAGCTTCTAAATTGGTGCCAACGTTGTTGTTTTTTCGTTTACTTTGTTTTTTTCACACTCTGCACATTCGAAGCAGCCGGCCAAAGAGAATACTAGGATACTCTTCATGCATACGCTTTTAACACAACTGGGAAACTCAACTGGAGTCCGACAGCGACGATTCGAACTTGGAGTCATAAAAAAAAACTGCTTCTCTTCCTCTTCCCAAGACAAAGAGAAGGGCGTCGCTTAAAAAAAAAGATAAAATTAAAAAGCAGACAGAGAGAGCTCGTTCGAAGCACTAAATGTGCAACTAAGCGGCGGCACCCAAGATGCGGAGGTGCTCTTTTCGGTTGCACGCGTCAGCGCTCGGAGTCGTTCTCGCACCAGAAGCCGGCACGGCGCGAAAAAGAAAAAGAACGAAAGAAAGAAAAAGAGAACTCGAGATAAAGGAGCCCGACCGTCGTCAGAAAAGCGAAACGGCGCGTGTTGTTGAACTCGATCTTGCGCGACCAAACTACGACTACTATAAAGCCCGGCGTCAATCAACCGCGATGTGGAATGCTGCGCGGCGACCAGCGAGGCATTGACGCACACCACGCGTGCGCGACTCGGCGCGCTGGTCAATAGCCCGCCGTGCCGGCCTCTGGCTTTTAGATTTCCGGCAAAAAAAAAAAAACAGGGGGGGAATATAAGAAAACGCGTTTCCAGAAGTTCTGTTGTCTGTCTCAGTTCCCGCTCTTCGGGCCAGCCGCGTCCGATCGTCTCTTTCCGCGAGAGTCCCACGGTAAACATTGGCGGGTGTGAGTAACCAGCAGCCACTGCTGCAAAATGCAATTTTCTTTTTCCTTTCTTCCTCTTTCTTTTTTTTTTTCTTTTGCGACAACAAAACGAGTGCGGTGCCCTCGTGGGTGGCAGCGACGTTGCAGAGTGTGACGACAGGCGGCAACCAGCGTGTCAGGAAGCTCGCCCTGCGTCATTCAGTTAAAAGCCGGCCCGCATTGCGTGCCTGTGGAGAGCCAGAAGCAGCGTGTTGAACGACTGCTCCTTTTTCTGTCAATTTCGTGCGGCCATAACAAATAAACAGTAGAAAGAACTGAAATAATGGTAGTCTGCACATTGTAGCAGCACACCGAGGGAAGGTGTGCATAACGTGTATAGTGTCAATAAGCAGCGGTTCAAAGGCACACGTTGCACAATGCCCCACATATAAGTACAGTACATGTATAGCACACACACACACAGGTTCACGTACAAGTCGTGCATTGTATAATTATGCACATCGTACTACAAACAACATACTTTTATTGGTATCACGCGTGCAGTTTTGAAGCGGTTCCAATTCGCACAACGCAGCAGCCCAGAAGGATCAAGTACGTAACGTTCACTAGTAGTTCTGTGCGATTTCTCACGCCTCGCCTTTTCTCGGATCCCCGAATAACTCGCCGGACCCATCAATGAAGTTCTTCTTTTTCTTCTTCTTCTCTCTTAGTGCCTTTAAAACGATTTCCCTTCTAATTGTGACTTCGCGTCCGCAATACCTGAGCCCTCGGTAAATTACGGTGTCCATGCAGAGTTGGCAGTCACGGACGCCTTCTTGCTTCCGTCTCCGTCTTTCATCATCAGCAGCAGCAGCAGCAACATTATCATCAGCATCGGCGCTGTCGTCATTCTTCTTCTTCTTCTTCTTCTTCTTCTTCTTCTTCTTCTTCTTCTTCTTTAATGTGCACTGCAGGACGAAGGACGAACTGCAGTTACCCTTGCCTGTCATGATATGACTTCATCTTATGCTAGCAAATTGCTTAATCTCATTACTTCTTCTAAGCATGTTCTCCTGCCACACATTATGTTACTTTACCACATCATCCGTTATCTGACATGACCTTACCCCACTTTTTCTCATAATATGAACTACCAGCGAACTGCGTTTCATCTCTCTGGTTCACACTGCTGCCTTCGTCTGTCTTGACTTAACGCCTACAATTTTTCCTTCCGTCACTCGTTGCGCAGTCCTCATCTTATTTCAAAATTTCTTTGTTTTCGTTAAAGCGTCGGTTCTGTAGAGAAAGAGATAGGAGGGATGCACGTAATGGCAGGCAGCTGAATCAGAGGTACTTCCCCATCTTAACTAGAAGGGATCTGGTGGGGGAAGGGGGGGGGGGGGGGGCATGGAAAGGAACACAAATGAATTAAACTGCATACACAGTCCAACGATAGCAGGCAGGGCGTCTCAAAGTTTATTACAGTTTTGGCCCGATCGGTCTTAGGAACTGGCGCAGCAGAGACGTAGATTTATGCGCGGAATTATTTTGGAATCAGTGGCCTACAACTTTTTCTTCTGATAGTGAACGATTGTCCAGTCTTTCGAGCACTGCGCAGTTGTTTAGATTAGTACTGGAAGAATGCGTTCATTACGTCCTTTTCAACGACGTTGGTAAGCTGCCGTCCGCAACCGGAGTCTCCACCGGCGGTTCCCGCCAAACACCGTCCGCATTAGCGCGGTCATTCTCTTCGATCACCGCGACGTGCCTTCTCACAGGGAGAGCGCCAGCGCTTCCGTCGGCGACGGGTTTTTTCGCTCGGCTCATGTCGCGTTGTGCGCGTGTGTGTATATTTATACATGCGGAAGCGCTGAGATCATGCCTTACCCCCCGCGCACCCTGCGTCCGCGCCCCCTCCTCTCGTAACCCGGGTCCGCGCGGCGTCGAGTGTCCTGTTCGCGTCACCGTCTTTGCACTGCCACCGTCGCAGCTACCCAGAATAGGTAAACCGGCGCAAACGATGCTGCTGGTGCTGCTGTCGCCGCCGGGACCTTCCCCGACTGCGGGACCTCGCTCGAGCGCCCACGGCGAGACCCCGCGCTGCAATGCTTATAGTCGGCTCGGCGGGACGCGTGAGTGATGGTGGGCCGGGTCGCTCGACTGCCTCGGCAAAGCTGCGGATAAAAAATGGAATGCGTTCGTCGGAGGAGAACAAGCGCCCTAATGAGAGCCGCTCGTGGGTTGCTTGCGCGCAGAAGACGGCCACAGATGGAGGAGGGCGAGACTCTGTGCAATAATGGAAATAGTTGATATATATATATATATATATATATATATATATATATATATATATATATATATATATATATATATATATATATATATATATATATATATATATATATATATATATATATATATATATATATATCTAGCATTATGGAATGGAGGGTAAGCGAGTACACACCGTTACTCTAAATTCTTAGGTCTTATTGCCTAACCTGGTGGCTTGTTAATTGACAGCACATGCCGCTGGGCCAGCTGGTTCTTCGTAGCAGGTTATGTACACACAGCCTAGATGGAGGAAGGGAAGGAGAGAGAGAAGGCAGATCACGCAAACGTTCTTGAATCATCCATCTTCTGAGCTCACGCCGAAACGTGTTTGTTGACATTTGTGATATTAAGTGAACGCACTTTCGACGACGGGCGCAGTGGAATAATCTAAATTCCAGTGACAACTTGAGCAATTGGCGCATTTGCCTCGTGTGTGGTCAAGTAAATGTGCGCTTGTAGCACTGAGTGTAGTACGTAATTAGATTAAAGCTATGCACCCCTTCCGTTGTGTCCACAGGGGACTTCAGAGATAAGTCGCTCGGAGGTGGTGCATCAAAACTGCAATTTTAGCCTGCGGTGGTGTTGACTCGCCATTGCAGTCAGACTTCGGCCATCTTGGTTTGGGCAAGTATGACATGTGGGAAAGCACGGTCGTGGAAAATCTCGTATGCCTTATACTTGATAAGTTACTTGATAGACGAGAGTAATAATGCTTTCTGTTGCCTCCTGTTATCTATGCATGACTATGTCGTTGTGATGCATATGTTGAATTTCTGGTCGGCCAATGACAATTCTGTACGCCCGCTCTGCTTAATGCCTGGTACCAAGCTAGCAGTACAGAGTGAGTGAAAACATTACAGAAGATTTCCGGCGATTTGGGCAGGGTGGGGTCACAAGCACCCCAGCCTATCTGACGGTCTCGAGTCCTTGGACACGGGCGGCTTCCTCGGCGTGCCGGACGGCCCGCACTTGATCGGCGAGGTCGTGGCTGAGTGGGGCCGCCTTCCATCACGCCCCGCGAATCGAGCAGTATGGAATAAACAACAACTAAAATAAATAAAGAATTCGTGCAGAATATATTGAGATGCGCTAATTATATTGAATAAGCAGAGGTTCAATGTGTTCTTCTGCCTTTTCTTCTTCCTTTTTTTTTTACTTCGTGCTTTCTTCTTCTGTCACATACATATTTTTCAGCCTTTATCAAGATGATAACACTCCCACGGCTGGAGGTTCCTGAACCAAATTCAGCGCCCTGTTCTACACTCATTACCAAGATGAACTGATCAAGATCACAACGTGGAGCCCACAGGGTTAATTTATAGCAATTTTCTATTGCTTTATGCACGAGTGTTCAACATATTGCTACAGAGCGACCAAGACGAGAAATTAGCTACTCAACGGGACGGTTAACATAATAGTCTTGTTTATTCTTCGAAATTCAATTTTCAAAAAGTTGTGAATGGCCAAAAAAGAACATATAAGAAGGTGACGTATGTCATGTTTCCTAGTAACAAAGTAGCACCAATGGACCATTAACTTAGCACAGCTCTATTTACTTTCATCATGATGCTTAACACACATGCAAAATACGATACTATCACTGCGACTCATCCGTGGCCTCATGTTGTCGGCAAAAACCCACAACAGTTGCAGTATGCTCATGCAGCCGAAGTTGAGCAGCGCCAAGGGCAGGGGAAAAAAATATTAGCACCTGGGTGTCCGCACAACAATAGGTGCTTTTGTACAGGCTGCAAAATTACTGCTGTTCTCAACGCAGCTATGCGGAACACCTGGTCGCTGCTGCAGTGTCTCACCAGCGCTAGCATAAATATTTATGCCCAGCGGTCACTCGAAGCAGCGCTAATTCCGCCCGCTATACGTAGCGTTTCGTCGTTCTCTTTTCGACGACCGAAGATAAAAGGAAGAAATAAAGTGTACTCCAACCCCTCCGCCCTCGTTCCCGTACAACCAAGAACAGGACCAGCACAAGCGTCGTTTCGGAAAATGGGTGCAGAAAAATGCGACGCTGACACAATGTACGCGCCCCAGCGGGCAGGAAATCTGTGGTATCTGAAGCAACCCCGCTGCCAGGGACACCCAAAATAGGCAAACACCAGCTTCTGCTACTGCATGCTGTCTCTGCCGAGGTAGCAAAGATACGACTCTTGTATTGGTTCGCGGCGACGCATGGGGGCATAGGAGAAGTCTTTCGCAGCGCCGTGGGACGTCTTAACAATTAAAACCATGCAGTGTTATGGAAGCTGAGAAATACACTGTTCTGAAGAAGTCACTGGTGCGTGGCATAGAACACAAACAGCATAGTGATTCAGTCGTACTCATGTCATGCATATGTACGCTTCAAGTTTTTAGTCCATCGGTCCGTATTTCGTGCTCGACGACGGCCAAGAATAAAACATAAATGTAAGTTTTCGATCTGCGCGGCGCTTGCCAACTGTTCAGGACCTCATTAATTCAAAAGCTGCACGGTAGTCTTTGTCGACTGTGGCGTGGAAGTTTGTAACTTTGAGTAAACGTACCTTTCACCATCTCCTTTTTTTACTGAACATCTTACCGAGTATGTGCCCGCCTGAACTGAGCGTCGACGTGTTCCTAATCATTATCTTGGAATATTTGCTACTCTTTGGCAAGAAAGGCTAACCAAAGAAGTAGGGACGTCGTGCGTGCGTGTGCGTGTGGTTTGTGGGTGCGTGCGTAAGCGCGCGCGTGTGTGTGAAGGGAATCAATGTTGATCTTGAGTGCGAACTAAAGCTGTCACACTTGCTGTTTCTGATCGGGACACTCCACAAGTCTTAGATGCCCGCAGAGGTGTTGGAGGCGCTACCTTCTTTACTACTGCACAGCTTTGGTGACACGAAGTGATGGGAAGGAAGAGAGGACGAGAAAGAGGCGGATGACTGTCGGAAATGGCATGCCCTAGCGAGAAAGCCGGGAGGTGCCATTGCGCGCTCTATGGGCAACGCCGGGGACGCAGACAAGCCGCGGTCTCGCACGCCTGCGCAGTCAGCACTAAAGAAAGGCGCCCTGCGCGTGCGTCTTCGCGAGTCTCTTCGGAATCACCGCCATAGGCCTCCACGCGCGCAAAAGAAACATCTCCACGGGAGTCGCTGACTGGCGCGCCAGACACTCCGCGGAACGAACCAAATGAAGCAAAAATAGGAAACAGGAAGTTGCCACTAGAGTTGTTGACGCTCACTTTATTTCTTTACTTTTTTGTGACGCGAACTGACAGCAGCGCCGTAGCGTCATGTGTGGCGGAATTCCGAGCAGGGCGCGTCGAAAGAGCATGTAAAGCGCGCGACGGGTTTCAAACCGTCTCTGGTGCCACTTCGTCCATCAAGTGGCGAACGTTTTGGCTTGTTTTCTACCTGCTTTCCTTGCGGTCCTGTGCACAATTTTCCATACCCAGCAGCCGCGGCGGCTTCTTTGCCGTCATTAATTGCGCGGTGTTACTTAATTTAGTCGATGCAAAGAACTTTAATGGTTGCTGCAAATGCTGGCGTAGTTGGCCAAGACGCCAGGATTGCTATTCTAAGCTGAAGAGAGACCACAAAAAGCAATTATCCTGAGGCACACGCTTTCCTCGGTGCTGTGTGGCCGCTGTATAGGTTTACGTCCGCAGTGAGCTAGGGGTGGCTTGCACGAACATTTAATAACGAAAATAATAACGAATTTAAGAACGCCTTCTTAAATATTCCATATACAACGCCTAGTCTTCACAAGAACGCTTTCGTAAATTCGTTATTATTTTCGGTATCAGATGTTCGTGCAAGCTGTCCCAGGAATGCAAGTGCACGTATAGCTGTGTCACAAGCTCCGCATTGTCTCCTTTTGAACATCAGCCGTGTAAATGGATCACTTCGGTGCGTGCATTGCGACGTAGACTGCGGGTCCACGCTAAGACGACTTGCACTTTTGCGACTAGCGACAAGTTCTGGTACTTTCAAAGAAGGCTGTATAGCTGCGTGGGAACTAGACAAGTAACCGTTTCGAATAATATCCTTGGACTGGGCTGTATGAGTTCATGTGCATACGTTTCCCCAGAAACTGCAAATATATGGGCGTATATACTTCGCGCAAGGACGATAAGTACACAAGCAACAAACAGTGCTGGTGACTGAGCAAGCTGTTACTACTACAGTTCTTATAGTGGACTGTTTTGCTTCCACCAGCTAGCCGATGCACCTCGTTCTCAAGCCGACTACATATCACTACACTTATATCGCATCCATTTTACTTATGAATCGAGTAAATAAATTCGCATAGATGAGTGGTGGCTGGAAAAAAGCGTAATGCTATACATCATTAGAATGTGTGTTCAGGAAGAGAAATCCATGGAGATGCGTGATCAATATATTCTCGAAAAAAAAAGAAAATGACACGTCTGATTACACTTCATTATCTCCAAGAAAAAGTCGCCATCCACAATTCATTTTTTGCCTCTTGTTGCCTGTATTTTGCCTCTATGTCTCCCATCAGAATAAGAGTGGCATTTCTGCTATTCTGGAAGCGTAATTTACCAGTTCAAACCAACGTGGTGCTATTCTCTGCATAGTACCCTTCAACGGAGCACGCAGGACAAGGCGGGACGCGTATGGGCGCCACCAACCCGTACATGTTTGACCCGCATTTACTGTTGGAAACAGTTTCAGCAGCTAGATATGGCTATAATCCCACATTCCTCACGAACCCACCGTTCACCATGTGGCGAAAGTTATTTCATCGAGAATTGCAGTGCGTCGTAAAATAACAGTAAAGCTTACTAAGCAAATGTTCAGCATTAGTTGCTGCCACTGTCGAGAAAATTTCCGACGATCCGTCCCTGCGATCGCCCAACACGGCCCGCAGAAAACGACGCGTTCTATACGCGCGAAAACGTTTCCTGGTGAGCGCCAGCGTCTCAGACCGGAGTTCAAACACGCCGGGTCGTTATCGCGCAGCGCCGCACAAGGGATAGGGAATCGCACCAAGAAAAAAAGAAAGGAAAACAAAGAGAAAGGAAAGAAAAAGACAGGAGAGCTGCGAATAAAAATAAAGGTTCCGGAAGGGATACGAAACGGACGCCAAAATACGCACTCGAATTGGAAACACGTGCGCGGCGTCCCTGGCGCATTTCAAACGCGCAAGGCGTATTTCAGGGCGGGGTCAGCGACCCCCTCGGCGCGAAGCACGGCAGCGCCGCTCGAAGGGAGAGGAGCCGGCGGCACGGTGCTGATGCTGCACTGTTCGCTTTGCAAAGGCCCGCACAGCCGATCGTGTCCGCGACAAGCTGGGTCTCGTCATCCCAACGAGTAGCAGCAGCGCGGTTGCGCCGTCGCGAAGCAACGCTACCGGCGGCGACCATCAGCCAGCGTCCAGCAGCCCAGACGCGTTGCGGAACGTGCAAGAAGGGCGAGAAAGTCGGCACGCACCGAGTCCGAGGAAAAATTGCTCGCCTTCGCACCTCAACAAACGCACACGGAACGCATCCCCCCTTCATCTCAACCTCTGGCTGTAACCTTTGCACTCAGTGAACCCCGTTGCTTTTTTTCTTTTTTTACCACCTCGAAGACGTCGTCCAACGAACCTTGTTTATTCACGAGCCGCACGCACCTGTGCACACAAACACATACAAACGAGCCCGCATGCACGCACACTAGAAGCGTATACCGGTCTGCGCGTAACCCTTCTCCGTGGGAGTCGTAGATTATTTCACCTTTCTTTTGTTTTCTCTTTTTCCTGGTTCGCGCATTCCGCTCGCGCCGTGCACCTCCCGTCCACTGGAGCGAAGAGAAATGAGCGAAGTGTCGAGGCAGTGCGACGAGGAATAAAAACAACAGTAAAGGTAGAGCTAGCGACATTTGGGCCAAACGCGGTGACCCTTGAGGCCGACCCGTACGAGTACGCACACGCGGTATTTCCCTCTCCCTTTTTTCCTGGGTGCACGAGCACGCCACGATGTTGATATCCGGAAATAAAGAAGCGACAGTAAAACAGTCAAGTATCGCCCTTGGAGCCTCGTTGGAGGTGCGATGTTTGGTGGGAGCCTGTGAGGTATGCGTAGCCTGCCTGCGCGCGTATCTGTCTGCGAAGATGTTCGCGTTCTTGGAAAAGAAGAGGGGGGGAGTCACAGCAACTAGTGCGCGCCGCGCTAGCTGTCGGCGCGACTCCTGATGCAGCGCGCGCGGCTCGATTTATGCGTCGGAGTATAGAGGTGTAAGGAAGTTCCTGAGGGCGGAGCGATGTTTTGATAGGTCTCTGTTTTGCGTCTTCTTTCTCTCTCTTGCGATGAGCTCCGAGGTGGACGCCCGGTGGCGTCGTTCACAAATCACCTCGAGAAACCTGCGCTCTTGGTTTGCTCCTTCGTGTGTGCTTTCGGTTTGTACGTCCACGTGGCGGCCCGTGATCGAGAGAGCGAGTTTTGTATGAAACACTCTTAAAGGGGCCACGAAACGACGGAGGCAACTTCCCGAATCAGTTGATAAAGTGTCGCAGTTCATATCGCGCGGTTATTTGAACAGGGCCCAGCAACCTTCCGGTGCTCGGGAGGAACTCATTTGGCGTTGGTCCGGAACGGCCACCCTTGTCTAAAGAAAGCAAAAAAAAGGCTGAGTTGTATTTAGGAAGCAGACGTATGCTTGAGACTCCACCCAATTGTAATAGTCAAGATATTATTTTCGAAAGCGGCTATGCAGTCAGTGACAGAAGGCTCTGACGAACAACAAAAGAAAAAGAACAAAAAAAAAGAACTGCGAATTCGGCACGAGACAACAGATGTTATATTTAGCGATGGCTGAAAGTGATGCAAAAAAAAAAAATAAAGGGTCCTATTAGGGGCTCGTCTTCGTCGTGACGAAGACGAACCCCTTGTCGACATCATGGCCTCAGGCATCTCTTCTTCAGTCAATGTGTGTGTCAGCTAGAGGGTTGGTCAGCTCCTTAAATTAAGGCTGTGTCAACATTACTGAAGGCCTTCGACGCTGGTCGACATACGCGACAGGCCATGAGAGCGACGACATCATCTGGACAAAAGCAACGGCGAAGCGCAGCGTAAGTAGTTCGGCAAGTGCTGCCGGCTCAAAAGAAGGAAAAGGAAACTGCGTGATATATGAAACGCGAAGCCTGATGTTCCCTTTTCATCACCATTATCGTTAATATTCCCGAAGCCACCGTCAACGACTCTTCAGGGCAACGATGTAATGGGAGAGGGGAGCTCCACAAAAGAAGCGAAATGGTGTCAGCTAATCGAAGCGCAGTGGCGGCTGCTGTGGATATCGTCGCCCCATTCACAAAATCAGTCGATCGCAAGGAGGAGGAGGAGGACGAAAAGACTCCTCCCGTGTTGTGCGTGTGTGAGTGTGCGTGAGGTGCAACACGCGCGTGCACCACGCAGGTCCGTGATAGACTCTTTCCGCAAACTACCAGCAAGCAGCAGCACCGAGCGGGTAAGCCGGCAGACGACGCCACGCTGCAAAAGGGCCGCCGAACCGCTGCTGCTGCCGCCACGCGTGCCGTCGAACTTGGTGTTATCTTTGTTTCTTTCCTTCCGAGAGAGGGAGAGCGAAAGAAAGAGGGAGAGGATGCAGCATTGGGAGGACAGCTCTCTGAGAGGGCGCGCAGCGGAGGAGGCGCGGCAGAAGGAAGGAGAGGGAGCGCTTGTTTCCCTCGCCCTTCATAAAAGGGCCCCGGAGCGGGCAAGAAGAGTCTCGAGGAAGCAGCTCGGCGCGTTTATTCGACTCTCGGAAGGCAAAAGCGCCGTTACGTGCAACGCACACACACGCACACACAGGACACCGGCGCCGACGTCGTCGCCCCTTTGGACATCACCTCGTTCTACGGGACAGAGCCTGTGCGCAGTGCGTTTCTGCTGCGGCATTGTTCCAAACAACCCCTCGACAGAGGCAGAGTAGCTTCCAGTGACGCCCAGGAAGAGCCTGAAACACACACCCTCCGGCGTACTTTCGTCGCAGCAGCACCAGCAGCAGCAGTCATGGCCCCGGTGTACGATTTTCGCCACGTTGAATTGGATAAGATTGGCCGCGGAAAGAGGTGAGACCCGGTGCTTTGCGCCTTGATGCCGACAGTAATGTTGAGCTGTGTGGTGGTGGCGACGAGCCATTTTACGGTGTTGTGCTGCTGCTTGCGAACTGAGTATAGAGAAAATTCGGGATCCTGGGAAAGGGATTTCGGGAAGCTGGGTGCGTGGCAACAAGCCCCGGCGTTTATGTAAGGGTGTCGCGTTTTCTGAAAAAACAACGTGGTTTTGTTAGCGAAGAGTGGTAGACAGCGTGGGTCTTGAGTGCAGTTAGTTTCAATTGCGCAGGTGCACACTTTGCAGGTGGTGAATGAGAAAAAAAAAAGACAGATGGATATTTATCATAGTAGCGCCCTTCACTTGTTCTCTGCGGTAGAGTTCTACTAAGGGCAGCGTTTTTACCGTCCAGCATACACTTGTGTGCCTTACTCAACCCACCGATCGTTCGGAAGAAGATCCTTGTGGCTCGGCTCCAACGACAGGCAAGATATGCCACATTTAAATGCGGCACTACAGTTCGTTTTTGAGACTGCCAACATAGTGATTACGAAAAAAGAAGAGAAGGTACGATTGCGACCTCGTAGCTTTGCCTTGACCAATTTTGAGTGCGAGATAAGGAATATGGAAGCCGAGCGGGAAATCGAGGTGATTGAATGCGCTACTGGTCCTGGCTGTGACGACGTTGGCTAAAGTTTCACTAGTGAACGCCCTTGGACTGAACTGCGACTATGGCGACACTTGCAGTGGTCTCGCTGTGCTGTCCGTGCATATAACTCATGTTTCATATAGCTTGACTTCGGAATGACAAAAATGTAAGCACATTTCGCGTATGAGCAAGAACGAGTGAAGGATAGCGTTACCTTATCTCGTTATATCTTAGTTTCAAAGGTGTTTGATGGATATTATCACTCGATTTTATCCTCGTGACCTTTTTTCATTATTAATAATACTATTACTTTATTATTTTTATTTATTTTTTGCAACTTCGGCTTTTACCATGCCACAGACTATGCGGCATCTCAGTGATATATCTACGTAGCAGTATTTGTTGTATCGAGTTACTCCTGCTCTCTATGTGTGGATATGAGTCGTTGGGATAAATGAGACCTAAACTAATTGCGCGACGTAGCTCGCAATTTTCTTTTTAGGCTATGGCCCGTACAATGCGTGATTGAGTAGGACATTTTTGTCTGAAATCCATCAGTGGGACATTCTGAACGATGCCCGCCACTTTGACGTGTCGCACGTTTCCGTCAACGCCTGCTTGATTATGGAGAGCGTCACGAAGCAAAAGAGAACCACAGAAGCTCGGCAGCTTTTCCAGCCAAGCTGGCGGTGTTCCTGGCCAAACGCCCGCGCGTTCCTTTCCGCTTTGCTTCCCGCCCAACTTGCAACACTGCGTCTAGAAGCCGCACGTCCAATGTAGAGGCGCGCAGCGCCACTGTCAATTAGCGCGCATCGCAGGCTAATTGATGGCGCCATGATGCTGGCGACATAACGCAAGCTATATCTCTTTACTCGCTTTCCTTTCAGAGGGAGATAAACAATCTTGTTTAACGCAGTCTCCGGGCGCTCTTGGCTCGTAGTCGCTTTCATATGACTTCCCGTTAAACGTGCCGAACGACGTCGACGACTTTGGAATTGTAAAACATTGAGCGAGACGTGGCAAGCGGGGGCCATAGATTGTTGTCTCCGAACCACAGCTTTCTGCTACGTCGACCGTTAACTTCCAAACCACGCTGTTTATCATTTAGCTTCTTCACTAATACTGTTGCAAAACCCGTTTCATTCCCTCTCCTTTTTCCTCTCGACCAGAAAGTAACTTCCGCGTGCACGAGGAAACCGAAGAAGAAACGTCGGGTCCCTTGCATCTCAGATTATCGAAGCTCAACGTTTATTCCCGTATACGCGCTGAGGTTTTAAAGAGGCTTTCCAGATATGAGTAAGGCTTCGGCGTTGTCGGCACGTGGTACTACAACGTGTTTATCGCAGAAACACGAAACCGCACGACGGCACGGGGACACAAGGAGCGTGAGAACGCCACGCGTGTACCACCGGCACCAAGGGCAGCGCTCCGCGCATCCGGCAGTGCCGTTATCCACGGGGCCGCCGCGGCGCAATCAACCTTGCAGCGGCGGCGACGCTATGTGGGAAAGCCGACCGAAGCGTGTGCATGCGCGCGCGGCAAGAAAGCCGCCGCAGCGCCGGCAGGTCAAAGTACGCTGCGCGGCGCGCACTCGCCGCGTTATGCGAGGGGTCAGGGCATAATTCCTGCCTCCCAAGAAAAGAAGACGCCTCGCTAGGCTGACGATCGCGCGTGACGAAACGCAGCCTAAACATCATCGTCGCCGTTGCCAAAGGCGCCACTCTCCCTCACCTTCCCTTCCTCTCTCTACGATGTACCCCATTACATTATGCAGCAGGGAGCCCTGCTCGTGAGAATGGCGCAGAGCTCAGCGCCTGATAACAACAATACGCGAGAGGCGGTCGGACGACTCCGTACGTAGTACATACATAACGTTACGGAATGCCGCCCTCCCCTTCCGCCCGTTTAACGTTACTCCCGTGTGCGGGATTGCTTGTTCCGTTTCGTTTACTCCGCGGTAATCACGACGCGTCAGGCTGCGATTGATGCGAGGGGACCTGAGAGCCACCGTAAGCGCGCCTTCCCTTGATATCAGCGGGGTGTCCGTTGCATGGACGCCCAAGCCGCAACAAGCAAACGCATTCCAAGAAGCGCCAGGCACGCAGGCAGGCGTCCCGAGGTGAGCGGTGTCGGCGAACTCCAGCGAGCGGGTGAGGAACGCGGCGCGCCGGCAGACAGCTACAAGGAGCGACCTGCTGCGGCTTCGCGTCAGTTGCTGCCGCAGCCGGCCGCTGCAGAAGCCGATGTGCGCCGTCTGTTGCTCGCCTCTCGGGGCTGCCTGGCGGCCGGCCGTGAGCAATTGTGCCCACGGGTGGAATGGAGGTAGCCCGGCGCTCCTGCTGCGTGCTGCATATGGGGGTTCGACTAGAGGCAACAGGAGCAGCAGAAGGAAGCGTTGTCTCGTCTCGAGCGATAGGAGAAGACCACTGCTGCGCGTGAAGCGGGAGGCTGCAGGGGCTCCCCCCGTGGGCGCGCTAGCGGGCATACAGTCATTTAGCGGCCGATTCCTGCTGCTCGCCTGCAGAAAGCAGCCAGCGAGTGTAACTTAGGCTTGCCTCTTATTTTCCTCTTGTCACTGCACGAAGAGAGAGCACGCGTTCGAGCCTGTGCTCTCTCCTCCCACCCTTTATTTTCTGCACTTTTCCGGGAGGAAGCGTGCAGCGGTGACGCAGGGGAAGCGCTGCAACAAAGCGACCTGGCACGGCAGTTCTTTTCTTCCCTTCCCCTCGGCGTAGAGTTCAGCTGTGCACGGAAGACCGCGGCGCAGAAAAAAAAAAGGAAAGAAAACGCGAGCGCCCAGAAAGAAAACTCGCGGTGATGATCACGAGCGACGCTGGTCGTCTGCCGGCGACGGCCTGGGGTTACGCGAGAAAAAGAGTGAACCTGTTCTACCACTCTTGCCGAGTAGCGCGCGCGCGGCCACGCACGCCGAGGATGCCGCTGCTGCGCCCCTTTGCAACGGAAGAACGCGCAACCGCGAACTCGAGCGAGCGCCGTCGCGCACGCTTTAAATGAAGAAAGAACGGTGGCGAGAAGCGCGAGGAAGTCGCTTCTGTTGCGTGCCAACAAGATCAGGGCGTGCTCTGCCTCCCTCCGTGGGTTTCGTCGCTTCCCGGTCCTCTCGTTGCCACATGTCCCGAGGGATGCGATCGATTGAGTGGTCTAGACATTGCCGCCAGAACGTCTCGGAAAGTGGTGGACAAACGGGGTGCACCTGTCACTGGAGGAGCGGTCGGACGGACTTTGTGTCGCTGAGGCGAGGCCATTCAAACAGTGTTCGTTGTAATAGCCTGACGTTTTCGAATTGATGAGCATTCGTTAGATAGCACGCGTACTTGACACTAACTCTGCACAAGTGTGGAAGACGGAAGGATAAAAGCAAAAAGGAAAGAAAAAAAGAAAATTGGTCCAACTATCGGAGGATGATTGCCTAAATAAAAAATATCAAGCGATAGCTTCCCGGCAGGTTCTACTGGTCAATGTTTTGAGGCGCGTGGGTGTTGTGACAGGATCGGCCCGAGTTGCAAACCATGGTAAAACTATTGGGGGGACACGCACATAATGCACTGGTGTCAGACCGGCCTAGCTTTGATTACACACTATCTCCAGAATCAGCCCTGCAGTGTACTCGGCCGTTCACGCATTGTGGATGGAAGAGTCAAAGAAGGCTGCGCTTTAGTAATGAAGCATCGTGTACCGTGTTGAGAATATGGTGTCTACAACTCAAGGAAGCTCGACCGAAGGATGTAGCGTCTATTCAAAAACGCGCAGGGCTACCGTAGACGGAGGGAACTCAATACCGTTAGCATTGTGTTTGGCGTTTATGTTAGTGGGACGACACTAAAGGTGATGCATAAGCCTCAACAACTTTCTTCAGCTTGTAAGTGGGCCAGTGCCAGGAATGCAATAGCACCACTATAAAGATTGGCCTTAGATGCGCTGGGTTCGCTGTGGTTGTTGACTTTCGGAACAGGCGAACACCGTATTGCACAGTGTGTTAGAAATCGTAAGCACCTTCGCCAGCAAGTATCGATCCGTTATGTTAATCCTTCAAAACACAGTAAACCGCGAGGCGCTGTCACGGTATAGGCCGAGCAAAAGAGGAAGTGTGTAAGCTTCTAATGGAAAAAGCACGTGTCCCATGTGCATGACAGGACGACAAGCGAGCCGACGCTTGCCCATCGATTCTCCGCTTGGCTTTCTTTGACGAGGCAAGGCGTCCAGCTTGCGATGAGCGAGGGACTGTGTGATGAAGTAGATTTAGGCTGCACCTAAGGATGCGATGGTCTAGACCTCCCCGCGCTTACTATAAGCATCGTGCGCCCTTTAGACTTCGGCGAAACCAAAATGGTTGCTGCTGAAGGAATCCCAGCTCCCACGTGATTCTCATCATAGATCAACACGTGTACGGAGGCTCCGAACCAGTCAAAGCCAGCAGTTTTCTGCATTTCAGACGCACCTTCAAAGCGCATTACCATCAGGGGCACTATTCCGGAAGCTGTCTAACTCCGCCATATTGTAAATAATCGCCATCTTGTCTGCTCTGATTGGCTCACGAGGCTGCTACGGCTTCTCTGGTTGGCTCAAAAGGTCAACATGGCTAAGTTCGGCAATATGGCGCAATTTGGCAGTGCAGAACACAGTTACTCCACCGCGGCTCGGAACGCCATCTCGGCATCATCATTTCCGATGGCCGAGGCCTAGCTCTTCAGACACAGAGAGCCACAACTCTCATGTGCGCCGATCTTGAAACGACACTGTCAAGCCAGGTGACAAACGGGCTCACGAACCACATTACATGACAGCACGTCTGGATGCTGGCCACTGCAGCTGAGAGAGCGTCTCCCGAGAGTTTTATGGGCACGCAGCACGCATGGCAGGCGGATACCGACGGAAGGCTCCTCGATTCGTGCGCATGTGCGCGCGTTGTACCCCCGTCGCGCAGGAGGCTTTTCACCTCGCTGTGAGAAGAAAAGGCGCAGAAGAAGCCGGGCTCCTTCGCTGAGCGATGCGCCGGAAACCATCTGCTCCGCTGCCGACCCCCCGAACGGCGCCGCCATTGTGAGGGCCGAGCCCGAATGGGAGCTCGCCTGAATGCGGATCGCGGGCGCACGACGCCCGTGCAGGAGCGCCGGCGGCAAACAAAAACGTACGGTTCCGGGAGACGGAAACATTTGCGCCAGCGATGAGTGAGAGGGGGCGCAGTGAAGGTCCCGCGGTGAAAGAGGAAGCCAGGTGCTGCGGGGCGACGC
Organism: Dermacentor albipictus; assembly: GCF_038994185.2. Lineage (NCBI taxonomy): Eukaryota > Metazoa > Arthropoda > Arachnida > Ixodida > Ixodidae > Dermacentor > Dermacentor albipictus. The sequence continues at coordinate 14,269,863 of NC_091823.1, read as the reverse complement.
CCCGGTGCTTCGACGGCCGCCGGGAACAAACGTCGCTGTCGATGTCGCACGTCGTGCCGCGGCCTCGCCGGCCAGCCATGCCCCGAGCGAGCGTCGCAAGGCGTGGTGCCGTCGCGCCGGGGAGCGCTCGTTAATGGCGTCGCAAGACGCTGCTGTGGGTCTCGGCGCGGCTCGCATCGAAAGCTTCTTGTTGGGCTAGTCGATGTATTCGACCGAAATGCACGCCTCTAGCGCTGCAGGTGACCAAATTAATCATCATAAAAAATCCTGATTAGAGCACTTAAGCTATCAGTCATTTCCATTCATTCATTCATTTGTAATATATGGGCTGTTGCAAACACAGAAAGCACTAAGTCCATGAGAATCGCTTGCTGGTCCTCGTCTGCTCCGTCATCTTGTGTCCCTTATCGCCAGCTTGTCGTATAACCGCCAAGGCAAAAGACAATTATGCCTGTTTCAAATCCGTGTTCCCTTTCTACGGGCTTTCCACGTCATGATGTAAATACAAGTTGAAACACTGAAGCTGCGAACGTGCGCGCTAATATACCCGCGGGCGAGCGCTACACCTCTTAACCGGCGCGGCTTGGTGTAGTCGAAGCGGGTCGATGATCTCCGAATGACGTTCCCACGACTTTTGATTTCGTTTTTATCTACACGGACGCTTGAGTTCAGGTTCAAGTGAGAGAATCGGCCTGTTGTACAGGTGCATTGTCTGTAAATATATGATCACTTTGCGTGTATGCGGGTGTCTCCTGTGTCAGGTTGGTCATTTGAGATATGTCCTTATGCAAGTGCCGTCGTATTGCGCACAACTGTAATCTCTCTGCGGTACGCTATATTGTTTCTTGGCAGTAATGTCCAATGTTGAGCGTATATTCCCCACAGCAGCGCTGAGATCGTGTTTCAGCGTTTGTTCACTTCACTGCCTTAAAAGGATTTCGTTATGCAAGAGGCCTGTCGTACGGTTCTTATGTTACTCTGTAACTTCTTTGAATTCGGTTATGCCTGTCGTGTAGCGCACTTTAGTGGTTCTTTATTTTTCAGATCATTCAACACTGCTTTAGTTGCTGTGTTCGAATAGAACAAACCGCGAGAATGTCGTAAATTCGGACCTAGCTTGCCGTGTTTCATCGTATCTTGTCGCACTCTCCATCGTCCTTTGTTGTGTCTGGTGTAATTCTCTTCTGGTGTATTCTGTTCTATAGATAGGGTAACGAGGTGCGGTAGCGTTGTTCCTATATAAGTCGAAGGGGGTGAACACTCTCTAGTTTTTTTTTCGCGAGGCCGTGCAATCTATAACGCACGCGTCCTTATATATATACACGGCAATTCTCGAATGCGGAACGGACATTGCCTACTTACTCGTCTTAGGCTGCTGGCACATCCTGTAAGGCGCCTTGGCAAGAGCTCTCACGCGCTACTCGTCGCTCGCACGTCTGTAAGTGGTGCGTGAAGGGGCGACCTTAAAAAACGACAGGCCCAACGGGACAAAGCAAAAAGGAAAATAAAGAGAAAATAAAAGCCAGCCGTAAGACGAACAAGACAGACAGTAGATGCCTGCGGGGAACCACGAGGAAAGCGAGAGAGGGGGGGGGACCTGCTGGCGCACGCCGGTGCGTGTGACCTTTGGCGAGCCACGCATATGTGACCCCGAGCACGACCGCAAACGCGCGGGCAGGGAGATGATAGTCGTGGCGTGTGCGGCTGCGCGCCTCGTGGAGAAACTAGACGAGTTGTCGCAACGACAAAAAAAGCGTGCAGCGCTGTTGCGAGGCTAACGGAGGGAGCGCGAGCGTTCCAGCGCACCACATATCTCTCAGTGATATAGCTATCGACTGTCGCTGTAAGACCATTGGCTCTTCACTTGCTTGGATGTGTCCGGATTCATCGCCGACGGCGCTTGTCGTGATACATTTGATACATATATAGATTCGCACCTGTATGTACATAGTACACTTGCAGAGGCATCGATTCTGGCGAGCGCCCTTGTATATCACGGCGAAGAAAACTCGAAGACGGGACAAAGGTCTAGGGACACAGAACACAGCGCAGTTAAGCTTGTTGTCGTTCTCGCTCTGTTTTTTTCGCGCATGGTAAGTCGCCAACCAGCTCACTTTAGGTCGGAGCTGTTTGTGCCTTTATGTATGTGCATGTGAGAGGCAATCACCCAGAGCTACTCCAGCTTACGTCTAATGGTTTTGTGCTACACGTGTCAATTATTCAAAGCACGTCCTCTACGCCGAAAGCGCAGTATAACCGCTAAGCCTCGACAAAGACAAGAAATCCTTTACTGGGCTAAATAAGTCCGTGTGGCACAGACTTCGATTAGTTACTCCGGAGTAATTATAATTGTGCCTTCACAATGTATCCACGCTATCCTTCCAAAGTTTGGAAGCCTATCGTTACGGTTATTTGGCCAACTCATGCTCAACAGCTGCTCATTATCAGGATTGCCAGCGCGCGTCCACTGATACTATATGAGCTCACCCTGTCCGGCCTGCCCGAACTCGCTACTAAGTGTAGCATGGGCCACTTGCCACTATCCTCTCGGCTGCAAGAATAGTGACCGCTTCGGCGCGGCTCGCAGCGTTCTCGATAATGCACGCTTTTAGTAGGAGACGGCTCGTACAGCGCCGTAGAGCCGTTTCGCAGGTTTGCCTTGACTCCGTACCACTTGTCTTCACTTCGTCGTGCTTTGATGTGTTCGCATCTTTGTTGTCTCACGAGCCTCGGTGGGCGTTCAACGCCACGCTCTGTCCTTCGTGTCATTTCAGTCGACTTAGCGCCTGCTTGCATGCAAACCATGAAGTGTCCTCGCATGCTTGTGTCAACGAAAGTGCCGCAGAACGACATTGACTTTCGCCCACTCTGGTAAGCGCGCGCGCACAGAGACTTTCCGTTGTTCCGAACGCGTACGCAGCTTTTGCGCGCAGTGCGCTAAACGTGAATTAATTAACTCGGCATATATAGGCGTACTTTTGCGACGAGGCGTATTCCGGGGCGTCGTGTTTCACGGCCTATTGCGCATACCCTAAGCATGTCTGAATACCGAGAAGAGATGAACACGTGGACGTGGTAGGCACGTTTGTCCGCATATGGGCATTCTCGAATTTCACTTGATGACAGCTGTGACGACCCAGTGTCACTAACGGCAACTTGGCCGGCCCGTGCTCTAGCATTCAGGGTTACAGTTCATTGCGTAAATGGTCGATGGCACGCGAATCATGTGTGTCAGCGACAATATCAGCGACTTTGGTTGAATATACAAGAACGCATGCTAACGACTAATTTGCCGACGCGGTCTTGCGACGCACGCCGATTCAAGCTGCAAAATGAACAGGAATTCGTTGTCTTACTGAAACAGAGGCATCATACTCGGCTGTCGGCTCAGTTGCTTAACAAAACAACGCATTTCTCATTTTGTAGGAGCCTGTATATATATAGCACGCAACCAAGACAATATTTCATCTCGCTGTGCGGGGTCCCCATGGAGCTTCGCTTGGTTCTTTCGTCGATGCGCTGACGAGAAGACACGACCGGGTCTCTGTCTTAAAAAGAGGTCATAACTGCTGCTCGATTCAAATATGACAGGCGTCAGTTTTCATTACTGCCCTATCGTTTAGCGCAGCGCCACCGGAACAGATAATCGGTCGCGTGAGGCCTATGCATCGGACCTGAAATGTAATCCTATATATTTACCAGTTCAGACATCGAATTGAGCCCCGGTTATATGCTGTCTCGTGCGTATAATATGTATCGTGCGTGACGACTTCGATACCAAACTATACATACACGCTTTGACATTTGATGATCGAAGCCAAACAGCGTGAGGAAAGACGGTACCGCAATGTATATCGGCTGGACAAGACCGGCACTGGCCTTGTCAATTCTATCTTGCGTCGTGGTCCTTCTTCGCCCTGTTAAGTTTTTCACTGTGCGATTCTACAGACCTGACAAACTTGCCGTTCTAGTCAGCCTTATACGTGTTCAGTTCATCGTGATGTACGCTTCGGCCGCTCGCTATGCTTCTGCTCATATTCCGTTGTCGGCGGATCGAGCTCGCGCCTGTCATTCAGGGTCATTACGAAAGCGTGCCTCTCATGCATGTTCGCCTGATGAATAGTTCGTAACGCAATCACAGCGGAAGCGAGCCATAGCAGGCCATATCGCTATGAGAGGCTGGCCGTTAACGAAGGCCTGTTTTTAACTATATATAGCACTCGTAAAGGCCGCGCTTTTGTAACACTTGATCAATGTGCACGCATCCAAAGCTTCTCGTTCTGATGAGCCCGCTTCCGGTGTGTGCGTATATACATGCACTCGGAGGCGCCCACGCACGCATGAGTGGAGCGTTGTTGTTAAGTGTCGTCGTAAACACGCTCGCCTGTTTCGTGTCCGCTTGATGCTCGCGTGTAAGCGCCAGCCTTCTTTACGACCTCCAGACGACAAGGATGAACGGTTCGCTAATATAGGCTCCACACGCCCTGACTAATGCCAACGCTGACGTCTGCGCCATAATCCATGTTACTGTTCGCCTGTACAGACAGTCTCTAATTTCTCTACATGTACCTCCTCAAGTACGAGCGACTCTCACTCGCTCGCCTATTTTCTTGTTTCTTTTTTTCGGGAGGAGGGGCGGGGGGCTGGTTGTTGCACGTAGTTTTTAGCCAAGTATCCGTATACGGAAATTTCGGCTGGTGGAGGCGGGGGGGTGAGGGGGTGGGGAGGGTAATAGCACCCAACATACCCTACCCCCATGGCTACGCCCCTGTTTAGCGGGAGTACGGCTGCAATTGCACTCATACAGACAGCAGAAAAGTATGTGGCGAAAGGAAATAGCACAATTCCCAACAGCGTTATTTTCACTTCGCGTAGTTCTCGACGCCATGTCGTCCGTCGCTCCAGTCAGGCGATACGCTGGGCGTTACGACGAGGAAAAGTCATGTGACATCCCCTAAAGTCACCAGTCGAACTTGAACATACGGCCCCTGGTATATATGCTATACACTCGAAGTCGTGCACGCCCTGACTCATCGCCGCTCACTTGCTCTTGCACTTGCATAATGTTAATACTCGCTGGTACTCTCGCCGGAATGAATGTGAGTGAGTGTACCGACCAACGAATACAGCTGACGCCTGTAGCATCCCTGACGCTCCAGTTTCCACGGGTCGTGGTTATAGTAGTGCCACGGTGGAGGGTGAAAGAAACCGTTAAAAAAGTGATCAGCGTACCGAAAAGAAAGCAAAACGTTACATCTAGCGGGCCCTGCAGCGCGCGTGAGTCGGCGCTCCACAAGCGATGCTGCCGGCGCATTGGTATGCACCGCGTCTCGGGGTCGCAGACCGACGGACGCTGACTCGGGTCGGCGGGGCTTCGTCCTAAGCCCACTTACAAAATAATCGCCCCCGATCCCTGCGCAACCAACGGCGGCGGGGCGGGCAGGTCAGCAACTTGCGCCGAGACCCCTGGGCTTGCTCCCGCGTCTGGGGGGCTGAAGACACGTCATTGGCTGCCCATGACGTCATCATGCGCTTCGCTGAGCGTAAAAGGCTTCCTTTTCCTTCTCTGGCTTCCGATACTCGATATGAGCTTCCCTAATGCGCTGCAGCACACTTGGCTTGCTTCCATTCTTGGACAGCTATAGTTCGTCCGGGCTTGCTGTACGTACAGTCCTGGGAGACGACTGACTCGACGGTGCTTCTGTTGTTTGAGAAGATGCGCGGGACTCTGACTGGAACAAGATCAGTTCTTGTTCGACTTCTCAGAGCCCGCTGAGGTGCGAACTTTTGGATGTAGGTTCTCTTCGGCGCTTGTATAGAAGGTCAAGCTTGCAGAGGCAGGCTGAGTGGAAGGCCTTCAACACACAGGTACATAATCCCAAAACCCACACAGAGGTGATCTCAAAGCTCTCTTTCAGCTATTGTTTAAAAGAAAACAGATGAATCATCGAGACGGCTGGTTTCGGTCAGATGAACAAAAGAATCCCCGGCGAAGTCTCGCGCAGCGCTGGAAAGAGGTCACAGCCACGGCCATAGAGATGCAAATACGGCAGGCGTGACCGCTGAGGCTGGCGTATTCGCACCTCTCGATCTATACCTTAACACGAATATTCCTCGGGGCGTTCGCTTCGTCTGGCTTGGCAGGCGATAAGCATGCCGCGTAGGCAAACGAGTCCAATGCATCCAACATTGTTGAAGCATTGATGGATGTGGCCTACAGGCAGAAACAGCGGAGAACTCATTATAGGTGTGGAGCGATATAAAACGGCGTTAATGAGACCTGTAGAATCGGTATGCCTAAAAGGGCTGCCCTTGTTTCGCTAGGAGCAGTGGAGATAGATTGCATGAACACGTTACACGGCCAGAAACGGGTGCACACAAAGGGTTATTTACGGAGCCAGATCGCGATTACTGTTTCCTGTGGAAGACAAGCATGCAATTGTCCAGTGCAGCGCTGTGCTGCCGCCCAAGCTCTGACCGATTACGTATTGTCCTTAGCGTATAAAAAAGGAACTATATGAGACATACAGCACATTTGATATGGCGATCAGGACAATAGCTCATTGACGGTCTCTGGTAGCCTTCGTCCTGCAACGGGATTGATTGATTGATTGATTGATTGATTGATTGATTGATTGATTGATTGATTGATTGATTGATTGATTGATTGATTGATTGATTGATTGATTGATTGATTGATTGATTGATTGATTGATTGATATAATTTCTGCCCAATGTACATCCTTTGCGAACAAAGACACTAGTGCGAAAGTTACACCTGCTGCGCTTATGCAACTAGGATCAAGAGACCTTGATTTACGGTAGACTTAGGTCAGAAAGTGCTACACTGAAAAGTTAATGACGCCGCATAATATGCGAAAAATTAAAATCATGTTGTATGCTTACGAAAAAATGTTCAAATGTCATTTTCGCTGCTGAATCTGTGCTTTGGCTCCGAACATACCGACAAAGCGTCTCGCGCGACATTGAAAAATGAAAAACGTTTATTAGTCTGTTGCACTAAAAGGCGCGTTCTAAAGCTTGTTCGCGTTACTCAATATGCAAATAAATTGCAGGATAAATTAACTTATCACTCCGCAAGGAAAAGCACAAATCATCAAACATCACTCTGAAGAATGCAACGAACACAACTATTCGATGCGACAGAATAGCGCGGACATGCTCCTCATTCAGTTCCAAGAAGCGTTGACGTATGCTGCCAGAGACGCTTATCTCCGTGACAGCGCTTTAGGCAGTTTGACTCCGCACGAGCGAAACCGAGTAGCGTAGTCGACGCGTATCGACTTCAGCGTGGCTACGCGCGCGTCGAATTCAAGGCCAATGACATGACAATGGCGTCAAATCATCGAGAGTCGCGTAGCAACGCCGACGCGAACACAATTGATCGCTGGCCGGCCTCCCCTCCCCTCTAGACTCGCCGTGATATGCCGGGAGAGCGAAGAAGAAGCAAAAAAGAAAGAAAGAAATCTAGACCCACCCACGCCGACTGACGTTACACGCAAAGTTCGTTGAACCGTGAGGCACATCACGACGCTGTTTTGATTCTGTCTTTTCCCCCGAGTTTGGGCTGTCTGCGTTCGTCAACGGGGCAACCGCCGCCCTGTGCGGGCGTCGAATCGGCGCGTAATATGCGGTCGCGGACCAGCGTTCCATATATGGGTGGGACCAGTGCGGCGAGTCGCTCTTTAGCGGGTAGCTCTCTCTTCCTCCGCGGGAAATTGGCCCGCTGAAACCCATGATTACAATGAGTGATAAAAATAAATAAACGAAGCGTGATCAAAGTCTAGCAACGGGGCGCAGACGTTTAAAGAGACCACGAAGACACGTCGCATGCCTTTGTTATGCGGGGAGAAAAAGAATGCCTTTAAGGTATACGCCTCATTCAACTATGTCTATTCTCTTTTCTTGTATATTTGTGCCCAACTATTAAAGACGCCGACCACTGCAGTCATTGATGATGTGGATTAGGTCGAGTGCCGTTAACGTCTGCAGGTCAGTATCAAAAGCTCTACCTCAGCCGATTTGCTAAGGCGATGGCAATGCGCATTCTTGAAGAACGCATACGATGGCTCTTTAATCAAATTGATGTGGGTGAAGAGGAAAAAACCTACGGATGCAAAGCACGGTGTGGAGCGACATAATGGCTCAGCCCGAACTGGTTTCATATCCTACGTCCTACTATCGGTCAGACACCCTGGTCACTTTTTCTGGCACCTCTATGGGCGCGCCTCTTACCGTTCACTTTTTGCGGACTTGTATATCTTGAACCATTGTGGGACATCTTGTGTTATCTTCAGCTCTCTGAAATTTAGTTCTCACTTAACAGCGCTAGGGGGCTTAATCTACCATTATTAATGTTCCATGCACCGCAAGTGACACGGATATAAGGAGCGGCAGAGGGATAGAGAGAAAAAGCAAGGAGATTAAAGGCAGGGAGATCAACCAAACGAGCGTCCGGTTTGCTACCCTACACAGGGGGGTACGAGAAAGGCTGAATAGAAAGAGGAAGTAGTGAGCAATGAGCGTACGTGATTGTTTATCGAAAACTGTATATGTAGCTTAGCTACAGGCTTCGTCGCATACAATATGCTCTAAACGTCAGGGCCACATACGGCAAACATGTTCTTCATTTAGTTATCAATAAACATTGATACGAGTAACCAACACCCGTCGTCGAGATAGGCCTGCACTTCCGCCTCCGGCACATGTACATGTGATGTCTTACACAACTTTCCGGACTACACCATTGCAGCTCAATTTATGCTCCACTTAGCAGATGCAAAGCCTAGTCAAGTGCGAGCTGCCATTTGTCGCCGCCCCTATGTACACTATTCTGTATAAGGGCGCTCACTCAGATTGAAACATCGATCGAGGGCATGCTCGTTCTGCCGTAAAGCGCGATTATGTGCTATGACCGAAAGTGAGCTCATAAGGTATCCTGTTCGACGACCTCACCGCGTCAAATAAGTGGCCACGCGTGACACCACTTGTTTTGGAAGGCTGTACTGTGGTAGCACGTTGTATATGAGCGATGGTACTTGCTGTGGTTTAAGTCGTAACATTCCGTCGAAAGCTTGCTGTAGACCAGCCATAGAACTCAAGGAAGTCTGATATGGTCCCGCCACCTTGCATGCCTTCGCACTTTAACCGTTCATTTTACGTTTTCTTAGCGCACGTCGGGCAAACAGGCCTGCTTGGTTTCTCTACATAGGCGGCAGCAGACACGTCCGCACCATGCATGGAGGAACATTACCGTGCGCCATACCCGGCTCCTCTTCGAGTTAGGTGATCTTCGCCTTGAATGATGACCGATGGGGAAGCCTGCTCAGATCAGCGCGTCTAGGAGAGCGGTGCCGTCGAGAACAACAAACAAAGTAAGCCAGGGAGCACACCCGGGAACATCGACCAGGGCTTTGAGTTTGCCGACGGCAAGGCGCCAGCTATTGGCGAGATTGGGTTCAACGCTGGTTCGTTCAGCCAACGAGGCAGCGCGGCTGGCTGCTGAGTCTTGTATCCTTTGGGGTGGCCGAGATTGGGAAGAGGCTTTTCGGCGCCCCCCCCCTCTTCCAACCCAGCCCGCCCGTTATAACTCCGCTTCACCCCTCCCCCCTCTCCCCAGCCCCCATGGCGCGGAAACTTGCAGCACTGGGGCAAAGAGACGGCGAAATGCACTTCGAGACCCTCCTCCCTGAGTCACGCGAGAGGAAATCGACTCAGCAGAAAGTTTCCGCTGGGAGCGCGCTCGGATGGATGGTCTTTGATTCCGCGCTTTGGGTCGCTGTCAACGGTTAACCAACCCCCAAGGAAGTTTCCTTTCGAACAGCCCGCCGTGGAGGCTGGCTTTGTGACGATGCCGTTATCCTGGACAGAAAGCGTGCCCCTAAGCGACCCGGTGCTTGCTTAAGCCATTGTTTTCGCGTTAGTGACAACGATAAAAAAATAATAATGATAACAACTTGGCAAGGTGATACTTCGCAAATTTGTGTTCTCGGTCCGCAAAGCGGATTACGGGATTAGGTGGCAATGGCATCCCCTGTCCTGCAGAGAAGGCCGAAAACCAGTTACGTGACTTGGAAATAAAAATTAAAGAAAGCGCATTCAACCGGATAGAAGGCCAGCGACGTCTCTCCCTGAATCATTAACCAAAGCTTAAACACTGCTTTAGTCCGGCAGCTGGCGCGACACGCCTTTGCAATAGTCTGTTTCTGTGAGGGTCAGGAAGGTTTTGGCTTTATTTTTAACGCAGAAACGTTTCGTGATCAGGTCTGCCAAGTGACATCCTGTAAAACTATAGTAAAAACCGCTGGCACATATTTGAGTAGTCATTTTCTTTTCTTTCTCTTCTTTTTCCGTGATACATATTAGTTGCTTCGTGGCGACCAAGAAAGTATGATATGCTGCAGTTTGTGCATTCACATATCTTTAAATACATTATCACAAGCGTTTTTCTTATAGTTTATGTTATTTGTCTCAATTTGTGCGCTATGTAGCAGAATATTGTCTTTGTATAATTCTCTCGCTCTCAGAAAACCATTAAAACGGGGGGAGAGGAACACCGGCATGTTTGAATTGTCCCTTACGCAAAGACAAGTGCTGCCCCTTGCTCATGCCCCATAGGACGTATGAAATAGCATTCAAAATGACACCGCGCTCGGAAGACACCGCACATTGTCGCATCCCGCAGAGAAATTAGAGCGGACCTTGTTGCTGGCGCTCGAAACTCTGCACGCTCGGCGCCCTCGACGTAATCATTCCGCCCGTGTCACGAGCACAGCGCACGCGAATTGCGTGGACGAAATGCTGTTTCAAATTGTGCCGCTTTGCGCCATCAATTATTTCTGCTGCAGTCACCATTTCACGCTCGCTCAACAGCGTGGAACGCCAGACGCCGTTGTTTGGGCCTGCAGTCGGGGGCAGAGCGTTTTGTCATCATTACGCTGTGATGTAAGCTACAAGGCACCCTGGAAAGCAGCTCCGCTCCCGTCTGGGGTGATCTTAAGAACGGAGCCGTAAACGCTCGGCTGACAGAGTGCTTCGGTGCTTTGGGGCAGCGCTGTTTCTTCATAACACACACAGAGCAAGACATCGTCGTTTATATAGTTGACACTTCGTAAGCATACTTGACTAGCGCTTCCAGAACTTGGTGAGGTTTGTTAAGACTCGGTCGGACAACCTGATGACGCAAATAATGTCATGGTTACCTGCAGTTGTGTACTAGGACTGGATCATGTAAATAACCTCTGAGGTGAGTGATCCAGTGCCATACAGTAGAGTCCTTGTGAACCAAAATACCGCAGAAAGGTTAAAAAAGAAAATTACAGAGCAAATTATAAATGGAAGATGGATGAAATATCTGCCCTCGCTTCTCCGTGGTATCGTGTTGCCGATCCAGCGTATACGCTCAGAAAATACAACAGCGAGATTCCTTTGGGAGTCTTTTTTCTTTTTTACAGTCCATCCTCACTTCAGACGACCCAAAGAAACGGCTTTCTTTTCGCTTCATTCGGATTAGTATCTCCTAATAAACGCACGTACGTTAGACCGGAATTGTACTAACGACTGCAATTAAAATTATGTCTTGACTTTTACTCCGACGTTACAGTGCTAATCAGTGCATCGCGTATTCCTGCAGTGCATGCGCTCCACGCATAGCACCGCAAAGCTGCAAAATCAGCGCCCCTAAAACGAACATCAATCAATCTGTTCCGTTACTCTTCCCTTCTTTCCTTTTTTTTTCTATTTTGTTCGCCAAGCGATGCACGGCGTTCGGAAAGGGGCCTATTCTGAGCATACTGGCCTTGGGCGTATGATAAACCATGGATAAACACGCAGCTGCGCGCGTCCCTTTTGGCTTCTACCAATGTTTCCATGCGTACAGCAGCAAACGCTACGATCTTTCGTCTGTAGGACGCGGCGCACAAAGCCGCCCATTGTGTCCCCCCCCTCCCCCCTCCCCCCTAGTGAATAGCTGCCGGAATGCGTCGAGCGACAATTATGTGCTCCCATTTTGCTTATGCCGCACCCGATGACAACGGTTGATGAGAAGCGGACGGGCCCCGGGCTGAGCACTGCGAACGCACTAATTGCGTCAGCCAGACGCCATTATACAAGAACGCACGCAGGCGACAGCGGGTCAGTGAACTTGGCGCGTAGCCCATTCGAGTTAATTAAAGCAATGGGATAAAGCGAAGCGGGGGGAAAACAGAAAGAACGACGGGGTGGCCTGTGTGGATTTTGAAACATTAGTTTTCGTTGCTTCCTTTCTCACATTGACAGTTTAACCGAGCGGCGCTGCTTTGTTTTGGGGGCGTGCAGGGAAAGAGTGCAGAAAAGGGAGTGGTATACGTTGCACACACTTTTATATACACCTTCCGACTTTTCACTCTGAACTTCATGACATGTCAAAAAAAAATTTTTTTTAACCGGGAGAGAGAAAGGATGGTAAGAAGAGGGTGAGGGGCAGTGATAAGCAGTGACAGCTGCACACATTTTGAAACGTACGGTACGCTCACGTCACGTGTAGATCGCCATCCAGTACTCATGGACAGCGCATATGACCGCAACATCTATGGGTTACGTAGCAGTTACGGCCGGAATGTAACAGACCAGCATTTGAATATCGGAATGTAACTGACCAGCTGACCAATATCTTTAGAAGCAAAGTCCACGCACTGAAAGTCCACACACCTGGCTAGGCGCCAACCATCTGGGTGTGCACACGTCGTCTGCCACCAGCGTACACGTAGTAGGCGCGAGTCATCAACACGCGGTTTGCGAACTCGCGTGCAGCGATTCCATTTGGAAGAGAGACAGACACCGCCCCACGCACGCACAGCTATACGTGCTTATTATACGAGACGCACAGACCGTAGTACGCGCACAGACCGGCTTGCGCACACCTGGATGGTTTCGCGGAGCGCAAAAGCGCGCACGGCAAGGGGGAAAAAGGTCGAGTGTGTGTACGCTACAGAGCGTGGTGGTACTGAAGGCGGTGAGGGCACGTTATAGGCGACAGGATGTGACGTCATCGCGAGATCGAGTGCCGCTCTGCACTCTGCCAGACAGTTTTGCCTCCCTGGTCAGTCAACCAGCAACTGCTCGTTCCGGTGGGCGGCTTTTCAGAATCCAGGAGAGTCCTCTCCCTCCACCTGACGTCACCCACCGACACGTGACCGCCGCCGGGGCGCCGGCCGCTGTTTCTCTCCTCTCTTTTCCGCCGACACAACAGCGTCGGGGAACGAGTTTTTTTCGCCGTCGAGAGACAGGAGGAGGGCATTACGCGCGCGCGAGACGAGAGGCGTACAGGCCGCCGCTAGCGCACGCAACGCACACTGTCGGCCCGTCTCGGAGCGCCTAGGCCGCACACGAGTCCGTCATCCACCACCACCACTGCGCGATGTCTGCGAACCACATCAGGTACGGAGCCGATCTTTGGACATTCCTCGACTTGTGCGGGCGGCGCCGCGTGCTCGCGATTCCGTCACGGCGGCTTGATCCGCTTTTCGAGACGCGGATTGAAGCCGCCTACTGGATGCGGGAAGTGCTCCTTTTATGGCCGCTTCGAGGCGTTCTTGCCTTGGCATGTGATCACCTACCTGCCCCGACTTTTGCAAGCCGCGCATTCCAGGCGCTGCTCTTGGCGCATGTGTCACTTTGTCCACCTGTCCGATGTCTTGTGTTCGCTTCTATATTGGCCCGGTAAAGTTAAGCGGTGTGATCTGAATATTTTGGCTGCGAATATTTTGCCTGGCGTAATCTGGGAGTGCCCACTGGGCAAACTTGAACGAAGCCTGTGCTGATTGTGGAACACGGCAGCACGTGCCAGTTTTGAGCGAACAAACATGCTCGCGTAGATCGCTGTACGCAAATGCCTATTTCACTCACACCGCAGCGCCAGTGCTTAACGGGCAAGCTGCCTTGCCGCAGTACCCTGTCGCATAAATCGCCCGAGTCGTCGTTTGCAAGTGGACAATGCCGAGATCGAACTAGATATAAGTAAAACTAGGCTCGGTTCATGTATATGTTGTTTTACTACTACTAGGACAAATGGCATAGATGCACGAATTACTTCACTACGTTGTAGCATATGTAGGAAATAGATTTTCCAGCCGGAGGATAACCTGAAACTTAGACTTCAGGCTGGATACTTTGTTCAAGCTGCAGCCGTAACTAATGTCCAGTAGCAGGTGCATAGTTCGTTCGACGCAGGAGTTGTTGCGGTGCAGACTTAGACACCAGAGCGACTAAGTTATGAGGAACGAGAAGAAAGGGGGTTAACCGAGGGGTCATAGCATAAGCGTAAGAAGCCAACAAACAAAGACACCAAGGATAGCACAGGGGGAAATTATTTGTACTTACTAATTGAATTAAAGAAACGATAAATTAATGGAAATGAAAGCGGATGAAAAGCAACTTGCCGCAGGTGGGGAACGATCCCACGTACAGTTATGATTCAGTCACTTTTAGCGCCATAACACGCGCGGATGCCAGAAAGGGCGTTTCCGGTGGTTGAGTCGTCTATTTAGTCACATCCACGTACACGTTCCAATTATGGTTCAGAGTCGAGCGGATACTATTCACATTCCGCGTGATAAGCCGTGCTCCCACTTTAATGTTGATCGCATCAGAGAAAGCAGACCACCCACTCTAGACACACACGCACACCTTCTGGTGACCTTGACGCACAAATCTAAACGCAATCTGGCGCCTTGTCTTCACGTATACGCCTGCACCGTGCGGCCGAACGGGTTATCAGCCGCATGTGCATTTACGCGTAGGCAATTCCTGTTTACAAAACGTCTCGCCCGCCTCTTGCCTTCTTTGAGATGTATAGAACGTCACCGTCTGCATGCCATGCATACGATTATATCGGTTTATCTCTGATCATACTGAATTATCTTGCATATGGCATTATCATATTGACGAGAATGATATTACACATATAGAAACCCATTTAAAAAACTGCGGGTAGTTCTATTTATGGTAGTGAAGAAGCTGAATCTCTTTTCTCCTAAAAGTTATGCTTTCAAACCTTGACAAAAAATAATAATAAAAAGGTGACCTTCGTTGCATTTATGAGCAGCTTGAGTGAGGGTAACCAATAAGAAATGAACACATTACAGTACTTTCATTAATTTCAGCTGTTCTTTTTTTTTATGTGTGTGTCTGTGATGAGGGTCGACTAGCTGAAACACTGTCAATGCAAAACCAACCCAAAGGAAACAAAGGTTTACGATATTGTGCGTGTATCGGGGTTGTTTCGGCAACGTTTTTCAGAAGTAAAACACTTTTCTTATCGTTATTGCTATGACAGCCGTCGGGGAAACTTCTCGCGTTTCGTCGAATTCCTCTTCGGCGCTCGCTGTTTCCGTGATAACGATCGTGTGCGTGGATTCAGAAGAAGACCGCCAAGTTTAGGGAGCGCCAGCGCTGAAAAACATTCCTTGATTATTCCTCACGCCGCCAACCGTTTCGTCGGCGTGCAGCCATCGTGACGGCCCTCGACGCACGTCGAAGCCGTCGAGGAGCCAGAGTAGGTCGCGTGAGTGCGTTAGCTGCCCGCTTCTTTCATTCTTTTCCTTCGTTCTTTTTTTCTTTCCGTTGGTCCATCGCGCGCCAGCTGTGTTGGTACACGTTAGGTTTTCCAGGTCGCGCTAACGTTTCTCCGACGAGCTCCGCTGAAGCGAAGGACGCGTTTTAGCGAATACAACGACTGACGCGGCAGCGCAACAGCAAAACGCCTAAATGACACTTGGCGCTCTGATCACGCCGCGGCCTAACAACGGCTTTGCGAGATGTAGCGGATCTCAGAGGGTGTTAGCCGTGACGTTTCGGGTCCTCAGCCTTCGCTGGTTTTGTTCGTACTTTCTTCTTCTCTCGCTCCTAATTCGAACTTCACACGCGTGCTGTCGTTATCCCCATTGTGTTTCGAGCATCAATAATGGGCCTCGCTCTGCCTGCTTAGAAAGCTAACGTATTTCTTTCACCACTTTCGCTAATCCCGTCGCACACAAGGTGAA
Source organism: Dermacentor albipictus (assembly GCF_038994185.2). Lineage (NCBI taxonomy): Eukaryota > Metazoa > Arthropoda > Arachnida > Ixodida > Ixodidae > Dermacentor > Dermacentor albipictus. The sequence continues at coordinate 14,253,823 of NC_091823.1, read as the reverse complement.
GGTAAATGCATGCCTGCTGGAAGGAAGCAACCGGTGTTGCTTCGCAGCGCTCTACATATGTTTAGAGGGAAACCTTTTGGCATGCGGTTCGGAACTACTTTCTGATCTTAGCCAGCTGCCTTACATCTACTAGCCCGATCTAAACTGCGTTTTTCGCATTGGTGAATCGAAGGCATTTGCGACGGGATGCAACCAAGATATCCGTGAGACCGACTATAGAAAGCGGAAGCGGCCAAAGAAACTTGATAAAACTAAAGATGGATCTCAATTAGATCTTTTTTCCGCAGGTGATTTGTACATTCCACAAGGTAACCGATAAGTGAATGCAGTGTGTCTGCTAAGCACGCTTGAGCGCATTGTCCTAGGCAAACAATCGTGAGGGTCCGCGAACGGCACAGATAAGCACATCCTGCGAGGAACTCGGGTAATGCAACCCGCAGGGCGTGCTCCGCGAACTGGCGGCGAGACGTCGCTTGTATATCGCCACGCCAGCAAGTCATCCGCAGACCGCAACAATTCCCGCCGACGTTCACACTTCGCTCGGCGGGATAATTTGCGCGGTGATCTCCCATGCGGCCGATCCGGAGAACAGCGAGCCCCTTTCTCCCCTCGCGTCTCGCGCACTGGGTCGCGCCGACTTTCGTTTGTTTCTTCAGTTCGCCAGCCTCGCACAGCGAAGGCGCGGCCTAGGGTGCAATGCCCCGTGCTGTTTATAAATACGGCGGCGGCGGCGGCTACTTGGATGTCTCCGCGCGCCGTCTCGAACCAGGAGCCGCTGTCCCGAATAGGAAAGCCGGGCACGACCGCCCGGAGAGAGTACGGTCGCAGACCGCGAAGCGCAGATAACGGATTTGGGAAGAGGACGACGCGCAGGGGGCGCGAGGCGACACAGCGCGCTTGAGGAGCTGCAGAGCGCGCGCCGCCGCTTGGGTCGGCGCCAAGTCGCACGCCGCGGCGGCGGCTTCTTCTGAGCTGTCACGCCGCAGTGGACCGCCCGGCTGTGGCCGCCTACACTGCGGGCTGTCGTGGAAGCCGAGCGTGTACGCGGCACTGTTTCTCATCGGACGACTTTCTGTATGACGAATAGAAAACTCCGTGTCAATGAATTCGAGCAGCTTTGAATTTACGTACACCCATTGCCAAAAAATATGCCGACAGAGGGTTCTGCGAAAGAGAAAACACACACAAATTTCCTTAATTCATCGAATGTAAATAACCTGAGACTGAAGAATTCGGGAGGAGGACGAGGGCTGCTGCTTGCTGTGGGCGGCCGTGCAAGAGTTGCCGGCCATTTTGCTCCGCCTGAACGCGATGCGGTCCGAAACACTTCGCAGTCCAGCTAGCAACACGATGCATCACAATCAAATTGACACGGTGCCCAACACGTTGCGCGTTTTCCAAACCGTGCACGATGACCCGCACGGTTTACCATTAATTTTCCAACCCTGTATCACGCAGGAATTTCAGTACCATTGCAAATATCTAAGTGCATTGGTTGGCTTCATGTTAACAGCCTCAGTTGACGAGAAATTCTTTTTTTTTTTAATGCAGACCCATGCCCACATTTAACGTGTACACAGTTGGCCACAAATCTTTGCTGTATACGGGTTGTACGACAAATGTGAACGTGTAGGTCACAGAAACTACTAGATTGAAACTTTGTACTCGAAGCTATGTGCTCAGACTTCATGTGAATTCATATTTATCGCAAATTCCCTGTTCCATACCATCTTGTGGCCGACTTCGAGCATTCAATGGCAGTGAAGCGAAGGCAGAATTCCCTAAAATGCTCGCATATGCATGGACTCGCAAGAAAGCTGGCACCTTTCCCACTGTCATTGGTCGGTGAAGCCATACACTGTTCAGTGACGAAGACGCTCATTTTCATGCCTTGAAGCTGCATTGAAGTGATTCTAATGTTGATTGAAAAACTTGGGTCACTGACCAAGTCAGATCCTGATGTCTCGGTTATTTTTCTTGAAGTATAAATGTTGGGTCGAGTGAAGTAGTGTTGCGCGTGCCTTACAATTTTTAGGTGCGAATGATATGGCGACGTGCTATCTTCATTATAAGTGCCTGTGGCAAGAATGTACGTCAGAGCACGTCTGCTCGTTTGGCTCTCCCTAACCAGGTGGTACCTTCAGCTCTGGCTTCAACGATGCTGCACACTTTTAAGCGAACCAGACGAACTTTAGTTGGTACAAATCTTTCTTCTGCAGTGTTATCGCGAAGAGGAAATAAAGAAATATAACTGCAACTGCCGAGAGGCATTAGGCATACCCTGACCACGGTGCTTGCCTTGTAATCGAGCAGTCATTTGTATAAGTGGTCCTGGATCTTTGGCATGTCTACGAGGAATAGCCGCAGGCAAGAACGCCAGCTCGCGTGTTTTGAGCGTGCGTACACGTTTTAAGCGCATGTATAAATTTAGCTAAACGACAACTGCAAATAGCCGCGCGTTCAAAGGAAAGAAATGCCGCCAATAGGCGGCGTGTGTGTCGCGCCGGTGAATAAACGGGGGTGCGACGTCCGAGATGAAAGGGCACCGCCGCTGTTGTCGTTTACGTTGTGGTCCCCGACGAGCCATTCACATATAGATGTCACGAAAAAAAAAAAGACAAACGCGAAGACCTCCCTCTATAAAGGCGCCAAACTTGAATGCCGCGTGTCCGGTTTCTTAACATGTGCGCTCAATAAGGATATGAGAGTTTATGCGCCGTGTGCCATAGAAACTTGTATGTTCGAATAATACAGTGTTCATTTGAAATAGCTAGCAGCCGACTATAATATAGAAAGAGCTTCGTCTATCTCCAGATGTTTACGCCATTCGTGAAACCCTATACAACCTAAGCATCCGCGCCTTGTTAATATATCTCAAAACAGGCGTGGTGGGGGGGGGGGGGGGGATAGATAGTGAGAGAGAGAAGGAGAGAGAGGAGAATCACCTGCCACAACGTTTATGCTTTTCAATACATAAAAGCTTATATACGTGCAGCCGGCCGCAGAAGCTTTCGGGACGCGGGATTTGCGCAAAAGCTGAATTGCCGCGAAGCCTGGGTACAGAGCCTCGATTTCGAAGTTTCAGTCTACAGTGGTTTTTCACTGCGGCATACGCAGTGGCCAATTAAATTATAGGCGCCATGTCTTGACAGGGCAGAAATTCACATTTGTCGTAGAAACCGTGTCTCGTAAACTTTTGTGATCGATTGTACATGCCGATGCCTGGATATAGCCGAACAGCGACTCGTGCGTATACGGTCAGACGAGTATAGTTACATTCACTATCTTCTTTAACGAAGAGAGGCTGTTGTGTAGACGCGAAATGTGCCGAGCACGCTTAGAGCTGTCGTTTCCTGGTGCTGAAAACGTAAGGAAGGAGGGCCGGGACTTTCAAGGTGCGGAAGAAAGCGAATGAGGTCAATCCTCTGAACGATCCATAGACCTCAATGCACAAAAGGTTTTCTTTAATGTCCATTCCAGTGCCGTCTCGAGCGGGAAGCCGCTGTTCGTTGCTCCTCATGCGACACAAAAGTGTAGGATGTAAACGACGTGAAAGCTCATAAGGTGCGCGTAGGAAATTGCACAAATGACGGCTAAGAAGTACACAGTGCGTTTCTAAGCGTCGCTAGACCTTTGGTACACTGGAACGCTTTGCATTACTACACTCGTGGACTTTATTTATTATATGGCCGGTCTTCCAACGTAAACTCTGGAACATTTGTGGCAAGTTCCAATATTTATCATTATTTACGTAATTGTTATGATTTGTTGGTGCCTGTGAATAGCGCAGGCTACTTCTTGTCACACGAAAGAAATGCACAAAAATAATGCCATTAATACAGCAGAGTGCCTCACGATTCATTACGTGTAGATTTAGTATACAAGCACAGAGGTGAATGTGACACAAGCGTATGATTGACAAAACATTAAACAGCAGCAAACCAACAATGCGAATGCGCCTGAAGAACATAAAAAATTTCAGTTTGCACACCAGCAGATAAACAAAGATTTCGGGCTAAATGTGAACAAGCTTATAGTAGTAGTAGTAGTAGTGGTGGTAGTAGTAGTAAATTCGTGTACATACCAGTGGAATATTTGATGGAAAGAGAGAGAGAGAGAAGAAAGGGGAAAAGCAGGGAGGTTAACCAGAGGGGAAGATCCGGTTTGCTACCCTACGCTGGGGAAAGAGAGAAGAGAGAGGTAAAGTGATAGCAAAGTAGAGATAAAGAAAGAAAGGAGCATAGCCACACAATCACAGTCGGTCACTGTCACCGCACAGCATAGTAGTACTTGCAGCACTATAAACATCTGTTTAGGTTACAGCCGCTTGTCCAATTCTGCTGCCCTTAAAAACTGCAACAGTGCCCACGTCGCTCTCCGGCGCGATGGCCTGTGATGTCGGCATTCTAAAATCAGTTCCTATGTCAGAGGTTGTGCTACATGTAATAAGACCATTAAACTCGTAGCGCATCCTCTTTCCAGAGGATGCCGCTGTGATAGTCGTTTTATATAGCACATGCCTCCAGGCCCTTGTGTCGCAAGGGCTCTAACGAGGCCATGGTGCTCTAGTTAATTTTAGAAACTCAAGCAATTTTTCATATCGTATCATTATTTTGAAATGCACCTCAATGCTCATAGTACGCGTCATTTGTCATCGCCATAATTTTATTACACATACATTTTACGCACTTTACAGCGACTATATTTTAGGCCCCTTTACAGCCACGTCACATCAACTCCATAGAACCCATCACTCCACAGCGAAATCATTAACACTTGCATGGCGCTCTTTGGCCATACCTGGCCCTTGCGCCAATAAAAACCACACATTCATTCATATGTCAGAGGTACTTGGTCAAAGCACGCTATCGCGATTGCGCGCGATCGTCGCTGTAAAATGTAGCGAGGACAGTCACAGAGAACGTGTTGAAGAGTCTCCTCGCTACCATATATAGCGATGTTCACTCTGCTCGCTATTAATCGAAAATAACCTCAACCTGTGCCGCAAGGACATAAAATGTTTGCGAGCGCATCAGTTGGTTGCGCACCCTTTGCCGACCGCGTCGGCTACGCAGCCCGCACGCGTGCACGCGGCCCACGCTTGCAAACGTGTCGCGTGCGGGCTTGATTGCGAGGCTCGTTCCGCGAACTCAGTCGTGCCCGCCAGCGTCGATCGCCGGAGCCTGTAAGTATACACGCGCGGCGGTTCGCCACGCGAACTAACACTCCCCATCTGGGAATGAACGTGCGTCGGGCGTTTTCGGCGCGCCTCCAGCGGGGCGTGCAGTTGTTTCAGCCCGTTGCCGGTCTCACGCTGCGCAACCGGTAGTGCTACACGCCGGCTTCGAGGATTACAGACCGAAACGAAGGACGAGGGGGGGATTGACGCGTACAAAACGTGAGCTAAAAGCACGCGAACGCGCCACACACACACATACGCCCTGCGTATCCTCGTATGCAAGCACTGCCTGTGTATATCCTCTGTGTATATCTTTCTGTAAACGTGTTGAATCAGAGAGCTGGTGCTGGGCTTATTATTTTTTTTTTTTTTAGTTGAGTGGCTGAAGAACGAGAGAATGGATGAGGCGGCGAGCAATCGTTTACGCGAGAAAGGTAAAAACGGCAGAGAGAGATAAAATTTGGGGGGGGGGGGGGGAGGACAGAGTTCAAGGACAGATTCGGATGGACTGGAGTGTTCATCACTGCCTGACAGCCGGTCACTCGGTCCGCTTGACTTCAGAAACCACAGCAGTGCTTTTGTGGCTTTATGAGTGAGAGGTTTCGCCAAGTGAAAAAAAAAAAAAGACCGGTATGTATAACAAGAAGTTTAGGGGTGTGCGAATAGTGATTTCTCAAAGCCGAGTTCCTTGCTTATGGAATCCAGAATGACGACGAATCCCAGAAAGATGGCATTGAGTCGTAGCTCATAAAAACAAATAAATTATTTTCCGAACATGATATGTCCTCCGGATTACTTTATGATTAAGCTGGCTCGCTCTACATTACCGGTCCACCGACTCGTGGCTCCACTGGGGTAGCCCGCCTACTTGTTACTAGTATGCTTGTAAATCACCTCCGTGCTGGTGCGGATTATTCGAAAACTAGATACGCCGAATTATGAGACATTCTCAATAGTGACTGATCAATTCTACACAGTCTTGTATTACCTACGACCTCCTTGAGTCTTTACGGACTGAACTGTTTCTCTGTAGACTTTTTTTTCAGTACATGCCTTCTATATAGGCATTGTGCACACAATAGTCGATTAAAAGCGCTGGAAGAACGTAGCTGTCTGTAGGCATCCTGTGCATATCGAGTACAAAATGTCTACTGAAATCATCTGTAAACATTCTAAGGCACTAAAGGAAAATGACCACACACTTTGTTCAGACCGACGAAATAAATGCAATACGAACGTATAGACGGTGGAGGCTGGGACATGTTTAACTAGGTTCCGACGTGTGACTGACCTTTGCATTCTTGTTTCTTTTTCTATTGTTATTTTTCTTCTTCTTTTCTTTAAATATAATTTAAAATGGCTGGAGGCTGTCGTGCCTGCTGCGAAGCGCAATGGCAATTACATTGAGCTAAAGAAAAAAAAAACTGTCTGCCCACGGTGCAGTGCATTCTTAAGCCCACACAGAAAAATAACGATTCTCTTTTTCATCCCACCTTTAGCGTTATAACGACGTGTAATAAGGCGTGTTATCTATGAACGCGTCCTTCGGAGGCGTTATGACCGCTACTAGTTTACCCGTGATCTCCGCTTAAGGCGCAAAAGCTGCGGTCATGAGTGGTCTTAAAGCAAGGTCTCGTACGCAACATAAACTAAACACGAAAAAATGAAAGCGAACTTCCGGTTTTCTCGCACGCACAACAGCTGGTCTCTCGAACCGGTCGGTGCACGGGCTGGCCAGCTATAAGCACTTGTCGCGCCTAAATGGAAGAGCATGCAACGTGCTGTTACCCGCCATAAATACGGTGCACCCTGCGCCTCGAACGTACTTGCTTCTTCTCGTTTGCATGCTCGAAACTGTCGGCAGTAAGCGTGACTCCATTGAGGCAACGGTGCATAGCCCGCGTCGCGTCCAGGGGGGGTGTGTCTTACACGAGGAAGCGATTATACCCGTCTTTGCAGTGCAGCCCCCACATATGCAGAACACGTATGCCTCCATTTGGCACAGCTTCAAGTACTCGCCGTATAATGACTCATTTGCTTTTAAGTGGACTGTGCGCGATGGCATAGTACAGCCCTCGGAGAGTGTAGCAAGAGAGAGGACGTCAATAGAACGACGACCACAGGAAACAACTTTGCGATTATGCATGTCTTAAAATAAACTTCGCCCACCTGACCACACCTGTTGTGGGGAAGAATAACACGAGAGCTTAGAGAATTTTTAGCGATGCGCTGCATCTCCCACACTACCGCTCTTGCTTCGGCTATCTGCAAGCTTTTCGCGTGCTTGCTAAGCTGCGCCGATATTGCGCGGCTTGGCTAGCACGCGCAAAGCTATAGCTGGCAGCGGAGACAGCAGCGGTAACGGTAGAGCAGTTATAAGGTGTTCTAAATCTCCCTATTAACAGATATAGTGCTCCTCATCCATGAAATATGTTATTGAATCTTTAAAGCTTTTCCATTCTAATCACCCCCACTTTCTTTCACCTATTATATATATATATATATATATATATATATATATATATATATATATATATATATATATATATTGTTATTTTTTTCTCGTGCACGATGCCCTTACGCCGATGCAGTTTGACGTGACCTAACTATATAGCAAAGCTGTACTAGAAAAAAAAAACTGCTAATAAAGAACATGAAGGGGGGGAAATGCCTTCGTAAACCTAACCATGGTTGTTGTACTGCAGCGACCTTGCGTAATCTGGGTATGACAACTAAAGATGAGAAGAAGAAAATATACGGGCAACGACGCAAAGGGGGCGCGCTGCGGGGAAGCCCGAATGGCGGAACCATTGTGATCGCGACGCACTTGCTCGGGGAGTGCCACCCGCATATGCGGCCCTTTGTGGGCGCGAGTCGCTTTCCCAGAGAAGAAACCCCGCGCTAGCAGCAGCAGCGACGACGGTACAGCGCCGCCGAACGTGCTTGTCCCGTCGTATCTCTCGCCCCTGAAACACCGTATGTGTATCGCGACTGCTCCCCACAACGGGGCGCCACCCACCTGCCCCTTCCTTCCCCCACTTCTCGGTCTATTCATCGACGCAGTCTGAATTGCACCATTCGATGGTCGCGCCGGGCGAACGACTCCCCCCGGAGATCTTTTCTCTCGAGATAAGCTTCCCTCTCCTCCATGTATGCGCCGCCGAGTTACGTGTTGCGTCGGCACCCCCGTGTGCCTCGCAGAATACGCAACAGGTGTGCCAGATATCCTTCATGGGAAGGCCTTGGCCTGCGCGTCTAACGGCGTTGTTGGGCTGTTTGCTTGTGTTGGTTGCGGTTGCGTTACCCGCGCGTTAGCCTCCCTCCGGTTTCGTGTGAATTAGTCCTTGGACAGGCTAAACTTGCGAACCACAGACTTAGCGTTGATTAGATCGAGCTCGAACTGACTTGGAAGCCTGATGACCTGCAAGCGAACCCGCGCGAAAGACCTCGTTCGTGAGTGATAAGTTGTGTTCCGTTGACCTCAATGGGGCGGCGCACCCGTTGTATCGGTCAAGCGAAGTTGAAATGTTCAGTTCATGTTGACAGACGTGCACAATGTAGTTACGGTCGCTGTAGTGTGCATAAACCTACATAACATGGAGTGAATCGGTACCTGCGCCCTCACTCAGCATATTAAATTTGTGCTGCCTCAATACGGGTAATACAGCTCTGCCTTTATGGCGAGTCAGCGTGCCCCCGCGTCTCTCCCACCTTACCTCCGCTTTCTTTCATCCTTTTCTTTGATATTTCGACGTTTCTGTGTCGTTAAAGCTGAACGAGCGATTTTGTCATCGAAAGTGTTTCGACAGTACTGAGACTTGTTCCAATATGGATTATAAATCTTGTCGCGACCGTGCCGGAAATTGCATTTTCTCAATTTTTCTTCGCTTGCTTTTTATTGAGAAAGCTGCATTAGTATCGTTCTTGAACGCCGTTTTTCCCGTTGTTTGGTCATTGAGTCTCGTGTTCACTGCGCCTTAACCAACCTTGCCATACAATCCGATGTGTCCCTTCCGTCGCTGTCTACACCGTGGCTACGGAATACCATGCCGCACAGAAACGACCACAACAGGCTTGATTAAGTAAGGACGACACGGGAAGTTGTAAATAATCTGTTACTCTTCAAGGGGCCGCTGCTGTGTACAGCCAAAGCTGCCTCAACGGGGCACTCTCGCAAGCGCCTCTTTTTGTGAACGCACGGCTGTAGGCGAAGAAACACCCGCCTCTCACACGGACGGCTATATCGTCATCGCGAGCGCTCCTCGTAATCCGAGCCTATATGGGCGAGCTGGTGAAAAGGTCTCCTCGTAGAGCGCCGTCTTTGTGCGTCCGGCGCGTTGCTTCGAGGGCAACTGAGCCTCCAGCCGTATCTGCCAGCCTCAGTTTTCTTAGGCGAGATCGTTTATCATTCCGTCTTCGGGAGGAAACGTATACGACAGCGCTCGGTGGCGCGGCGAGAAGAAAAGAGCACGTATTCTGTACTTCACTGGAAGGCGAGATATAGCGGCGTCCCGAAGAACGAAGTTACAGCTCCCAGCTAAGGAACAACAAAAAGAGACCACGCGAACAAAGATCGGAGCAGGGAAAAACAGACCAAAGTGGTCCGTCATTTTGCGTCGTGCACGAAGTTCGCAGCCATCTGAGCGTTATACATAGAGTTCTCAAGAGCACCGGGAGGCTCGAAGTCTCTCCTCATTGCTTGCTTATAAATTTGCACAGCCAGGCGACGTTGAGTTTGCTTACGTCTATAGTGGACCAAATAAAGTTGTCTCACTCACTCACTCACTCACTCACTCACTCACTCACCGCTGCCCGCTTTCGCCAATGTTCGAAACATTAAAGCCACTCTCGTTGGCTGAATGGCTGAATGTAAGTTTGCCTTTGCGTGCTTGCATGCGTGCGCGCGCGCGTGTGTGTGTGCGTTCAATCTCACGGTTTGTCATACCGCATGTTGTGGTTGGAGAAATGCATGCAGCTGCATAAGTGACCTGCGGAACTTATTGTCCCTATTTAACTGTGCGTAATCTGCGGACTCTGTCTGTATCCCGGTAACTCCGAGCACTTTCTCTTTGGCCTTTGCCCCTGGAAACAGCCACAACAGGTGACGCGCATCCGTTGCAGACGCGGGGGTACATCACTCTGGGCACTTCGCATGGGTCTTCACGTGCTGGGCCCCGTGCGGGCCCAGATTACAGAAGGGGTAAGGGCCGCCCCGGCTAGAAGTCTATGAATGCTGAATGATATATTCCTCGAGCTCCCCTGCTAAAATTGCAAACAAAGCGATATCGCTTTCATTTGCAGTTATTTTAGTAATTACCACTTACCATCCTCGTTCTGAGCACGTCTCCGGCACGGAGTGTCGAACGTTCGAAGCGCGCAGGTAAGCGACCTGGAATTCCTTCGCTCCACGGACTCTGTCACGCAGGTGCTGCGCCCCACTAATCTCGCGCGTGCCTCGGTGAAGGCGCGCCATTCGTGCGGCGCCCTCGCACGTTCTTGACCCCAGGGCTCGCAGGGCGTCTGTGTTACCTCCCAGGATGTGAAGTCGCGATTTCATGACGTGTAATTGCTTCCGCGTAAAGAGGACATGCGGATGCATTACTCTCGAGTTCGTTCGCCGAACCCTTGAGCGTGTGTCATCGCCGTCGCTCCCGCGACGAGGCGATTCCGAGGCACTTACATGGGATATACGGCACAAGGCGTGTTCTAGGCTGCTTGGCAGTCCGCATTCGCTTGACGCTGTGCCGACCCCGTTCGTTCAGCGCCGTGGAGAAAGGCGATTCCTTGAATGCCGCTGCGTCCGCATTAGCAATTCTGAAGACGTATGCACCGAATAGCCGGCCTTGAACCGTCAACGAGAGGCAGACCCAGTGTCCCTAATGTACCACGCGCCACGTAAAAGGCGTGTTCGAATTTTCTTTCTTCCCCATTTGACTACGACATGCAAGATTCGCTGCGCTCGATGCCCGAAACATGCGCGATACATTTATCGTTTTATTGCGAACAGTTCGATCTTGACAGGTTCGCGATAAGCCCTGAAAGAGAGGGAAAGGAACCAAATGCACAAAGCGGTGCCACTTTCAGTGGCGTGACGTACGAATGCTACAAAAATGAGAATGTGTCTCTGTGCGGAGAAGATTAGATTGAGGATATATACAAGAGGAAGGAATACGGGAGCTCAGACGGCTTTGTTAGCATGGCACTCAGGACTGCAGCTAATGGTCGTACCGTCAGAGCCGCGCGTAGAATGCGCTCAGCCGATAAGGTTCTTAGTTCTTAAGGCGCCAGTTCGGATCGGTTCTTTGCTCTTTATATCTCGAGCTCGGCTGGTTGCGTGCCTCTGAAGCTGAGGCGCCAGCCCGGAGGGCATTGCCTTCTTGACGCCTATCGTGGCCGAGTGCCAGAGATAACTCCGTGCAGTAACTGTTACGTACGTGCGTGAAACACGTGTGTAAACACGCGGGGATAAGTGCTCTTAGGGAGGCCGACAGACACAGCAGGGTCGTGTTCACGACTTCCGCGGTCCGCGCGGCATTTATATAGCGTGTTGTGTCCTATAGCGGCGGCAGCAACAGCGCTACAGGAATGTATTCGCACTAATGGTACGTTCACACTGAGGAATCCGGCGTCTACAGCGAATGGAATTCTCCTGCCGCCGAAAATCGCGTCGTTCACACCGCTTGCGCACCGCGCCGCCGGAAGGACATACAGCGCCATCTGTCCCATAAAATGCTAACCTCCATCAAGCGTGGGATGTCCCGGATGTTCGCGCGGCTCGAAATTGCGCAGCAGTTGTCTCCGCTCGCGTCGAGTTCGTGTGTTTATGTTGCGCGTCCCCACCATTGCTTGAAAAGACAATGATGAACCCCGAGCAAGAAGAGGCAATACTGCTCGGCCTGTCGGCAAACACCTTTCTGGCGATGCATGACGCGCAGAAGCATTCGCCGAAGAGACGGCGGCAGCGGCGTTGGTGGGTTCGCCCACCAATCTCGCGACCGATGTTGTGCCACAAGTCGTCCTTCTGCACGTTGTCTTTGTGCTTCAAGTGGCGCTTATCGTAGAGGACTGGGTGGTTGCGCACCAGTTCGATGTGGATGTCGCGGCGGACTTCGATGACTGCGACAACTGCGACATGACGTGAGACTCGGCCGCCATCTTTGGAAGTTCTGTTTCGCGCTCCCCGATTGGTCAGCGCCGCGCGGCGGCGAGGCGATCCGGCGGCAGCTGCCGCAAAAATCGGTACGGGAGCGATCGGCGCGGAAGGGGCTTTTCCGGCGGATCTCGCCGCCGCCGAACTGGGTTCCGCCGAACTGGGCGCCGCTCCAGACGCCGAATGCCTCAGTGTGAACGGGGCATAAGACTGATGGTCGCAGCGGCGCCTCAGTGACGGCGCCGCGCACCTGGACCGAAAAAAAAGCGGCACGTGAAGTTGTGTGGCCTTGAAGCCGGGCGTTGGTCGTCACGAGCCGAAGAATGCTGGCGTGATTGGCCCGATTCTCGAATGATCGTTGTATGCGCACACCGGCCGTCACGGTCGTATTGAATGCAAGAGAGCTTTTGTCGGAATGGATATGTCTCACGCGATCTCGTTCGCCGTCTCTATCGGGTAAATTGGCTCGAACGACTCGACGTACTACGTATAGGAACGCTAACTACGCATTGGAAGTTTGCACGGTGTATACGAGCCGTACACAAGCACGCTCGATCGTTGCGCAACTTGCGCTGCACCCCGAGAGGAGGGATCGAGTCTTCCCTTATTTGGGGCGCACGCACGCACGCACGCACGCACGCACTCGCCTTCATCATATCCTAATGCAAAATAATCGAGTGACCGCTAAGCTGCAGGCTGAAGCGAGCGCCCCACTCTCGTTCACCGCAGTATAAAAACGGGGCTCAGCTCAAGAGATAGCCACATCGTCTCCGTTGAAAGACGACGCGGGGGCAATTACTCCTCACTGTCATATCACTTTGCTTCAGTCGCCACTTCATGTATATTCATACATCTCGAGCAGGGACAATGAGATGTCAACGCGATATAAGGCGCTGCCGCTTGTTATTTGTGCGTGTGTTGTAAATGGGAAGGGATATGGGGGGAAGCAGACGTCTGTCCGTAGCGTCGGGTCGGGCGATGTTGACGTAATAATGACCCAGTGGCACGCGAGACAGCAGACCCCGCTGCGGTGGTGACAGGCGGGAACGACTTCCCCGTTCGCTATATCGAGCCGTGGCGCGCGACCTCATTAGGTAGAAAGGAAAGACAAGCGACGGACGGCGGCATACTTTCGTCATCCCTCGAGGCGCGCGCACGATCGCCCGGCCGGGCCGCGAGATAAAAACTCGCGTCGCAGTCGCGACGCCGTTGAACGCAGGAAAAAGGAAGTGACCGCCCCGATGGCGCTGAGAGAGACGTCGGGCCACCACCACCCGTCGCGAGCATGCGCGGCTTCGTTGGGCCTTTTCAAAGCCGAGGGACCGTGCGAAGATTTACTTCCTCCCAGCCTCGACGGCGGGAGGGAACTTGATTCGTATACGCGACTGTACGCGCACCGCACGCACACGTGCCGACGCAGACAGGCTGACGCTAGCAGGAAGCGCCGCGCGTGCATCTAAAGAGGTGAGGCTCGTCTAAGCGTGGAGCCGAAACGTTGCTGCGCGAGCGCGAATCCCCTGCGGGGCATTCCAAGCGGCGAACACACCGGAACGCGTATTCACCGCGCATATTTCCGGCGCGGCTTCGCTCGGCGTACGTTCGTTTTACGCCTTGCGACAACTACGCATTCTCTTATCGTGGACGAAATTAACTGCGACGACGATTCGACCAGGATAGCGGCGCATGCGTGGTAAAGCGGACACACCGAATAACGCGATGCGGAAAATAAGCCGGAAGTAAGTTGCACGTGCTTGCCAACGCACTCTGGTTCTAGTATTGGAAGAGTTAACGCGGACTCCATATATGGTGATTGCGCCGAGTGCATATAAGGCCTTTCAAGACGTGCGTTTCGCGCTCGGGATAGGTCTGTGAAGCTCGTCACACAAATCGACTGTCGAAGGAATTGAAAAGTGGGCAAGGTTTGCTTCACGATTAAAGGCTGCCGAAATGTCGAACAGCGTATGCGATGAGCGGCCGGAGGCGCCAAGATACGTGCCCGACAACGTCGGCGTGCTTCGCAATGAGGTTATAAGTATGTGACATATAGAGACGTACGTTCGGCAATATTTACTGAACTGCGACGGAGTCGTTATAGCGGCAGGGCCGTTAACGACTCTCTAGTTGCCGCCATCTGTTTCGCGAGGACTTTGCCATGGCGAAAAGCGAGCATGTATATGCCTGTCACACGACCAGGCCGCGATATGTCACACGACCGTCCGGAAACAAAGCATAAGGGCGCGAGCAAAAGCAACAGTATACGCACACCTGTGTGAACCCGTTTGCGCTGCTGCTATATGTTTCTCCTCCCGAGGTCTAACCGCACGCGCTACGCTCTTTCCTTCTCAATCTATTTTAGTTCGGCGCTCCTAAGAACGCTCCGCGTGGTGCCGCATTCCGAGGTCCACGGTAGGCTTCTCTGACCGGCCACTACTCTTATCCGTTCGCCGCCTTTCGATCGGCGCGAGGAGGTGTAACAGAAGGACATCGACAGTCGGGGCACTTAGCAGACGGTTGCCGCTCCCATGCCGATGAGCCGGCTGGGGAACACGCTCTCGAACGACGGGCGCTCTTGACCCGCGGTGGCGCGGGCAACGCTGCGAAGCGTGTCGCGCCACCGGGCCCCGCGCAGGCGCGTTGGTCATCGGCAATGCTAGCTCGACCCGGCGGCCGTGTTGCGACGCACGCTTGGAGCCGCAATCGGAATCAGTCTTCTTCGAAGACGTCGCGCATAATTGTTGCTTACTAAGTAACATAAATCCTGGAAAGATAGTCCACCGGAATGCCGGTTACACCACTGTCGTCAAAAATAAACATAAGCGGCTA
Organism: Dermacentor albipictus; assembly: GCF_038994185.2. Lineage (NCBI taxonomy): Eukaryota > Metazoa > Arthropoda > Arachnida > Ixodida > Ixodidae > Dermacentor > Dermacentor albipictus. Next base: position 14,238,671 of record NC_091823.1, on the reverse strand, counting down.
AACAAAGGGAAGGAACAAGGTCGCAAAAGGAAGGTGTCCTATAAGACAGACAGCTACTGCTGTGATAGGAGCGCAGGATAAAAGACACCTATCTCGCCAGTGCCACAATTGCATAGCAGGTATAGAACGGGTTGTTCAGAGAGGTACCACGTAAGCGAACTGTAACGTGCGAGGTTCTTTGGAGTGTTTTATTTCACACACCTGGACAGTGAAATATCAGCGAAACTTCATCTTCCCGCGTTGGCCACGTTGACGAGAACGAATCCTTAATCGAGAAATCCCGGTAACTAAATCCCACTCTTGATCACGTGACAACGGCACACAGTGAACTAACAAAACACATGCGTCACACCTGTAACGATCGGAAAGTGTCTTGTGTTTCTTGTCCAAATACTTCGTCTTATTCTTCTTTTTTATTTATTATAATTTTTTTTAATTTCGCCTAAATTTCTTGCAGCGCGTATAGGTTCGGGTGGTGACACGTATGGTATGACACGTATTGTGCGATGTTCGAAAGTTGGCTGCAGCGCAATTTTCGCATATAACGGTGTTCTGGACCGGTATTTCGTGATGATGCATCGAGCTTTCCATTATTCAATTCGTACTTGGAATAGCAAACGATCTACTGAAATCGTACCTTGTCCAAAGAACTCGATATATCGATGTAAACAAAAACAATAATAGATCATCCTTGCAGTCAATACTTGCTGGAGTACCTCAAAGCAGCATTTTGGGGCCGCTCCTTTTCACAATTTATGTAAATGACATTGTATTCTGCTACGAGGAGACCCAACTTATTTCTAAAGCCGATGAGCCGTCTGTTTTTATTACGGGTATGTCGACGGCTGATGTCGAACGCAGAACCAACTGTGCGCTTGCAAAAATAAAAAAATGTGGGCTGATGCCAATAGCCTTAAAATAAACTATAGTTAAGCAAACGTTGTGCTATATGCATCTAAAGGCCATACTATCCTAAGATTGTATAGTATAAGCATGGGTAATGATAAAATAGAAGTTGTTGACAATATTGAGATCCTGAGTGTTTTCTTCTCAAGGGATTTAACTTGGAACAATGACGTAGAGTACCTCTGTTCTAAAGTTTCTTCAGGAGTTGGTATAATTAGTAGACTAAGAAATATACTCCCTGTACGGATTAAAATTTTACTCTATAATTCATTGGTGATTTCCTTGCTTCAGCATTGCCATATTGTATGGGACACAACAGGTATTACTAACATGACTAAAATACATCTATTACAAAAAAAAAGAAAGCTATGACATCTATTGCAAATTTACCTTGTAATGAGGACACTAAAGAGTTGTTTATACAATATAATATTTCTTCTGTGCATAAGCTATAGAAATATGCGTTATTGCTGGATTATAAAACGTCTATCGAGTATAATAAGACATACATAGCTGATCTCGCAAACCTACATACAGATAAAAGTATACCACACACAAGAAACAAAGAATTATGGCTTGTACAGCCCCACGAGCTAACTACTCTAAGGAATATTTATTCTATACCCTTCCGCATTTATTAAACAAGTTACATAAATAATTATTTGAATTGTTTTGTTACTCAAATAACGAAATCGATCTTTTTCTTATCAATAATGTTAAAGTGATATGTATCAGACATAACATCTATTATTTGTGCGATCTCATAAATTATATTGTAGTTGAAATTATATTATTATTGCAGTTGTGTTTGGGAAGTTTCATTATTTTTCTTTATTCTGGCATGCAGTTTTGTTTGTATGCTAACTTTATTCTAAAAACAAATATGTTCTAGGCAATGTGCAATGTATCAGTTGTGTATCTTCTGTGTATATTGTCATGCCAAAAAGTAAGTTGGCAGCGACTTCTGTCAAGCCGTACTCACGCCTTTTAGTCCCACCTCTTCCTCTCAAAAGCAAATAAAGTTTGATTTGATTTGATTTTATGTCATCCGTCGCTCCAAGTGGCCGCGATCCCAGAGAAACAGCAGCGCGGCGGCGTTCGAGCCAATCGCGAAGGGTGAAAAGAAGGGAAAATTTAGGGAATCGTAACAAAGTATACGACCAATGGTTTGAATTTTCCTGTTCCCATTTGTGTCGGTGGTGTAAGGCATTTGCCGAGGTACCAGAAACGACACATCACTTCCGATGCCAAAGTCGACACGATGCGCGTTCAAATGACTTGAATAGCTGCGCTTTGTATAGGCCCCTTTATCAAAGCACCTGCGAAATTTCTCGTCGATTTCATGTGAGACAGGCACGCTACTGATCCGACGTTTGGTAACCTGAGAGTTGTCCGATCGCTTGCCGCTTCGTCATGTACGCTAAGAGTTGTAATGCTTGTTTGCTACAGAGCCACCACCGAGGTTATTAAATGAAAACAACGGCAATGTAAGCCATATTTCGAGCCGCAAAGCGACTTCTATTTCCTTTGACAGTCAGCACCCGCAGCAGCAGCAACCCACTTAACGTTCACCGAAGAACGCAAAAATTCACCCAAATCTCTCGGAGAACTCCTGAAAGGGCAGTGGGGAAGGGTCGCCATATCTAAGGTATATATTGCCCGCCATAGCCGGGGCCACTGTGAACGTGCTCCATGGCCGCTAAAGGAAGGGGCGCCGTGCCGATCATCTGATCGGCAAGATGATGATACATCACGGACTCGCTGTATATATACGGCCAATGCTACACACTATATACTGCCGGGTTCCGCAGGTGGGTAACGCGGATGCGCTCTCGATCATGTTCCGCACTCGTGACTGCCATAGCGATCATTTTGGCAATCGGCGCACTCTTTCGCGGCCGCCGCCTTCGGACCTGTCTCTGATGCCGCTGCAAGTAGACAGGCTTTCAGCGGCATTTTGTTTATTTATTAATCCATTGTCGTCTGGGAAATTGGAGGTGGGGGAGGGGGGTTCGGACCTGTCAGATTACAAATGAACTGGTGCACGCTATAGTAATACATGTGGTAAAACAAGGGCGTAGCTGCCTGGGCTTGCAACGACACATAGCTGGCAGTTTTCTTTTGAGATTCGGCTTGTATAGCTTCCGTTTAGTCCGGAGTAATTATTTTGGGGGCCGTCTCGAAATGAGTTTTTTCGCGTCAGGCTTGCGTTCTGCATCCGTGCAACTGCGTGCGGGCTCTGTGCACGCAGCCGAACAAACTAAGTGGACTACCGTGTGAGCATTCGTGATTAATAAGCACTGAGTGGGCGTTCTATATTCTAGGGAGCAGACGAAAAGTAGTTAAGAAGCGTTTAAGAAGGCTAAACGACCTTGTCTTTATACGTGAGACCCTGTTCAGTGTTAGCCTCTGGGAGCGGCCGGCGGCACACTGGAGATGTAAAGCTCGCACCCTCTCCGTAGATGGTAGTTCGTTGATTAGATGTAGTTTTAATAGATCCCGGCAATGAATGGGGACTTTTCATTTAAAGCTCTTTTTGATGCACTGAATTAACATGCAACGCTGCAATCGATTTGCTTATTGTATGTGAGCAATGTACGTAACTTGTTTCGGTTGACTCGCGGGATAATCGCTTATATTCAGAAAAGTCAAAACTTGCCTCGTGCAGCCTTCTTGCCGCCCGTGCAACTGGCATAGTTACGCATGTACACTCGCATATGCTTGTTCGTAATTAGCTATAGTTCATAAGTGTTATCGGCATCGCGATCTGCGGAAAAAACGATTCTTGAGCATTTCATGCGTGATATTTTTCCTTCTCTTTTTCCTCCTCCTCCTCCTCCTCCTTCATGGGTGATCGAGCATTCCTTTGGACTGCGAATATGTCTGCATAAAATATGCGATAGTGGTTCTGACGGCACTGAGTCTATATGTGACATCGCTGGTAAGGAAGAGGCTGACAGATGGAATATCACACTGTGGTATAAAGATTGCCGTTGACGAAGATAGGTCCTCCTATCGAAACGTTGGCCAGCCTTTCTGAGGCACCTTATCCCTGTTTACAAACTTTATACCACATCGCTGGTAAGGGAAATTTCAAGTTCATGATCAATAGTCAAATCTTGCATGCCGATAGAACCACTTCAGTTCAGAAACGTAAGAAAAGTAGTTGCACCCGCGACACGATATTGCTAGATGGTCGGCCCCACCAGTCTGGACAGTAATGCTGCCACGTAAATCAAATGTGGGGCCCCGAGAAATTGTTCGGAATCTTTCATAGCTGTCAACCTGAGTGGCTCTATATCTGCAGATATCAGGAGCTTTTATTAAAATGACTGCATATTGTTTGTCCAAAAGCTTGCGTTATTCCACCGTAAATAAATTTGACAACGAAGTGTTTTTTTCAGGTGATGGTGTTCTATGGCGCACGCTGGCGAATACAGACGGTTTCAGATGTCCGTTTAGAAAAATTTTGACTGTACAAACGCCGGTGACGCTCGGTCCATTGTTCTGTTTGGAGGACGAATGCCATATTTTGGCATTCCCCTCCCCACCTCGAAATCGCCTTATTCTGCTTTTCTCCCACGCCACGCTGCTGTTGTCGTTGGCACTCCTCATGCTTCAACTGCGATGTTCAGAGCAGCCTGCAGCGCCGACGTGTCATAGACCTCAAATGCGCAGTGAGAGGTGACGGACGTACGCGACAAGACGCGCCATCTGCAAACGGGAAGCTCTCCGGTTCACCATAACGTAACTGAAGACGTTTGAAAGAATACGAACAAAGCAAGCGCGTACGAAAGCACTTCGAGGGCGACGGACGACGATTCCGACAAAGCACCATCTGCGAGCCCGCGGATTCGCCCGTGCAAGCCGTGCCTCGCAGGGCACGGCTGCAGCGATGCCGCGTCGAGGCGCGAAGGAACGCAACACATTTTTCCAAGATTTTGCGGCCATTTCGTTGCCTCGAACGCGCCAGCCTGGCCCCATCTGGCACTCCGCAACGCAGGAGGAAGTGGAGGCGAGGCGCCTACGCAGCGTCTCGTCTTCATCGCGATGCTCGCAATCCTCTGTTTATTCCTTCGTCCTTCTTGAGGCTCTTTTCGCCCGTCGGCATTCCACACTTCTCTTGCGCTCAGGCAGGCAGGCAATCAGGCGGGCAACCACCACGCAACCGGCCCGCAGCACAAAAGGAGTTGGGGAGGGAGAGGGGATGATGAAGCGGCTCCGTCTCGGCGCTGCCTTCTTTTCTGTCTGGAGCCGGATGGCTTCTCCGCAGTCGGAAGGACCTCTCCGTATCCGATCGGCCCCGGAACGCGACGCGCGACGTGGCCACGGACCAACGGTGCCCAGCTACGCCGGCGTTGCGTCGTGGAAGGAAAACGACCTCAGCCTTTTCTTCCGAGCGTTTCCCTTCGTTTTTATTTTTCTCGTCGTAACTTTCTTTATTCATCCATCTCCGTCTCTCGTCGTATTGTGGGCAACGCTGCGGGCAGGCCGCTCGCATTGTGCGGTTACCCGTTTCGCCCAGAATTACGCTCTCCTCTCGAAGCCGCGGCGGGCCGTGGCGGCCGAATGCGAGACGGGACCGGCGGCGCGTCGCGCTCTTTCTCTTTCTTTCTTTCTTTTTGACTTCTCCTCGCTCCTTCGTCGGGTTCTTGCACTTGCTGCGCGCACGCATCAGAGGTCGCCATTTTCTCTGCATCTGTTGCACAGATCGCTGTACGCAAGTTTTTTTGCGGACCTGGACGAGACTAAACAAAAAACGAAGAATAAGATGAGTGCAAGGGTGAATAGGCAAGAATATAAGAGAAAGAGCAGGGGGAGGTAGGTGGGGGGGGGGATGAGGCGCGAAGGAAAGGAGGCAGCGGGCGCGAGGAAAAGATAGCTTCCAAAGAAAAAAGGAACATCGCGAGTGTAGTGTTCTGCGAGAAAAAAAAAATAGTAAAATCGTGGAAAGAAGCGGCGCACATGCTGGAGCTCGGTGTCTGGAGGTCACGCTCTCGTGCGCAGGCACATCGGAGCTCGTTGCATTGTTGCACCCCCGCGCGTCTCTAGAGGAATCCGTCGCAGTAACTGCAGTGGAAGGAGAAAATGATTCCGCGGGTCCGAATGGAGAGCCAAGCGCGCACTGCATGCAAGGGATGACAACGACAAATAAAAGCTCGCAGGCCGCTTATACGAGAGTGAGGAAGAAAGGGGGAACTAATAGTGTGTTGAGGGGAGAGGGGAGGAACCGGTATTTTATAACAGTGATGAACGCCTTAAAATGTTCCACACTGTAGCTGTCTCGAGGAAGCGACCACACGACTAGTAATAAAATCGTGGGTGCGCATTTCGTGTAGTGCGCAAGTGAAAGACCTCTAGAGCAAACGGCCAAGTTGACTTTTTTGCAGCAATGTAAAGCTGCCCCCGCATAAGGCGGCTAGCATGTATATATTGTTAAAATAGCGATTGCTGGACAGCTTTTGCTGCCCTGTAATTTTGCACACTGACTATGATTTGAAGGAATGAAGAAAAGCAAGAGCAGCGCACTAGCCGCACATTAATCCTCATTTTAGCGATGCATCGGTGACAATATGTTGAGTTATGTGCATTGCAAGAAAGCCAGCTCAGCAGGTTCGTTGGAAACGGTGATCACAGATGGGAAAGAAAGATAGCTTTGACATCGCTCGCCACACCCGAGAGATCGTTTATGTTGTTACGTTGAGGACGCGCAGTGTCTCGTCCGGCCAACTGGTTTGCGTTGTACATTGTTTCGTTTGCCTTACGATCGACAGCGTGGTTCATCCCTTCTGCCGTAACTGGACGGACACATCTTGGACGTTGATGACGCGAGCACTCTGAACTCTCTCTAAACGCGGCTTTGGATGACGTGCCGTCAGCCATTTTCTCTTTCTCGCAATTTTGCATGACTCGCTCACATTACTGCAACTTTTCGTCCTAGCGTTTTTTTTCCTCCCCAAGCGAATAAGAAATTACAGCGGTGTTCCCTCCCCGTTTCCCTTTGCTCAGTGTAGGGTATCCAGCCGCGCTTAGTCCTGGTTATCCTCCCTGCCTTTCATTTATAATTTGCTCTCTCTCACAGCAGTGAGAGAGAGCAAATGAGTGAGATGCATGAGTGAGATGCGGTAGCTACCATGTGCGAGCTTCGTGTCAGCTACATTTTCAAGAGATGTCTGCGAGATATGGAAATGTGAGCTCATTTTTGCCACATAACTAATGTTCGTTACTCTGGCTAGCTCTACCATCTGAGCTAACCAGGCGGCCTTTGTAGCAATTAGCTACGTTTGGATGGATGTCTCATTTTCCCTTTAGCTAGCCGCCTGGTTAGCTCAGATGGTAGAGCGGCTACCCCGGAAAGGCGGTGGACCCGGGTTCGAGTTGCGGGCCAGGACGAATTTTTTCTCAACTGCGAAGTTTTTATTTCGAGGAACCCGCATGGTTTTCCCTTGTAGCGATTAAATATGTTTGGGTGGATGTCTCATTTACCCGTTTGTTAATTACTTCTCTCCATCTTACGGGTTTCCGCAGAACTATAATCAAGGGAGGCCTCAATTTGTTAGCCTGGAAATATGCAAGAAATAATGACGAGTGGCGAAACCGTCCTGAATCTCTCGCCCCATCTCACCGTGACGTCTGAATTTCGACAGTGTCTGCCTGAACCTAGTTAATTATGCATCACCAAAAAAAGGACTACGTTGCATTCTAAAGGAATCGAAGTCTCAACTTAGCAATTATCGTGACTTCCGTTCCAAAACGGCCCAAACACAGGAAAGTAGTCGCGAGATGTGTGACCTCATATTGACGTGCCAACACTGAAGTCTAGACGCGAAATTTAAAAAAAAAAAAAGTTGAAAAGCGCCTTGCCCTGTCGTCTTTCTTGTGTCTATCGTTTTGCGCTTAAACAAAGTATTCCCGAAAAGAACGTTAATCAACATTTTCCCGCAGATGAATGAAAATATAGTTTTTTTTAGAATGCCGTGTCTAAATCGATTTATATTGTTTCTATTTAGCGTCGCTTTAAACAACCTAGTAAGGACGTAGACACGTGCGGAATCCCGTAGCGACCTCCGGACATTCGCGTTGGGAAATGACGGCCGACCACGGCCGCGCGACTGCGTCAACCTTCGTCAGAGACGGCACGTACTGCGTCGCCGTTGCGGGAGACGTGGCCGCGTCACCGCACAGAGGTCATGCGTGCCTGCCGCCTGCTCACGACGGTGCGCACGCGGGAGATGTGATCAGGGCTGGGCGTGTGCAGTGAAGGGCGTCGTCGAGGAGCGCGGTCGGAGGAAGAGGGGGTGGTCGCGCCCGTCGAGACCGGCCGGGCGGGCGGGCGGATGTGCCGTCAAGTGACGCGGCCCAGACGTGTGCTCGCTTCTTGGCCGCCCCGCTTTCGGGCCGCGATCGCCGTTGCAGTTTATGCCACTGCTGTCGCACCACGAGATATCGGGTCACGTGGCTGCTCACGTGTCTGCCCGAGACGAGCTGCAGCAGCACCCGCGGGGAGCGCGCTGAACCTCAACCGTTCCGCGACGTCTCTGACTCTCGGCCCGCTTAAGCTGGGGCCCCGGAAACGGAAGACATCGAGTGCCTGGTTTCTGTAATGGCCCATCGTATTTTCCATACGCGGACGCGATGAAAGAAATCGCTTTTACACGCGAGGCGTGCGTGGGGCCCGGGCTCGTGTTCTTGCGGAGAACGGCCGTTACCTCCCTCACGTTTGGGTCTCCCAACGGAGCGATACTGCGCAAATCGTGTAAATTGTGCTTTCCGTGCAGTGTTCGAGCTTCGTATGCACATGCACAACGCGGTGTGTATGCACGGCGTAAAACGATGCACGATGCAACGATGCAAAACGAGTGCAGACAGTGCACTGAGTCATCGTATGTATACCACCACCTATAAATATAGCCTACACCGGCTATAGATACTGTCCAGACGGCATTGCCCAAGTTCTCATCAACGTTCCCTAATCACCATGGTGAACTCGTGTGGGACATACGCGTAGAACGAGGCCGCGCGCGACTCGAATTCTTGACGCAGCGCGACCTCGCGCTCAAGTGTGTCGGTGGAGAGAACAATACTCCGTTAGCGACCGCCAACTAATTACAACAGATTATGCAGGCGGCGTTGCCACGAGGCCCAAGATCAGATGGGCGCGAAACACCTACGGAGAGGCGCCCGTTCGGGACAGGAACGAGAAAGGACTTGCGGAGGGGGCCTTTCGTCACATAAGGACAAGGTCTCTCGCCGCGTGCACACACAGTCGCATGTGGCCCTCTTCGAAATATCACCCACATCTCCGGGTTGCACTGTTGTACTATGAAAAAAATAATCGCAATTGTTTTAGTTTCAACTCTTTCTGTTTGTGTAGTTCAGCTTTTGCAGTAGGTGTGGGTGGTTTGCATTGACGCCATCGTGAACATCGAGATGCTGAGTAAACAAGAAACGTGACATCACGACATCACGACAGGCGCGTCTTGCACTGTGCGACAAATAACAGTGACAATCCGGTGAAAAAACGGTCACCTTCAAAAAGCAGAATGATGTGAGCGTGAGGATATAGTGTATTGACGTCATCGTGGTCACTAAGTTCAGGTTGTGGCACGGTTAGAAGCTGCACCTGTGACATCACGTGCAAACTATCACCCGATGGAAAGTAGACGAAGCAAAAAAAAAATGATAGCGTCGCTGCAGATACATCGAAGCAGTGGCTTGGTTCGCTGGACCACCGACGACACGCCTCCGCTCGCGCTACGAGCCAGTTATGCAAATTGGCAGCGCTGGGGCGTGTGCCCCGCGACGAAAACGCGATTGCAATTCTTCTTTCTGTGACAGATATCGAGTGCGTCAGGCGTTTGTCGTGCAGAACGAGACCAACTGTCTGAGCGCAGCTCGCGGAAGTCAATGACTCGCACGCAGGTCGATCTCGGACGCAGTGCCCGGTTGTGCGCAAGGCGGACATGCGGGCCCGGCCGTGTTTCGCTTCCTGTCCTCTTGCTACTGCCGAAGCTGACCCCATATCGGTTGTACCATATAGGATCGTTAATGGTGGTCAGTTCAGCTGGGCGTTATAAATGACACGAGACTTCCTTATCAAGTCGAAGCTCCCAACAATCGCTTAATGGAGAATCTATATGTGGCAAAGAAAACTGCGCCTTTCAACGGGCTATTCAAATGAAGCGTTGCAAGCAGGATCGACCCGTTGTTGCTTGATTAGCGCTGATTGTATACCAAAGGTGTAACCTATAACCTAAACTTTGATAACAAACTTTGATACCTATAGCCCTATTTTTTCGCAAATTTTGTTATTGTGGCTATTTCGTTGTTGTGGTTTTTCATATTTGTAAAATCGCATTATTCATTCTGTACTTGCCCCTGCTAACGCCTTGCAAAAGACAGTATAGTGAGCGTCAATAATGGTCACGTTTGCGTGATCATTTCACGACCAAGCGCTCGGAATTTTGTGACGCGATATGCTCTCCCCCCTCTTGACGAGGGGATCGACATCGCAGAGATGGTGCGTCCACTGTGTGTTTGCGTTGCCGCCATTGTAGGCCTCGAAAAGGAGAGAGAGAGAAAAAAAAGAAAATGGTTATCGCGACCCAGAAAAATTCCTCCATCGTTCATGTTAGGGACGAACAACCTTGCCACGGGCGCAGGCGACAACCTTGGTCGTGGTGGTGCGCCTGCATGCGTGTCCCGACTGCCTTGGACGCAGATAAGGGCGGCGCGCAGAAGCGGCGACGCGGCAGCTTGTAATGCGGTAATGCGGCGGAACCGGCGCTAAGTAAGGCAGAAACTCGGGCGCGATAATTAAAGGGCCCGTTCGGGCGAGCAGCACAAGACGCCGCGCGCTCCGCACGAAAAGCAGCGGGCGGGCTAGAAATGTGTTCAAGGCGCCGCCTCTTCCACGCGCGTCGACGTGGCTGCGAGCGAACCATCAGCGCCGGTTTCCTTCTCCACTTCGCGTTTACACGGCGATATAGCTTCTCCCAAATCCGGTGGCGCCGTTATGACTGTCTTCTTTCCTCTTCTTTCGCAGAATCTATCCTCAGCTGCCACATCCTCCTTCGCGACTCGCCTTATCTCCGTTCTCCGAAGACATCCTTCGCCATCGGCTGTAGCGTGAAAGCCGTAAAGCGTCCGCGAACAGGGCGGTGCAGCGCGATCTCGAGGAGCGTCGCCCGCTGAGCTGGCTTATTACATAGAGGAAGCCGTGACGGCGTTATATTCGAGGCGAGCGAGCCCCTTTCCCCACACTGCCGCTCACCCGACATTGTCACGCGTGTGTTGTCAAGTGCGCTTCTTCGCCTCTCCCGAAGCCTTGATCGGGCGCCCCTTCATGTCTGCGAAGGCAGGTTGCACGCGCGCCGGTGAATCCGAAACGGAGGAAGGCGCGGCCGGATGCAGGCGCGACGCATGCATCTCTTCGCACCTGAAGAGACGACAGGAATCTCTTCGAAAAGCCAGCGGCGACGTTTCTCGAACTGCTATCACTATGTCTGCACCCCGCCTCTCCTATCCTTGCGTTGACTGATTGCAACAGGCGAGAACATACTGCGAGGCGAGTGAGTCTAACGTATCACTTCTGCGAAAGGACGAGACAAACAAATCGAACTGCCAATACAGGGCGCTGGTGTTTCGCGTCACAAAGCAACGCCCGGGCTATACGTAGTTCACGAGATACAGCCTCGGGGACGGTTCCAGATGACTTTTGGCATGACCTTCTTCGATGTGCACCTAATTTAAGTACACGAGCATTTTTGCACTTCGTCGCCATTACACTGTGCGGCCACCGCGGGCGGTAATCGAACCCTTCACTTAACAGTACTCAACAGTACTCAACACTCAACAGTATTCAACAATACTCAACAGTAGAACACAGATCGTGCGTGACGCAAGAAATATCGCTGTCGCAAACTTCTCTAACGCAACCAGAATGCATGAGCGCCGTGCTTCTTTGCTTCATGTACGCCGTTGTTGACGTTACGTTACCACACTGTACCTTGACTGCACATCATTGCATCCCGAACTCGCCTGCACATGCATGATCCGTTGCTATAGCTGCACGGATGGACACCCACATTTCACGCAAAAGCTAGTTAGCTGTCCTGTAATGCCACTTGAAACTCGGCAAGTCTTTATAGCAGATATGAGCCTTCACAAGACGTCACGGAGCAGTGATGTCGCGAGGAAAAAAAGTGCACGAAAAGAACGGGGCTCCCAGTCACGGACGATATCCATGTGATCACCTGCGTTACGCCAGGCCAACTTGCGTCACGAATCACTTTAAACCAGTAAAACTCTGCAAAAAACTGTCCCTACTGAAGCAATATTGCTGCATAAAAATCAACAGGCGTACGGCTGTATACAATCGCTCACACAATCGCTTACGTCGTGGCCAGAGCACAGTCACAGTTTGCAGCTTCTGCGCTGTCGCGCGGCATTATGCAGTCGGTTACAGGGCGTGTGTGCACGTGGCATGGAAGCGCGCTGAGCGACAAAGAATGCGGAACGCGTCCGCAAAGCCAGCTCGGAAAGACGCATTTGACAATGCGTTGCTGTTCCGGCACAAGAGAGGGGCAGTCACACCGAGCTGCCTATTCGCTGCCGGCTTTCTTTGATCTCGCAAAGTACAACTACGCGTGCAAGTGCGCCTATGTTACATACGCGAGTCGTAATCCGAATGACAGCCGCCTTTTTTTCCGCGGTCCGTTAATCTCGAGGAGCAATGGAGCGCGCGCGTAGACAGCTAGACAGCGTGTGCGCAACGCAGCGTCAGGGGTCGGCTGTGCGTGGGCATGACGCACGAGTATATTTTTTTGCTTTTGTTCCGCGTTGGCTCTTACAGCTTTACGGTCGGCACCGAAATCGCGAGGTACGGTGGTTAAGGCGCGTCGGCAGCTGCCACGCTCTTCCGTTTAGTCAGGCTGCTGATTGTGTTTACCGAGCGACCGGATTTCCACATGGAACGAACACAGAGGGGCTCTAGCGAAACGCATTTACACCTTCATAAGTTAAACGCGACAAATGGACTGGTAGTTTTAAACGTTGAGACCCCTGTCACGCGGGAACAAAAGGTATACGACCCTTTCGTTTCAGTACTCGGCCAAACAATTTTTGCCTTTATTGTTCTGTCACTTACAATAAACCCTACTGCTGCGGGAGTCTGTGAACTGCGCGTGAGCTGGGAACAAGTCGCCACAGGTGCGAGACAAGTCGAGCACTAATTTATATCCGAGCTGTCCTGCAAAATGCTGAAAGAGGCCAATTTAAAGTGGACAGCTTTAGACGTCTCTGCGATTCTTCTCGTTTGTTCTATCTTTACAAGGTGGAGCTAGTACAAACGAAAATACACCAACAGCTTCCAAGCGAAGCTCCGTCTTTCTCTACAGCAAGAGTCATGAAAGAGAAAGAAGCAAAACACTCAACATTAACATGGTGGGCTGAAGGCGTTGTCGCGCAAGGCTTTTCGAGTGTGTGGGTTGTGAGCGCTTTATTGTTGCCGTTTCTTCCACGTACGTTTGTTTCGCGGGAAAAGTGAATGTGGGTGGTCACCGTCCGCCGCTGGATAGCCCTGACAGCCCCGCATTAGAGAAAGGAATGGGCGCGGCAGAGTTCAGAGTCCCGAAAATGCGCGGTCTATAGGAGGGAGAGAGAGAGAGAAAAATAAAGAAGCGCTGTCGAGAAGATGAAGAGCGGGCATTGTTCTCTCTCCGTCCGAATGATTCGCTACAGTTTCGTTTCCAAACGCTCCTCCCGCATCCACACCAACTAAAAGGAAATAAAAGAAAGAGTAGTTTGAACGCGTCAACGATCCAAATATGTAGATGGGCGGACTGCCAGGCATTGTTCAATTGATGTGCGGGAAAGAAAGCCTAACGAGCATGGAGTGTGGGGAACACATGCGCCGACGCTGGGTGCTTGTATGAGGTCGGATAAGCTTTTGATCTCGTTCATAAAAAACCTTGTCCCGAGGCTTCTTTTTCTTTCTTTCTAATTTTGTGTGTGTGTTTGTGTGTTTGTGCGCGCACACCCACACAGAGCAAAGTTAAGGCTCTCTGAATAGCAACAAGGCAACAATGCAGTTAAGATTTCGTATGTTATATTGCGTCCTCAACAAGCCTGCCCCGCGTAAGACATGTGACATTGAGCGCCTCATCTTGATGATCGTAAATAGAAAAGGAACAAATTAACTAAATGGTAGCAAAGATATACATAATCTGTACAGACAATGTACGCAAACAGGATTTTTTTGAAAGCGTAGTTAAATTCCAAAGTACAGCGTCGGCTTCAATATAACGCTTATAATTCACTGAGGTAGGATAATTTAAGTGCTGTCAGAGATAGTATTCATAAGAAATCGCCTATTCATAAGAACTCGTTGCCTTTAATAAGCATAATCAATATAACTCTGAGAGCAATAAATAAATATTATGCTCGTTTACCACAGCATGAGCTCTGTTTGTTGCGAAGTAAGCTGGGGCGGTGTTGTGCACGCACCGGCTCTTCTGATCCGCGAAATAGGGATGGTCGACTGATTTTTTTATGCGATTAACAATTAATCATTCATCATTTTAGCATTTAATCGATTAATCGCTTTCGATGCAGGGTTTTCCATGGATTAATCTAATTTGTGGCCGGAAACGTTAAAAAGGTTGAAACACAGTTATCTACTTCAGTAGGACTCTACTTTAATATTTGAGAGGTGGAACCAAGTGTATAAAGTTTGATAAAGAATAATCTTTACTTTGTTAAAGGCTAAACAGAGTTGGCACCAGTGGCCTCTGAAAAGATAAACAGCAATTCCGCCTCCGTTCCATCCTGTGGGAGTGGATGTACAGCGAAGCTGTTGCGGACGTTAGACGACGTCACACAAGCACCACCGCCACCACAAGCGACGTACGTCACACGCGCACGCACGTGCGCGGAAGTGCGGCATATACATCCTCGTTTTTCTAGGCCCTCCGCTAAGCATTTATGTGCATTATTGAACTAAATTATAGCTTTAAAAGTAAATTGCGCCAGAAAAATGGGTAAAGTATGACTTAAACGCAAGCTGCAGCAGACACGACGGCTTCGAATTGTTATTCGAACATTCGAGAAAACGTGCATCTGTTACGCGGAAACTGAACGACAAAGCCCCTTTTCAAACTGCCGTTTCAGCTGCCGTTTGAGGTCTGTCTGATGCCGAGGCCGCTAGGTGTTGGTACCGTTAGCGCAGCATACAACCCTATTCTTGTAGGCCCTCCGCCTAGCGCAACTGCGTTATTAAACTAATCGATTTTTTTTTCTGAAAGAAAAATGCCTCATAACATTCGTAAAGTATGACTTAAAACCTGCAGACATGGGATAGCATCGGATTGTAATCCGAATATACGAGAAAACATAATTCTATTACGCGGGGACTCAAACATAAAACCTTCCAGCTGCCATTTGTTTTTGTGTGAGCACCGCACCCGCGGACACGAAGAAGAAACCCGACCAACTAAAGGCTAACAACTTCGCTGTAATCTATCTTGCAAAATGGCACTTAGAGCAGAAATAGACAAAATACGTGGCATATATACTGAATCCGTGTGCAATATTGTTAAATAAGAAACAGGCAGAAGTGAAAGCTGAATTCCAATTAAAGTATGCAAGAAATTGCAATATACACGGGAGAAAAGAAAATTGACGGTTTAGTATATTAAGCCACATGCTCTTTTCTGCAGAGCTAAGTAATTTAAATTGGCTGGGATGTTTGGGCGAAACCGACACCTTCTTTGAATGGCCACACAACCAGCCTGCGAGAATAGACGCTTGATCGGAAGCTGTAGATTTGCTGGAATCGACATGCACGAGCTCCATCGCTATGTCGCATACATGCTCCAAACCGACGCGGATGCTGGGCCACGTCTTTAGTGGACTGGGAGTGACACGACGGTCACTGACAGGGCTGCTGTAGTATGCCTCGAATTGCGAGGACATTTCAAGACGCCATACGGACGGCGTCTGGGAAAAGAGAGGACAAGCGCTCGGCTCGACATCGCTCGGAACTCGCAAAAACACTCGACACTCGCTCGACCACAGCCGCACGGTCACTGCTCGTGCTCCGCCATTCTGGTACGATTACAAAATGTTTACGCCACTCCTGTCAAACTCTAGAAAACGGTTAATCGAACATGTCTAATCGATTAAGCCGGTCAAATGAAAGGTGGGCATCGATGAAGATTACTCGTTTCGAGGGATATTTTTAATCGATTAATCGTTCATGGATATTGCCAACCCTACCGCGAAAGTGCTCGGCGGTGAAGGCGAAAGAGAACGCAGCAACGCAGAACTTCACCGCGCCGTTCGTAAACATTCGCTTCACCGTATTGCATGAACAACGTACGAAAACCCACGATGATATTCTAGGTGGTTATTACCGTGTGCGAAAACGCGGACTACGTCGGAGACAATCGAAGCAGAAGACTGTCATAAACCTGTACGTAACGCCTCTCTGCGACGTCAACCGTTGCCCGCAATTTATCTTCGGGCCAATTTTCCTTCGCGGAGCTTTCTACAAGGGCGCGTAACCTCTCTTTCTCTCTCTCTCTCTCTGAGAGTCCCACGTAGGCGTTCTATCGTGCTGGCGCCAAGCTTTGCCCGAAAATGACATCCTGTTTTCGCGACCGAGACAAATCCAAAACGATAGCTTGCTCGAACTCACTACATCACGGGTGAAAGGGGGAAACATATATATGCCCATGGTTACCCATCGCGCGAGCCAGAGACAATGCACTTCCATTGTTGACGAAGAACGCGCAAGAATACAAATTGCGCATTATTTGTCCCGCAAAAGTCAGGAAATCGATGACGAAGTGTCGTGCGCCCTTTCGCGAGCCTAACGCTCGAGGACACGCACAAGCAGCGCCATTCGACTTCGCTCTTCCAACAATGGCTCGGTGCGCGAGCAAAGCCCGAGCTCTCGTGTATACGCAGGGGCGTGTAACGGTCCGGGCTGAGCTGGCGTCGCGTGCGTGCGTACTTCGTTCGCCGTGGTAGCTCATTCGGGAGTGCGCACCCGCGCCTTATCAGATTGGCGCCGCAGGAAGCCATTTATCTCCGGCGCGCCGTGTGCGGCGGCAGGCCGCGCGGAGGTTCGAGGAACGGCGCCTCCGTGCCGCAGCATGCGCCGGCTGCCGAGGCTCCTTATTCGGGCTGCCACGCGTAGGTTCTCTCTTCTTGCCTGCACCGCAGAATCCTCTTCTTTTGTCGAGCCAACCGTGGAGCAAGTATACTATAAGCCCGTGATCCGTGAGCACGCACGGGACACTTTGATTACGTTGCTAAGTTGGGAGCGTCCCAGGAAAGGAACGAAAAATAGAGAACGGCGAGGTTTTCCTCCGAGACTATTAACCGGCTCATCCAGCCAGCGCTAGACAGGGCATCTTGATTTAGCTGTGGAGATAAGATGGAGAGGTCAGAAGCAAAATGCTTCCGACTACTGTATTTCACTTTTCAGGAAACTAGATGTGCGATATAAAGCACAGGTACTAGCCCCTGTAACAGCTACAACTGTGGGTAAATAAAAATAAATTCGCAGCAATTCATAGCGAAGGAGGCTGTAGCGTCACATAGCTCAGCCGACGAATAGCTGAGCGTGAAAGAAGAGCGTAGTGAACGAAAGGCGAGTGTTTCTGGAATAGATAAACAACGCTCGGAGCAGAAATCACGAAATCAATCTCGTTCATACAGACAAAGAAGTGGCGTCTGCACTGGTGGGTGACGACGCGACCGACACTATCGAAACGATTCTTGATTGAAAACTAACGCCAAAAGAGCGACATATTTACGAGTCCACACGGGACGCGTAATGATATTAGGAAGTTGGGAGATAGGCACGGAGACATCAATGCGAACTTTGCGCGGGCGTCAGCTCTCTGAGTTAACGGAGCATGTAAGCGGGCTGGGTCTTCAATCTCATGAGAGCACCAAGAGCGAAGGTTCCCCCAGCTCGAGCGAGTTTGTTCTCCCCCAACAGACGGAGTGCCATGCAGCTACGAGTATGCGTATTTGCGGGTCCGCAAGATTTCGGCGTACGTCAGTGGGGAAGAAGCCATTAGCAAGGGCAAAAGGGGAGACGCGTGCTCACTGCAAGATGAGATCGTCATAAAAAAGTACTTGCGCAGCGCACGCTCCCGCCTCCCAACCCCGTACCCCACACACTCCTCCTACAGTGCGTGTCATTAAATCTATGCAGCAATATGGAAGATAGCGCTAAGATTAACCTATCAATATCTTAGAAGCATGGCACATCGGACTAGTTGGCGACTTTCCATAGTGTTTTGGGTGACTGCGCAAATGTGAGACACAGGGCAGAGAAAGACGCGACGAGGACAAGCGTTGTACTCGTCGTGTCTTGCATATTTGATCTGGTCGCAAGCACTTACCAGTACTCCTATGAGATACCGATGCACAGAGTTCTTCAGTCACGCTCACCATTCTATCTATCGAACTGCGTATTCTGCCATCGCTTTCCATGTACGCTGAGCTGTGAAGAAGACCATACAGGGAATTCTGTCTTGGTGCAATTCGCGGTACTGACACTGTTCAATCGCGCATGCGCAGGCGAGCTGCGTGCTTGAACGATCGTCACGCATGCACCGCCCGCATTGTATTTACCGTGCCTTACAGGAGTTCCAAGCCACTGCAGCCATTTAGCGTAAGCGTCTCTTCACTCTTGCCTGCTCGTTAAGGCTCATTTGATGCGCTCGTGCGCAGCCAAACTCGTCTCTTGCAAACATTACGACGTCGAAAGGTTGGGCGCAACAGCGAATTGAGCAGTGCAGATAGCTTCCATTATAGGAAGCCGATGTAGAGGCACGGACGAGCAGCGATCAAAGCCCTATCACCTTTGCTACGCAGCAGATGCCTTGCGAATGACTCCAGGCCACTCCAGGCGCGCAAGGAGTGATAAACAAACACCATTATTTGAGATGCGTAAACAGTCGCGGACGCCTTAATTTCTCTACGGAAATGACCGTCTACTGCTAACGTCGCCGAAACTCGACACCAATTTCTGCAGCGGACCATAGCGATTGCCTCAGCACGTTTCGGAGTAGCATCCGCAATGCTGCACCTTTCTGTACTACAAAGCCGCCGCAGTCCTCGTGCCGCAGCTCCCCAGAAACCCCTCTGCGCCCGCCGGCTGTCAACAGGGCGCAGAAC
Organism: Dermacentor albipictus; assembly: GCF_038994185.2. Classification (NCBI taxonomy): domain Eukaryota; kingdom Metazoa; phylum Arthropoda; class Arachnida; order Ixodida; family Ixodidae; genus Dermacentor; species Dermacentor albipictus. The sequence goes on along the minus strand of NC_091823.1, from coordinate 14,219,567 downwards.
TAAATTGCCGGGGCATCCGATAGAATCAACAGGAACTGGCGCTGTTCCTCTCGCTCCCAGTTTTGGGGCAGTGACTCATGCTGCCTGCGTCACTATGCGGCGCTGACGACTTGCTCGTGGCGACCGTAACTCGCCAGCCCACCCAGAGCGTCCCCGATTTCGGTAATGCTGACGCGACCCACTCGAATGCACGGGCGACCATCAAGCGAAGCGCGCCCGCCCTCCCTTCCGACGAGGTCTGCCGATCGGGAGGCAGTTTGCGTTCTGGCTTTCGATATATAGTCGCGAAGCATTTTGTACGTGCCATCACGATGCCGTGTCGTTGGCGTGCCGCTTACTCGTCGGCAGGACTGGTCGGAAAGCTGGAGTGGCTCAGACAGCGTGAAAAGTTTGGCATATATGAATGTGATTGGGATAGTACAGATCTTCGTAAGAAAGCTTCACCGCAAAGCAAGACGAGCGCCCCGTTTTTTGAAGAAGCTCGCTTACAGAATGTAGCAGTTGATTTGTTTACATATATAAATATATAGCTTCTTATTTATTTATTTTTTTACTTTTGAGTATTTGCAGCGTAATATATGTACGGCAGGCTGTTGGCTTATTTACCCTAATATTACATATACCTGTATTGCTTTAACTCTACCATGGCAAGTGACATCAACAAAAATGAGCAAGCCAGCTAAAAAGCGGCGCCATCTCTCGCAGCGCACGAAGCTCTACAGAAAAGCATGCACGCAAAACGCCGAAATCGCTTATTTATATAAAAAAATGCCGTTTGTGATCGTACGAAATGTACCACAATAAATAAAGGTATTCACTTTTTCTACAAGTCACGTTATAGTCACCAGCTCCGGCATTTTGCCCCAAAGTGGCCCATAATCAGAACTTTGATCTACTGTCTCTGTTATTTGCCCGCGCACCTCTTCGCGGACAATTTCTAGCTGAAATCAATTTACATGGAGATGAGAAACGTTAGACTGGCGCTTTGCGGCGAGTTTTGTCCTCAAGTGTCGCGATGTAAACGCAGCCCCGCTTGCACGGAGGCGTCAGAAACCACTTCCTGGAACTCTTCTAATACAGCGCTGTAGGAATACCGCTGTAAAATGAACTCAGCCTGACCTTTGCTCTCTTTCTCTCTCTACTTAATCGCTATTTCTTGGAACAACGAGAAATATTCTACACGGGACGCTTGAGCAACCCATAACACCCATAATGCTTTCCATTTAACTTTCGCTCAGCTTTTCCGCCGCCTCAGGCCGCAAATATACTGCGCGTTCCCGGCGAAAGCCAGTGCCAACACATGTTTCCCTTATTCTTTCATAGTTAATTTGATGCCTTATCCAGTCGCCTCTAGCTAAGGCCACCGCGAGAATAAAAGAAAACAAGAAATAATACCGACGAAGCGAGCTTTCACAGTTCAAGAACTCGTTTGCAAGCCAGATAGAACAGCAAATCGGTGGCGTATAGAAGCAGCGGACGAGCGAGGATGCCCGCATTATCGCACACGTGCCGCTTGCACACCAGCAACCCTTCGCCATTTCCTCCTGGCTGGGGCGTGCACGGCAAAGCCAGCGGCGGCGCAGACTTGTAAATTTACTGCGGCAGCACGCAGGAAGAACGGACTGAGAGGGCGAAATAAGCGTTCTCGATTGCCGCTGTCCCTCGCCAGCACCACCTGTGGAGCGCCGTCCCTTCCTGGAACGGCAGCACCGGACGCTGCTGCCGGCCCTCCTTCCTCCTCCTGTGCCCGTGGTTACCCCGCGCGCCACGGCGTCGGTCCCGTAATAATCGAGTCGGGCTGCTGCAGCCGGGCGACAACACCCCGCTGCGCCTAAGTCAGGCTTAAAAGCCGGCCAGCGCCAGCTCCTGACTCACATGATCCCCCGGAAGCCAGGTTGGCTCACGTGCGCCTGTAATAATGATCGACCCGTTCACCAATAGAGGGGCCCCCACGGTCTTCGCCCGCACCTACCTCCCCCCCTCTTCTTTTCTGTTGACCGCCTGCCGCGACCGCATGCCGCTCGCGCCGGCGGCAAAGTATGAGTCAACCACGATGGTCTGGCGACACCAAAGATTTACGCGCGTTTCTCTCGTCGTCGGACCCTTCCTCGAAATCTAATCAACTGACGCTCTAGGGAAATCAGCTTTGTGGCGCTGGGCTTCGCAACGCGAGAAAGAAAAAAAAAGAAACAGAAGCTAGCGCAGGATTTTAAAACAGGCGCGAGGGTGTGACAAGGTGATGACGGAAAGCGTAAATATTTCTGCTAAATGTTGGCTGATCACCGTGTCGGCCGTGAGTGCCAAGCGGCAGCCACATGGAGCGCATTACCGGGCGTATTTCCACCGTCGCGTCGCCCAGCACCCATGAATACTGTTGGATATCTGCTTTAACCAATGGACCTCTTCGATCATCCGTCCCTGACAGTCGCAGACTGCCCGAGACGCTGCACACGCAACGCTCATTGCCTGAAAACACCACCTCGGACAGTCCTGAACTGTCAAAAACGGATAATCGAAGAGGCCCACAGTAGACGACATTGGACCATGGTCATCTTGCAGCGTAATGTGGAAGCACCGATGTCCGGTGACGCCGCGTCAAAATAATCCAGTATGAACTTTGCCTAGATTATCTAACACTCCTTGCTTAGCGGTTTTCTTAGCTGCTGGGCCGATACGTTATCCTGCATATGATTATTATGATTATTTTTTGCCTCTTCGCAAAAAAGCAACAAGACGTTGCTTTAAGCAAAGGCAATGTGGTATCCTTGCTTGAAAAGCTTACTGAAAGTAATGCTCTGGCCCGTGCAGGATGCCTAACTGTGAAGGAAGAAATATTGTACATATTTAAACGAGCGCGACAGAAAGGTGCAGCATTAATATAGAAGGCTTGCTAGAACCAGCTGAATTTGGTGCAGATAAATCTGTTGATATTCTCATTTATTGGTGTATCTTGTCAAGGTAATGTTATACTATATGGCTTTCATGTTGCCATTAAAAGGACTTCTTGACTATCTACCAAAAAATTCTAGTTTCGATTATCCCGCGGACCGGACGAGGCTAATTCCAAGTTACTTGATTTTTCTGGGCGAGGCCCATCTGATCCTAAGCACCACCTGCATCTTGCCTTTGTTGTTGCTTATAGTGAGCCCCTTTGTGAAATTGAACCCGTGAATTATGTATCAGTGTTGGACCAAGCCATTATATCCGGGAGAGCCACCATGACCGCCTAGTTTGCAAACCGTAGCTTATAGCAACCTCCTAGCTTATAGCAAACACTATAGCGTTTGTTATAACCCATTTGCTACGACCATTTTCGCCGTAAGAGAGTGGCGTTATATAGGGGCGCGGATATTAAGTTATCGTCCATTCCCAAATTGCATACTTCTGAGCATACCGTTCAAGTAGCTTAATCCTAGCGCGCGCAACGCTTGATGACAGAGCCGCTCGTTCTTATGTGATGCGACCCATTGAAGAAGAGAAGACATCAAAAGGCTGTCAAGAAAGAAAGAATGAAAAGGACGACGGGACTCCCAAGCGTGCGACGAGAGGAAAGCGCTCGAGCCGAAGCTTCGTGTTCCACTTGACTCAAGAACCCTTTGAGCACAACCGTCTGCGTGCGGGCGAAAGCGGCTGCCGCAAGCTCCAGACAAAGGTTTCGTGTAATTACTGGCTCGACTCACTGCGGGACCGAGGAAAAGCGCGCGCGCGCGCGCTCCAGCGAGCGCGCACACTTGGGAGTCGACTCGATTGTGTGTGCGTATACGTCTTTTGTCTTTGAGGACGAAGGACTTGGGCGGTGAGTCTCTTTTCTCCGGAGCGACAAGCCCGCCCCACTCCTGCAGCGGAGGAGGACAATGGGGTATGGCGTACACAGGCACCGGAAGCCCATTCTCACTTCCTTCCGGAGACGCTGAATCCGTCGCGCCCTTTTCAGAGGGCCCTGCCCGTGTCCTCCGCTCCCGCCGCGCCGCTAGGGACCACAGCGCCCGCGCGACAGCGGGGCGTCCCTGTGACCGTCAGCCCTGGACGGGCGAGCAGACCGAGAATGAACGAAGAGGCACGCGACAATAGAGTCTCTGTGTCATTTCTACATTTTGTTTCTCTTCTATAACAAGCTTTCCGAAGAAGAACGGGCGACGCACGTTCTGTCGGCGTCGCTTTTTAATCAGCCAAGGGGAAGATGCGGCGCTGGGTGCTCGCGCGAGGCATGTCATTTATGAATTTGTCATCTAGCAAGTCGTGTAGGAGGGGCCTTCCATTGTGTGCCCAAGTTGCACAACTTCAAAATTCGGTGCCTATCCTTCGCTCATCAATCACATCGCTGTCTCTCCTTGGCGAATATTCCTTTGTCCTCCTTGCGTGCGCACAGCACGAAGCCTCTGTTTACGCTGTCCAGTGATTATGTAAAGAAAGGCGCAAGTCGACCCGCGCAACCTGAATAATGCGCCTCTGGATGATACAGGCGAACCGCGACGCGCTGTTATAAGGTCGGATGACGCTTTCATTGTAACGCTGGATGAGACTGTGATCTGTCCGCGCACTGCGAGGAGCATGCGCACGCATTGAACCTCGCGCTGACAATGCGACTCCGGTGTTGAAATTGGCGTTGTGTATTCTGCTCTACGCTGTGGCGTGATCAGATTCTCTAGACAAGGACACAAGAGAAGTGGACAACACGAACGCCGCGTTTTATGAATCCTTACCAACTAGCTCAGCTTTCTGTCGTTCTAAGCTTCAGATTCTCTATATAGTGTAAGCACTATTAACGTACTTCGTCGTTTTCATTTGTACATAACCATCGTCATCTTCCCTGTTCTTCTACTTCTTCACGCATGAGCTGGGGAATTGCCTTTTTTTTTTAAATAAAACGCGTTTGACAGCTTGACAGTATATATCTCGGCAGTATATATCGAAGACTGTAACAGTGAAGCATGTTCTAGCTTTTGTTTTTGCCACGAGTCCCTACAGTAATGCTCCAGTGGAGTGGGTAGCGTAACCGTGTAGGCTGCAGTCAAGCAGCCTAGATCTTTAAAATGCACTATTGAACCCGCCTGGTTGGCCTGATGCTTAACTCACCATAGTGCTTTACAGCTTTTGTACCCGTACTCCCCTCCAACGCTGCTTGTTGCTTTACAATATGTCCGGACTCACTCTGCCTTGTTCTCGTTCTTTGCGCAGGGTGATCAAGCCCCCTGGCGGCGACGACAGTGACATTTTCGGCGTGCGCTCCCCGCAGCTGCAGTCGGGCGCCGAGCCCAGCACGCCGCGCAGGGTCAAGAACTACCAGCAGTCGTCCATCTTCACGCCCTCCGAGGAGGACCTGACGCCGACGACGCCTTCCAGTGGCGCCAGCACGCCCACGCGGCGCCGCATGAGCGACAACAGCCAGGAGCGCCTGTTCGGCTCGGAAGACGTGCCCACCCCACGGCGCGTCGTCGACCGCATGAAGTCCAACATCTTCAGCGAGCTCGACTCACCCGCGCCACAGGCCCCCGCCCCGGCATCGGCCTCCAAGAAGTTCGGTGAGCTACCTTGCAAGGGACGCCTCTATAGGCATTCATGGGGTCTGCAGAAGCGTTAAGTTCGTGGCCGAGCTGGTAGTGAGAAAGAAATGAGGTTTTAATGAGACACAGGACTTATTCATGGTTGTCTTGTGATTGCTTTTTTCCTCTCGCAAATATTTTACTTTCTAATTTCCAACGTTCAAATGGTTAATTTACTTGATTTTTATACACCTAATTTAACCATCCGATTCATGGCCAATGCCCCACTGTGGGTATGCGCCACAACCACTCAGGTCGAAAAAAAAAAAAAACGCCTGCTTCTTGGCCAATTCCCGTAGTGGGTAAGAATCATAGTTGAGAAACAAAACAATAAATGCAGAGAGAACGATTGGTGCACGTGGGCATGCCCCACCACCCCATTTCAGAATGGATGTTCACATCATCATCATCATCATCATCATACGTCGAGGAACTCTAATAGCGCCGTGAGACCGGTATGAAGATATACTATCAGTGGACTATTCTGTGGAAAAACTCGATATGATAGTGCTAAGGGCGTTTTCTTTCGATACAATGTAGCTAGTTTTATTAGCAACCGTTCATTTTACAATCTGTCAAACTGGGACAGTGGATACCGTGCTTTCAGTGAGGACACCATTGTAGCTCTACCTTACATCATTTTGTCCTGCGAAAGGACTTTTCTTTGTAATAAATTCGGATTGACTTAATGTTTGCCTTTACTGTACCTTTAAATGAAACTAGGTTAGCCGTGTACACTTCTGGACTCTGGATTTGAAAGTACCACCTTACCCTCAATACGGCTTACCCTCAATAGATGCGTGGTATATTAGAAAGGACGGGTGATGCTACCACAGTGAAAGTTTCGCATCAGCTTTCTGCGGCGTCATAGATTGGGGCATGATTTTGCAAACGCCTGCTCAGGACTAGTTATTTGTTAATCAATAAGAATAGCTTACGTTGCATTAGAAAGTAAGCAAAGACAGTACCTGTCTTTACCTAATGTTTCCTGCTCAAAAAAGGACCCAAATTCATGAAAATACCGAGAAGTTCGCTCGAATGCAAAGAAGTCATCATCTTTCATCTACAAAAGGTTTTGATCCCGATGAACGCAGTACAGTACACTTGCTCCAAGGGTAGTTTGTTTTCAGCTGGGGTTGTGGTCGAATGTGTGGTTTACTAAGAGTGTTGGAGCTTGTGTTGTCTTGAAAACTACATACCATTTGACTCCCATTAAATCAGTCTCGGTTAATTCGGCTTATCGCTTAAATTGAACGCACTGGAAAGCGAGAACCATACATTGCTATAAAAGGAAACCTCGTTTACTTCCAACGCTAAAGCATGCCTCTTCGGTTAACTTGACCCCTACGGTTGCCCCCTCATGTGCGCAGCGCCTACTAAACGCTCGAAAACATAGTTCAGCAGACGGTGCTGTCACTTCCCTATAGGTGTGAAGTTGTTTTATTTTTACCTTTTCGTGGTCGACGCTCCTTCCACCCGTGAGCCATCTATTCCCGCTTGTTTCGTGTCGTGTCACTCCCCCCACATTCAGCACTCTGCTTCATCAGTTCAGCATGATTTTTCAGGATGAAAAATCATGCTGAACGCAGTCATGAAAGTGATTTTGCTGATCATGCAGTCAAGAAAGTGATTTTTCAGGATGTTGTCTCAGTAGGAAATAGATCAGCAAGAAATGAGACGTGGAGAAAAGCACTTTCGCGACGCGCGCAGTGAACGAATGAATTCATTTAGTCACTGGTAATTCGACCTTTCGGATAATTCGACCTAACCTTGCGGTCCCGCAAGGGTTGAATTAATGGAAGTCGACACGTATGTGGCCCACCATCTGCCTTACGTTCCCATCGTAAGCCAATCGGTACACGTGATGATGTTCTACTTGCTAGTTTACAAGCTCTCCAGATGAACGAATTCCAAACACCATAGCGTGCGTTGAACAAAAAAATAAGAGATGATTTTTTTTACCGCTTTTGTCATGTATATTTTCTTTTAAAAGAAGAAAAAGCTGGAGTATTCGGCATTCGAAGTCTATATTTTTGAACATTAGTATTAGACTCGAATATTCCACTAGGAGAACAGCCCTATCTTCGGCGAATTTGGTTTGGCTACGCCGTGTTGAGCAGGCAGCGCGCCTTAACCCACGTAGCGTAGGATTTGGCGCCGTAGTGCCATGCCAATCATGAGGCAAATGTGAGCACACGCATGTGAGCATGGTCATAGTATTATTAACTAAATGTTCGTGATATAATTGACGACGATGACAAGGTATGAATGTTATTTTAGCTCTAAGCAGAGAACACTCATCTGCCATGATTACAAGTTGCATGAAGGTGGTGGCGTATGTGTGACGCGCGTGAAGCGTGGAACCTGGCAGAAAATGCGTCCTTGTGTGCATTGCTTGTACACGCAGCGCACAGCACGCGCGATTACTTGTCTTTGACCATGTTTGCCTTTGTGTGGCATTATACATTTTTTTGTTCGTTTGCTTTGCGACGTTGTGAGCTTCTTTGCTGTTCTGGATGCGACGCTGCTAAGAAGAAGCAACTCGCTTTTAATGCGTGGTAGTAGACTGCATACATTTTTTTTTTCTAATGGCATCGTCGACGTACTGTCCGTTTGAGCGCTACATAGTTGTGCAACACGATTCTAAAGCTATGCTGCGAGCATAACCGGGCTCTAACGATCAGCAGGCTTCGTTATCCATGTTGGAGCCGAGTTAGTCTCGTAATAAGAGTTCAGTTTCTAGTTTATGCGACTATCTTAGCGTTCTGAAACAATCAATCCAAGATGTCATATAATTGGCATATGTTTCAACTGTTGCTGAACCTTGTCGTTCATGTGAAACAAAATTAAATATAAAGAAACACGTATGATTAAACCTACTCAAACGTAAATTTGCACAAAATTTTCCTATCAGCTACTTATCGGGCTTTTTTCCGGTATATTAGGACACACGACGTAGAAGCACATCCGCAAAGCACATTTTTACGTCATGGCTCTTGGCAACATCTTGTAACCATATATCCAACCATAGTAGACTTCCGTTAATTAGAACTCCAGTGAAATCAATTTCTCAGTTACTTCGATCCACATCAAAGGTCCCGGTCGGCGGCCATACATTTCTATGGGTCCAAACTTCCGTTATTTAGGTCTCAAAATTGGCCTTCACCGGATAATTCGAACTTGGTCAGCTTCGTCGCAATACAGTCGTCAATACAGTCAATACAATGCGGCGAAGAATGCGCAATTTGTTGTGGTGAAGTATACTAAGAATGAAAACGGGCCACTGTCATGGTACATCGTACGCGTTTCTTAATTATACAGGCGCGTACGCGCCGTCTACAGCCACGGTGCGAACACCTGGATGCCTAATAAGCCTACTGGCAGCGATTCAGAGCTGTTTCTGACGTTGCTGTGGCGATTTGAGCCCTCGTTTCTCCCGCCGTGAGCGTCTCGTATACGAGATCGTTAACGGGGCCCGTTCCTCAATTATATACGCACGCAAGCGCTGTGCACCGAGAAGCGGAGAAAACCCATCTGTGTTTTGGGAAAGCTAGCGAAAAGTAAGGCGGTAAGAAGAAAAAACTCGGGAAAGTCTAGGGGACGTTTAAAGCCAACAAAAGACCGGAGGGGTCTGTCTAAAACTGTGAAGGCCTGCCGGAAAACTTATTAGGTGTCTAGGTGTTTGCACTGTGACCGGATACGCCGCATGTGCTTGTGTAAATTAAGGAACACGCACTATGTCCCGTAACAATGGCACCTTGTCCCTCTTAAAATGCGTCACTGCATAACAAGAATATATTGCGACGAAGCTAAATTTACAGTCAAATACTGTCAAATGAATCAACGGCGTGTTCCAGCTTTATTTTCTGCCTATTTCTTAATTCGGCTCGCCGGATAATTCAACCAGTTTTGTCTGTCCCGTCGGGATCGAATTAACGGAAGTCAACTGTACTGGGTGTCCGAAAAGTAACTGTGCAAGGAAAAGGGTGGCCTTAAAATTCGAAGCTTTACTTACAGTTGTGCAGTGATCACTACAGGAGATAGTAAAAATGTCCACCACAAGCATGAAAACACGTCGGCACACGACACTGCATATTGTTAAACACTGGACGAAGAGTAGCTGGAGTTATCTGTGCAATGTGTTGGGTAACGGCTGTTTGCAGCTACTGCAATGTGTGAGCATTGTTCTCGTACACCTGTCCTTTGAGTGCACCCCACAGACGCTACCAGACGAACTGCAGGGCTCGCGAGATAATATCGCACGTGAAAGTGCGATGTCATTCATAATTACCATCATTTTTTTTATTTTCTCACTGCACAGTTACTTTTCGGATATTCAGTGTAACAAGCTAGAAGCGTCCTAGTGGCACCACAGCGCATCACAGGCAGGTTTACGCCAGCAAATAAGTGGGGCTTAGTCGCTCATCGCATTGTGAGTTTCGCATGCTTTGGTTGACGAGGCGGTGCGGGACGTGGCGTACGGGCACTGCTTTAATATTCCAGTGTGCGTCGACATTTACGCTATGCTGAAGCACTCTAATGGCGCACATGCATGTTGCGGTTTGAAACGGAGCATTGTTTATCCTTTTGTCTACACCTGCTGCCAGGCAAAAGCGACCAGGAAATATCACGTATGCTCCGCATCGCACTTGTGTATTGCGCGAAGGCTGCATGCATTGCAACGCTTACGGTTTACAATCGCGGCTGCATGCTGAGCTTCCTTTTTTTTTTTTTGGCTGGCCTGGCTGCAACGAGTCTTGCACGCTTTCTTGCAGTGTCCCGCAACCCGATCACAGGCGATGTGTACCACGTCAAGCAAAATGGCCACGGCGGCATGAGTAAGTAATTTGAGCGAAGCACACAATCGCCGAAAGAACAGAAAGCGCATCGATGCACAGTTTTCTAATTGCAATTACTCGAGGTGACTCGCACACACAACGGCAAACACACGCGCAGTATCAGACTGTCAAGTCTTACACCCACCTTACCCGCTCCTTCCTTCTTTCCTTTTCTTTTTTTTTCTTTTTCGTGGATCTGCACGATGACAGAGGAGGCGGGAAAAGAGAATCGACACCGTGGACGCTATCCTGTTGAATAATGTTGTCCCCAGAAACTGAAACAAACAAGGCCTCCTATAGGCACAGTGTGTGTGTGGGGGGGGGGGGGGAGAGAAAAATTCAAGTTCACTGGAATCATACCATAAGTGAAAGAATAAAGAGAGTAAGGGGAAGGGTATATGTCAACGAGTAATGACACCCCCTTCCAAGGGCAGAAAAAGAGAAAAAGGTTCAGGGACAACAAAGAAAGTAAAGAAAACGTTAGGCGGGATATCACACGCTTTCTGTTCCATATTAAGAAATATAGGAAAAGGAACAAGAAATCATGGGTTGCTTAGAAGAGACGTCAAATTAGTGAAACATTAACAGGGTAATCCACGTATGCTTGCCCTGTCGATTCGCGCGTCTTTTCCTGCACTGCTCTTTCACCGTAAATGCTCGAGAGAGATAGAAAAAGCAAGAAGCAAAGGCAGCGAGGTTAACCTGGTTGTACCTGGTTTGCTACCCTACAGTGGGGGAAGAATAGGAAGCAGAAAAGGGATAGGAAGTGATGCGCGCGCGCACTCATCGCTCTCTGCGTGTTCAGTGGTATTCGCGCAGCCCAGATTTCTTTAATATATGCGCAGGAAAAGTCTAATGGCTTCCTCTGCGGATGACAGTTGAGTCCAAAGTCCTCATCTCTGCTTCATCGATCTGTCATCCAATCGGTTTAGGATAGCACGCAGATACCGTGTTTGGCAATAAGTGCTGCGTAGCACATGGTGTGTTCAGTGGTCTGGTCTCGTCTGAACTGCAGAAGCTACACGAGCCACTGTCCCTGTCATACCGACCATGTACCATTAGGGGTTTGTAAACGCATCATCCAGCCACACAAGTGACACTGTGAAGTTGTCTCCTGCGAAGTTGACCAGATAGCAGGTTTAAGATGCAAAGAAAGCTTGAGGTAGCTACCTTAAACCTTCCTTTGCACATTCGCCCTGTCAGGTTACCGGAGTATGTGAATTACTCTTGCACCAGTGCAGACGTAATTCACATAATGAGGTACGGCAGTACGATTACAGTGCGCTCAACACCCTGCAGAACGCGTCACGTCCAAGTTTGCGTATACAAAGGCATTGTTCGAAATCGGTGGCTTACTAACCTGGGGCCACATTCGCAAAGTGTCCTCTCTTCATTCATTTGGCCTGCTTCCCATTGACTGCCGCGCGCTTCACTCGTTAACACAAATCGTGCGGCGTTGTGAATACAGGGGTGGCTTGGACAAAAATTTAATAACAAAAATAATAACGAATTAAAGAATGTGTTCTAGTGCGGACTAAGAGTTGTCTAGGGTTCATTTATGAACCCGTTCTTAAATTCGTTATTATTTACGTTATTAAACGTTCGTGCAAACCGCCCCAGGTCTTATCTGTGCGCACGTATGCTTATGGCTGCGCTACTTACAACGCTGTTACAAGGTGGTATCATCCCAAAGTTAGCAGAGGCAATACAGAGGACACGATTACTTTCTGTTATCATACTGTCGCGCAAGTAACATACAGCCTTAGGCGTTGTTGCAAAAGTTTAACCAATTCGTCTGCGCGTGGCAGTTGAACAAACTGCCTTACAGAAGTCGCAAAGCTAAAGGTTTGTAAGTATTTGTTTCTAGGATGTCGTGGCTCCCGCCACTAGATTTCGCTGGCATCGCAATAACGCATCGGTCCACGGCCGTGTACCAAGACCTCGGCGCCCATGTATCCTATGATGTTGTTGCAGGTGACGGTAGGGCTTCCAGACGCCGTGTCGACCACATGGAAGCATTCAGTCCACTCAAAGACAGGAGCCCGAGGCATTAGCCGAGTGCTTCGTTGTATTTTGCTTACCCACCTACGTGTCGCTGGCGTAAGACAGTTCTGAAAAAGTTGGCTAGGAAAAGCTGGTGGAAGAAAGATGCTCATTGTGGTCAACAATTAAGACTGGAGCTTTCCAAAGCACGGGTTCTTTCAGCTCTACTGAAAGATAGGGGCTTGCTATGGGCGTGTAATCAAAGGTACAAGTTTTCCGAAAATATTTAGTGGACTGAAAAGTTCTCCCCATTTTTTTTTTTCAGGAAAAATTGTTGATGAAGTAGATTTCACACTGTCCACTACAAATATTCGTAGCAGGCCGATACTTTACCCTATGCAGGTAAAAAAATAAGAACAGAGTGTCAATATGAAGTTTTATAAATATGGAAAATCCACCGGGCGTCGCAAGCAGCGCAAAGGAACGCAACTGGCCGACAATGAAGTTTGGGTTCTGCGTACGCAAAGTCGCCTTAAGCATTCGATTTCTTAAACTTCATAATAGGGAGTTTTAAATTTGGCACATCTATAGTTTGGGGACGCGAACCGTCGGGTTTATAAAATATGCAAATTGTGTACGAACGAAAGCGAAAGCCGCAGAAAGAAAAGAGAGAACGCAGGGCGTGGCGTTTCGAGTGCGGAAAGGTCTCCTTTGGTACCGAAAGCTATTTGGGTGCGCAAAATCTCAAGCTCCCTAATACATTTTATTCGCTTAAAAGATTATAAAAGATTATAAGCGGATCCGCCGCGCTCAGCATAACCACATCAAAGTAAATTTTCTACGAACACCGTAAAACACAAACACGTAAAACAAAAATCTAGCGCGCTACCTGTGTCGGTATCACTACTTCCGTTTGGGGACCTCACGTGGTCCCCTTTCTGCACGCAATATTGTTCAACTTTTACGGTTGTTTTGGGGGAGCTGGAAATTCTGGCCAATTTTTTTAAGTGCTCAAGACATAAAGCATAAAAAAATGCTTTTTTTCGTAATATTTCGTTTTCTTTATTAAACTTCATTTTCGTTTCAGCCATTCGCATGTCTGCGTGTAATAAGCACACATATAATCAACGCTTCGTAATTGAGCGAGCGTAGTATACGTGTAACGTTGGCGTGATCTCCCCGCCGTGATATCATTTGGAAAGGCGTACCGCCTACAGCTTGCTCTTCTTCTTTTCCCTCCCGATGCAGACGGGTACAGCAGCAACGGATCCACTTCACCCGTGGACTCGCCGCCCAACGGCCACGTCCAGTACGCTCCCGGGGGCAGGCCGTCGGGAGGCTTCTGAAAAGGCTGCGCGTCTGCGGCGACGAACACAGCCTCCGAGCTTCTTTCCGCGCCTTCCTCTCAGCGACGTGCAGGCAGCGAGGGGGCCACAGTCGGTCGGCTGATTAGCACCGCCAGCGTGTTCGAGCTTTGGCCAGTCTCTTTTTTTTTTTTTGCCGTTCTTGGGCGCGGCGGGGTCTTTCACGGGGACAGCTGAAAACTCTCGAAGAGCATCGTCCGCTATAATACGCACGCCTAGCGTCTCTTTTCGCGGGGATATCAGGATTATTCTACTATACGCCGTCACGCTGCGAGGTTTTTTGCAGAAGCAGTGAAGTTGCGCCACCTGCGCGTAGCCCGTGGGGCGGGCCGAGCAGTGTGTAACGGGGCACGCTTTCTGTGTGTTTTGCTGTAGCAAAAAAACGTTCACTGAAAGTCCACTACCGAGCGTGTATATGCGTCGTTCAATCCAAGGCGCGTTCCTGAGGAAAACGCGCATAGCCTCGAGGCAACGAAAAAAAAAACCAAAACAAAGCAAGCGGTGAAATAAAAGCCGCGATTGGATACAACGCGCGAACGCGGCGCAAGCCCCGATTGCCCACAGTTTTAACGGCGCCGGTGACAAGATGAACGGGAAACTGGAGTACAAGGAAACGAACTCTATTTTGTGTACATATAAAGTGGAGTGGTAGCGAATGTGTGTCCACAGCAAAGTGGTGAGAAGTTTCGACGCGTTTTTTTTTTTTTTAACCACCTTTGCTTCTCGACTCAAGCAGTAAATAAAAAAGGTGACATGCGTGCTTTCTTATAGTCTCGCCCAAAGCTATGTAGTGTGGTCGTTTCAAAGTAGGCATAGAGCTTCTTGTACTAAGAGAGAGCCGCGCGCAAGGTATACTGTCTGTCCACTCCATTCATCTCACGCTTTTCTATGCACTCCCGAGGTTCTCACTGCTCACGTCAAGTGTCGATGATGGCGGGAGACCTCGGCAGTTCTGCCATGTGTACACCGAACCTGTATCGCAACTACTCCTCTATGTCTATTTTTTCGGCTCTGTCATTCTTCTTATTTTTATTTTTTAATATTTTGATTCGCTGCGCTCTCTCCTCTCAAAATGATGCCGCACAAGAGTATGTGCTGTACTACGATTTGTATCTCGCAGTATTTTTAATAAAGTATTGAAACGCAATCTTCGTCGGAACTCTTTTGATTCGCGATTTCTTCCACAGGAGCAGAAAATATGAAAAGAAGCTTGCGTGTCTTCGCCCTGGGATACAATCAAGGTTGGTTGTCTGTGGCGCAGATGGCGGGAAGCCGCATAACAATTGTACGGCCGCTTTGCAGTCCCGTCACGGTATGCAGTATAATCGAAATATTTAAAAGAGCACCAAATTAATGGGCACGAGGAATGACACAGGACGTGTGCTCACGCAAATTGGTGCTTACTGGAACCATCAGGTCAATAACAGGGGGTGCGGATATGGAATGGTTTAGAATATTTCAGAATGTCGACCGCGCGCAACCAAACATGGAATTGGAGCAAAATATCCAATAAATTTGACCCCCCCCCCCGGCCCTAGTATACATAAAACACGAGAAATTGAGCAGTAGAGCAGCCTATGTATGTCGCTCAGGAAGCCATACTTTACCGTCTAAACGGCGATCATTCTGACTCTGCGAAGAGTCCCGAGTATGCCAACAAGTTACATATTTGTCACTAATGTTCCATTTGTGCTTTCAATAGACAAGGCTTCATAACGTGCAGTGTGATGACAGAAACTTGCTAACGATGTTGATGCGAACATTGTTATAATAACGGTGAAAACACCTATTCATTATTCGAAAAGTGTTCAATCCGGTCGCGGAAACTCCAATTGGCCACACCCCCCTACTCTTCCCCAGGTCGCCCTTCTTCGTTCCTGTAAATGTTGCTCTCTTGTATATCTTTCGAGCACGTACCAACTCAGACAACAGCGGCGCATTGGTATTATACGTGTGAGCCTGAACAGTTACAACTAGGGGTGCGTGAACAGTAATTTTTGAGACCGAATCGAATATTGAATAGCTTTCGAGTAATATATGCGCGTTTCTCAATCAATACAAAGCGATGTTCGCATCCTAGTACTTGCAAGGCCTATAAGTTTCCCTCATTACATTGCACGTGGTGAAGTGTTTTAATTAGAAAGCCCAAATGGAGCATTACGAGCACGTAAGCAGTTGGTTCGCATACACAGGACTCTTCGGAGACTACGAAGTGATGTAACCTGCTCCACTGGGCAAGTTCTTGTGTCCCTTGCCTGTAGTATGGCAGCGGAAATGAAATTTATCCTATATACTTTTGATCCAAATTTACGTTTGTTTGCGCACAGTTGACGTTCTGATATATTCGAAAAAAAATTCCAGAAACATTCGTGTTTGCGATCAGTGACTATACGATTCGAAGACCAAATCGAATAAGACAGTATTCGATTCGCTTTTCGAAAGTTTCGAATATTCGCAACCCCCCTACTTAAAACACGCAGGATGCGCTGCGTTGACTTCAGCAAACCTACCACGGCAACAAGCCCGGTACAGTCATAGCTGTCTTGCCTGTACCCACGAGCCCTTAATTTTTGTATAATCATCTTCCTCCCTAACTGTACAACGGTTCATAAAAAACAGTCACACAGTACAGGAAAAAGTGATTAGTTTAGGCGCAATATATACAAAGAACGGACCACATGTCAACCCTGCATAAATGCTATTATCATATATACCATGCAACAGCCACAAGTTCGAATGGTCAATCGTCCTGCACGGGGCTATAAAATGTTCAGTTGCTCTGAGCACTGGCCATAAACGACCAGAGTCCAACATTCTTTGAATTTATCGTCATAATATACACTCAAATCATCGTAAATGAGGTTCTACATTTTTGAAGTTTTCTTCATATGTGTCGCGGTAACACGTTGAAACTTTTGAAGCAGATATCCCGGGAAAAAAAAGGCGGGTGTTTGCAGAAACCACTGCAAAACTGAGCTCTTCGCTTCGCATATGATTGCGGAAAGCAGTTGAGTCCGACAAATGTAGGCGGTGGTGCTCCCTCTATTAAAATGAGCACGTGACTTAGAAATGAACATTTTTCAGCAAGAACATTACAAGAATCTATACTTCTCCGGCTATTCATGCCAACTGTGAATCCCATATAGCGATAATTTGTGGGTCTGCGTCCAGAATGATAACGCTGAAACCTGTCAGCGAAAGAGGAGTAATAACCAAGTGGCCGCCATGACATCCAGTGGATATCATCTGACCATACACTAAATATGCGTATCTATGGGATTTGCTGAATTCGTGCAGCTGACATCCCTCAAAGGATTGTTTGGCTACAATTTCTGCGTTCTGCGGACATCCTTTGCATGTGCGTGAGGCAAATCACGGGAACGTCCTGGGTAAATTTCATGAACACACCAGGGCATCTTGTACAGCATTCGCTATATTATGAATATTCTGTAGCATAGGACGTGGCCGTTAGCAATGTATAAGCCTCACCAGTTCTTCTAATTTCACTAATGTCAATAATATCCCATACAATGCCTGATAATTCCTCGAAAAGCTCTGCTAAGCTAGCCTCACTCGAGAGGGTTCGCGTGTTGAAAGTTTCCAGGTTCAGTTTCCAGTGCCAGCTTGTCCGGATCCAAAGATTCTTAGCAGCCTCTGCCGCGTCGTAGGTCTGGCCGCCGCCTTGGTCACATGATCCGCAGACGCTGCGGACTGAGGGCCATGGGTTCATTGTAGGAGTCATGAGGGAGGTAGTGGGTGAATACAACACCATGTAAATAGCCCCCTCGTGACTTGCAATTACTCCACGGTCTTCAGTCCCCAATGGCTGCGCGGAGCAACTGACCAAGGCGGCGGTCAGCGTATAGCAGACGACGCCACGCGTTAATGAGAGCGGGGTGATAAGCTTTTAGTTTAGCGGTTTTGCTTTAGTTCCTTTTTATTTTCTGTCGCACTGAAATTACATCCGAGAGCTTTATTTCAACCCTGGAAAGAAGGCAAAGCGGTACGAACTAAATTGGGAAAAAACGTTTTAAGAAGATGTATGTTTTGGAGCACGACAGGGATAGCGTGGGCGCACACATTCGCGTCTCTTTGTACGGGTTTTCGCGGAGTGCGTTTTGCGAATGGTCGCAAGTAGCTGTGCAGCACGGCTGCCCCAAAGGGCTCATCAGAATTCGAAGCTACAAATCTGTCTTGAGCACCGCCTATCTATAAATGCTCAGTTAGACAGTTACGTCGTTAAGGCAACTGGAAGCGGTGACCGAAGCCCCGTCAGCAATTCGGACATGATGGCATTGTCTGCAGCCTTGCAATAAACATTAAAATCTCTTACGTTGGCACTGGCTGTGCGCTCTGGCTGATAACCTTGGAGCGTTCGGCGGTGCTCGTGCACGCTTGCACTGTGGTGGGACATTATTTATTTATTTATTTATTTATGTATTTATTTATTTATTTATTTATTTATTTATTTACCTTCAGAATAAAAGGGGCTTCCTATATTGGTTAGCCCGATAACGAATGGTATCGACGTGAAAGGGCCGGAGCGTGATTTACGCTAACATTGTCTGAACAACTTTGTACTCTTTTACCGACTGATCATTTTCTCAGAATGCAAGCGCTGTTTTGAAGACTTTAGCGCTGAGTCAGCGGATGCTGAAATTATCTTCACTAAGTAATTCGACAAAGAAAACTCCATTACCGCAGCAATGCGTTCCGCAAAGAACTCTCGCGATGCAGTCAAAGGCTCAAATTGGTCGTCGGAAAAATGGGGCTAAATATTAAAGAAAAGACAAAAAACGTCCTACGCAAGTTAAACATCATAGGCCTCGAAAACGATTCGTCGCGGAAAAACATTGTTTAAAAAGAACTCAGGAAGCAGATCGTAAATTTTGATCGAATGCGCAGCGTTTCCAACAGCATTTTCAAAACTGAAACACCATTATTCTGCTTTTATGCTATTGTATCATCGTGTGCAAGTCTGAGTTGTTTTTTGAGCATTCTAGCAGTTTAGGATAGGATAGGAATAACTTTAATAAAGTGCCGGAAAACGACGATTTAACGAGTCGTGACGCTGGCCAAGCGTCGACCCGGGGTTATACTCTACTCTGCACTAGCCCAGTTTAACTGACGCTGCACATTTTTTCACGGCTAAACACGCAAGCTTAAAGAACGCAAATTTCAGTCTAAGTATCACTCCGTTTTTCTTATAAAGAAGAAAGTGCTCAAGGAAGAAAAACTGCGTCGACATGGTTCACAACGAAGGAGCGCGCAACATCGGCGGTAACATGACGCAGTGTGAATGCTTGGGAATAAATACCTCGGATACATTGCACTATACAGGGTGTCCCAACTATCACGCATCAAGATTTAAAGTTATGCAAATGCTACGTATAGTTGGACCGAACCAAGGTATGTAATGTTGTTTGCGTCGCTTGGAGATTTCGCACTCTGATTATCAGTGCCGACGATATGACTGGAAGTCATTTAGTTTTCCTGAAGATCAATTTTAAAGATTGGTTGCGTGTTCCCACCTCACGCCCACGAATGTGTGTCTTTTTACTGGCCACCCTTTGTTTGTGACTTCAGAGATTACACCGCCACTTCGCCCAGAAACGACGAAGCTGGCTTTTTTTTTTTTTTACAGGACAATGGCTGACAATCATCATTTTAGAGCGCAGCTCTTAGGTGACCGTTCCTGCGTTGAGCGTTGGCATGCATCGTAAAACCAAACGAACGAGCACATCGAAGCATGAAAGAGCGCATGAAAGAGCGAACGCGAAGCGCGTAGGGGGATGAAAGTCGGCGATAGCGAAGGCAGCACGAGGAGGAAAGCGGAGGAGAAGGGTGCAGCAGAATCATGAGGCGGAAAGCAGAGGAGGAGGGTATGGCGAAAGCGTGAGCAGAAAAGCGTATATAGTGCCGCGCAAGACAGGCTCTGCGGCGACGATGGCTACGAGATGGCGCCAGAGTTGCGCGCGTCAGACATATGGAAACAAAGCACAGCACGACCGGAGGTCTATTAGTGGCGGCTTCACTTCACTTTATTACCTTAAAAACCCCATTGCAGGGTATTACATAAGGGGTCGTGAATAAAATAAATATTAGAATCAGGTATTCATTTTGGAATATGGGTTGCAACAGCTAAGGTCAAGGCATGTGGTCTTGTGATGGCTGCGATGGCGTGTGGAAGGCCTTTCCAGTCTCTTGCTGCTCGAATAAAAAATGATGTTTGAAAAGTGGTGGTCCGGGCACGTGCACGTGCAACTTGAAGCGGATGACCAGTGCAATGAGATATGTACAAAGGGGGCGCGATGTACGGTGGGTGATTAAGGGAGCTGCAAAAAAATGAACGGAAGAGAGAGAGAGGGTGGCAACCTGTTGACGGAAAGAAAGCGTTGCCAAGTCAGATTCCGCTTTCAACGATATACGCTGATATCGTATGAATATGAAGAGTGAATAAACCTAGTAGCACAATTTCGTAGCTACTCGAGTGCATTTATATGTTAGATGCGGGTTCCAAATGATCTTACAAATGATTGATAGGCTAACACTTTTACTTGTTGAGGAGTATGACGTAGGTGTCGCCTAAGAAATCCCAGAGATTTATTAGCAGCTGAGATGATGTTAGGCGTGTGTAAGCGCCAGTGTAGAGTGACAAGATAGAGTGACACCGAGGTATTTTAATGATTGAACTGATTTTAATAGTGACATTAATGACGGAATAGGTAAGTCTGAGGGGTTACGGCAGCGAGTGCAAGACACAAGCTTACGTTTGTTAGGATTTAGGTTCATTAGCCAGTGATTACACCATTGCTGTACTTTATTAAGGTCTTTCTGGATGAATGTGTGGTCAAGTGCGTTGGTAACTGTGCGGTAGATTACACAATCATCTGCAAACATGCGAGTGTTACATGATACATGCGTTGGTAGATCGTTAATATATATTAAAGAAAGAAGTGGTCTTAAGACGGATCCCTGCGGGATGCCTGACGTTACGGGGAGTCTGCTAGAATTATTGTTATTAACGAAAACAAACTGAGAATGTTTAGTCAAGAATGCTTCAATCCACTTTACCACATCAGGGTGTAAATTTGACTGAGACAACTTTAGTAGTAAATGTTTATCAGGAACCGGCTGCTGAGAATCGCGCCCACGTGTTACCCACGCGCTGCCTCTTGCGATCTCCCGATTAGCGAGGCAGTCGCGCCACACTTCGCATCGTTTGAAACGTGCTGCACGAAATCTGCGCCAGCCAATATATCGCGAAATGAAAACACGTATGGAGATGCACTCAAATTTCGTAATAGGTAGTGTCATAATCGTCGGTGATTTTTTTACCGACGTGATAACCGGTGCTTCTGGTCCTCTTCACGGAGCACAATGCGTCGAGCTTGAGCACACGTCAGCTGCCTCGCGCGGCGGCGGGCCAAAAGCAAACGGCTCTCCTCGAGCGCTCATTATCGTCGCCTAAATTGCTGCTGTCGAGTTCGAAAGAGCTGGGAAAGCTCCCCGTCAGAAGACATAGTCAGCTTCGCTGTTTTGGCGTTATAGCACCACGTGTACTGCGTGTTTAGCAGATATTCTGCGTGTTCACATTACGGGGGTGTATGATCTGACGTCACCGACTCACCGTGACGTCCCACGAAGCAGTTGCCCGTTTTGGTTTCGGTACCTCGTTTGTTCGTTATATAAAATTATTGATGAGGGCTCTTTATCACCGCTGCTGTTTATGATGTACATGGTGAGGATGCAAAGGGCGCTAGAAGGAAGTAATATATATCGGGTTTAATATCTCTTACAAAGAGGCGGGTACAGTAGTAGAGCAGCAGCTTCCAGGTTTATTTTATGCGGACGACATTGTGTTGCTAGCTAACAAGCAAAGTGATTTGCAACGTCTGACTAATATCTGTGGACACGAAGGCGAGAATTTATGTTTGAAGTTTAGCGTTAGAAAATTAGGTGTTATTGTATTCAATGAAAACAGTGAACAGACAGTGGCAATACAGGGCTAGGAAATACCTCGGGTAAAAGAAGATAAATACCTTGATATATGGATAAACGATGGCAATAGATATGTGGAAACACATGAAAAAACAATAACAGTAAAGAAGAAGAGAAATATAGCCATAATGAAGCACAGAGAGCTATGGGGATAGAATAGGTACGAGGTGCTCCGGGGTATGTGGAAACGTGTAATGGTTCCAGGACTTACTTTTGGAAATGCGGTTGTTTACTTGAAACAATCAGGACTCGATGACAACCAAAGGTCAGTGGGACGCCTTGCATTGGGCGCACACGGGAAGACCACAAATGAAGCTGTGCAGGGTGATACGGGCTAGACAAGCTTTTAAGTGAGAGAAGCTCAAATTAAATTGATTATGAACAGCGACTGAGGAATACGGAAGAAGGTAAATGGGCTGGAAAAGTTTTCATGTATTTGCACTGAAAAAACATTGATTCTCAGTGGAGGAAAAGAACTAGTAAGCTTACGAGCAAGTATGCAGCCTGTAGGATGAGCAACACAGCTACAAAGCACGTCAAGCGGAAACTCAGACAGACTGAGATAATCTCATGGGTGGCGGCAATGGAAAAAAAAAAACCTGCCATGTGTAACTACTTAAGAGGAAAAAACGAAATCAAGAAAGAAACAATTTATGATAACTCAAAGGAAAGCTCATTACTTTTCGAAGCGAGATCAGGATGCCTTAGAACATGCACCTATAAAGCAAGATACAAGAAGGAAGAAGAATCATGTGCTTGCTGCGGTAAAGCTAGGGAAACGATGGAGCATGTTTTATTAGAATGTGAAGATATCTGCCCAGCGGCCTATTCAGGCACCACGGGCTTCCTTGAAGCCCTTGGATTCAGCGAGAGCAGGGGGAAAGTAAACATGTCCACAATAGAGATTAGTAAGAGGCGATTGGAAGATTGGTAGAATAAAAGCAGGGAAACGACGAAGAACGGAGACGTACAAAAACAAAGTTCACAATAGGGAGTCAGAAAATTTGGTTATGAGAATTCATAGTTGTTTTTCTTTGCTTCTTTTTCTTTTTTTAACCTAGGTAGGACATTAAGCAGTATAATAGCAAGAGCTTGGTGGCGCAACCCACTGCCTCGTTTCAAAGGGAACGCTCATAACATCCATCCATCCGTGCCACGTCTGCGATGGCCGGCCCCTGACTAGGCTTCGTCGGCTGCGTTGACGCTTCGATGTTGCCGCTTCATTGTTTGTGAAATTTGGCAATAGTGTTCGGTCGTTGGGTCGCCAACTGAGCAATGGGCTCTTCGATTGTTGGATGTAGCGAGGAACCAAGCCGTCATGCCGATCAAGTGCGTACTTTGTACAGTCAACCATAAAATCTTACGGAACATGGAATCTGAGAAAAAGCTGAATATCTGCGCAGCCACACAACGCTGCCTGGTATTCGCCTTTACAGCCTCTACCGCTATATGTGAACAACATTGTCATGTTCGGTTTAACTGACTACTGTTACAGGCTGCTCGAAAATTGAACGTTTTCTGAGAACCCATGGTCCGTAAACTTTTGTAGTCGACTGTACCTGGATGCAAAGGCAGGTATAGACCTTGCTCGGAAAAATTTCTTGCGGAAGGAGCAATGGGCCCGGAATATTAAACGATCTCACAAAAAGCTCACGAACGACAGCTTAGTTTGTGAACGGCAATTCGACGAAAGATTTATCGAAAGCACCTATACCGGCACGCAATCAACGGTGAGGTTGCGCAATTATTTCACGATCGTCCGCGTTTTAAAGAAGGCGCCGTGCCTACCGTGCTCCCTGAAGCGCCTAAGTATTTTACGAAGAAAGCGCCGACAAAAATGAAATATAGAAATATATGTGAGCAGCGTAGACTTGCTGCAAAATGACAAAAGCTGAACGCGATCATCAGGCAAGAAGCCCAGCAAGAACACGCCGCACAGCACGCGCACCTTGTCAGGATTGGGGGCTCAATCCCATCGCTCGTGATCCGTTGTCAAGATTGGAGTCTGGCATGAATTAGAAGGTAGCTGGCCTATGCCGTCGTCCAACTTATCCACGCTGAGGACATTGATGAAGGGAAGGACCGCTTCTCATCGACAACGAGGAATGTGGGTTTATATTACAGTATTTATATCAGTCTAACATGACTGTTTGAGAAAGTACATCAGTCTAACATGACTGCTTGAGAGAGAGTGTCCTGAGCGACCGCACAACAGCGGTTTTTAAACACTCGGTCCTCTCCCGATACAAGGTGATGCGAACGTTCGTTTCGTCATCGCAAACTAGCCGCCTCCCCGCAGGACGGTCTACACACACAAATGCACACACGTTCGAATGTCCGGAGCCGACGTCAGAGGGGCCCCGTAGAACTCGGAGCCGTTCCGGGTAGCGCGTTGGGGAGTTTGGGAACAATAGTTGGCCCGCCGAACTCATTCCGTCACAACGGCGATGAGGCTAGAGGTTGGTGGCGGTTTCAGCACAAAGCCTGCTTCATCGAACGCATCCTAGCTGAAGCGACGGAGAGTGGGGGATGCCCATATTGTTCCCCGACACAAAGTCGATTTAGTCACGCTGTGGCTAGAAGTTGGCGGCGACGCTCCCGGAATGTTGCCGCCATAGTCGTAACGGGGTGGCAAACTTGCACTGCAGTTGGCCGTTCTTAACAGCGATGTTGCCGCCATAGTTGTAACTGGGTGGTGTAGGGGTTGGAGGACGGGACTTCGGGATGAAAAACCCAACTTGGGAGGATTTATTCTACATTATGTACAAGGCGGTGAGCGACAAGTAACATTCGTACAGTCATTACGGGCCGGCAGCAACTCGGACGCTGCGGCCCGCGGCAAGAAGTTCGAGAGAGGTGAATCAGGGAATCAGGGCATGTCCCAGAATCTCTGGAAGGCTTCTTATACACCCTTCGTGCACTGTAAGTCACGTCATGTTTGACCAATGGGGGAGTCCGCTCCGATGACGCCACTTTCAGCCAATGGTAGGCGCCCGTGTCGCGGTGTCACACCTGGCGGCTCTCTGCGGTCTTGCCTCGCAGACTGGCAATGCACTTCTAATGAGGAGAAGGGGAGGGCTGCTCATGCTCCATTGTCGGATGCCCACCTGCTAATCCCGGCGGCGCACGAACTTGTTGGCACGTGAACTTGTTGCCTTAAACTTGTTTGCTCGGCCGCTCCTCTGGAATGTGTTTTCCTGCTTCTGCATTCCTCAATTAGCTGTGCTGCAATCCGATGTGGTCTGGGGAACTCGAAGTAATCGCAGGAAACAGCTCCATATCTAACAGCTCGTCCTCGCCCCGGTTGTTCTGAATGGCCGGTGAACTCAATTCGCTGGCCATGAGGAACGCTGAAAGAAGCTGCAGGGTACTGGGGTCGAGTCTCGTTTGACAACCCTCGGGATCCTGGGCGCTGGAGAACATACGTCAAACAAACCAAACAACACAGCGCTGCACCACGCGTAAGCGCAGGCTCTTCACCCCTGACTCGCCAGGCTATTACTGAGTCAAAATCAACCCTGATCTTTTATTTCCCCAATTTTGACAAAACAGTTCCAACCACCCTTCCAAACAGCTATCCATTTCTCCTCGATTGCCCACAAGACCAGACTATTATTGTTGTTGCAAAACAAAAGGGTCGTTGACGATGCAAACAACAAATGAAAACAGCCGAACATAACTTAAGTGGCCTAACTACACGAACAGCATGTTTCCAATCTATCGCAGTGGCGTACTTATCGCACGTATTGGTGCCACTGAACAATCTGGTCAACCTCACAAGCACGTAATCACAAGCGCACTAGCCTTGTGGTCACTAAACAAAACGCGTACTTGCGTTGTAGGCAAACTTTTCATTTACGCTTACTCACGTTTCTTCCCTGAAAGTCCTACAGGACACGTGACATAAACGTACAATTAAACTCGCGGGACTTACACACTCCGCAGAACTCTTAAAATGATGCGTCTTCTACTAACTCTTTCCACGCACGTTCACTAAAGAAGTCAGAATACGGCTGCCCTCAACACACACTAGCAACCCAGTCATAAATCTGCTTCCTTCCGTCCACACAGGACACGCGCTAATGGAACTAAGAACGCTCCTCAGTGCAAATCGTGCACTCACTGAAAATCTACGCGCTTAACCTTAGAAAATTCAACACTTAAAAAGAAAGAAGGTTAAATAACACACACGCGCGTTACGATAGGCCTCTCAATAATAACCTTGACCCTCAGGTTACTCACACACACAAAAAAAAAAGCCTATCTACTTATTAATGAGCATCTCGCGAGACTACATGTTTACTTAAAACGCCTCTTTCAAATCTCGGAGCTTTCTCAAACCAAAACATAAACAAAGCTCAAACCTTACACATTGAAAGAAACTCTAGTCTCAAATCGCGAAATTTTCCGATGCTCAAAAATAAAAAACAAACACTTCATTTCTACGGAAGCGCTCTTGGCCTCCCGTTCCCGATTGCTTACGACTGACTCATACTTTCAGCCTGACCCGCGGTGGGCGAAGTTTCAAAGCTACTCTGGCTGCCGAGAGACAACAAAAGGGCTGATTCACTATCAGCTCCCCCAAGACGTTACGGTCTCCTGCCAGTTTGCGTCCCGGCGCCCCGCTTTCAACACGAACTCGACTGACCGCGTCGCCACTCCCCACCTGGCCTCGTCCTGCCACCTTGCGTTTCTTCGAACTGCACGCTGAGCTGTGAAAAGAACTACGGAACGACGAGGAGTTTAACCGCCTCGTGCCCTTTGTCCGCGTCCGTGCAGAACATTCTTCGCGGTCCCCCTTTGACCGGTGGCTCGAACGTTTTCGATGCGTCAACATCGTCCGAGACGACCGCATCTTTTTCCTCGCGCCCTGCCCTTTTGGGTTTCTCGCCATCATTGGCGGCGCTACATCAATTACCGTCTTTCGGTCTTTACTGCGCTTCTTTTTACGGCGCTTTCTCTTTCCACTCGCCTTCATGTCGCCTTCTCGTGCCTCGTGCTGGCCGGTACACATTTCGTCGGCCCGGATCGGTCTCTTACCCGCACAGTCTGAGTGATTTTCCTTTAAATCAACCTTCTCTCTGCCTCGACTGGCGGACAGCTCAACCGACTCTGGAACAATGCAGCAGGCTTTACTCGAGTTAGGCAACTCGCACTCTTGCGAACTGCCCTCTACTACATTGCCCAGCGCACGCTGTGCATCGGCACACAGCCCGTCGGTATCGATCGCTGTCTCACGCGCACAGTCCGAATGATTAACTGAATCATCCCTATCTAGGCTATCTAGACTGGCGGAGAGCCGCACCGATCCCTGAACAATGCAGTTGTTCTCTCGTGAGCTACGGAGCTCGCCACCCCGAGAGCTATTCTCAACTGCATCGTCCAGCTCGCACTTCACTTCTGCACGCAGATATGGCTCTACATGGGTGCTCGCGTCTGTCGCGTCAACAGTACCCTTTTCCTCGCTAGCAACCTCGCTAACCTTACCAGCGACGCTCACACGCGGTAACTGTGCCAATTTGTTCGCAGCTGGCCTAGCTGTCTCCACAGTCATCTGTTGGCACAGCACCTCGTCGCTCTCACTCTGGCCTTTAACGGCCTCTATTGCCACTAAGGCATCGTTAGCAGCTAGCCTTTTCCCTTTACTTATGAATCGGCAGCCAATCTCACAGGCACTACTCTTTTCGTCGGCTTCTGGCGAAAGTGTGCTAGACACTTCCTCATTCTTTCGCTCTGTACTACCTACAGAATTTTCAGACAGCCGTTGTCTCTGTGCCAATAACTGATCACAATGCTTTATCTCTTTGATCAGTGCTGCCTTCTCTCTCTCAAACTTTTCCTCACGCTCACGTTCGCGTTCATTCTCACGTCCGTGACGCTCACACCTAAGAGTAAGTTCTTGAAGCTCATGCTTCCGTTCATTCTCGCGTTCTTCACGCTGACGCTCACTCCTAAGCTCACGACGCTCTCGCAAACGTACACGACGCTCTCGCTCCCGTGGCTCCTGTATCACTTCCCAAGCAAGCTCAATGCTTTTGTCATCGTTGCCACTATCTTCAATCGCCTTTATGATAGCTGGCGTTTTCATCCGTTCGTCCGCCTCAACTCCCAAATCGTCGCACACCAACAACAAGTCTAACCTCGTCAACCTTCTAAGATCCATGGCAGCTGCCCCGACAGGTGGTTAAAACTGTTTTCCTTAATTAATTTGTGCAAACACACAATGCAACAAATTCCCGATTCCCAGAACTATCAAAATTGAACACACAACCTTTGAGTCTGGCGAATCATAAGGAAAAAAACCACGCGCTCACTTACGGTTGCAGCACCCTGCCATCCGGTTCATTCGTCCGCTGTCCCCGCTTCCTCCGGACTCCCTGGGTCGAAGGCTCGCTCCTTCTTCGCTACTCCCAGTTTCTTCGGACCTCTTTCGACGAAGGCTCTCTCTTCTTCGCTCTTTCCGGTTCCTTAGGATCTCTCTCGACGAAGGTTTATCCGTAGCGCTGCCACCAGCTGATGCGTTCGGAGGCGATCCTACCGCTGCCAACCAGATGTAAGGGTTGGAGGACGGACTTCGGGATGAAAACCCAAAACTTGGGAGTAATTTATTCTACATTATGTACAGGGGACGTGAGACGTCAAGTACCAGTCGTACAGTCATTACGGGCCGGCAGCAACTCGGACGCTGCGGCCCGCGGCAAGAAGTTCGAGAGAGGTGAATCAGGGAATCAGGGCATGTCCCAGAATCTCTGGAAGGCTTCTTATACACCCTTCGTGCACTGTAAGTCACGTCATGTTTGACCAATGGGGGAGTCCGCTCCGATGACGCCACTTTCAGCCAATGGTAGGCGCCCGTGTCGCGGTGTCACACCTGGCGGCTCTCTGCGGTCTTGCCTCGCAGACTGGCAATGCACTTCTAATGAGGAGAAGGGGAGGGCTGCTCATGCTCCATTGTCGGATGCCCACCTGCTAATCCCGGCGGCGCACGAACTTGTTGGCACGTGAACTTGTTGCCTTAAACTTGTTTGCTCGGCCGCTCCTCTGGAATGTGTTTTCCTGCTTCTGCATTCCTCAATTAGCTGTGCTGCAATCCGATGTGGTCTGGGGAACTCGAAGTAATCGCAGGAAACAGCTCCATATCTAACAGTGGCAAACTTGCACTGCAGCTGGCCGTTCTTAACAACCTACGCCAGGAGCAGCAGCAAGATTACATGTATCTCAAGGCTGAGATACCAGATACACTGAGTTTGAACATGTGTGTGATAACCTACGACCGCCTACCTGATGCAACATGGAACAAGGTAAAGTTTCTAATTGAACGTGATGGTGTGTTCTTCTGAGCCTGTGCATGAGCTCGAGGGCGAGCAAGTTGACCACATCTTGCTGCCCAAGTTAGTGAAAGTCGAGTTTTAACTATTGACACGCATGCACTTCTTGGCAAAGTCTTTAAACAAAGACTGGACTTCCCAAAGGGAGCGACAAAAGCATCTGAAGTTGAGGAGGTGCAGGACGTCCGCCGAATGTGGTGAAAAAACATGTGGAGAGAAATGTGTGATGAATGAACGCAGGCACGTACCCAGGAATTTTTTTCGGGGGGGGCCCACCACCTCCACCACCACCATCATCATCATCATCATCATCATCATCATCATCATCATCATCCTGCAGGACGAAGGCCTGCAGGATGACTGCAGGACGAAGGCCTTTCCCTGCGATCTCCAATTACCCCTGTCCTGCGCCGACCGATTCCAACTAGCGCCCGCGAATTTCCTAATTTCATCGCTCCACCTAGTGTTTTGTCGTCTTCGATTGCGTTTCCCTTCTCTTGGTACCCATTCTGTAACCCTAATGGTCCAACGGTTATCTAACCGGCGAATTACATGACCTGCCCAGCTACATTTTTTTCCTCTTGATGTCAATTAGAATATCGTCTATACCCGTTCGCTCTCTGATCCAAATCACTCTCTTTCTCTCTTAACGTTATGTCTAGCAATCTTCGTTGGATCGCTCTTTGCGTGGTCCTTAACTTGCTCTCAATTCTCTGCTCCATATGCACTGGCAAAATGCACTGGGAAATGCACTGGCAAATGCATTGGCACTGGACATATTGCACTGGCAAAATGCACTGATTGCACACCTTACTTTTCAATAATAATGGTAAGCTTCCAGTCAGGAGCTGGCAATGTCTGCCGTATGCGATCCAACCTATTCTTATTCTTTTGTGAACTTCCTTCTCATGATCAGTGTTCCCTCTGATTATTTGACCTAGGTAAACGTACTCCTTCCCAGTCTCTAGTGGCCGACTGGCCATCCTGATCTCTTGTTTCTTTGCCCGGCTATTTATCATTATCGTCATCTTCTGCATATTAATATTCAACCCCACTCTTACACTCTCTCTGTTAAGGTCTACAATCATTTGTTGTAACTCGTCTGCATTGTTGTTGAATACAACAATGCCATCGGCAAACCGAAGGTTGCTGAGATATTTGCCGTCGATCTTTACTCCTAAGCCTTCCCAGTTTAATAGCTTGAATTCTTCTAAGCACGCAGTGAATAGCTTTGGCGAAATTGTGTCTCCCTGTTTGACCCATTTCTCTATAGGTATCTCCCTGCTTTTCTTGTGTAGAATTAAGGTAGCTGTAGAACTTCGTAGATATTCTAACGCGAAAGACGAGTGAGTAAGACGAGAAACTATTTACAGATTATATTTACAACAACGGTTGCAGCGCTGACCGGTTAGATTCACAGCGCGAGCCCAGTTCGTTCTTCCTCCTCTTTTCTGTAGTGATGGCGCCTATGCGCCTCGTTCAAACAAACAAATACCCCACATATGTCGCAATATTTTCCAAGCTTTTTACGTAAGCGTTCTGTACTCCTTGATTACGTAGTGCCTCTACGATTGCTGGTATCTCTACTGAATCAAATACCTTTTCGTAATCTATATAAGCCACATAGAGAGGCTTATTGTACTCTGCAGATTTTGCGATAGCCTGGTTGATGACATGAATGTGATCCATTGTACAGTATCTCTTCCTGAAGCCAGCCTGTTCCCTTGGTTGACAAAATGCAGTGTTAACCGTATTTTATTGGAGATTATTTTGGTAAAGATTTTATATAATACTGGGAGCAAGCTAATGGTCCCATAATTTTTCGATTCTTTAACGTCTCTTTTTTTTTTGTGGATTAGTATAATGTCTACATTCTTCAAGTTTGCTGGGACCCTTGCAGTCAATAGACACTTCGTATAAAGAGCCGCCAGTTTTCCAAGCATTATGTCTCCTCCATCTTTGATTAAATCGACTGTTAATCCACCTTATCCTCCCGCTCTTCATCGTTTCATGTCTTGCAGGGCCCTTCTGATCTCATCGCTAGTTATAGGAGAGTTTCTGTATCCTGCTCATTGCTGTTTCTAAGTGAACTATCGTGACTCCTTTGGGTACTGTATACAGGTCAGCTTAGATTTTTCCGCTGCTTTTACTATATCTTCGAGATTGCTGATGATATTATCCTTCTTATCTTTTAGTGCATACACCATGGTTTGTCCTATGCCAGGTTTCTTTTTTACTGATTTCAGGCTGCGTTCATTTTTTACGGCTTCTTCAGTCTTTCTCATGTTATAGTTTCGAATATCAGTTATTTTCGCCTAGTTGATCAGTTTTGACAGTTCCGCGAATTGCGTAACGCTGTGCGGCCGCCAGTCCCATACAACCGCGTAGAGCGCAGGACTCTGCGATTCTAGACGTACTGCGCTCACTGCGAAAGGTTAGAAAAACACCCACATGAGCCCAGCAGAGAAGTGGCTACGTGAGGCGGTTCGACCGATAACTGTAGAGGCGTGATTCGAAACAAGTAATTGTTCCCCAGTTCCGGCGGCGTTTTCTCTACTTCCTTTTTATATAAAAAGATGTTGATCCATAAATATTCTCATAAACAACGGTTAACTTGTTTATTATTCGCTTTTGCTTGTAGTTTGGTTGTTGCCTTTGCTCTTTCCCTTAGTAGATCGCTTAATTTCTCAACTCCTTGCGATTTTTTTTCCAGTTGCCAATGTTGCACGAAAAGTGCTATACAGTTAGGGAAAAACAGACGAGGTAACGGGCGACAGTCATCTTGCTTATAGGTTTAAGGGTTATTGCAGGGTTTCATGATGGACGCTCTTTCACATTACTTTATTTCTCACCTTATCTAACCCATATCCCGTGTATATGGTTCCGGGCATCTGCCAGCGTCGCGGCGAGCCGTAACTCAAGGAAACAATGAAGCAAAGGGATAAGTTAAACGCAAGTGGCGTTTTCTCCGGCCGCAACTCGTTCCATGAGAGTACAGACCAGCTGAGTAACAGCCGCATCCCTCTCCTGGTCCCAGGATCAGCCTAAACAAAGAAGGTTGAACTAACAAAAGCAACAGCTATGCGCGTGACGGTTGAATAGATAGTGACAACTGAACGCATCTCGAGTTAATCGCGCGGGTGCGGAATCTACGAGAAAACTGTCCTTCACATTACTTACAAGAGATGCCGATAACTACCGCCATCTAAAAGGAGTGAAAAAGGCAGCATAATGCTGACCGATGAACAGCTGCGAAGTCTCAACATTGATCTGGCGGCGCTTTAGGAATGTGTGAGGAGTGGTGACGTAGGTGGGGAGGGGGGGGAGGTATGCCACTTGATTTCGGGGGGGGCCCGGGCCCCCCCGGGCCCCCCCCTGGGTACGTGCCTGAATGAACGTGTTTTTCAACTTTCCTCACGTTTATTGAGTGTGCATATAAAGCGAAGAATACAAAAAGCGTTGACGCTAGGATAGAGAGAAATAGCTAAAAAATAATATATTAAGATGTTCAGTGCATCAGAGCTATAGCATTGCCATTTCTACTCTAAAGTATAACAAGTTCCCCAAGGAAAAGGGATAGAAAGAGAAAATAAATCTAAGTGCTTTGAACGCTTGACACTGAACGAAATCTTTATTACGGAGAGAGAAAGAGGGAAACACTGAAAAAAAAGTAAACAAACACTACACAAAACCATTATTCGCTATATAAATAGTAAGCAGTTCACACGTCAAACAAAGCTCGCTGAGAGAGAAAAACGAAAACTATCTAAACACAATTTTAATAGGCACTCGCGCAAATGTATTAATCCAACTGAAGCATGTGAAACATGTCAAAACTAGTCAATGCTGAGAAATATTTCGTTTTCATTAACTAAGCACCGCATGCCAATTGCGTACATTAGAAACATTCTGTGGTTTTTGTTTATGTTAAGCACCATTTAAAATTTCAAACGCATGCTTTTAACGAATGAACAAAATGACTAGTTCATGTCCTGTTATCGCACCACACGGACGCGGCGTGCAATTATTGGAAACAAGGTGAAAGTGCCTACATGTGGCCCTACGCAAAAACTGCCGGTGCCGGCGCTGCTGGCACCTGTGGCATAGCCAGCACCATCTACCGGGATCACCATCTCGCATGGCTAAATTGTGCAGCCCTCCGCTCTCGCCCGTGACACTAGCCGATACGGTTGCTAGAGGGTAGGCGTGGAGGAAGGAAAAGTTGAACGACAATTGCGATACTCCTTAATGCGAAATTTGAGCGCAGCTCCGTACGTGTTTTCATTTCACCACATAATGAATGGCGCTGACAATCAGCAAGTTGCAAACGGTGCGAAATAACATTACTATAACTTTCGGTGCGACGTGTGGGCCGGTGGCGCGACTGCCTCGCTAATCGGGAGATCGCAAGAGGCAGCGCGGGGGTGACGCGTGGGCGCGGTTCACAGCAGCCGCCGCCGCAAGACAAAGATCCGCTCATGCAGCGCTTTGTTTCCACGTCTGACGCGTGCTACTCTGGCACCGTCTCGAAGCCATCTCGAGCGCGTCTTGCGCGGCACTAAGCTTTCCTTCTCACGCTTTCGCCATACCTCTCTCCTCCGCGTTCCGCCTCGCGCTCTCTTCGCTATCCCCATCTTTCATCCCCTGCTGCGCTCCGCGTTCGCTCTTTCATCCTTCGCTGAGCTCGATCGCTCGCTTACGAGGGCCGCCGACGCTCGCCACAAGAACGGGTGCCTAAAGCCGTGCCCTAAAAAAAAAAAAAGAAGTCACGCAGGAGCTTTTCTGGGAGTTGTCTAAGTATGCGTATGCATTGGGCCACTTGATACTTTCCACGCAGTCTGCTGTCATTATTATTGTTATGAAACTTGATCCGATCAGTATAAACAACAGCGCTGCGGCGACACGACACGAACGGAGGGACGGAAGGTTTACCTGGTTGGGCACGTATAGAAATGCTTACGCATTTAAAAACTGAGGAGAGGCGCTACCCCCTCCGAGCGCTAGGGGGAAAGTGTGGAGGAAGTCACGTGGTATTTTTCCGCTGTAGTGGCCATGTCGGGGCACAATGGCGGTTTTGTTGTGGTGGTGCGCGCTCATGTGTGTGCTGCCCCGTATGTCTCGCACCGGGGCAAAGGCGTCGTGTGTGCAGGTTTGTTAGTCTCCATATTTTATTCCGCTTTGTTATCTAGTCCGTGCTCTTCCAGCTGTTGTGACCAAGTGGGACCGGCCGCAACAACAGCCGGCTCTAAAAAGCGTGGAACGAGCACGCATGCGACGCCGTACACCCCGTACCACGCCGCAGACGAAGGACAACCTCTGGGAATGCGTTTCCAGTCTTCGGTGGATTCATGATAACGTGTCATCACAGACTAAAACCGCTGTACTTCAGAATACGTACGATAAATGCCGCGCAGGTCAGTGACAGCTGTTCTGTGTTTCTGCTTTTGAGAGCTGACGATGCATTTGTGGCACGTAAAACCGCCATGTGGAACGATGGGAAAGAAACGGCTGCTGTGAGAAATTAAGGGACGAGCCCTCCTTACCGCAGATATTCTTCTTGTACTGGAGGGGCGCAGGGAAGTGAGCGATGGCGGATGCGGTGCAAGAGTGAACAAGGCTCGACAAAAGAACGTAAGCCTGCGCGCACATAAAAATGCCGATGATCGCACGCAGGCTTGGTCAATGTGTTAGCCGCACGCATACGCGATTAGATTATGGGGTTTTACCAAAACCATGATATGATTATGAAGCACGCCGTAGTGAGGGACTCCGGAATAATTTGGACCACCTGTGGTTCCCTAACGTGCACCTAAACGTGCACCTAAAAATTGAAAATTTTGAGAAAACGAAACTATCAACTTCACAACGCTGTAACTCAGCAAGGACAAATGATATTTCAATTTTGTGAATTGCATATGATAGCAAATCTAAAGCGGACAAAATTGGCGTGTTACACGTGAATCTAAAACAAAATTTAGTAATATAGAAATACTTCAGCTTTTGCAGAACCCTTGTAGACAACGTAACAAATTCACGTAAGATACAAATCGACATATCGAATTTCTCCGCTTTGAATGATCTAATAAATGCCGTTTACAGAACCGCGATATCCAGTGGCGTAACAACAGGGGGGGCCGGGGGGCCGTGGGCCCCGGGTGCAAGGGGCCAATGGGGGGGGGGTGTCATATACGTCTGAAGACACCCCTCTTTCCGTCGGCTTGACTGGGCGCAAATGGCAAAGGATGCTCCGGTATCCAGTAGCCCGAGCTCATGTACCCGATGCGTTGCGCCGCAGAATTGTTGGCTGAAGCTCTATCAACACCCCACGAAATAATTGCACGAATGTGCGGGCTAAAAAATTTACTTCGCAAAATGGTCGCTGAACTAGTCGCCTTAGCGGAACGTTTCATGTGGGGGGCGCTCGTGCCATGCGTTCATGCTGGGAGCAGGCGTCGCTAAACATACAGTCAGGCGTTATAAGGCGTTGAGGCTCTTGGGTCCCTCTTCCGTTGCGAACGCGCAGCGAAGACGAACAAACACAGCAGCGAGAGGGCGTTCAACGAGCGCGCCCGGCGCTCGCGTTTACGGCGAAGCGTTCGTTGAGAGCGACATTGCATAAGTGCGGCCGTGATCGTTTTCAGACTCGGTGCCTGGAGTTCCTGGAATTTATCGCCAAATGGAACTTCTTACTTACTTACTGTTACCTTTCGCTTGTTCCTCACGATCTGCGTGTCAGTTGCATCATGCGAAAGGAACTTTTCCAAGCTAAATCTGATAAAGACGTCTCTGCGCTCCACCATGAGTGATGAAATGCTGTCAAACTTGGCAATACTGACCATAGAAAAAGAACACGTAAAAAATATATGAACTTTACTACTGTAATTAATGAGTTTGCAGAAGCGAAGTTTCGGAAAAAGAATTTCTGAAGGAAATGTGTTCTACCGGTCATTACTTTAGTGCAAAAGGCTCGATGTCCCACCATGGTTTGTGCATCAGCAATATGAATACAATGTTCTAT
Source organism: Dermacentor albipictus (assembly GCF_038994185.2). NCBI lineage: Eukaryota > Metazoa > Arthropoda > Arachnida > Ixodida > Ixodidae > Dermacentor > Dermacentor albipictus. The sequence goes on along the minus strand of NC_091823.1, from coordinate 14,183,492 downwards.
TCATCAATTTTGTATCGTTATATTCGTTCTTTATCAGTTTCGCGGTGTTCAATAAAAGATATTTCTCCTAGTCCTAGCTAACCGTTTCTTTACCATTTTGTTGTTGTGACTTCATGTCACAAGTACAGTGTCTGTGTCAGCTACACGGAATTTTATTTTAAAAAAGGTTAATTTTGTAATAATATTTCCCGATATTCTATGACATTATGTGTCCTTGTGATAACTAGGAACTCGGTAGCATGAAAAATATGGTGGATAACTTATAGCCATATACTGAATAATCCTTTAATTAGTACTCATAGAGGAAGCACTTCAATTCGAGAATCGAGGACTCAAAGTCATATTATTAACTCAAGAAAAACTTCTTAAACAAAATCGTTTTGGGTGCTACTACCTACAGTACTTTGTAACTGCGGGCGGCGCCCAGTATGGCAGCAGCAACAGAAATATTAAATGGTGGACCAGTGACGTTGATCTCTCAATCATCTCCATTGCGAGTGCAGACCACAACCTACTGTATGTGCAGACCAACAGTAGTGCAAGCTTTCGCTGGCACGGGCTTTATCACTGCCTTGTTTTTTTTGTTTTTTTTTTAATCGTGACGCCAAGAATCGACGCGAAGCGTGCTCTATTCTGTGCCCAATCTTGGGGTGGTACCGCAGCTCGGATAATGACGTTTGTCCGTATTGCAGCAAGTAAAAACAAGGCTTTATTGATCAGAATAAAGAGAACTCGCAATTGCACAGCATTGGCGCCCGCGCCGCAGGGAGGCAGGTGGCATTTTCTAATAGGGTGGGGAGATCAGCGTCACTGACACACAATTTAATTTTCGTTCAGGGCTGCCCACAGCCAAAATACTGTGCGCTATAGTACCTACGACGATTTTTGTGGAGTTGTTGTAGGGCAAGATATGAATGTCGGGCTTTAATTTTGCAAATGCAATACTGCCGCTGAAATTGGTAATTAAAACTTTATAAAGATATTTTTTGTTACCTGTGACGTGAGCCATATTTTCCACGATGCCGCATTTGTATTGGCTGCCAAGCCTTACAGACTGACAGAAGATTTGCACATGCGCTTATCACAAGTTATCAGTGCAGCACCCTGTGTTATTTGGCGCAGAAAAAACAGCGTGTATACCTGGTGCATTCGCGATCTCTGGGAAAGAAATCGAAAGAGAGGGGGACCCGGGGGACGTGCGCGGTATCCAATGTGGCTGTAGGGGTGCTGAAACCCGGAAATTGTCGACATCCTCGCCTTCCTCGACTACACCCGGGGGGGGGGGGGGGGGGTGGACAGAAGACCTATGGGCCCCGGGTGCAAGACCACCTAGCTACGCCACTGGCGATATCTGTTCTTGATGCCGACCTATTAAGCTGTAAACTTCATGGTTTTATTTTTTTTTCACTCTTGTATTTTTGAAGATCTTTTTAAAAAAAATCAGGCCTTAAATCGAAATTCCGCTTGCAACAGTCACTAGAATTTAACTTTTTCTCTCAAATGCAACAAATTTCATTGGAATCGGTCCAGGGTTATCCCACAAAAACTTTTTTGCGTTTTACATGTACTTGAATAGGCCGTGTCGGAGTTGGGCCCGAGCTAAAACTCCCTCTTAAGCCCAGACCACACGTACGCTTGCGGACGCGCGCAAGAGCGTGCTTCTATATGTCATACAAAAATTCCTCACGTGACCTAATCCTAGGTACCTAGGGACAGGATCGTTAAGGGAGTTTTGACAAGGCGCGATGGTGGCTGATGGTGGCGCAGAGCGACGCCGTGGCGTGTTCGTTCTCGGCTTGATCGTTCTGAACCGCGCGTTGTTCAACATTGCTCATGTGATTGTGCTTGCGTTGCTTGCGTGTTGGTTGTAGGTTCTGTGTTACTTGGCGGAAAGCCGTGAGTAGTGGTAGTGCGGCAGTGCGGCTTTGGCCTCCGTGAGCTCTGGCAGTACAGAATCTGCGTTGTGTGACGCGTGCTTCCTTGAGAACCTGGCGGTGGTGACAATTGAAATGTCGAAGTGGCCTAGTGGCCTAGCGCCTCGGCAGCGAAGTTCTGCGAAACCACGATCTGGCGTCGCCGTGTCCGACTTTGCTCAACGGACATCGAGGGATGTGCTGCTCGCTACAACTCATGTAAATGCGACTGCGTAGACCGCCCGTGTTCGGCGCTGAATGTGTGTTTGGTACGAGTGGTGCAGCCGTGCAGCGGGGGTGGTGAAGGAGCAGAGTGTCTTAGAGGCTCCATTTGCGCTTTCACAGACATGTGCTCCCGTTTTGGTCTCATTAGCGGATGTCGTGTGCTCCTTTTGCCTAGTATGAAGTTTACGATGCTATACCACAGCATGTTCACGTTTTTTTTTTTCATGCTATATATATCATTTACATGACAACCGAGTTGAAAACGAGGCATATGTCTGCGTTCTTTGCGTTTGTGTGTTGTAATTTACTTTCTATTATGGAAGTTCTGGCAGTCTTATTACGCAAGGAGTACGAACGTAAACATATAAACATTTCTGTGTGTCTGAAAATTCGACTTACCATAATACCCTTTAAGACTTATAATTGGGATACACGGCCTGAGTGAATCAGCTACCTTTTGTTGCGACGCTGTTCCGTGTGGTAGACTGATGCATGGTGCGCGTTTATCTCTGTACTGTTGTAAAAACCATTTGTTTAATCACTCAATACAAATGTACTGCTTCTTCGCCGCAGTACAGTTTAGTTACGCGGTGAAGCATACCAAAAGTGGGAGGGGGCCGCTCTCACCCAGCATAGTATGTCCACTTAGGCGACCTGAGAAGCGGCGAGTTGCCGAGCGCATAATTAAATCACTCTTATGTCCAGTGACAGTATGCTTCACCGCGAAACACTGGTGTATTGCGACAAAAGTAATATTAAAAAGCCCAATTATGCAACGTTTCTTTCGTAGCTTGCTACACTGAAATACATGGTTGGAAATTGTGATATAATTGTGATAATTTGCAAGTGCATCTGTGCTCGTGGTAAGCTTTATTGACACTTCTTTGTGCATTACAAATTCATATTGCAAGGAAGCCTACTAAAGCACATTCGCCATTATGGAACGTGTTTCTCACCTTCAATGGAAGAGCACAATGCAGATTCATGCCCATGCTTTTGGCTGGACTGCACATGCTCTTTGAGAATTGATTCGTTGTTCATAAGTGCGCTGGCACTTTACTCTAAACTGTAGGGCTGAAGTTGATATGGAAGCACAATTTTTTATTAAGGGGACAAGATGTTGTCAAGATGGTTGCAGCACAGCTTTATTTTTTTCCAGGCACCTTTTCTACTAGAAGCTTCCATTGCAGTGTTTCAAACCTCTTTGAGCCAGCACATAGTGTATATAAAGATTGGGCATTGATTGGGAACATCACCTATGCTCTCTGCAGTAAGCTGTGCACAGAAGTTCATGCCTATCTATAGTGAAAAAATGTAGCACGACCATAAAAAATAAAAGGGGGTCAGCTGCAGCAATATTCCATCACTTCGCACGTCGCTAACTGTTGTTATTCAGTCGGAAGTGCAGTATTATTGATTCTGTTTTGCGCCCTGAAAAAATTAGTGGCAAGTATACCCGTAGTATTGCAGGTGATGAGCGTTAACTAGTCAAAATTGAGCTTTTTTTAAGTTTTAAGGCGAGTTTCAAGGTCGAGTTGTAAACTGGAAGTATCACGTGACCCAAGGAAGGCCAGAGGGGACCCAAAGCATGTCCACATCTGTATATGAGAATGATTACCCAAGTTAATTAATGAATCATTAGTGATCGACATAAGGTGGATTAGGGACGATTAAGGTTGATTAGAGTGTATTAAAGAAGGTTAAGGTGGATTAGAGTGTATTACGAAGGATTAATATGCATGAATAAAGATTAAGGTGCGTGGAGGAGGATTAAGGCGGATTATGGTGGATTAAGGCGAAGGGTTGATGAAAGGGTATTAAGACCGATTGTGGTGGATTAGGGTGCATGAACTAGGATTAAGGTGGATAAAGGAAGATTAAGGTCTATTAATGTTGATTAAGGTGAATTAGGGTTGATAAAGGGGATTAAGACCGATTCGGAAGGACTAGGATAGATTAATGTGGATTAGAACCATGGAGCAGGATTAGGTTTGATAGAGGCGGGTTAGGGTGTATTAAGGTAGATTGGGACCATTAGGCAGGATTAAGTGGGATTAATGTGCGTTAATAAGAATTAAAGTGGATGAAGGAGGATTAAGGCGGATTATGATGGATTAGGGTTGATAAAGGAGGATTAAGACCGCATAGGGTAGGCTAAGTTACATTAGGGGCGATGTAGGTTGATTAGGTTGTATTAAGGTGGATTGGGAGTATTAAGGCGGATGAAGGAGCATTAAGGTGGATTAGGCTGCACTAAGGTGAATTGGGGTTCATTGAGTATTAAGACTGATTAGTCTACCATGATCCTTATGCACGTTCATCGACCTCAATCCTCCTTCATTCACTTTAATCCACCATAATCCACGAAAGTCCTCCTTAATGACCCTAATCCACCTTCATCGACCTTAATCTACTCTAACCCTCCTTAATGCACTTTAATCCTCCTTAGTCAACCGTAATGCTTCCTCATTAGGTTTAATCCCCCCTTGCCCACCATAATCCTTTTTAATGCACCTTAATCCCTCTTAATCCATTCTTATCCTTCATGCACTTTAATCCACCATAATCGTCCTCAATGCACATCAACGCACCTTCATCCACCGTAATTAACCTCATCGACCTTAATCCAACCTAGTCCGCCTTTATGCACCTTAATCCATCTTCATTCACCCTAATGCACCTTAATTGACTTTAATCCACCTTAATACACGCGAATTCATCTTAATCCAATCACTAATCAATCATTACTTTGCTAATCATTAATCATCTCTTATACGTGGCTGCACATGCTTTGGTTCCCTTCCCGCCTTCCTTCGGTCACGTGATATTTTCTGTAGCTCACAACGGTACCTTGAAACAGAGGTCTAAGGCTTTCGCTTAATGAGCCACACACAAAGGGATGTGTCGCAAGCAATACTAGATCAGACGCACGAACTATCTGATCATGTGGCAGAATATTTGTCTGGAGTATAGAATTTGTCTCAAAGCTCCCTTTAAATCAGTATACCCCGTTCACACGGCTTTAACAAAAAACCAACCTCCTTATAAACGTTGACTCCAGCATTACCGATGCTGTTATTAGCATTTCTCAAAATTTTCAACTCCACTGGGGCGCGCAACCGGCCCAAAATAACACACCTCCATAGAATCCTGCGGCCCGTCCGCGGGAGCCCAGGAGGAATAGCGCGCCGTGCGCAGCCGGCGGGCGAGGAGAATCGAGGAGAAAAGCGCCGTGAGGAGGAGAGTGTGGCTACTTTCAAATTATCAAGGGGCTTTAGGCTGTCGCCAACAGCAGCGACGCGGCACGGCGAAGTGATGTTTCCATCTCGACGACTGCTCCGACAACAGGGCTCGGAGCGCCTGAGAGCGCTCAAAGATGGAGGAGAGCAATTGAGAAGAGCCGGCCGAATGCAGGGCGCGCACGCTCTTTCAACCAGCCAAAGACAACGCCGCTCGTGAAAGCGCTCAAAAACGACCAGGCGAAAATGGCATTAGCTTCACAGTGACGTCACGGCCTCTCAGGTTTATTGCGATAGCAATTATATGTACACTTCAGGCGCATTTCAACCATCGGCATTGCTGTGATGTTCCGTATATAAAGCCCAAGTGCGATAACATCATCGCAGCGCACTGTATGGTGTATGCGCGAGAGAAAGCATGCAAGGGTGAGCCTACGATGATGGCTCGATCTTGGGCGCTCAAGCGCCTTCCTCCATTCCGTGCGAAGCACAGGGAGTGGGGGGTGGGCTGTCTACTTTGGCGGTGGGCGTGCTGGCCCCATTTTGAAAGCGATCTACGATGTAGTGCTGATTTCTGTTTGGGCTGTGTTCTTGTAGAAAGGAGAGGCAGCACGA